>NC_092135.1:20060433-20685433 GCF_043159975.1 Macaca nemestrina
ACCACGCCTGACTAATTTTTTTGTATTTTAGTAGAGGTGGGGTTTCACCATGTTAGCCAGGATGGTCTCAATCTCCAGACCTCGTGATCTGCCATCCTTAGCCTCCCAAAGTGCTGGGATTATAGGCGTGAGCCATTGTGCCCAGCCTGTCTTCTCTCTTTAGGATGAATTTCTCAAATCTGAATTTCTAGATGAGTTAATGTCATTTCTTCCACCATCTCCCAGCATTCAGAACACAATAGGTCCTTTGTAATTACTGTTAATCAGCTGGCCTACGGTAACTTCTTGCATATAACATCAAGACTAAAGGAATCCTTTACAATCAACACTAACCCCTCAGTAATGGGTTTTACTTGCAGGTGGTGCCTTCCCCTTCACAGTGGGAAGAATCTCCCATGGATTCAGCATGCGCCCAGATCTGTGTGCCCAGGACAACCCAATGAACCCGAAGAAATACCTTGGTTCCTTTTACACAGATGCTTTGGTTCATGATCCTCTGTCCCTCAAGCTGCTAACAGATGTCATAGGAAAGGTAAGCCCAGTCTGCCACTTGGATGGCTTATGGGGAGCAGAATGCTACATCAGCAACCCATCCTCTCTCCTTTTTTGGCCTCTCTCCTAAAAAGGGATGGAATAAAGGTATTAGATGAAAGGAGAGAGACAGTGAGGTTTGGGATTACGTTTGCTCACACAGGGGATTATCTCCAGGGTCTCCCTCCACACAGAGTATATAATACTAAGAAACTATTATATATGCCAGAGAAATACCAGATAATCTACATGGCTGGGTATTCCCTCAGATCAGCTCCTCCTCCTTAGTGACATTCCTATATACACCCAAAATGACACGTGGCAATGTAGTAAGCAGGAAAGGGTCACAAGTTTCAAAGTCAAATTGACCTGGGTTAAAATCCTGGCTCTACCTTTCACTAGCTGGGTAAATTGTGAATGCAACTGTCCTCACCCACTACATGGAGAAAACTGGAACACTGAAAGGGTGGAAAACGCATAGCTGGGAAATTGCATTGGACAGGGAGTCAGGGGAAGATGGTGAAGGGTCTTGTGTATCATGCCCTGAGATTTCTTCCTGGAATAATATGGCTTTTGATTCTCTCATTTAATTAAAACACCAGCATGGTGGTACTTTAAAGCCCACAAGAAAAATTCTTTCCTCTGATGTAGTCTCCTCGCCGATCTCTCTGTTGGTGGCACATCCACCCTTTAGGTATTCTTCAAAAATGTTAACTCAGCAAGTTCGAGAATTTCTAGGGAAAAGGCCATAGTGAAAAGTCTAAAATATTTTGTATTTCAATTCCATCTTATTACTTACAGATATCTATAGAAGATTTCCAAATTTTCCCAAGGGAAAATCTTTGGGGTTAAAAGTATATAGACATATTTAAAAATTTGCAATATGGTACTTGAGTTTAGACTCTAAGGTTTAAAAAAATCATGTCTAGCAAAAAGAGGCCCATCATTTGAAAGTTGCAAGTAGTGTTTTATCTCCAGAATGGACACTTTATCTCACATTAATGCTGACTGTTTCTCTGGCTTGAGAAAATCACCAGAATATAAATGTTAAGCATTTTAGCTTGGTAATCAATTATGTGGTTGAGCTGTGTCTCTGAGTTGTTTAGCTTTTGTGTCACCCCTGCAGAGATGGATGGTTAGCAATTGGTTGTGACTGTTGATTGGTTTTGGTTTGGATATAGAGTGATGAGAAGGTATGTAAGCAGGAGACTGCACAGTGCAGAAACTGGAAGAGATTTTGTGGGCTCTGGACATTGAGCAATGGAGGAAAGGAAGAGGGAAAATCATGTGGAATTAGGGGAAAGGGCTTTTCTTATTACATCGCATCAAGCCTAGTACCTCCTTAGTATTCTTGGAAATTGAAACAACAGGAGAAAACACCATTGCCAAATCCAAAGCCCATTTTCTAAGGGATACTATCAGCACCTTAAACAAGCATCCAGTGCAATACGCATTGGCCAGGGGACAGAAGCAGAAGAGGAAAAATATGGCAAGCACTTCATGTTAACCAGTGGATGGACTAGTTGGTGAGCACATGTGAATACATTCCTGTTAGGGACCTCCAGAAAAACTCAGCAGGTACTTTACAAAGTTCTTGGTGCTGAGATCTTACATTCAAACTGTGAAAGCTTGAGCCATAATAATTTGGGCATCAAAAGCAAATGTGACCTCATTTTATGTGATCTCACAGGCTGGTAAATCCAGGACATAGGAGCAGTATATATTAATAATTTAGGATTCTTTTAAAAATATTAATACTTCTTCATTCTACTCATATTCACATTAGCAAATTCTCTTTTAAAAACAATCCCCAAATCAGAATGGCTAAGGAAAGTCCTAGCTAGACATCTGCGCTAGAGAGCAATCTGGCCAGATTTGAGCAAAAGGACACAATGCGGTGGAGGCAGGTCTCTAGAAAGAAAATAATGGAACTGATGAATGATTTGATCTGTCTGAGAGTTGGAAACAATTACTGCCAGACATTTAACAGATCTGTTAATGCATTAGGAACAAATGCAGGATATATATAGAAAATTAAGCCAATGAAAGAAAAGGAAATAACTGACTCCAAGAAAACAAAAAGTCTACTTGAGGGCAGATAATCACTGTATATTACTTGACTCGGCAGTAAGCAATATTTGTAGTCATAATAGGGTAAATATTAAGTACTGGTTTAAATGAAAATCATAATTCTATTAAGAAAGAGAGTAAGAAAGAAATTCTCAACGACCATAATGGGAAATCAGTAAATACTCTCTAAAGTTAGTAAACTAAGAAACAATAGTATAAGCTTATTATCTGGGAATATAAAGGTAATTATCAAACGATGCATGCTAAAATGGTAAAAGTGGCTGCCTTAGGGGATAAGAGTTGGAGAGGTGACCCAGGGTTTCACTCTGTTACCCAGGCTGGAGTGCTGTGGCATGATCATAGCTCACTGCAACCTCCATCTCGCAGGCTCAAGCCATCGTCCCACCTCAGCCTCCCAGGTAGCTAGGACTACAGGTACACACCAGCATACCCAGCTCATTTTTGTATTTTTTGTAGAGACAGGGTTTCGCCATGTTGCCCAGCAGGTCCCGGATTTAAGCAATCTGGCTGCTTCAACCTCCCAAAGTGCTGGGATTACAGGCATGAGTCACCACGCCTGGCCAAAAAAATGTTTTAAAAAAAGAGCTGCTTTTGATGATAAAGGTATTTTGTAATATTTGATTGTTTACATATAAACTTTACTTTGATAAAAATAAATTTTAAATAACATCTTAAGATATATGTCATATATAAAAAACCAAAACCATTATTGAGCACCTACTATTTCTAAAACACTGTGCTATTTGATAAGAAAGTATTTAAATTGCATAATCTCTTGGCTTCCTTCCACCTCTAAAATTCTTTAGCTTTTAAATTCTTTGCTTTGATTTTTAAAGATGGATACAAAGAATGCAGGTTATAGATTATCAGTCTAACACTGTGAGAAATACAAAAAAAGGAAAACTTTATTTCCTCCCTATATGAACATGATCACAGAAAATACACTTCACTATTTAAATGGATAGATTTTTGAGAGGTCGGTCATACGCTCGTTATGGGTATATCATAATTTTGGCTAGATCCACTGGTAACCTCCTGCTGCATAATTACAGTCGTGCATCACTTAATAGTGGAGATACGTTCTGAGAAATGCATCATTAGGCAATGTTGTGGTTGTGCGAACATCACAGTGCCCTTACACAAATGTTTATGGTACAGCCTACTACACACCTCAGCTATTACGGTATACAGCCTGGTGCTCCTAGGCTACAAACCTGTACATGTTACTGTACTGAATACTGTAGGCAGTTGTGACCCAGTGATACATATTTGTGTAGCTAAACATATCCAAACATAAAAAGGGTACAGTAAAAATAAGATGTAAAAGATGAAAAATGTATGGGGCACTTGCCATGAACGGAGCTTGCAGGACAGGAGGTTGCTCTGGGTGAGTCAGTGAGTGAGTGGTGAGTGAATGTGAAGGCCTGAGACACTGCTTTACATTACTGTGGCCTCCATAAACACCCTACACTTCAGCTACACTGATTCTTTTTTAACTTTCTTTCCTCAATAATAAAGTAACTTTAGCTTACTGTAACTTTTTTACTTTATAAACTTTTAAACTTTTTAAACTTTTTCACTCTTAATAATACTTAACTTAAAATAAGAACACACTATACGGCTGTACAGAAATAGTTTTTCTTTATATCCTGATAAGCTCTCTTATATTAAAAAAAAATTTTTTTTTTTTTTTTTGCTTTTTAAACTTTTCTGTTAAAAACTAAGACTGAAGTACACACATTAGCCTAGGCCTACACAGGGTGAGGATCATTGTCACTGTCTTTCCCCTCCACATCTTGTCCCACTGGAACGTCTTCGGGGGCAATAACACAACTGGAGCTGTCATCTCATGTGACAAAGCCTTCTTCTGGAATACCTCTTGAAGGACTCGCCTGAGGCTGTTTTATAGTTAATTTTTTTTTAACAAGTAGAAGGAGCACACTCTAAAATAATGATTAAAAAGGGTACTACAGTGAATACATAAGCCAGTGACATCGTCATTTATATCATTACCAAGCTTACATACTGTACATCATTACCTGTGCTATACTTTTTTTTTTTAAGACAGTCTTGATCTATCACTCAGGCTGGAGTGCAGTGGCATGAGCTCAGCTCACTGCAACCTCTGCCTCCTGGGTTCAAGCAATTCTCATGTTTCAACCTCCCAAGTAGCTGGGATTACAGGAATGTGCCACCATACCCAGCTAACGTTTATATTTTCAGTAGACATGCATTTCACCATGTTAGCTAGGCTGGTCTCAAACTCCTGACCTCAGGTGATCCACCCTCCTTAGCCTCCCTAAGTGCTGGGATTACAGGCATGAGCCACTGTGCCCAGCCTATCTGTGCTATACTTTTAGTAAGACTGGCAGAGATAGGTTTGTTTACACCGGCATCACCACAAACACTTGAGTGGTGCATTGCACATCATAATAATAGTAATAACACATCACATTATAATGGCTATAATATCACTAAGCAATAGAAACTTTTCAGTTCCATTATAATCTTATGGGATCACCGTCACATATGCAGTCTGTCATTGACCAAAACATCATTACGTGATGCATGACTGTAATTACCCCAAAACTTAGTGGCTTAAAACAAGCCACATAAACAATAATAAACATTTATCATCTCTCATGGCCTCTATATGTTAGGAATTTGGAAATAGCTTAACTGACTCAAAGTCTCTCAAGAGGTGAGACAGGCAAGGTGTCAGTCAAGGCTGTAGTTATCTAAAAGCTTGGCTGGGGCTAAAGGATTTATATTCAAGGTAGATTTTACCCATGAGTGGCATGTCAGTGATTGGTTTTTGTGGGAGGCCTCAGTTCCTCTCCAGGTGTGCCTCTTTGCACAGCTGCTTGAGTGTCCTCACAACATGGCTGCTGGATGCCCCCAAGAGTGAGTGATCTGAGAGAGAAATGGGGAGAGATGGTAATGGAGACAGGAGGGAGGGAGGGAAAAAGAAGAGGGGAGAAAGAGAAAAAGACAGAGAGAAAGAGAGAGAGAGAGAGATTGAGCACATACCAGACAGAAGCTATCCTTTTTATGACCTAGAGACAGAAGTCATGTAGTATTAATTCCACCACATTTTATTCATTAGAAGCAAGTCATTTAATCTGGCTCACATTCAAGGGGAGTAGAATTAGATCCCACCTTTTGAAGGGAGGCTTATCAAAGAATTCGAAGGTGTATTTAAAACTACCTCATTCCACTCTCTGGCCACAAATTATTTATATTCCTCCTAAATGCAAAACACCCTCACCCCTACCAAGACTGCCCCAAAAGTCTCATCCATTTATAGCATCACTTAAAAGTCTAGGATTTTGGCCGGGCACGGTGGCTCAAGCCTGTAATCCCAGCACTTTGGGAGGCCGAGACGGGTGGATCACGAGGTCAGGAGATCGAGACCATCCTGGCTAACACGGTGAAACCCCGTCTCTACTAAAAAAATACAAAAAACTAGCTGGGCGAGGTGGCGGGCGCCTGTAGTCCCAGCTACTCGGGAGGCTGAGGCAGGAGAATGGCGTGAACCCGGGAGGTGGAGCTTGCAGTGAGCTGAGATCTGGCCACTGCACTCCAGCCTGGGCGACAGAGCGAGACTCTGTCTCAAAAAAAAAAAAAAAAAAAAAAGTCTAGGATTTTGTTGCTTAGATGAACTGGTGGATGAGGCTCCTCATGTATACTTTCTCCAAATCTGAAGAACTGTGAACTTAACAGACAAGTTCCTGTGTTCCTCACACGCTCAATGTAAAATGGCAAGACAAGCATAGGATACTTGCTATTCTTCCCATTCCAAAAGGGGAAAACAGGAGGTTCAGAGGAGTCACTAGCCACCAGCAAGTCTGAAATCCATCAGGCACATATTGTTAGTTCCTTTATTAGAACTCAAAGCATAGAAACTATTCAACATAACTCTGTTTGTATTGTTTTGTTTTTGAGACAGGGTTTGGCTCTGTCGTCCTGGCTGGAGTGCAGTGGCACCATCTCAGCTCATTGCAACCTTCACCCCCCAGGCTCAAGGGATCCTCCAGTCTCAGTCCCCTAAGTAGCTGGGACCACAGACACATGCCACCACGGCTGGCTAACTTTTGTATGTTTTGTAGAGACAGGGTTTTGCCATGTTGCCCAGGCTGGTCTCAAACTCCTGGACTCAAGTGATCCACCCACCTCAGCTTCCCAAAGCACTGGGATTACAGGTATGAGCCAGTCTGCCAGCCAATTCAACATAGCTGTTGCTTCTACCTTCTCAGTCATCTTTCCTTTTCCATGAAAGTCTGTGTTTGTGGCTGAGCAGTTTGAACAGACTGCTTCATGCCTGTACATGTTTTATAGTCCAAAGGTTTACTTTCCTTTTTTATATCTGTTCCTTTCAGTCCAAGCTGGTTGTGCTTCTGCTAATACAATTCCCTTAAAAACCAAATGAGTCTTTCATGAATTTTATCAAGTTTCACATCATTAGGCAAAAGACTTAGCCACAAATCTTTGAGAAAAGCCCTTCTGTACCTTTGGGTTTCTGCTAAGGTGGCTGAGAGACAACAGCCTTAAGTTTCTGAGAAGCCCTTCTTGTTTGACTGAATGGCTTTTTAAGGCACTTCCTAGATCTTCTGAGGTTATAGCAAAGACATTATAGTCACATCTTGGCTTAATTTTTAGACTCTATTTTTCTGATTATGCCCTGGATTTAGTTTTTGCCAGAAATCCATATCTTAACTTTAGCATCATTTGCTATAGAAGAGGCTGGAAATTTTCAAACCCAACAATCCCCATAGTACCAGTCCATGGCTCAGGGGTTGGGGACCCCTATTGTAGATGATGGCGTTGCTAAATTTTTGCCACCACCATAGCAAGTATCACCCTTCTTCTAGTTTCCAATCACATTTTCTTCATGCTCCTTTAAGCCTTTACTGCAACCTTCTCACAGGCCACTGGGCTTCTAATAAGAGTCTTTACAGGGACCTTTGGTCTTTTATTATTCTCAAAGTCCTCCCAACTTCCTCCTACTAATCAGTTCCAAAGCCACTCCCACATTTTCAGGTTTTTGTTATGGTAGCACCAAATTTCTAGGAACCAAACTCTGTATTAGTTACATGTTGCTGCATCACAAATTAACCTAAAACTTAGCGGCTTAAAACAAGAATGCATATTTATTATCTCATTCCTTTTCTCTGGGTCAGGAATTCAGGAACCCTCTGGCTTGGCAATTCTGGCTCAGGGTTTCTCTTGAGGTTCAATAAGATGACTGCAGACCACCAATTTCTTCCTTATTTCTTTTCTTCTTTATTTTATTTTATTTACATGCTACTTACACAAACAACCCCAAACTCTCCACCAGTTTTGTAACTTTCCTCTCAGTACATTCAGACACATAGACTAACACTAGTCTATTAATTCTGTATTCTTAAAGAAATATCTTCAGGAACTTTCCGACGCTCTAATTGGGACTGAGTTGCTATTTAAACCCACTGCACAGCTGTCATCCTGAAAACTCTCTTCATGAGGATATTCTCAATCTCTCTCATTGGATTCCTTGTTTGCTGAATCTCATGAATTTCCCATTTCTTGGTTTTACTCCTTCATCTTGGTGGACAACATCCTTCAATAATTTTCAGAGAAGGAAGTATGGGGGATGAACTTTTCAAAACCTTGTTTATCTAAAAATGTCTGTATTCATCCTTCACAATGAGCTAATTGTTCGGCTAGGTAATAATTCTAGCTTAGAAGTCACTTTTTTTCCCTCAGAATTTTAAAGTCATTGTTCCATTGTATTCTGACTTTTAGAGGTGCTGGTGAGTAACGTAATGACATCCTAATTTTTGAAATTTGTATAAAACCTGCTTCTCTCTCCTCCTCACCACAACTTCAAAGAGTCCAAGAATTTCTTTTTGTCCTGAAATTTCACAGTGATACCACTTGGTGGAGGTCTGTTTTCACCCATTACACTAGTCATTTGGTGGATCCTTTCACTCTGTAAATTTTCTTAAATTATTTCTTTAATGATTTCCTTCCCTCTGCTTTTCTCTCTGGAATGCCTATTGTTCTAAAGTTGAACCTATTTTTGTTTTCTGTCTTATATACCACCTCTTTGAACTTTTACTTTCTGGGAGATTTTTTTCAACTTTATTTAAAAACCCTTCTACTTAGTTGGTCCCTCAATTTCCAAAAGCTTACTATTTTTCTTGTTCTCTGAATTTTTTTAAATATCCTGTTCTTGTTGGGCGGATGCAATACCTTTTCTTATCTCTCTGAATATACTAAGAATTTTAGGAAGTTTACTTATCCCTGTAAGTCTTCCTCTAGGTGGCTTTTTTGTCTGTTTTTTAAAGTCTCAGTCTTCCATATTAAATGCTTTCCTCATGCGTCTAATCTTTTTGAGCATGTACAGTGTTTTAGTACCTGACTCTTGGAGTTGTTAGGACAAGACAGAGGTAATAATTACATTACACAGCATTGTGAATGTGTTCTATGCGGATGAAGTGTACATTTTAGTTAATATTATGTTATGTGAATTTCACCTCAATTTTTTAAGGGGTTTGTTTCTGCAAGTTAGACTTTCTGCCATCCCAACCACAATATCTATTCATATGTTCTTCACTTTATTTATTTATTTATTTATTTATTTAGAGACAAAGTCTCACTCTGTCACCCAGGCTGGAGTGCAGTGGCATGATCTCGGCTCACTGCAACCTCTGCCTCCCGGGATCAAGCAATTCTTGTGCCTCAACCTCCTGAGTAGCTGGGATTACAGGCATGAGTCAGAACACCTGGCTAATTTTTGTATTTTTAGTAGGAACGTGGTTTCACCATGTTGGCCAGGCTGGTCTCAAAACTCCTGACCTCAGGTGATCCGCCCACCTCGGCCTCCCAAAGTTCTGGGATTACAGGCATGCACCACTGTTCCTGGCCCTTTCTTTATTTTTAATGGAGAATCCCAAAATTCTTGTTCTGTAAAATAGGAAGTATTTTTATTTCATAGTAAAAGAAATGGTTCACTTTTAGGAGCAACACTGTCAGTTTTTACAACAATAGTCAGAAACGTGATCTTGTCTTGGGCATTTGATCTGTGAGTAAGAAGATGAACCTAAGCTGGACATCATTCAGGTCCAATGGATAAAGCTTCACCATCCCCTTTCTGTACCTTCTACATCTTTCATATTCAGGACTACTCGATTCAAGGGGTTCTGAAGGGCTAGGATGATCCAGAAGCACTGAAAAGTTATTTATCATTAAAGAAAGATTTGATTGTACCCAGAGCTATTGTAGGCTGCAGACCATACCATACGTGTTAGAAATATTTCCAACATGGCTTAAAACTAAAAGAGTTTCTCAGGCCGGGCGTAATCCCAACACTTTCGGAGGCCAAGATGGGAGGATCTCTTGAGGCCAGGAGTTCAAGACCAGCCTGCCCAACATGGTGAAACCCTGTCTCTACTAAAAATACAAAAAAAAATAGCCAGATTATGCCTGTAATCCCAGCACTTTGGGAGGCTGAAGTGGTTGGATCACTTGAGGTTAGGAGTTTGAGACCAACCTGGTCAACATGGTGAAACCCCATCTCTACTAAAAATACAGAAAGTAGCCAGGCATGGTGATGGGTACCTGTAATCCCAGCTACTCAGGAGGCTGAGGCACGAGAATCACTTGAACCTGGGAGGCAGAGATTGCAGTGAGCCAAAATTGCACCACTGCACTCCAGCCTGAGAGGCACAGTGAGACTTGGTCTCAAAACAAAACAAAAAAAGGTTGGGGAGGGTTCTGGCCTAATTCCCACCTAACCTGACATTTAAATTTGTTTGCATACTTCGGCTTCCAAGTGTTTTGGTTACAAGATATTTTCTTGTGCACTGGAATCCTCAAAAGAGTAAAAATACTTTTTTGAAGCCTGTAAGCTTCCTTTCTGCTTCTCAAGAAGTTGTGGTAAGTGAGAGGGTTCAAGTCCTGGCTCTACTACTAGTTAGGTGGTGACCAAATATCAAGTCACTTACCCTTCTCAGCCTCAGCTTCTACAACTGTAAAATGGGGATGATAACCAGGCAGAGTTGGTGTGAAGAGTTAATATAATACTATGCCAAAGGACTGTACAAATGTCAGAGATTTTTATTACCTACTCCAGCGCTTTACAAATAGTAGGTGTTAAGTTAATGTTTGTTTAATTGAATTATATAATGATCTTGGGAATATAAAGCTAATTTTACTTTGCATTGATTGAATTAAACCAGGCTATTTCTCTAGGAAATTAAGTTTCAGGGAACAAACTAAATCTCTGGTATGCTAGAATTTTTGGAGTAAGTTATGTTATAACAGAGTTATGCTGTATTTACTGCAAATGCTACTAATGAGATATTCTAATGGGAAGGAAATTATGTGTTCTTTTTCCAAAAGAAAAAATGAAACTTTCTCCCACAACTAGAACCATTTTGTAAGCCACATCTTTGTGTTTGCAGAACTCCCTAAAAATGTGAAAAAGTTCATGCATCCCAGCAGGTGAGAAGTTTATTTCTTTTCCCTGACAGGTATATTAATCACTATTATTATCAGCTCAGTAAGTCCTTGACCTCATAGGGAGATGTGTGCAGCTGCTGGCTTTGGAGAGGGAAATGTATGTTGGAGCAAAGTGTTGCTATCCACTGCTTTACTGCCTAATAAGGAAAGCCAGCATCTGTCCAGAAGGTAGAATTTCAGGATCCCAGATGAGGCAGCCATGGTAGCTAAAATGCCCATCATTAGTGTCATGCGCCTCCATGTGAAGAGACCACCAAACAGGCTTTGTGTGAGCAACATGGCTGTTTATTTCACCTGGGTACAGGTGGGCTAAGTCTGAAAAAGAAATCAGCGAAGGGAGATAAGGGTGGGGCCGTTTTATAGGATTTGGGTAGGTAAAAGAAAATTCCAGTCAAAGGGGGGTTGTTCTCTGGCGGGCAGGAGTAGGAGTCACAAGGTGCTCAGTGGGGGAGTTTTTTGAGCCAGGATGAGCCAGGCACAAGATAATGTCATTGCTTAAGGCAAGGACCGGCCATTTACACTTCTTTTGTGGTGGAATGTCATCAGTTAAGGCGGAGTAGGGCATTTTCACTTCTTTTGTGATTCTTCAGTTACTTCAGGCCATCTGGGCGTATATGTGCAAGTCACAGGGGATGCGATGGCTTGGCTTGGGCTCCGAGGCCCGACAATTAGAATTATTCCTTGGGGTTTAATAGAGTCTTTAGAAATGCCCTACTAAAATGTAGATGTTGTCAAATGCTACCTTAACACAGATATCTTTAAAAACTGGTGCATGATCATGGCAGATACCAAGGGAATAGGATCTTGGATCACAGACAAAAAGACAGAAGAAATTTCAGCTCTGGGGAGGCCAAGATCAGATACATTATTTGAGAAACCTAAGATGTGAAGAGAGCTTTGGGTATCCCAAGGAGCTAAGATTAATGGAAATGGAGGCAACAATCATCCAAGGCCGTATCACAAGCCTCCTTAACCCAGGATTCCTCATGTAATTCATTTAAAACATAATCAATTTGCAGTTATGAAATAACAGGTGATAGAACTAGCAAAAGGAAAGGTAATTTTTTTAGAGGCAAAGTCTCTGTCACCCAGGCTGGGGTACAATGGTGCAATCACAGCTCACTACAGCCTTGAACTCCTGGACTCAAGTGATGTTCCCACCACAGCCTACTGAGGGCCTGGGACACAGGCACCATGGCTGGCTAAATTTTTGATTTTGTAGAGACGGGGTCTCACCATGTTGCCCAGACTGGTCAACACAGGTTGCTTCTGGCTACAAGTGATCCCCCCGCCTCAGCCTCCCAGAGTACTATAATTACAGGTGAGAGCCACCACACCCAGCCAAAAAAGTATTTTAACCCAAGTACTTATTAGGCATCTATCAACAGGAGACTGGCATTACTCAATGGAGTATGTGACCTTCATCCTACAGGATCATATAACTCTTGAAGAATCTCTTCCCTCCCATTTTTTCTTGCTACTATCTCTTCTCCCTCTGAACAAGAAACTCAATAAAAATTTCATTTCCAATTTTGTATGCCTATTGCTCTCTCTCTTATGAAATTACTGACAAGTCAGAAGTGGTCAAAGATTTACCAGAAGTATCAATAAGAGATGTACAGATAGATGGCAGGTATGGAAAATGAAAAGTTCACAAGCCAAATACAAGTACATACAATTATCTACTCATACATAATTACAAGTAGATAATTAACCTCCTACAGGGAGGAGTTGTGAACAATAGTTACTCAATAATAATTCAACATTGCCAAACTCTGAGTTTGATGTTCTGCAATGGGCATCCAAAATCAAGTTAGGAAGAAAAGCAGGGAAGTGTCTTAACCAGAAGGACAAATTGCAGAAGGGTGATTTTCACTTCTGCTTCAGAATTATTTGCTTTCTCCAAATTAAAATGGAATATACCCCCTCTTAACATATATTTATATCCAAGAAGGCTATAATACTGGAAATGGAAGAATTCCTGACTAGAAGGCAAAATTAATTTCTAGACTTCATATTCATGTTAATGTAGTTGACAAATGTAGTAAAAGCAAGAGACTTTTAAAAATTATGCTGTGTTTTGGAATTGTAAACAGCTTTAGCAAGAGGAGTTTAGAAATAAGGACAAATGAACCTCCAGTGAATACCAAGCAGACAGTTCAGAATAAGATCAGCTGTTACCACAGATGTAAGTAGACATAACTGGGTCTTTACACCTTTTATCGGCAGGTATATTTGTTTGGTTTCATACAGCAATGAGTACAGAAATCTAAAAGCAGACTTGTTAGTCTATCATGCCTTCCTCTAAACTGTATTATGTACTTTCCCATATTATTTCATATAAATGTATTCATTAAACCTAGGAAAATATTTTTTGGTGGTAGAAATCAAAATGTCATTTATCCTCAAATAGCTCAAATTTAGAGTGTTTAAAATATATTAAATATTTCAGGCCTAGGCCAGGCACAGTGTCTCATGCCAGTAATCCTAACACTTTGAGAGTTGAGGTGGGTGGATCACTTGAGCTCAGGAGTTTGAGACCAGCCTGGCCAACATGGTGAAACGCTGTCTCTACAGAAAATTCAAAAATTAGTTAGGCATAGTGGTGCGCACCTGTAGTCCCAGCTACTTGGGAGGATGAGGTGAGAGGATCACTTGAGGCTCGGAGGCAGAAGTTGCAGTGAGTCGAGATCATGCCACCGCACTCCAGCCTGGGTGACAGAGTGAGACCTTGTCTAAGAAATATATATATATATGTGTGTGTATATATATTTATATACATATAATATATATGTAAAATATGTAATATATAAGTATATATTATATATTATATATTATATATATTTTTTCAGGTCTAGTTACAGTCAGACTTCATCTTTCATATATTCAAGGATTCATTCCTTCAACACACATACATTTGTTAAAGTAACTCTCATATTGATTATGAGCATGTGTCAGAGTTTTATTCCAAACTTGTATCAAAATAAGAAACATTCTCAAAAGTCCAATTCAAAGAATCCTTCTTACAAACACTTTTTATAGGGAAAAAATCAGCAGATAAATTATTAAACTAGATTTTTTTCAGAAGGAAAACAATATCTAGTTAAGGATGATAGCCTCTTTGCCTTATTGGTTAAAGGTCTTAGACTAGTTTCAAGAGTAATAATCAGCCAAGTGGGTTTCCCGAGATGGTCTTTTAAGCTCATTACTCTCTTAGAAAATTGCTCAAGTATTTTATCAGGAAAAGAATTACTTCCCGAGGAAAAGCAGCTAGTCATATCAGACCACAAAGTTCTGACCCTACAAAGGCTTGGGACCCTTTTATTTCTCGCATTTATTGGGGGCTGCTTATGCCATGCTAAGGAACTCAAGCTTTACCTTCTAGGCAATGGAGAACTATTGACAGGGTTTAAGCAGGCATATGCCCTGATCAAATTTGTATTTTTAAAATATCATTTTCTCCAATATTTAGTATTGACTGAGGTGGATGAGGCTGGAATTCCAGGAATAGGATGGCCTTAACTTTTGAAAATCAATCAGTGTAATTCACCATATTCATGAAATAAATAGTATGATCATTTTATAGATGAATAAAAAGTACTTGGCAAAATTCATTACCCATTTATGATTTTTAAGAAAACAAAACTCAGCAACTAAGAATAGAAAAGAACTTCCTCAATCTGATAGAGGGTGTCATAAAAAAATCATAGCTACCCCCATAAATAATGGTGAAATACTAAACACCTTCTCTCTAAGATGGGGAGAGAGGCAAAGACGTCCACTCTCACGCCTTCCAATCAACATTGCACTGGCACTCTTACCCAGTATAAGAACACAACAAAAAGTTAAAAGGCATACATATTGGTGAAAGAAGTAAATAGTGTCTTTGGCAGATGACATAATTGTTTATGTAATAAATTTTAAGGACTCTACAAAGCAATTACTGGAAATAATAAGTAGCTTTAACAAGATTGCAGGACATAAAGGCAGTATTTTAAAAATCAGTTGTATTTTTATATACTAACAGCAAGAAATTACAAATTAAACTTTTAAACAATTCAATTTATAATAGTGTTTGAAAAACTAAAATACTCAGAAATAAACTGAACAAATGATGTGTAAGACCTCTACACTGAAAACTGTAAAATGTTGCTAAGAGCAATTTTTAAAAATCTAAATAAATGGAAAGTTCTATCATGTTTATGGATCAGAGAACTCTATAACGTTAAGATATCAATTCTCCTTACATTTATCTATAGAGTCAATGTAATCCACGCTAAATCTAAAAATCTAAAATGTATACAGATACACAAAGGACTAGAAGAGCCAAAATAATCTTGAAAAAGAAAAGTAAGTTAAAAACTTGCATTAACTGACCTCAAGGGTTACTACAGAACAACAGCAATCAAGACAGTGTGATATTGTCATAAGGAAAGACAAATAAATTAATGGAATAAACTAGAGAATCCAGAAATAGATCCTTTTTTTTTTTTTTTTTTTTTTTTTTTGAGACAGGGTCTCACTCTGTCACCCAGGCTGGAGTGCAGTGGCACAATCTTGGATCACTGCAACCTGTGCCTCCCAGGTTCAATCGATTCTCCTGCCTCAGCCTCCCAAGTAGCTGGGATTACAGGCACACACCACCATACCTGGCTAATTTTTGTATTTTGGGTAGAGACGGGGTTTCACCATGTTGCCTAAGCTGGTCTTGAATTCCTGGCCTCGAGTTATCCTCCCACCTTGGCCTCCCAAAGTGCTGGGATTACAGTCATAAGCCACCGTGCATAGCCCAGAAATATATTCATCCGTATATGATCAATTTATTTTTGACAAAGGCACAAAAGTAATTACATGGGGAAAGGAAAACCTTTCACAAATAGTGCTGAAGCAAGAATCCATCATATGGCGGGGGAAATGAACCCGGACCCTACCTCATACCAGCCATACACAAAACTTAATTTGAGCAGGATTATACAACTAAACAAAAAAGCTAAAACAATAAAGCTTCAAGAAGAAAATATAGAAGAATATCTTTTCAAGCTAGAAGCAGGCAAAAATTTCTTGGACAAGACACAGAAAGCAATAACCATAAAGAAGAATTTGACAAATTAGACTTCATCAGATTAAACATTTTAGCTCATCATAAGACAACATTAATAATATGAATAAGTAAGCCATAGAATAGTGGAAAATATTCATAAAGCATATACATGACAAAGGACTTATATCCAAAATATATAAAGAACTACTAAAACTCATGATGAAAAGTCCAACAATCCTATTTAAAAGTAGGCAAAAGGCTTAAACGGCCACTCCCCAAAAGACAATAACAACTAGCCAATAAACATATTTAAAGGTGCTCAACATCATTAATTCATCAGAAAAATGCAATTTAAACTATGATGAGAAAACACTGCACATTCACTGAATAGCCAAAAACAAAAAAGACTGAAAACTCCACTATGAGCAAGGATGTAAAACAACTAGATTTTCACACGTTGTTAGTAGAATACACTTCTATCCTATGACCGAACAGTTTTACTCCTAGGTATTTACCTAAGAGAACGGAAAATACATATCTACACACACAAAAATACAACTTGTATAAAAACGTTCTTGGCAGTTTTATTCCAAATAGCCAAAAGCTGGAAAAAGTGTTAAAGGTCCATCCACAGAAGCATGGATAAACAAATTACCATATATTTGACACAATGGAATACTACTCAGCAAAAAACAACAACAAAACAGAAAAGAAAAAGAATAATTTGCTGATATACACTACAACATAGATAACTCTTACAAAAGGCTGAATGAATGAAGCTGGATACCAGAGAGTGTATACTATATGACTCCATTCATATGAAGTTCTTGAAGAGGCAAAACCAGTCTATGATGAAAAAAAAGGACAAGTTATTACCTTTATTGGGAGAACTGAGAGGAGAGAATGACCAAGAAGGAGCATAAGGGAGCTTTGTGGGGTGACGCAAATGTGTTGTATTTTGATAGGGATGTGGGCAATGACAGTGTATTCATTTGTCAAAAATCAGCAAATTCATCACTCAAGAATTTGTATTTTACTCTATGTAACTATTACTTTTTAAAAAGACATTGAATGCTAGCTAGTAGATTTGCTTTTTGCAGTGGTGTGGGTTAACAATTCTGAAAATACTTCATTCTAGGCTCATGCAAATGAAGAAACAACATGAGTAAAATGGCAGGTGTCTCACTGTTGGATAAGGTAATTAGAAATATGAAGAGTAGGAAGAAGATGAGAAGGTACCCTGTAGTGTTTGGATTGGAAATGGATATATTGGTATAACACATGGTTTTTAATAGAGAAAGATATGGAAATAAAGATGTGTGTGTGTGGCGGGTATTTCCATATCAGTAGCAGTTATCACTTAAAGCACCCAGATCTTGGTTTCTAGTTACCATTTTCCATCAAAGGAAGCTAGTCAGATTGGAGAAAAGGCTGTTTCCAAGACAGAGAAAGTACAAAGTAAGCTAGAACAACATTTTGTACCTGAAAGTAAGGAAGTACAGTCAGCCCTCTGTATCCACAGGTTCCAAATCCACAGATTCAACCAACTGAATTGACCAACAGGTCAAAAATAGTTTTAAAGATAAAATAAACATAACACAGTAACAAATACAAATATAAAGAATAATACAGTATAACAATCGTTTACGTAGCAAAACTGAATTAGGTAATGTAAGTAAAGAGATGATTTAAAGTATGCAGGAAGATGTGCATAGGTTATATACAAATACTACATCATTTTATATAAAGGACTTGAGCATCTGAAGACTTTGGTCTTGAGGGATAACTGTACTCAAAGAATAGTGGGGAAATAGCATAAGGATACAGGAGTCAACTTGAAGAGATGATTCACATTGAGCAAATCTGAGATGATCTGGCTATCAAAATAAACAGTGATAATAATGGATTATAACCACTCGGATACAATTAAGTCCATGAGTCCAAAATGATATAAATAAAAAGAATGAAAATATTAATAAATAGGTGACCATATATATTTAATTTATATAAATTAACGTGTTCATATATATGAAGAAATCTCTTCTTTATAATGAATATAGAAAGAACAATACTTAGGAAAGTATTACTGAATGATAACACCAGTGGATGAAAGTTGGAAAAGGAACAAGATATTTACATGATCTCAAAGTAGCTCCCCACAAATTGCTTATTAATCATGAAGAGAAAAAACAGTGATTTCACATTAGAGAAACCCAGCAAACACCAACTTAACTAAACAATCAAAATTACCAATACTAAGACAAACTGATATCATATGCCCTGATATAAAGCACTGAATAAGACTCAATATTACTTCTGTAGTATTCCTATCCCAAATGTGTAATTTGTATACAATCACAAGGAAACATCAGACAAACACAAACTGAGGACATTCTATAAAATAACTAATCTGCAATCTTCAAAAATATCCCAGATGAAGAGTGACAAAAAAGGCCAACTGATCCAAATTAAAGGAAACTTCAGAGACATGACAACTAAATTTAATATGTGATCATCAATTAGATCTTTGACTAAGAACAATAATTAGCTATAAATCACATTATTGGGACAATTGACAAAATTCGAATATGAACTATGGATAATGAAATAACACTGTTATCAATGTTAAATTTCCTGATTTTGAGAAGTATACTGTGGTCATATAAAAAGTATCCCTTTTTTTAGGAAATAAACACTACTTTATTTAGGAGTAAGGAGCCATGATGTCTCCAACTGACATACAGCTCAAAGAAGTGTGTATATATACATAAGCATCTATGAGAAAATGATAAAGCAAAGAAGGCAAGGTATAAACAATTGGTAAATCTGGGTGAAGGTTATATGGAAGGTTCTTGAATTTTCTTGCAACATTTCTGTCAGTTTGAAATTTTGCCAAAATAAAAAAAAAAATCCACCATATTCATTAATCAGTTAGTGAATAAAAAATAGGAGTTCAGACTAGTAAGGAAACCATAAAATATTTGTCTAACTGTTCATGTTCTTTGCTCAATTTTTAATGGGGTTATTTGTGTGGTGCTTTTTGCTGAGTTCTTTGAGCTCCTGATAAATTATAGATATTAATACCCTGTGTCAGGTATATGGTTTTCAAATATTTTCTCCCATACTGCAGGTTGTCTGTTCACTCTGGTAATTATTTCTTTTGCTCTGCAGAAGCTATTTAGTGAATTAAGTTCCATTTGTCTATTTTTGTTTTTGTTGCTTGTGCCTTTGAGGTCGTAGTCATGAATTATTTGCCAGACCAATGCCCAGGAGAGTTTTCCCTAAGTTTTCTCCTAGTATTTTTATATTTTCAGGTCTTGCATTTAAATTTTTAATCCATCTTCAGTTGATTTTTATATATGGTAAGAGATAAGGGTCCAAGTTCATTATTTTGCATGTGGCAATCCAATTTTCTCATTTATTGAAAAGGGTATCCTTTCCCTAGTGTATGTTTTTGTCAACTTTGTCAAAGTTCATGAATAGACACTTCAAAAGAAGACACACAAATGGCCAACAAACTATGAAAAAATGTTTAATATCACTGATCATCTGTAAAACGCAAATTAAAACTACAATGAGATATCATCATACACCAGTATGAATGGCTATTATTAAAAAGTCAAAAATAACATATTGGTGAGGAAATGCAAAGAAAATGCTTATACACTGTTGGTGGGAATGTAAATTAGTACAACCTCTATGGAAAACAGTATGGAAATTTCACAAAAAACTAAAAACAAAACTATGATTCAATCCAGAATCCCACTGCTGGGCATCTACCCAAAGGAAAAGAAATCATAATATCAAAAAGATACCTACACTTGTATGTTTATAACAGCACTATTCACAATAGCAAAGAAATGGAATTCACTGATGGACCTTCCTAAGGGTCCATCAGTGAATGACTGGATTAAGAAACTGTCATATATATGCACAATGGAATATTATTCAGCCATAAAAAAGTATGAAATCATGTCTTTTGTAGCAACATGGATGGAACCAGAGGCCATTTGAAATAACTCAGAAACAGAAAGTCAAATACCGCATGCCCTTACTTACAAGTGGGACTTAAATAATGTGTATGCACAGACATCAAGTATGGAAAAATAGACATTGGAGACTTGGACGGGTGGGAGGGTGGATGGGGGTGGGGATGAGAAATTACTTAATGAGCGCTATGTACATCATTAAGGTGATGGTTACACACTAAAAGCCCAGACTTCACCATTATGTAATATCTCCATATAACAAAACTGCACTTGTACCCCTTAAATTTATATTTTTAAAAATCTGGTATAACTGGAAAACAGTGTGACTCATTTAGGGCTCCAGCAGAAAATAAGATGACATACATGAATTGGGAAAACTAAACTAATAAAGGGAAATTAATAAAGGGATTATTAACAAAGTTGTGAAAAGCTCCATTACTATTCCAGGCCACAACTTGAAGCAAGAGAGGCTCTGTAAAAAGGGCCTGTGCTGAAGTCTTAGGTTTCTATTGCTGTGAAAGAAGGAGGGAAGGAAGGAAGGAAAGGAAGGAAGGAAGGAAAGAAGGAAGGAAGGAAGGAAGGAAGGAAGGAAGGAAGGAAGGAAGGAAGGAAGGAAGGAAGGAAGGAAGGAAGGAAGGAAGGAAGGAAGGAAGGGAGAAAGGCGGGCCTGTGGACAGGAGCTGAGACTTCTAGTTGGAGGCTAGATGACTCCATGGAAGACACTAGTAATTAAGTACTTTCCTTTCATTCTACAATCTCCTGTCTGTGTTGCTCATTAACCAAATCCATCTGGAAGCCCAGGGTCAAGGGAGTCCATTGTATACTTCATACAAGTCAGTCTCCAGGGGACAAGTAGGAGTGAAGAAGGATGGAAAGTGGAAGAGCAAGCAGCAGATATCCAGAATGAAGGTGGATCAGGGTGGGGGAGAGGCCAAAAGAGCAAAAGCAAGAGCAAGAATGAGAGTCACAGAGAGAATAGGAATGAACATGATGTTGAGTAAATACTTAGATGACAACTTCAATATTAGGATAACATGCTGAGTTTTAATTGCCTGTGAGGCAGCCAAGTGTGGCTGTCCAGCAGGCAGTCACATACCAGGGCTTGAAGCTTAGGATGAGACTGACTGCCCAAGCAGCACAAATAGAGTGACAATGACAGAGAAGAAGTAAGTACTTAACACATAGATTTGCATTTTTCACCACCCATTTACTTTTAATCAAATGCGTTTGATTTTTTTCTCTATCACTCACTGAAATTGCATTTAATAAAGCTGCCAAATCCAATAGACACTATCTAGTCCTTATCTTTGTCATCCTCTTGTCTCTTGTGAATCATTACCTATTAAATAGTTTTCCTTCCAATATATCTCACTGCATTTTTTTTTTTTTTTTTTTTTTTTTTTTTTTTTTTTTTTTTGGAGATAGGGCCTCGCTCTGTCACTCAGGTTGGAGTGTAGTGGTGCATAACCATAGCTCACTGCAGCCTCTATCTCCCAGGCTCATGCAATCCTTCCACCTCAGCCTCCCAAGTAGCTAGGACTACAGGTGTGTGCCACCACACTGCGATGATTTGTTTTACTAAGGTCTCACTATGTTGCCGAGGCTGTTCTTGAACTCCTGAGCTCAAGTGATCCTCCTGTCTTGACCTCCTAAAGCGCTAGGATTACAGGTGTGACCCACTGTGCTGGCTACATTTTTTTAAAAATATTACTTCTTTCTAGTTCTCTTTCCACCTCCCTGCCTCTCTCTGCCTCTTTTGTAGGTATTTTCCCTCTGTCCTCCATTTCCACAATCACTCCACCCACCATGTCGATGATTCCTATGATTCTATCCTTAGCCCTCCTAATAAACCACAGAGGCCAGAAGTCAGTGGAAGACAAATTTTAAGTATGGAAGGAAGGAAGGAAGGAAGGAAGGAAGGAAGGAAGGAAGGAAGGAAGGAAGGAAGGAAGGAAGGAAGGAAGGGAGGGAGGGAGGGAGGGAGGGAGGGAGGGAGGGAGGGAGGGAGGGAGGGAGGGAGGGAGGGAGGGAGGGAAGGGAAAGAAACATGCTGTAACCCTATATGTGAGAACTCTATTATTTCAAGCAAAACTATCCTTTAAGAATGAAGGAGAAATTAAGACATTTCTAGATGAACAAAAACTGAGCTAATTCATCATTAGTAGACCTGCCATACAAGAAATGCCAAAGGGAGTTCTTTAGGCTAAAATGGAAGGACACTAGACAGAAGAAGTCACAAGGAAAATTAGAAAATATTACATATGAATACAAAAACACAACATTCTAAAATTCACGGAATGCAGCTAGAAGTAGTACTTAAGTGAAAAATTTATAGCTGTAAATGCCTATATTAAAAAAGAAGAAAGACCTTAATTCGGTGGCCTAGGACTTGGCCTTGAGAGGTAGAAAAAGCAGAGAAAACTAAATCCCAAGCAAGCAGAAGGAAAAAATAAATAAATATTAGAGCAGATATAAAAGAAATAGATTATAGAAAAACAGGGAAAATCAGTAAAACCAAAATTTGGTTCTTTGAAAAAATCTACAAAATCAGCAAACCTTTAGCTAGACTGACCAACAAAAATAAAGAAAAAAGATTCAAATTACTAATACTAAAATCACAAATGAAACAGGATGGCAGTACTACAGAATTTACAGAAATAAAAAGAATTATAAGTAAAAATCTGAGCAACTAAATGCCAACAAATGAAATAAACTAAATGAAATTATGAAATTCCTAGAAAGACTACCAAAACTGGCTCAAGAAGAAACAGAAAGTTTAACAGGCCTATAATAAGTAAAGATATTGAATTAATAAATTTTCAAACTTCCCACAAAGAAAAGCTGATGACCAGATGGCTTCGCTGGTGAATTCTATGAAAAATGTAAAAAAGAATTAAAACAAATTCTTTACCAATGCTTTATAAAAGAGCTCAGTAAACAAGGAGTGGAAGGGAACATCCTAAACCTAATAAAAGGCATCATGAAAAAAACCCACAACTAACATGACACTTAATACTGAAAGACTGAAAGGCTCTATTCTCATCACTTCTATTCAACATTGTACTGGAGGCTCTAGTCAAGGCAATTAGGCAAGAAAAACAAAAGGCATCTAGATTGGAAGAGAAGAAACAAAATTATCTCTACTTGCAGATGACATGGCCTTGTATATAGAAAATCCTAAAGAATCCACAAAGAAACTATCAGGGCCAATAGATGCAGCAAGCTTAGAGAGTACAAAATAAATAAAAAATTAATTATATTTCTATTTACTAGCAATGAATAATCCATAAATGAAATTGAGGACACAATTCCATTTATAATGGCATCAGCAAGAAAAACACTTGTGAAAAATATAACCTAAAAAGGCACAAAACATATACCCTGCTGCAATTCAAGCATGTTGGGAGGCCGAGGTGGGCGGATCACGAGGTCAGGAGATTGAGACCATTCTGGCTAACACGGGGAAATGCTGTCTCTACTAAAAATACGAAAAATTAGCCGGGTATGGCGGCACGCACCTGTAGTCCCAGCTATAAGGAGGCTGAGGCAGGAGAATCGCTTGAACCTGGGAGGTAGAGGCTGCAATGAGCCAAGATCACACCACTGCACTCCAGCCTGGGGGACAGAGCATGACTCCATCTCAGAAAAAAAAAAAAAAAATACATATATATACCCTGTAAGCTACAAAACATTGTTGAAGAAAATTAAAGAAGACCTAAATGAGAAGACAGTCCATGTTCATTGATTCAAAAACTTACTATTGCTAACTGGCAATACTCCCCAAATTGATCTATAGATTCAATGCAATCACTATCAAAATTCCAGAGGTCTTTTTTTTTTTGCAAAAATTGATAAGCTGATCCAAAAATTTGTATGAAAATGAAAGGGGACCAGGCACAGTAGCTCGTGCCTGTAATCTCAGTACTTTGGGAGGCCAAGGCATTTTCCCTCTGTCCTCCATTTCTGCAATCACTCCACCCACCATGTTGATGATTCCTATGATTCTATCCTTAGCCCTCCTCATAAGGAGGCCAGAAGTGGAAGACAAATTTAAAGTACAGAAGGAAGGAAGGAAGGAAGGAAGGAAGGAAGGAAGGAAGGAAGGAAGGAAGGAAGGAAGGAAGGAAGGAAGGAAGGAAGGAAGGAAGGAAGGAAGGAAGGACAGACAAATGCGGCCAGGAGTTTGAGGTCAGGAGTTTGAGACCAGCCTGGCCAACACAGCAAAACCCTGTCTCTACTAAAAATAGAAAAAGTAGCCTGGCGTGATGGCGCACACCTGTGATCCCAGCTACTTGGGAGGCTGAGGCAGGAGAATTGCCTGAACCTGGGAGGCAGAGGTTGCAGTGAGCCAGGATTGCACCATTGCACTCCAGCCTGGGTGACAAGAGTAAAACTCCATCTCAAAAAAGAAAATGCAAGGGATCCAGAAGAGCCAAACAATCCAGAAAAAGAACAAAATTGGCACAGTCACATTCCCAACTTCAAAACTTCCTACACAACTACAGTAATCAAGCCTGTGTGGGATTAGCCTAAAGACAGATATAAAGATCAAGTGACTTTCAACAAGGATGCCAATACAATTCAGTGTGATAAAGAATAGTCTTTTCAACATATCGTAGTGATATCCACATGTAAAAAAATAAATAAGTATAGTTGGACTCCTTCTTTACACCATGCAAATTAACTCAAAATGGATCAAAGACTTAAACTGAAGAACTAAAACCACAAACTCTTAGAAGAAACCATAGGTGTAAATCTTTGTGACTTTGGATTAGGCAACAGTTTCTTTGCTATGACATCAAAAGAACAAGCATCCAAAGAAAATAATAGATAAAGAAGACTTCATCAAAATTTAAAACTTTTGTGCTTCAAAGACAATACCAAGGAAGTAAAAAAGACAACTCACAGAATGGAGAAAATATTTGCAAATCATATATCTATAAGGCTCTAGTATTCAGAACACACAAAGATCTCTTATAACTCAATGATAAAAAGATAACAAAATGGGCATGAATGTACACAAGGGATCTTAATAGACATTTCTTCAAAGAAGAAATACAAATAACCAATAAGCACATGAAAAGATGTTCAACATAATTACTTATTAGAGAAATACAAATAAAAACTACAGTGAGATACCACCTCATATCTACTGAGATGGCCATAATAAAAAAGATGAATAATAATCAATGCTGGCGAGAATCTGGAGAAACTGGAACCCTCATACATGCTGGTGGGAATGTAGAAAGCTGCAGTCACGGTAGAAAATAGTTTCTCAAAATGTTAAACATGGACTTACCATATGCGCCAACACTTCCACTCTTAGGTACGTATTGATTCAAGCAGCAACATGGATGAAACTTGAAAACATTAAACTAAATGAAAGAAGGCTATATATTATGTGATGCCATTTATGTGAAATGTACAAAATAAGCAATTCTGGAGACACGGAGGGTAAATTAGTGTTTTCCAAGGGCTGGAGGGAAAAGAGAATGGGGAGTCACTGCTAATGGGTATAGGATTTATTTTGGAGGTGATAAAAATCTGTGGTTATATAAGATGAATAAAATATTTTTAAAATATTCTATAATTAGTAAAAATGATTACACAAACTTATGAATATACTAAAACCCATTGAATTATATACTTTAAAGGGGGTGAATTTTATGGTATGTGAATTATATCTCAAAAAAAAAGAAAAGGGGATCTTCTGACCCCCAAGCCCTAGTCCTCTTCCATGGAGGCAATTAATGTTACTTGTTTCTTAGATACCATCCCTGAAATAGACTGTATATATACCAACATATATTTGTGGGTCTATAGGTCCCTTATTGAAAACAGAAATATAAGCATAGCAGACACATTGTTCTAGACTCTTTTTTCCTCTTTATAACTTCAAGATCATTCTTTACACTGCAACTTGGAGATTATTCCATTTCAGCATATGTAAGTATTCTTTATTCATTTTTATTTGGTGATATTCTATAATTTAGTTGGCTAGTCTTTTGCTGTTCCAAATAACGTTGCAATTAATTTCTTTGTATATCTTTCTAGCACAAGTGTATGAGTGGAATACATTTTGAGAAGTAAAATTTCTGGTTTGAAATTTTTTTATTTTATTTTGATAACTTGCCATTATTGATGTACTAATGTCTTTCTCACTTGATTATGAGTTCCTTGAAAAAAGGGACCATGTCTGTTTTGTTGACCAGGGTACATCTAGATTACAGCACACTGTCTGACATACTGCTTAATATATTTGTAGATTGACAAGCCTATGTGTTTTATTGTATAAAGTGTCAAACGGAAATTCAAAGCTATACTGCTCAAAAACTTACGATCTAGTTCATAGGAATTGTTTACAGGAATTGATCTAGAGATAGAGGATTTTCTTTTTCTTTTTTTTTTTTTTTTTTTTTACTTTTTATCTAGTTATTTGATTTTTATTTTTCCTTTCCTACTCTGTTAATAGTATGTTTTGGAAAATTGTGAAATCAATTGCAATGTATCATTCTAAGAAAGAGAGAATCCCTTAATCTCATCTGAATATATATACATATATTTTAATAAATATCTATTTCTTATATTTCAGTATTCTATATTTCAGTTATTAAAAAGAGAGAATGGGGTTGATTTGCAACAAAGAGACCTAATAGTGACACCTGCTGGAAAAAAAAAGTCAGAATAAAATTTGAACCATTAAATCTTTTTAAAATTTTAGACCAGTTTTATTTTTCTATTAATCAGGAAGAAATGTGTTATTTTATGACAGGAATGTTTGTAATAAGTAAATATAATTGTTTAGGGGAGGCTCTTTTATGTTCTACAAAATTACAGGAAATAATATATTTTCTTTTTTTAGGATAAAGTCATTTTGGGAACCGATTACCCCTTTCCATTAGGTGAGCTGGAACCTGGGAAACTAATAGAGTCCATGGAAGAATTTGATGAAGAAACAAAGGTATAATGTCATTTACTTCACGGTTTTATTACTGACTTTTCCTGCTCTGAGTTTGGTTTCAGAGCACTTTGATACATGAAAACAAAGAACAGAGAAACCATTACACTGAATTCCCTAAAACTATTCTCTATCTCCATAAATAGCTAAACTATTAAAGGACAAAAAAAAAATGACAAAGCTGAAAGTCAGCCTAGTACAACTAAATTCATAAACCCAAGAAATTGTATAGAAGCATATGATAATAAAATATCCCTGCATGTTAGATGGATCATAAGAAAAATGTATAAATTTTTTCTATATTATTTCTGTTACAAATCTACCAATCTCAAAAGTTGTAAGAACTCTAGTTGTAATGAAATAGTAATTCATTAGATAATGAAACTAAAGTCTCAATTAAAAGGACCCAAGGAATCAGATCCTTCAAGTAACTGGACTTCTTTTTTTTTTCTTTTTTTTACCAGCGTTTGACTTTTAAGGCAGGTAGATGATACTAATATGTGCTATAATGCTACTATTACCTAGTCTACCCCTTAGACTCCTAAACCAAGATGAGTTTAAAATAAAATGCAGTGTCTTCAGGTTCCCTCTCCTTTGCCACTCCTTCCACACCCCCATCCTCCAAAAAAATAAGTCCTTCCTAAGACTTTCACTGCCCACCACTCCCAGAGGTCACAGATGGCCAAAAATAACAGCACGAGACTATATAAACTCTTAATAAATCTTACAAAAGTCTTAGTTGTAATCCTTTTGCATAATTCTTGTCTTTCTTCTAAACTAGAATCCAAGTTACCTTGAACTCTCTCTCCCTTAATCATTAAAGATACTGTTCATCAAATCTTCTCAATAGGCTTAAAGCACATTAACAGATGCCAAGAAGAATTCATTCTTCAGTATACTAGTTACAAGTTATTAACTAGGAAACCTCAGACTATTTTACACAGAAAGTGTCCCCTTTGGCATTAAAAGTCTTGAACTGACTTACCGAATATTGTTAAATATTTACCTGCTTCCTTCCTAAAGTAGGAAGCTGTCGTAAAGACATTTTTGATCTTTTTTTTTAAACAAGAAAGGTTGAAAATGAAAAACTTTCTATTAACCAAAATTAAACAGAAACCAGATGACCCCAAATATCCTGATTAAAAATTTAATGGAATAATAGTAATTATTACTACATGCCTTTTATTGTTTATTCTTATCACTTTCAAGTTTATCACTTTCAAGTTTTTTTTTATAATCTTGCATAAGAAAAAGTGATTGCTTATCACTTTCAAGCTTTTTTTTATAATCTTGCATAAGAAAAAGTGATTGCTTATCACTTTCAAGTTTTTTTTATAATCTTGCATACAGGCTTTATACTGACACACATTCACAATGACATTCTGTACAAGGTTACTCATTGTAACACTGTAATACTGAAAACAATCTTTAAGGGAATAGTTAAATAAATCTTAATATATCCACACAATGGAAATTACGCCACTATAAATAAATTAGAAATCAATTTCCAAGATATATTAAATTTTTAAAAGCAAGGTACAAAACAATTTGTGTAGTATACTTTCATTTGTAGATTGAATATATCTTTTGTGAAAAAGAATCTTTATATGCCTGGATATAAGTATTTGTTTATGCAGTATAAACATAAAATACCTCTGGAACACAAACAAGAAACTGATAACTCTGGGAAGAAAAAGGTATTTGGATGGCAGTAGTGGAATGAAGTATCTATCCATTTTATACATTTTGAATTTCGAACCATGCGAAGGTAAATACCACTAAAGAAATTTAAAATAAAATACATAAATTCATTTGATAAGTACAACAACATTGGAAGGTACAGCAGTCCCCCCCTTATCCTCAGTTTTGCCTTCTACAGTTTCTCTTACCCCAGTCAACCACAGTCCAAAAATATTAAATGGAAAATTCCAGAAATAAACAATTCATAAGTTTTAAATTGCATGCAATTCTGAGTAGCATGGTGTAAGCTTACACACTGTCCTGCTCTCTCCAGCCCAAGATGTGAATCATCCCTTTGTCCAGTGTCTCCATGCTGTATCCACTCCCTCCCCATTAGTCACTTAGTAGCTATCTTGGTGATCAGATGGACTGTCGCCATATTACCATGCTTGTGCTCAACTCACCCTTATTTTACTTAGTAATGGCCCCAAAGCACAAGAGTAGTAATGCTGGCAATTCAGATGTGCCCAAGAGAAGCTGTAAAGTGCTTCCTTTAAGCGAAAAGGCGAAAGTTCTCAACTTAATAAGAAAAGAAAGAAAAATTATATGTTGAGGTTGCTGAGATCTTACTTTGTAAGAATGCATCTTCTATCTATGAAACTGTGAAGAAGGAAGAAGAAATTTGTGCACAGTATATATAGGATTTTATATAGCATCCACAGAGGGTCTTGGAACATATCCTTCATAGATAAGGGGGGGACTGCTGTAATCAGGTAGATGCATTCTACCATGAAGATATAGAGAAAGAAAACAAGACTTGGGAGTTGAGTGACTTGCCAAAGGCAATATAACTGGTAGGTTATAGCAAATTGATGCAATCCCAAATCCCTTGACTCGAGGAGCAGATCTCCATCCAACACTCTAAAGGATACATGGTACTAAGCTATCTTAAAAGATAAAGCATATGGTTCCTCCTAGCCACAATAGTCACTTCTGAAATGTTCCTCTAGAGGAGGATGGCCTATGTATGCATTGGGGAAGAACCCTAAGAGGTCCAGCCTCAAATCACCCACTTTTCAAGACTGTGTAAGAACCCTGAAGTGGTCATAATATAGAAGGACACATTAATGGTATGGATGTCACACAACCCCATACATTTCTTCCATCCTCAGCTACCCATACCTGTCCTTTGCAAGCTGGATAAACAAATCAGTTAGGGTATGACAAAGTTACTTCTTAAATCTCTTCTTTCGGCAGAGTTGATATAGTTTATAGCTGGGGAGTCCATTTCTTATGTGAAAATGTTAAGATGTACAGATTTGTACCCTCATCTGAGACCCTTCATTTATATCACTTCTCTTGCTCTGAAAAAGCTTAACTTTTATTTGGGGTCATGTGAAAACAACAACACATATGCCTAGCAGCTGGGGGATGGCTAGATGACTTCGGGGCGCCTTTTGCAGCCCTCTTGTCCCACAGACCTAACTGTACCTTTTCTCTGTATTTGCCTCCAAATGGTCTTAAGATTCAACCTGTTCGAGGGTCCAGTTTCCAAACAAGGGCACCTCCTAAAGAGGGCTCTCCCCTTTTTAAGTCTCTTCTCTCCCCCTACAATCAATCAAGTTTCAGATTTAGATTTCAAATAGCGGGGCAAAACATAGGTCAAGAGGATTTTGCTAAGAGATTCACCGTATAACCTGCTAATATTTTTCTCTCATATTGGGGAGCTAATTTTTTTAAACCTGATCAATGTAGTACTTAAAAGTACTTAAAAAACAACCAATAATGCTTTAAAATAAAATCTTTTCTTTTCTTTTCAGAATAAACTCAAAGCCAGCAATGCCCTGGCATTTTTGGGTCTTGAGAGAAAACAATTTGAATGACTGAATTTACTACAATGGCAAACTTTCAAAAGGATATTTCATTTTTGTTTCTAAATATGTATCAACAGGTATTAACAAAATCCTATTTTGAACTGTTTTACTCAGAAATAGAATCTCCAAAATATCCTAAATTATTCATAATAAAAATGATTCATAAGTGTTTTCATTCTGAAAAGCAGTACTTCATTTCATGTGCAAATAAAAAATTATTTTCCCAGTGCTCTTTTAATTAATCTGGAGAAATACAAAATAAAATGTCATTAATGATTTTATGGAGAAAGATTCATCCTAGAGGGCTCAGGTAGGTTGTCTATTTTGAATAAAGGTATATGAATTGGACTCAAATAACCTGTTCCATCCACCTTTAATACCTACCATTAGCCCAGAACTGGGCTAGGAATGCTTCAGCCTCCACAAAATAAGTAACATATGGAATATCCATACTCAGGGAGCTTCCAGACCAATTAAGGAGGTAAGAGATGTTCATGGAATAATTATTAAGCTATAAACTTTGACTCTGAGTGTCAAAAAAGAGGAATTCACTTTGTCTAAAACTGTGAAGCAGATCTTCACAGAGGGTGGAACATGAGAGTCCAGGAAATGAATAAGAAATTTTTAGGGTTAGAGGATGGGAAACAGGAAGGCAAAACTATGGGAACACAGCTGTGGTTTCAGACTGAATGAGACATCCCTTTTTTTGTTGTTGTTTTTTTGTAATTATAAAAGTATAATATTTATTATTTCTACTTTAGTGCTGATTTACTGTGTTGTGAGCATTTGGGCACATAGTGTCTGTCAGCAATCACAAGTTCTTCAAAACATACAGTCAAAAATAAATGACACAGCAAAACATTTTGATGAGACATCCCTTTTAAAAGTTTTTGTCTATAAATTCACTTCTACCAGAAGCTCTTTTGATTTTAAAATATTGAGCAGAATGTATAAAGTTAACTATGGAAAGTTAATAGGCAATACTAGGGTAGCCTTGTTTTACCCATTTCATTTATGGTTCCACTTGGGCTGCTGAAAAGGAACTTGGTTCTGGGATGGGTGATGAACATCTATGGTTCATCTGCCTCTGATTGAATTTCAAAATCAAGCATGATTTTTCAAAACCACCCTCTTGTTTTGGATTCATTCATTCTTTTCCCTTCCATTCATCTAGAAAATCAAGAGTTGAGTATTGACATGTAATTTGTGCTGACCCCTTTCCAGAATAAAGATGAGATCTAATTCTTACTTCACTATGCTCATGCCATTGTTTTCATTTTATATAGTTCACTGCCCCACCTCCTTCTCACCCTGCCCCCCACCATTTCTTTCTAGAACTTTACCCACCCACCACTCTGCTTATTGCTCCAATCTGCCCAAAAAGGAAAAACAAAGTTGAACAAAGGAACAACATGAACTCTATGTTATTTTTTCCTTTCCCAATCTTTGGGGTTAATGTTTACACTTTTTCAAATATTCTATATTTGAGCACTCTGAGCATAGCATTTAATGATTGTTTTATTATAAAAAGTAACCCAATCACTTTATTCAATATTATACACACACATCACATGCAGAGTGAATGGATACATTCATATTCACATGTTTTCTATGTGCCAGAACTATAGGAATGTTCCAGGCACTGGGGGTATAGATGTAAACAAACAAGATAAAATTCCTTCTCTGACAAAACCTACAATCTGAAGAGTGAGAAACATAAATAAGGTAAGGAAGAAGAAAAAGAGGAATAAAAGGAGGAACAGATGGAGCAAAGGAAGGAAATTTTTCTTATACTGATAAACACTATGAAGAAATTAAAACGAAAATATGGTAGTGACTAGGAGAAAGATGGGGGTAAATCATTAAATTGTAGAGTCAGAGAAGGCCTCTTTAAAGTGGACTTTCAACTGAGATTTGAATGATAGAACAGGGAAGAAAATGCAAAGGTTCTGAGGCAAGAAAGCTCGTGATGAGTTTGTGAGCAAGGAAGAGAGATAGGGTAGGAAGCCAAAAAGTTGGCTAGATCAGTAGATCATGGTTAAGGGTTGAGGGTTTTTTTGTTTTGTTTTGTTTTTTTGTTTTGTTTTGTTTTGTTTGTGATAGAATCTCACTCTGTCACCAGGCTGGAGTGCAGTGGCGCGATCTCGGCTCACTGCAACCTCTGACTCCCTGGTTCAAGTGATTCTCCTGCCTGAGCCTCCTGAGTAGCTGGGATTACAGGCATGCACCACCACATCCAGCTAATTTTTGTTTTTGTTTGTTTTAGTAGAGACAGGGTTTCACCCTGTTGGCCAGGATGGTCTTGATCTCCTGACCTCGTGATTCTCCTGCCTTGGCCTCCCAAAGTGCTGGGATTACAGGCATGAGCCACCGCGCCTGGCCAAGATTTTTATATTGTTTTATAGGAAACCATTGAAGACTTTTTAATAGGTCTGTGACATGCTCGAACTTATGTTATTCTTTTAAAAAAAAAAAAAAAAATAGCAGGGTGCAGTGGCTTACACCAGTAATCCCAACACTTTGAGAGGCTGAGGCAGGAGGATTGCTTGAAGCCAGGAGACTGAGACCAGCCTGGGCAACACAGCAATCTCTATAAAAAAAAAATTTTTTTTAATTAGCTGGGTGTGGTGGCTCATTCCTGTAGTCTCAGCTACTCAGGAGGCTGGAGTGGGAGGATGGCTTAAACCCAGGAGTTCGAGGCTGCAGTGAACTAGGATCATGCCACTGCACTCCAGCCTGGGTGACAGAGTGAGACCCTGTCTCAGAAAAAAGAAATGAGAGGAAAGGAGAGGAGAGAAGAGGAGAGGAGAGGGGAGGAGAGGAGGGGAGGGGAGGGGAGAAAAAAAAGAAAAAAGAAACCCATATACTTTAACAGCTTTTTAGAGACTTATTAAAGGGAGTCAAGAAAGGAAGTTGGAGGCTAGGCAAGAAATGATGGTGACTCAGGCACAAATACAAGAATGGGGATCATGAGATATGTTTGTAGGCAGAACTAACAGCATTTAATGATGGACTAAATGTGAGGAAGAGGGAGGAAGGGGAGGAAAGAAATCAAGGCTGACTCCTGGGTGTGTGAATGTGAAGTGTGTGTACACATGTGCACACCATGCTTTTGTCAATCAGTCTCCTATATCTGGACATTTAAATAATTCCTAATGTTTTGCAATTATAAATAATACTGCAATAAAATTTGATTAATTTCCCAAATCATACATATGGATAAACTACAACTCTGATTGGATCAAAGATTTAACTCTAAAATATTAAACTAGGCAGGTACTAGAAGAAAAGATGAGAGAATTCCTCTTTAATCTAGGTGTAAAGAGGGTTTTCTAACTATGACTTTCCTGGGCACATAATCCTGGTGACATTTAAGCTTTGAGATGATTAATGGTAGTTAATGGTGTTAAACTCATCCATACTTTAAACATAGGTGCTTTGATTCCCACGCTTTTCACTTGAACAGCTGGGTAGATTAATTACCGTTTACCATAATGAAGACTATGGGAGAAACAGTCTTGAGAGGAAAGAGAATCAACAGTTCTGTAGTTGAACTTGTTATATTTCAGATGCCTCTAGACATTTAAGTAGGAATGTCAAGTAAGCACTTGAATGTACTAGTCTGGAGAGTTCAAGAGACAGGCTGGGAAAAATCACCAGTGTATAAAAGGTATTTAAAGAAATGAGACTGGATGAAATTACCTGGCGAAAAAGTAGAGCAGAGACGCAAAAGACCCTAGGCCTATTTCCTGGGATTCACTAACACTTAGAAGTTAGATGAAGGCTATACAAAAATTAGCCGGGCGTGGTGGCACGAGCCTGTAATCCCAGCTACTCGGGAAGCTGAGGCAGGAGAATCACTTGAACCCGGGAGGCGGAGGTTGCAGTGAGCCGAGATCGCGCCACTGCACTCCAGCCTGGGTGACAGAGCGAGACTCTGTCTCAAACAAAAACAAAACAAAACAAAAGTTAGATGAAGGCACCAGCTTTGTGCACAGAAGAGTAGCCAGTGAGGTAGGAGGAAAACTAGGAAAATATACTCAGGAGTCAAGAAGAGACAATGTTTCAAGAAGTCCTAACAGCTTTAGGCATACACACACACACACACACAATCAAAGCTACAATACTATGGTATTCAACAGAACCATATGCCTCAGATATAACTCAATCCCTTTATCCCAAAATTTAATTCCACTTTTTATAGTCCCAACCCTGATGAATGGCATCGACCAGTCACCTAATTCTTCTCCTTCACCCATATGAATATACCATTAAATCCAAAAGATTCAATCCATTTCATATCTTTTATTTCTTATCTGTTCTTTCCTCCACATGGCTTCCAACTAAATTCAGGTCATCATCTATGAGCAGGATATTGAAATAATCCCTTATTTGTACCCCTGCCCTGCCCCTTGGCTTAGTCTGGTACAACCCATCTTCTACCTTGGTGCCAGAGAAAAATGTCCAAAGTATGTATTTGATTGTATCACTTTCTCTGTTAAAATTCCTCAGGACCTAAAGTGGTGGTTTCTAGGCTTTGGGATTTCATTGCTCAGTAACTCCCCCTTCAAAAAAACAAAAACAAAAACAAAAAAAGGACTGCTATCTCTAACAGAGCACACCTCTCATTTTGAGTTGTGATTCCTATCTTCCTTCTAGACTGGACTTCCTTGACGGATGACCTATGCCTTCATTCACTCATGCATTCAACAAAATTTATTCAGCACTTATTATGGGCCAAGAACCATGCTAGATTCTGAGAGTATGAAAAAAGCAAACATGGTTCCTGCCCTCAGTTGTGCTTATAACCTAGTTAGGGAGACATGTATCAAGTAAGCAACAAATCGATATAAAATTGCTACCACGACAGGAGCTATGAGGGAAAGGCGCACAGTGTGTAGAAAGCTTATTATAAAGGATTTGTCCTAGTCAGAGTCACAGAAAGATTTTTCAGAAAAAAGTTTTGCTTGGGCCGGGCGCGGTGGCTCAAGCCTGTAATCCCAGCACTTTGGGAGGCCGAGACGGGCGGATCACAAGGTCAGGAGATCAAGATCATCCTGGCTAACACGGTGAAACCCCGTCTCTACTAAAAACACAAAAAATTAGCCGGGCGAGGTGGCGGCGCCTGTGGTCCCAGCTACTCGGGAGGCTGAGGCAGGAGAATGGCGTGAACCCGGAAGGCGGAGCTTGCAGTGAGCTGAGATCCGGCCACTGCACTCCAGCCTGGGCGACAGAGCGAGACTCCGTCTCAAAAAAAAAAAAAAAAAAAAAAAAGTTTTGCTTGAGCTAGGATCTGAAAGCAAACAAGAGCTAAAAGGTTAAAAGGGAAGGGAAGAGTATTCCAGGCAGAAGAAACAGGATAAACGAAAGCCTTGTGTCTGTGTAGGAAAACAGCCATTGTATGGCAAGAGTGACTCCATCTGGAAGGGGACTCGCCATGATAACTGATGTCTGAACACAGCATACCAAGGTGTTCTGCCGCAAGGTCTTTAAGCAATGCCTGTAGCATATATAGCCGTGCATAAAGATGCTTATCTAACCTCCCCAGTAGTCATGAGTTTCAGCAAGAAGGTCTGAGATGTAATCAGCTGCACCTGTTTGTACCCTAAAAGCTTGCCATACAAAGGACACTTTCTGAACGGTGAATGCAGGGACCCACCATTGCATGGCTACCCCAGATATCACTTCTGTTTGTCAGAGGCTATTAAATATTTCTTTCTGGGAAACTGAATTTGTCAGCCTCTTTCTTCAGCCTCTCACCTTGGGGGTGGGTTTGCATAGACCTGCTCACCATGGAACAGGCAGGAGAGAACACAGCAAGAAAGAAAATCACCGTGGCTGAAGATGACAAAGGAAGACATTCTTGGTAAACAGTGACACGATCATGTGAGGCCATAAGTCAGTTGAGGAATTTTGTATATTGAAAAGCTGTGAGAACTCACAAAATGGGAGAAAATATTTGCAAACTACCCGTCTGACAAGGGATTAAGAACCAGAATCTGTAAGATGCTCAAACTCTACAAGAAAAAAATTTAATAATCTGATTTTAAAATGGGCAAAAGATTTGAATAGACATTTCTCAAAAGAAGACATACAAATGGTAGACAGGCATATGAAAATGTCCTCAGTATAATGATTCATCAGAGAAATGCAAATCAAAACTATAGTGAGATATCATCTCACCCCAGTAAAAACGGCATTTTTCCAAAAGACAACCAATAACAAATGCTGGCAAGGATATGGAGAAAAGGGAACGCTTGTCCACTGTTGGTGGGAATGTAAATTAGTACAACCACACTGGGTAACAGTTTGGAGGTTCTTCAAAAAACTAAAAATAGATCTACTACGTGATCTAGTAATCCCACTGCTGGGTATATACCCAAAAGAAAGGAAGTCAGTATATCAAAAGTATATCTGCACTCTCATATTTGTTGCAGCTGTGTTCACAATAGCCAAGATTTGGAAGTAACCTAAGTATTCATCAAGAGATGAATAGATAAATAAACTGTGGTACATATACACAATGGAGTACTAGTCAGCCATAAAAAAGAATGAGATCCTGTCATTTGCAACAACGGATGGAACTGGAGGTTGTTATGTTAAGTGAAATAAGCCAGGCACAGAAAAACAAACTTTGCATGTTCTCACTTATTTGTGGGAGCAAAAAATTAAAATAATTGAATTTACAGACAGAGAGAGTAAAAGGATGATTACCAGAGACTGAAGTGGATAATGGGTTGGGGAATGGGAATGGCTAATGGGTACCAAAAGTAGTTAGAAAAAATGAATAAGATCTCATATGTGATAGCACAATAGGTGACTATTATAGTCAATAATAATTTAATTATACCTTTAAAAATAACTGAAAGTATATAACTGAGTTGTTTGTGACACAAAGGATAAATGTATGAGGGGGACAGATACCCAATTTACCAAAACGTGATTAATATGCATTGCATACCTGTATCAAAATATCTCATGTAGCCCATACTATGTACCCACAAAAATTAAAAATTAAAAAAAAAACAAAAACAAGAGTTGGAGGCAAAGCAGCATGGATTGGAGTCTTATGGTCACAAGCCAAGAAAGGCCTAGAGTCACCAAAAGCTGAAAGAGCCTAGAAACAGATTCTCCCCAATAGTCTTCAGAGGGAGTACAGGCCTGCTGTTTTAGTCCAGTTTTCATTGCTCATAACAGGATACCTGAAACTGAGTAATTACTTCTTAGAGTTACGGAGGCTGAGAAGTCCCAGGTTGAGGGGCCACATCTGGTGAGGGCCTTCTAACTGGTGGGGACTCTCCAGAATCCCAAGGTAGCACAGGGCATCATATGGCAAGGGAGCGGAATGTGCTAGCTCCAGTCTCTTTCTCTTCTTATAAAGCTACCAGTTCCATTACTGTGACAACCCATTAATCCATTAACCTATTAATCCATTCATGAGGGCTCTGCCCTCGTGACCCAATCACCTCTCAATACTGCCACACTGGGGATTAAATTTCAACATGAGTTTGGGAGAGGACAATCATTCAAACCATAGTCCCTGCCAACACATTGATTTTAGATTTCTGGCCTCTAGAATTGCGAGAGAATAAATTTCTCTTGTTTTAAGTCAAAAAACAATACCAAAAGAAAACAAACAACAACAACAACAAAGAAAAGCAATGAGAAGGTTTTTTAGTAGGGGATGGCATTAATTAGAGCTGTTCTGTCTTTTTTTTTTTTTAATCCTGCTCCTGTGGGAAAGAATTCAATTTTGAAAAGATTCCTCTGACAGGTTGCAGGACGGCAACAGCTTGCAGGGGAGCTTAACTGAAATAGCTTGGGCCAAGGTGGTGGTAGTGTTGCTGGTGGAGAAACATACGTAATAGACTGCAGAGATAGTAAGAAGGGTCAACAGAAAGGCCTTGGTGATGGGTTAGATATGGGAGATGAGGATTAGAGATATCAAAGATGACCCCTGAGTTTCCGTCTTGCACAAATGGAAGTAGTGCCATTTTACTACAAGAGGCACAGAGAGGAGAGAGAAGACCAGGTTGGAAGGGCAGGATTATGAGTTTAGTTTGGGGAAATATTGAATATTAATGCCTTTGAGACATACAAAAGGGAAAGTCGAGTGTGCAGACTTATGCAGTTTGAATTTCCTAGCACATAGTAACAGCTCCATTAGCACTCACTGGATAAATAAATAGTAAAATAAAAATAAGTAAACAGTAAAAACAAAAATAAGTAAACAGTAAAAAACAGTTTTTTGCTCCTAAAATGAGCAAAGAAAGGAACTGGAAATCAATCTTCACTGAGTATGTTGGCAATTCATGCAGTTCTGAGTGTAATCCAAATGGTGAGGCCTCACAAATTTGTGACTATCTACAATGACTTGAGTGTTCACTATCCTCGTGAGTCTTTCTCCCTGGCTCACCCGCCTAGTAAGCCCTTCTCCTTGGCTCATAGATGGATGTCTTCTCCCTGTGTCTTCACATGGTCTTTCCTCTGTACATGTCTACATCATGATTGACTCTTCTTCTGGGACACCAGTCATACTGGATTAGAGCCCACCCTAATTGACCTAATATGACCTCATTTTAACTTAATTCCCACTTAAAAGAACCTGCGTCCAAATATAGTCACATTCTGAGCTACTTGGGGTTAACACTTTTGGGACACAATTCAGCCCATAACAAATGCCTTATGTATATTCACAAACCAATCTGGCAATGTCCATACCAGGGATGTCATTTGGTGACAGCAGACATTCTTCTCAGATGCCATTAGCAGCACAAGGTTCTGAGGAAAGGTAAAGAGAATAACCTCCTCAGTACCATATTTGATTGCCTGGCCCTGGAACAACACTGCTTACACAGTGAATCTGCTCATAACGCAGAATCTAGAAAAGTCACTCAGGAAAATCACCTTTTCAGCGTTTTATCTCCTTCCTTATCTACTGCAAGCACTTCTCCAAAAACAACCTTTTTAAAACACTCCCAACACCACCAGATTCCAAAAGAGAAACAACCACTCACAGCCATCCAAGCATCTTTCTCTTTTCCTTGTACAGTACCTTCTCCCACATCCCCTAAAAAGGAAGCCAGTACTGGCTCAGCCTAATTCATATTCCCCGACCAGAAAGCTTAAATCTATTCAACGTAATCACTTTAGATTAACATACCAAGACAAATACCAGCTTTAAATTTGTTTCACTTAGACGATTATGAAGACTTTTCCCAATCAAAATTGAAAAAAGGTAAACTGAAGTTTCCATTTCTGAAAATAAGACTGCTCACAACCTAAAAACGTCAAAGTTTATTTTTAAAAAGTCAACACAAACATATGTAAAAGTTCAAACAGATCAAATTCAACCTATGTCTCCCAGTCTACACCCCTAGAAGGAACGAATTTTACCTGTTTTGTGTGTGTGTATTCTTGCAAACACAGTCTACGATTATACAAGTATTTACATGTATACATTCCTTTTTTCATTTTAAGCAAACAGTAGAATTTGCCCTTTCTGGTACCTTTTAAGTACCTTGCAGGGTACTTAATGCCTTGGTGATCATCCCACATATAAACTGCCTCTTTCTTTTTAATGGGTGGATCCTATGAATGAAGATTACATAGATGCACCATAATCATAGAGTCCTCAATGCATGGACATTCATGTTTCCAAACTTTTGCAATTATGAACTGTTACCAAGAATACCCTTGTTACTGGAAAGGAGTCCCAATCCAGACCCCAAGAGAGGATTCTTGGATCTCACACAAGAAAGAATTTGAGGTAAATCTATAAAGTGAAAGCAAGTTTACTAAGAAAGTAAAGGAATAAAGAATGTCTATTCCACAGGCAGAGCAGCCCCGAGGGCTGCTGGTTGCCTATTTTTTACAGTTATTTCTTGATTATATGTTAAACAGGAGGTGGATTATTCATGTCTCCCCTTTTTTAGACCATATCCCCTTTTTTAGACCATGACGATGAGATGGCATTTGTGAACTGCCATGGTGCCAGTGGGAGTGTCATTTAGCATGCTAATACATTATAATTAGCAAATAATGAGCAGTGAGGATGCCCAGAGGTAACTTTTATCGCCATCTTGGTTTTGGTGGGTTTTAGCTGGCTTCTTTACCACAGACTGTTTTATCAGCAAGGTCTTTATGACCTGTACCTTGTGCTGATTTCCTATCTCATCCTGTGACTTAGAATGTCTAACCTCCTGGGAATGCAGCCCAGTAGGTATCAGGCTTATTTTACCCAGCCCCTACTCAAGAGGGAGTCACTCTGGTTCAAACGCCTCTGGCACCATTATGATATTTGTTCAGCATCTTTTCATATGCCTATTTGCCATCTGTATACCTTCTTTGTGAGGTATTGGTTTAGATCTTTTGCCCATTTTTCAATTGGGTTATTTTCTTATTGCTGAGCGTTAAGAATTCTTTTTTTTTTTTTCATTCACCATCTAATCTTTTAAAAAGTTCTGTGGGTGCATAGTAGGTATATATAATTTATGGGGTATATGAGATATTTTGATACAGGCATGCAATGATGTGAAATAAGCACTTCAGGGAGAGTGGGATCTCCAGCCCCTCAAGCATTTATCCTTTGAGTTATAAACAATCCAATTATATTTTTAAAGTTATTTTAAAATGCATAATTAAGATATGATTGATTATAGTCACCCTGTTGTGCTATCAAACAGGTCTTATTCACACTTTCTTTTTTTGTACTCATCAACCATCCCCATATCCCCATAAGTCCCTCTGCCCACCCTTCTCTCTGGTAAGCATCCTTCTACTCTCTCTGTCCATGAATTCAATTGTTTTGATACTTAGATCCCACAAATAAGTGAGAATATGCAATCTTTGTCTTTCTGTGCCTGGCTTATTTCACTTTACATAATGACCTCTGGTTCCATCCATGTTGTTGCAAATAACAGGATCTCATTCTTTTTTATGGCTGAATAGTACTTCTTGTGTATATGTACCACAGTTTCTTCATCCATTCATCTGTTGATGGACACTTAGGTTCCAATCTTAACTGTTGTAAACAGTGCTACCACAAACATGCGAGAGCAGATATCTCTTTGATATACTGATTTCTTTTCTTTTGGGTATATACCTAGCAGGGGGATTCCTGGATCACACGGTAGCTCTAGTTTTTCGAGGAGCCTCTAAACTGTTGTTCACAGTGGTTGTACAATTTATATTCCCAGCAGCAGTGTACAAAGATTTCCCTTTTCTCCACATCCTCACCATCATGTGTTATAGCCTGTTTTTTGGATAAAAGCCATTTTAACTGGGGTGAGATGATATCTCATTATACTTTTGATTTGCATTTCTCTGATGATCCATGATACTGAGAACCTTCCCATATGCTTGTGTGCCATTTGTATATTTCTTTTGAGAAATGTCTATCCATATCTTTTATCCATTTTAAAATCAGGTTATTAGATTTTATTTCCTACAGAGTTGTTTGAGCACCTTATAGATTCTGGTTATTAATATATTGTTAAGATGGGTAGTTTGCAAATACTTTCTCTCATTCTGTGGGCTGTCTCTTCCCTTTGTTTTTTGTTATTGTTCTTGTCTTTTTTGTTTGTTTCTTTCTTTTTTTGAGACGGAGTCTTGCTCTGTTACCCAGGCTGCAGGGCAGTGGTGCAATCTCCGCTCACTGCAAGCTCTGCCCCCGGGTTCATGCCATTCTTCTGCCTCAGCCTCCCCAGTAGCTGGGACTACAGGTGCCTGCCACCACGCCTGGCTAATTTTTTTGTATTTTTAGTAGAGATGGAGTTTCACTGTGTTCGCCAGGATGGTCTCGATGTCCTGACCTCATGATCCGCCCACCTCAGCCTCCCAAAGTGCTGGGATTACAGGCAAGAGCCACAGCGCCCAGCCCTCTTCCCTTTGTTGATTGTATCCTTTGCTGTGCATAAACTTTAACTTGATGTGATCCTATTTGTCCATTTTTGCTTTGGTTGCCTGTGCTTGTTGGGTATTGCTCAGAAATTTTTGGCCAGACAAATGTCCTGGAAATTTTCCCCCGTGTTTTCTTGCAGTAGTTTCATAGTTTAAGGTCTTAAAGTCTTTAATTCATTTTTATTTTTTTATAGGACAAGAGATAAGGGCCTAATTTCATTTTTTTGCATACGGACATCCAGTTTTCCCAGCACTATTTATTGAAGAGACTGTCTTTTCCCCAGTGTATGTTCTTGGCACCTTTGTTACAAATGAGTTCACTGTAGGTGTGTGGATTTGTTTCTGGGTTCTCTATTCTATTCTGTTGGTCTATGTATCTGTTTTTATGTGAGTACCATGCTGTTTTGGTGATGAAAGCTCTGTAGTATAATTTGAAGTCAGGTAATGTGATTCCTCCAGGTTTGTTCTTTTTGCTTAGGATAGTTTTGGCTATTCTGGGTCTTCTGTGACTCCAAATAAATTATAGGATTGTTTTTTCTATTTCTGTGTAGAATGTCATTGATGTTTTGATAGGGATTTCATTGAATCTGTAGATTGCTTTGGGTAATATGGACATTTTAACAATCTTCCAACTCATGATCATGGAATATTTTTCCATTTTTTTGTGTCATCTTCAATTTCTTTCATCAGTGTTTTATAGTTTTCATTATAGAGATATTTTGCTTCTTTGGTTAATTCTTACGTATGTAATTTTATGTGTAAACATTGTAAATGGGATTACTTCTTAATTTCTTTTTCACATTGTTCACTGTTGGCATATAGAAATGTTATTGATCTTTGTGTGTTGATTTTGTATCCTGCAACTTTACTGAATTCGTTGATCAGTTCTAATAGTTTTCCTTTGGAGTCTTCAGGTTTTTCCAAATACAAGATCATATCATCTACAAAGAAAGATAATTTGACTTCTTCCTTTCCAGTTTGGATGCCCTTTATACCTTTCTCTTGTCTGACTGCTTTAGCTAGGCCTTCCAGTACTATGTTGAATAATGGTGACAATGGGCATCCTTGTCGACTTCCAGATCTTAAAGGAAAAGCTTTGTTTTTTTTCCTATTCAGTATGATACTAGTTGTGGGACTATCATACATGGCTTTTATTATGTTGAGGTAAGCTCCTTCCATCCCCTGTTTTTTTAGGGTTTTTATCATGAAGGGATGTCAAATTGTATCAAATACTTTTTCAGCATCAATTGAAATGATATGGTTTCCAGTCTTCATTCTGTTGATATGATGTATCACATTGATTTATTTGCAACCATCCTTGTATCCCAGGGATAAATCCCCTTTGGTCATGATGAATGATCTTTCTAATGTATTGTTGAATTCAGTTTGCTGGTATTTTATTGAGGATTTTTGCATCAATATTCATCAGAGATATTGGCCTATAGTTTTCTTTTTTCAATGTGTCTTTGGTTTTAGAATCAGGGTAATACTGGCCTTGTAGAATGAGTTTGGAAGTATTCTCTCTTCCTCTATTTCAGAATAGTTTGTGTAGTATTGGTGTTAGTTCTTCTTTAAATGTTTAGTAGAATTTAGCAGTTAAGCCATCTTAAGAGTTCTTTATCAGACATATGTTTTGCAAATATTTCTTCCTTGGATGTCATTCTCTTAACAGTGTCTTTCACAGAACAGAGGTTTTAGTTTTTTTAATTTTAATTTTAATTTTTGAGATGGAGTTTCACTCTTTGTTGCCCAGGGTGGAGTGCAGTGGCATGATCTCGGCTCACTGCAACCTCCGCCTCCCAGGTGAAGTTGCTTGATCAACTCTCCTATCTCAGCCTCCTGAGTAGCTGTGATTATAGGTGCCTGCCACCATGCCCAGTTAATTTTTTATTTTATTTATTTATTTTTTAGATGGAGTCGCCCTCTGTCGCCCAGGGTGGAGTGCAGTGGCACAATCTTGGCTCACTGCAACCTCCACATCCTGGGTTCAAGTGATTCTCCTGCCTCAGCCTCCCCAAGTAGCTGGGACTACAGGCGCGCGCCACTATGCCCAGCTAATTTTTTTTTAATTTTTAGTAAAGACAAGGTTTCACCATGTTGGCCAGGCTGGTCTCGAAATCTTGACCTCAGGTGATCCTCCCGCCTCAGCCTCCCAAAGTGCTGGGATTACAGGCATGAGTCACTGCGCCTAGCCAGAGGTTTTTAATTTTAATGAAGTCCAACTTACTAGTTTTTTCTTTCATGGATTGTACTTTTGGTGTTGCATCTAAAACCTCATTGCCGAACACAAGGTCAACTATATTTTCTCCTATGTTATCTTCCAGAAGTTTTACAGTTTTGCATTTTACATCTAGGTCTGCAACTCACTTTGAGTTAAATTTTGTAGAAGGTATAAGGTCTGCATGTAGATTTAAAACTATATATATATATGGCTTTCTGGTTGTTCTAGCATCATTTGTTAAAGACTATTATTGCTCCATTGACTTGCTTTTGCTCCTTTGTCAAAGGTCAGTTGACTATTTATGGGTGGGCTCCCTATCATGTTCCATTGATCTATGTGTCTGTTCTTTCTCAAATACCACACTGGAGATAGAGTCTTGCTCTATCACCCATGGGGGCTGGAGTGCGGTGGAGTGATCTCGGCTCACTACAACCTCCGCCTCCTGGGTCCAAGCAATTCTCGTGCCCCAGCTTCCCAAGAAGCTGGGATTACAGACATGCACCAACACACCCAGCTAATTTTTGTATTTTTAGTAGAGATGAGGTATCCCCATATTGGCCAAGCTGGTCTTGAACTCCTGGCCTCAAGCAATCCCCCACCTTGGCCTCCCAAAGTGCTGGGACTATGGGTGTGAACCACTATGCCCTGCCTAGATCCATATCTAAGTACAGGTTGAGCATCCCTAAATCTGAAAGTCAGAAACACTCCAAAACCCAAAACTTCAAGCCCCGACATGACATTCAAAGGAAATGTTCATTGGCACATTTCAGATTTAGGATTTTTGGATTACGATGCTCAATGACTAAATTTATAATTCGAATATTTCAAAATCTAAAAAAAAATCTCTAATCCAAAACACATCTGGTCTCAAGCATTTCAGATACGTGATACTTAACCTGTATTACTTTGGGGAGACAGTACTATTGTAAACGGCATTGTGTTTTTAATTATAAATTCCAATTGTTCATTGCTGGTATACAGGAAAACAACTGACTTTTGTATTCAACCTTGTATCCCAAAATTCTAGAGTTTTATTTCTTCCTTCCCAATATGTGTACTTTAAATTTACTTCTTGTTAGCTAGAACATCAAGTACCACGTTGAAAAGACTGGTTGAGAGGGGACATGCTTGCCTTGCGTCAGACTTTAGGTGGAAAGAATGTAGTTTCTCACAATAGAAACAATCTATTGTTAGCTGTAGAATTTTTGTAGATGCTCTTTATCAAGTCGAGGAAGTTCTCCTTTATTCCCAGTTTGCTGAGTTTTTATTATGAATGGATGTTGAGGAGGGGCATTTATTATTTGTGTGTGACAGGATCTCACTCTGTCACCCAAACTGGGGTGCAACCTCACCTCTCACGTTGAAGCGATACTCCCAAGGAGCTGGGACTACAGATGCCGCCACATCCAGCTAATTTTTAAAAACACTTTTGTAGAGATGGGGTCTCATGATGTTGCCCTGGCTGGTCTAGAACACTTTGGCCTCCCAAAGTGCTGGGATTACAGCCATGAAACACTGCACCTGGCCAAGGATGTGCACTTTTTAAATGTTGCTTTAAATCAATCTATCCTGGAAATTGCAAGCAACATAAAACGTAAAGCAAGGGAGGTATGAAATGGCAACTGTTCACAAGAACTGCCTACTATAATCAATATTCTTGTGCAATGCATATACTGAGCGTGGGAGCCCCCCAAAAATCACTTGCCTTCATGGTCTTTGGCAAATAAATATTTTATTTTTTATTTTTGAGACAGGGTCTTGCTCTGTCGCCCAGGAGGGATGGGGTGCAGCAGCGAGATCTAGCTCACCGCAACCTCCACCTCCTGGGCTCAAGCCATCCTCTCACTTCAGCCTCGGGAGTAGCTGGGACTACAGACGCGCCACCAAGCCCGGCTAATTTTTGTACTTTTGGTAGAGACAGAGTCTAACCATGTTGCCCTTGCGCTCGAACTCCTGACCTCAAGTGATCGACCCACTGGACCTCCCCAAGCGCTGAGGTTACAGGCGTGAGCCACCGTGCCCGGCCTCCAAATACTTAGGACTTTAAACTTGGAAACCCTATTCACAACACAAACTCCGAGTGAAGCTCTGTGGAGCTTTCTTACAGGAAGAAATGCAGGAGTTAATCAACAGGTATGTGGGATGTTCCCGCATCAAATCCTAAAGATAAAATTTTAACCCAGTTCCTCTTGCACGTATCTGCTTCTCCCCAACCTTGTCTCGCAGAAGCCACAGCACGGTCTGAAAACACGCCTCGTCTAGATTCAACACCTCATTTAGAAATTCAGTTTCTCGTTGCTAGTTGGATAGCGTTTGGCAAGTAATTTGAAAAAATAAAAATAAACCCACGGACGGAGTGGTCTGGGATTTAAACAACATAACGTAAGGTGAAAAAAGCACTCAGGCGCGGACAGCCATGGAGCGTGACTTCCTGTGCACTCTTTCCCGGCCAGCTCCACGCCAGAGCCGCGCGCTAGGCGGAGGCTGTTGGTAGCGGAGGCCGGAGTCGCACGCCTACGGGACTGCGCGGACCCACCCGAAAGGAAAATGGAGGTAGTGGCGTGAGGCTGCGACAGTGAAGGGTATTTTTCTCTTTTTAACGGGCCGCTAGACCTCCCGTCAAAGGAAGCGCCCGACGGGCCTTCGAAGTCCACGCCCAGACCCCACAGCGCAGCCGCCCGACCGCCTCTCTCCACACCGGCCAGGGTCCAGCCTCTCCCACTCTCCTCTCCCCGCCCCGCCCCTCCGCCCAGCCAACCCTAGACCCGGCATGCGCTGCGCCGACCTTTTCCTTCCGAGCCGACCCCCACCTTCGGCGCCTCCCAATGACAAGCGGCGCGGAGCATTGTGGTCCCGCGCGCGAGAGCGAGGCCGAGGACAGAAAAAGAAAGCAAAAGACCAGGGCGAGCCGGTAGAGCAGACCCCGCGCATGCGCACGGGCGGGGGCGGTGGTGAAAAAGGGCGGTGCGTGGTCTACGGCGAGCGGAGTGGGGCGGGGTCGCGCGCCTTGGCTGGGAGTCCGCGAGCCGGGAGGGGCGGGGGGTGAATGAGGGAGCGGGCGGAGGAGGAAGTGTCATGGCGTCGGGCCGTGGAGCTTCTTCTCGCTGGTTCTTTACTCGGGAACAGCTGGAGAACACGCCGAGCCGCCGCTGCGGAGTGGAGGCGGATAAAGAGCTCTCGTGCCGCCAGCAGGCGGCCAACCTCATCCAGGAGATGGGACAGCGTCTCAATGTGTATCCTTTCCTATCCTGCGCCGCTCACGCCCTGTTTCCCTTGCCCGGTCGCCGGGCCTGGTGCTCCGCGAACATGGCGCCGCCGGCCTCGGCCTTCGCTGGACCTCGGCCCCGCGGTCAGGGAAGTAAGGCTCCAGCTCGGGCAGTCGCGAGGGGCTAGCAGAGGAGGGGAGGAGGAGATAGGACCCCAGGAATGCGGGCCAGGAGTCTGCGTTGTGTAATCTGTTTCGGGCAGCGCGTGGTGGTGGCGGCGGGGGATGGGAGTGTGGCTCAGGCGAAAGAGAAATTTTAGGGATTATTGCAGAAAAGGGGCGGCTCCTTGGACTTGTCCCTGTTCCCTAAGGGTTTGAGAGGTAGAAGGGTTAGCGATGCTGAAAGGCCTAAGTGTTTTCCGCAGCCTTTCCCCGCTCTCCTCGCCGGCTTGATGGCGGCTCTCTTCTACCTTGGGAGCGCACTGGAGGTCTTTTATGTTTGTATGGGTGTGTGCGCGCGCGTTTCAACTGTTTCATTTTGAGTTTAGTCAGTCGTAGCCATTGATAAATAGTCCAGGGCCCTTCAGCGCTGTGAGAGTGAAAAGATCAGCAGTTCTTCCTCCCATTTATTTGGCGTAGAGTCTATTCTCTTCCTGCCGCCCCACCCCCCGCGGGCGTTTATTTCTTTATTTCTAGTTTGGCGTTTGGATTTGAATGGGAGGTATTGGAAAAGAACCTGGGAATTTTCCATCAAAATTGTTTTGGGAATGAGATCTTGCTTTTGTCAGATATTTCCTAAATACTGTGTTCCAGCTCTCAGCTTACAATAAACACTGCGATTGTTTATATGCACAGGTTTTATATGCACCATTCTTTCACCAAATTCAACAAAAATGTAAGTACTAGTTTGTTGCCTGTTTTTACTATGCGCAAATTTGAGGGTAAATCGATACGCAGAAAAAAAGTTGGTCATTGCGTTGTTGGATTTAGTGTTCTGAATTAACGGTAAACGTATATCACGTGATAAATATTTTGCTTCAAATGCGGGGTTTTTGTGTTTTTAAAATTTGTGATGAATTAAACTGCAAGGCACTGTTAAGCTCTGCCAGGCCTTTTAGGCTAAAAAAATAAATTTACTTCTTTAGAGAGTTATTACATAAGTTTTCTTCATTTAAATTTTATACCTAACATTTGAATAATTTCAGTAGTAATGTACAGTGGAATTGGACAAGTCTGGTCGTTCTGTGATACATACATCTTAATTATGTTGTACTCATTGTTTAAAATACTGTGAATTGAAATTAAATTAATTATGACATTCTTTTGAAAGAGCTGTTTAGCAGAAATAATTCATTTCTTCATTTGCTAACCCAGTAATTTCTTAAGATGTCAAACTTTTCTGTTTATCACGTTAGCATCAATTGTCTCCTAAAATTTTGGGTGATTCAGACGTCAATTCTTGCTTCAGATATAGTACGTCAGGAGTATGTTTATGTATTAGTAGTAAAATTTACACTTGAATATTAAGGTACATAACCTGTAAACCTTGACAAATAGAGTAATAGAATTTTGTTGAAATGTTAATTTCATTTATGAAAGATGAGTTTGGTGTATGTTAAGTAACATGCATACTGTGTTGTGTGTGAATAAAGAAAATTGCATATTTAGAAATGTTTAACCCTGCTTTAATTCTATTTTTGTTACTTTTTATCATAGTTATTTTTAGAGTATTATTCTGAAAGGTATGTGTAGAAAAATGAACCAAAGAAGACTTTCTGCTGTATGTGAATAGTCATTAGGACTTATTTGCTAAGAGAACAATCCCAGGAAAGATCCTCAGAATATTATTTTTGAAATGGAAGAAAGGCTTCATGGATTAGATTGAGTCCTACCTTAATCTCCTCGGATCCTATTTCGTTTATCAGTTTGGCATATAGGTTTATCTTGGACCATATATATTTTAATATACATTTTGGTCTTTTGAAGACTTCTTGCTTCTATTTCTTTTTTAAATCTGCGTAGTTCTTGCTCTGTTGCTTCTAGTTTTCCTAGTTATTTCTTGTGCATAACTTAGGTCAGTGATAGTGTTATGGAAGAGAAAGGAAGCCATTGGTGATTACATTTAGATTAAGGGAATTTAATTTGTATATAAATTGCCTCCAAAGGCAGTAGTGAACTAATGAGTGTTAATATAAATGTGGTTTTCCTTACGTAATCCTGGATAATGTCAAAATTACAAATCAAAATAGTTCTGACTATTCTTTATATGGCTACAGATGTCTCATTTGCTGTCTCGTTTTTACTTCCAATAAATGATCTAGCCACAAGTCTTCACTTATTTATTTATTTATTTATTTATTTATTTATTTTTGAGACGGAGTCTCACTCTGTCACACATGCTGGAGTACAGTGGTGCTGCCGCAGCTCACCACAACCTCTGCCTCCCTGGTTCAAGCTATTCTTCTGCCTCAGCCTCCCGAGTAGCTGGGACTACAGGTGCATGCCACCATGCCCGGCTAATTTTTGTATTTTTAGTAGAGGGGGGTTTCACCATGTTGGCCAGGCTGGTCTTGAGCTCCTGACCTCAGGTGATCTGCCCCCCTCGGCCTCCAAAAGTGCTGGGATTACAGGCATGAACCACCGTGCCCGGCCATCTTCACTTCTTTGTTTTGAGCCCTCCTTATAATTTGTCTTTATGGCCCGGTTGGCGTGCTTTACAACAAATACCCTGCTTAAAGCCAGAATTCACAACTTTAGATTGTCATTTGCATTCTAGCTTTCACTATTTTACTTAAATGTTTTCCTTCGATAGAAAGGCCAGGGTATTAATTTTTTATTACCTTCTTTAATGTCATATTGTGGATGAAGGTAAACCAGGATTTTTACGTAGAGTCATTAATAATTGAAATCTGTTCATTTCTGTTTTGAGAAATAGTATTATACTTTTCATATCTGTTGTCTTTTTTACCTTTGCTATTATAATATCGAAAGTGGTTTTTATATTTGTGTCAGTGCACTTGCATCAGTTACACAGCCTCACTTTTATCTCCCCCCCCCCCCCGTTCTTTTAGGGCAAAGGGGGTGGTCTGAAATTGAATGTGAGTCACTTTTAAATTTGTATTATTCCCCATCAGTGGGAAATTTTTGTCTATATACTGAAATGTCATGGTAAACTTAAAAAAGCATGAATCTTCACCAAACTGAACACCATTCAGCAAATTAAACCCTATGAAATAATAAGCCTAAATAAGTTAAGACGCTAGTGACAAACTCTATCTAGTCTTATAGTTAATAACATCCATTAACTGTATGAAAATATTTTTAAATGTTCACGTGACTTAATTCTATTTTCCAACATTGTAATATTAAAAGTTTTAAAACCCCCAAAAGTAATGTGCTGTTGTATTACTATTTAAGAATAAAATCAGTATCAGCATGTTTTGGTGACCCAGAAATGGTCTCTTATCATTGAGTTCTTTTGTCTGTTACTCAGAGTTGAATAGCTGTCAGCAGTAAATGACTTTTATATGTAGCCTAATTAGATAAATCTACACTTTGTTCACTCACTAGATGCAATGCGGTTCATGTAATTGGAATTAATAAAGAATGGCCTTGCTGGATCAAGCTTAAAAATAAATTTAGTAAAGTGTAAAAGCCCCGGAGCCAAAAGTGCTGCCAAGGTGTATACTGAAGGAAAGCACCCACCCCCCAGGTCACACTTAAGTAGATATTGACGCAGCTTCTCTCCACCCCCCAGGTCACACTTAAGTAGATATTGATGCAGCTTCTCTTACAAACTCCTGATTTAGTCTTTTGTGATGCATTTTTTTCTTATACCAGTTCCAAGTCCCTTAAGATTAGATTGTAAAGAGCACACCCTTTTCTAAGTATTTTTGTTGGTCATGGTCTGTTCTCATAGCACATCTCCAATTTACTTGATCTTTTCCATCTTCTCTTAGTTCCATTGCCTCTTTCTTGAGCTCTAGCAATCAGAACTTCATGTATAATATGCAAGATTTAAAGGTATTACAGGGCCTGGCATGGTGGCTAATGCCTGTAATCCCCGTACTTTGGGATGCTGAAGCGGGCGGATCTCTTGAGGTCAGGAGTTCAAGACCAGCCTTGGCCAACATGATGAAACCCCGTCTCTACTAAAAATATAAAAATGAGCTGGGTGTGGTGGCACATGCCTGTAATCCCAGCTACTGGGGAGGCTGAGGCAGGAGAATCGCTTGAATCTGAGAGGCGGAGGTTGCAGTGAGCTGATATCACACCACCACACTCCAACCTGGGCAACAGAGCGAGTGTGCATTTCAATTCATTGTTATACTCTGGTCATGTTTTACAGGCGTCAAATCAGCATGTGTTTCATTGTGAAGTCTAAGCAGATGTTTATTATAGCTCACTTCCTCTTCTGCCTTTTAGTTTAATAAAGCAATAATTAATCCAAGAATAATCTTATGCCCAAGATCCATTAGCATTACTCAGAAATACTGCAGTGCTGTCCAGTAGAACTTTCTGCATAGTGTAAGTTTTGTCTATTTGTGCTCTTCAATGTAGTAGGTACTATCTTGTAAATTTGAGACGGTTAGCCTAGATAATTTTTAAATTCCTTTTAAACTATAAATTACCTGGTTGAAGTTTTATTAAGATCTCACTATGACAGGCACTTTATATTTGTCTTGTTTTCTCAGGTAAAGTATTCTCCTAAGGAAGCAGACGCAGTTACTAAGTGACTTGTCCAAAATTAAAACTATTGTGTGGCTGGGATTTGAACCCAAGTCCTTTGCTTAATCCCAAACTGTAGTTCTCACTTTTTCCTATTCTAGTGTATTTCAGAAGTAGAGCACAATAGCAATTTATGCCAGTGATTTGTAAGATTTATAAAGTAAACAATGAAAAAAACCTCAGATTTTGATTTGCCCGCCTCATTGCACTAAATCCAATGAGGTCCTCTTTATAAGTCCCAAATTCCTCTTTTTCAACTATACATCAGTGTTAGCATTTATGCATTGTGTATCACTGTTTTTCTTTAGGGTGCTTTCTGTTTGCTTTCATGTGACTGTTCTCTGTCAGGTTTTAAGACTCAGCTGAAGTTCCTACTCTTTCATAAAGCATTCCCCAGATAACTCTCTTTTCCATTTGTGAATTTATCTCTCTGATCTTACCTTTGAATCTTATTCACATCAGTTGTATTCCATCTGTTTGGGAGTTTATAGTGTGACTGTACATAGGAGATGACTTTTTTCTTTTTAGTTATAAAATATATAAAACAAACAAATGTATAGCTTAGGGGATGATTATAAAACCTTGTAATCACCAACCAAGTCAAGAAATAGAACTTTGCCAACTACCCCAGAATGCCTCCATGTGCTCAACTCAGTGTCAACCCCTCCCGCCAAAAGTAACTAGTATTCTTTTTTTTGAGATGGGATTCTGGTCTTGTCACCCAGGCTGGAGTGCAGTGGTGCAATCTCGGCTCACTGCAACCTCTGCCTCCCGAGTTCAAGTGAATCTCCTGCCTCAGCCTCCTGAGTAGCTGGGATTACAGGTGTGCGCCACCATGCCCAGCCAATTTTTGTATTTTTAGTAGAGATGGTTTTCACCATATTGGTCAGGCTGGTCTCAAACTCCTGACCTTGTGATCCCCTCACCCAGCCCCAGTATTCTTACTCTAACAGTAATTACTTTCTTTATAGTTTTAGCACCCAACTCTCCATTCCCAAATACCATAGACCTTGCTCATTATTAAAAATTTGGCAAATCTTTGAAGTCTCTCAGTATGCATGTTTCCCCTCCATTCTTCTATGTCACCTAAGTTTTATCTGTTGAAGGACCCTAGGGTGTGTGACCTGTAGAGTTTCCACCTGTCTGAATATTGCTGATTGTATAGTCACGGTGCAGTTTACTGTGTTCCTTTGTTCTTGCATTCCTGGAAAAATTGATGATTAGATCCAGAAACTTAATCAGACTCCTGTTAGATCCCTTAGGCAAGACTATAGACGGTGTTAATGTTCTTTTCCTCAGAAGTCCTAGCGTCTGGTTGTCTCTCTTTGTAGTGTTAGGGGCTGTTGATATTCAATGCCTGGATCCTTTCATTCATTGGTGATACTCTAATTCTGTCATTTCTTTCTTGCAAATTGGTATTTTTGTATTGAAATTCTTGATTAATCTCCTATGTGGACACCCAGTGGTACGTATCATATAGGATAATTACTTGATTTTTGCCCTTTTTGTGATATAATTCACATACTGTACATTTCACCCATTGAAAGTATGATGCCGTGGGGTTTGTGGGGTTTTTTTAAGAATATTCACAGAGGTGTGCATCAATTTTTAGAAGTTTTCACTACACCAAAAAGAAATCCCCAACCCAGCAGTCATTTCTCCCTATTCTTTGCCCAGCCTGTTAATAGACATTTCATAAATGGAATCATACAATATGTTGTTCTTTGTGACTGACTTCTTTCACTTACCGTATTTTCAAGGTTAATCTGTGTTGTATTTATCAGTAGGTTGTTTATTTTTCTTGCTGAACTACCCATTATTCCACCGTGTGGCTAGACCAAATTTTATATATCTGTTCATCAGTTGGTGGGCATTTGGATTGTAAGCCACTTTTTGGCTAATATGAATATTGCGGTTAAGAACATTTGTGTACAAGTTTTTGTGTAGACTTGTGTTTTTGGTTTCTCTTGGGCTTATACCCAGAAGTAGAATTGCTGGATCATACGGTAGTAACTCTAGATTCCAATAATACTGGAAACTTGGATAGCTGCCCTTTTTTTTTTTTTTTTTTTTTTTTTTTGAGACTAGGTCTCTGACACCCAGGCTGGAGTGCAGCGGCACAGTCATGGCTCACTGCAGCCTCAACCTCCTGGATTCAAGTGATTCCCCCACCTCAGTCTCCCAAGTAGCTGGGCTTACAGGCACGTGCCACCACACAGTTAATTTTTTAAATTTTTTGTACAGACGGGTCTCACTGTGTTGCCCAGGCCATTCTTAAACACTTGGACTCAAGCAGTCCTCCTGCCTCAGCCTCCCAACACTCAGCCTAAAGCAGCTCTTTCCAGTGTGATTTGTCGCTTTAAGCACTGCTCTTCTGATCTTTTCTTACATTGTCTATGTGTGAACTGAATACTCTTCGGTTACTCATTTTTGTGAGATACTAACTTTCCTGAACTTTAAAAAGGTGATATACTTTCAGAGTACTTTAATAACTTCACAGAGCTCCCTTTTCTGTTATTTTGTATAATGTTCAGAAGTGTAGCAGCTTACTTTCTGGGAGTTTCTGGCCCTCTTCCCCTCCACATTTTTAGTTTCCCTTTTCCCTTGTCTCTATCTTACTGATTGTGCTTTTCCTCCCAATGGTTTCTCTTCAAAATGGAGTCTTGGAAGAGAACCTTGGGAGATCAATTTCAAAAGTTCATAGAAGTTAGCTTCAGTCTTTTAATCCTTACTGTGGGTTTCTTGCATCCATCTACTTATTGGACTGGCAAAACTCTCAGTTCTAGCTGCTGTTCTTGCATTGGCCTGTCATGATTTCCAGTGAATGTCTGTTGGCTCTTTGAGGTTCTTTTTTTATCAAGTCCAGCACGTGCCCCATTCCTTTGCATTTTGTTGCACTGTGCTGTGTATGTTGACATAGTAGCCTGTTTTGACCTCATTCATATATATTAGGAATTCCCTTGGAATGGCTTGTCATGTGATTTGGTTTTAACTATCCATGGGGTTTTGGTTTTGCTATCTTGTTGCTCTGTTTTTCTGTGGGGATTTAGGTATCCCCTCTGCAGCCATCATGTCAGAATTCTTCAGGTAAATCACTAAAAGTTTATCTTCATTCGGGAGATGATACACTCATTTCCAGTGGGACCACAATAGGCTATCATTTAAATGTACTTATAAATACTTCTGGGAAAATGAAGTTGTTTTTTTAAAAGAATAAATCACTTGAAGTTTATGTTAAATAAGGAAGCTGTGGAAGAGTTCATTTATTGATAGGCATTACAAAGTATATATGATATTCTTGATTGATTTTCTGAAATTAATTCTGAAAGCTACTCTAGAACTTCCCCAGAAAGCTTTAAGTGTTATTTTGAAACATGCTGTTCTTGTCTGCCTAATTACAGGGATGCTGACTTCAGTGACTGTATTATTATACAAGTCTTACGAAGTATTCCTGAAGCCGCTTAAAATTTTTTTTGCAAAATTAAATGATTGTGAAATAACTCATGCCTTTTCTCTGCACACACAGATACGTGTATGTTTTAGCCTTGGTAATTTATATGCTTCTCTGTGGTCCTAGCTCAGCCTTTTTGTTGAGTCATTGCGTGGCAGGAGTGCAAGAGAGTTAACCCAGTCCTGCAAGATCCAAGGCCCTTTCAAACCATAACAAATTCTAAACTTAGGTGTATAGAGTAGAATAGGTTTATATATTAACAAATGTGCATTGAGTGTTTGCATTGGCCAGGGCATATAAATGTCTCAGTATAAAATCAGACAGATTTTATATAGCCTATAAACTGACTTTCAAGGCCACGTCAGAACAGGAGTTTTGTTTTTAGTATTAATACCTAAAATTGGTTAAGGTAATTTTTTAAGTGAAAATCCAATTAGATCACTGCATTTTATTATAAGCATACATACACATTTTAGGGAGTACATATTTACACATTTTCTAGGGATTAGGGGAAATGATGGAATCCTCCTTACCACTCCACATTGGGGTGTTAACCTAATATTTTACCCTGAAATAAGCTAAGGCTCTGATTGTTTAGTGATATATTACATACTCTTTATATGGCTATATATGAGGAAATACATGCAACGTGAATTTTTCTCTAAATTATTGGAGCTGATATAGAAAAATGGATGAGAACTGTAGAAGTTCACCTGTTTGTTGTTAAAAGTGAAGTTAATGTCTGTGCTTAGTGACAATATGCTGTTCAAGCAATTCTCCTGCCTCAGCCTCTCAAGTAGCTGGGATTATCGGCATGTGCCACCACACACGGCTAATTTTAGTAGAAATGGGGTTTCACCATGTTGGTGAGGCTAGTCTCGAACTCCTGACCTCCAGTAATCCACCTGCCTTGGCCTCCCAAAGTGCTGAGATTACAGCGTGAGCCGCCATGCCCGGCCTCATATTATATTTCTTTCTTTCTTTTTTTTCTGAGACAGAGTTTCACTCTTGTTGCCCAGGCTGGAGTGCAGTGGTGTGATCTCGGCTCACCACAGCCTCTGCCTCCCAGGTTCAAGCAATTCTCCTGCCTCAGCTTCCCGAGTAGCTGGGATTACAGGCACGCGCCACCACATCCAGTTAATTTTGTATTTTTAGTAGAGATGGGGTTTCTCCATGTTGGTCAGGCTGGTCTCGAACTCCCGACCTCAGGTGATCCACCCACCTCGGTCTCCCAAAGTGCTGGGATTACAGGCGTGAGCCTCCGTGCCGGCCTGTATTTCTATTTGATAGTGATGATGTGGACTGTAGTCATTTGTATCCACCAACAAATAAAATTTACTGTTGGCATGCACACTATAGTAAATCCTTCCAAAGGCAAATGTGCACTTTCACACTCATCTTAAACTGAGGGTTCATTTAGAAGTTGAAAAAAAATGGGAAAGATGATTCTTCTGTGGCCAAAAATCTGAAGATAATGAAACTATATGTAGTTCCATCCTTAAAAAGAAATAGCTGAGAGGGCAGGAAGAGAAAATTCTGAGGGCTCGGGGGCAATCTTTCAACGATGCAAGGATTCAGAGAGCATACCAGGTATTTCCACACCCCCACCCCAAGGTAGGTGTTTCAGTTACTTTATGTTGCTATAGCTCCGCGATTGGTGTTTTGAATGCTTAGCGTGAGTAACTGTTTGAATTGATATGGTTCACTTTATGTAGACTTAAATGTCTGTTAAAATTATTTTTGTTACCCAAACAAGCAAATTAATAATTTTATGAAATAATTGCCCTTTAAAAAATAATTTAATTGCATAGTGTAAATGCCAAGAAATTACTTGCTGTTTAGTAAATTGATATTGTCAAAACAAAACCTGATTCAACTTTTAAATTAACAAATGTGTGATAAAGTTATACATAGTTAAGGTGCATATTGTTTATTAGTATTTGTTATGATTAGGCTTTTGGTTTTCTTGAAATTTCTTTTGTTAGTGCACGTACACTACATCTATGGAGATCTGGCCAGGCACGGTGGCTCACACCTGTAATCCCAGCACTTTGGGAGACAGAGGTGGGAGGACCGAACCCAAGAGTTCAAGACCAGCCTGGGCAACTTGGCGAGACCCTGTCTCTACAAAAATTAATCTTTTAAAAAATTAGCCCGGCATCTTGGTGTGTACCTGTGGTCCCAGCTGCTTGGGAGGCTGAGGCAGGAAAATCACTTGAGCCCAGGAGATTGAGGCTGCAGTGAGCCATATTCATGCCACTGCACTCAAGCCTAGGTGACAGAGCAAGACCCTGTCTCAAAAACAGAGAGAGCGCTAATAAAGAGAAGGCCTTTTTTTTTTTTAAAAGACAGATTCTTGCTCTGTTACCCAGGCTGGAGTGCTGTGGCATAATCTCAGCTCACTGCACCCTCCACCGGAGTAACTGGGATTACAGGCATGCACCACCATGCCTGGCTAATTTTTGTATTTTTAGTAGTGACAGGGTTTCACCATGTTGGCCAAGCTGATCTCGAACTCTTGACTTCAAGTGATCCACCTGGCTTGGCCTCCCAAAGTACTGGGATTACAGGCATGAGCCACCGCGCCTGGCCTAAATAGATGTCTTTAACGTTTGCTCCTTAAAAAAAAAAAATGAGATACAATTCATATACTGTAAAATCCACCTATTTAGGATGCTTAATTGAGTGGCTCACATGGAGTTATACAACCATCAGCACAATCTGTGTTTAGAATATTTGTATCACCCCAAAAGGAAACCTGGTTCCTGTTAGCAGTTCACCAGTCCCACTCCCCTTCCCAACCCTGGGCAACCCCTAAATTATTTTCTGTCTCCATAGATTTGCCCATTCTGGACATTTCATATAAATGGAATCATGTATATACGGTCTTTCACGAAGCATGTTTTCAAGGTCCATTCATGATGTAGAATGTATTAGTACTTCATTCCTTTTTACTGCAGAGTAATTAATATTCTATTCGTCATGTGGCTGTACCTCCTTTTATTTATCCATTTATCAGCTGATGGACATTTGGATTGATTACACTTAACAGCCGTTCCACTGCCTATTATGAATAATGCTGCTATGAACATTCATGTACAAGTTTTTATATGGATGTATGTTTTCATTTCTTATGGGTGAGAGATACATGAGAGTGGAATTGCTGGATTGCTATGGTAACTTTAGACTCCAATAATCTTTTTGGATAGCTTTTAAAAAACGTTTTGAGGAACTGCCAAACTGTTTTCCAAAGTAGCCATACCATTTTGTGTTCTCACAATGTGTGAGGGTTCCAATATCACCACATTTCTTGTCTTTTTTTATTGTAGTCATCCTAACTGTGTGAAATGATATCCCCCATTCTATGCATTGTCCTTTTTATGTTCTTGGTGGTATTTGCAGCACAAACATCCAATTTATTAATCTTTTTCTTCTATAATTTGTGTTCTTGATAGCATATCTAAGAAACCTTTAGAGTCATAAAGATTTCTCTTTTCTTCCAAGAGTTTTATTGATTTAGTTCTTACATTTAGGTCTGTGATTCCTTTTGAGTTAGTTTTTATGTATTACGTAAATAAGAGTTTGACTTCTTTTTTTTTTTTTTTTTTTTTTTTTGAGGCAGAGTCTCACTCTGTCGCCCAGGCTGGAGTGCAGTGGCGTGATCTCGGCTCACTGCGTGCTCCGCCATTCTCCTGCCTCAGCCTCCTGAGTAGCTGGGACTGCAGGCGCCCACCACCACACCTGGCTAATTTTTTGTATTTTTAGTAGAGGACGGGTTTCACCGTGTTAGCCGGGATGGTCTCGATCTCTTGACCTCATGATTCGCCTGCCTTGGCCTCCTGAAGTGCTGGGATTACAGGCGTAAACCACCTCGCCATCTCTTTTTTTTTTTTTTTTTTTTTTTTTTTTTTTTTTTTTTTGGTATTTGAATATACAGTTGTCCCAGCACCATTTGCTGAGAAAAGAGTTCTTTCTCCCACTGAATTCTTTTGGGATTGTTAGTGAAAATCAATTGATCATAAATGGAAGGGTTTATTTCTGGACTCTGAATTCTATTCCATCCTCTTATGCAGACCACATAGTCTTTTAACTTTTGAATTCAGGAAATATGAGTCTTCCAACTTTGTGCTTTTTCAAGATTGTTTTGGTTATTCTTAGTCCCTTGCATTTCCATGTGAATTTTAGGATCAAGCTCATCAATTTCTGCAATAAAGGAGCTGAGATTTTTATAGGGCTTGCGTTGAATCTGTAGATAGATTTGGGGAGTACTGCCATCTTCGTGATAATCTGTTCGAAGGAAAGTGGCCTTTTGTAACATTTATGTAGTATATTTGAATGCCTATGCAATGTTAATGTTCTTGTTTCACAATACTATATAAGTCATTTTTTGTCCTTTTGGTTTTTTAAGAGAAGGGATCTCACTCACTCTGTTGCCCAGGCTAGCCTCAAACCCTGGGACTCAAGCAGTCCTCCCACCTCAGCCTCCCAGGTAGCTGGGACTTAAAGTGGTATTTTTTAGTATTTATTGTAGTAGGCTGTTAGGAGCCGTGTCTATGTAAGAGAGAGTAGATAGAGCCTTAACTATGAAATACTAAGTATACTTTATAAGTTGATTTTTTTCATTTTTTCTTTTTTGTTTTTTTGAGACAGTCTCACTGTCACCCAGTGGCGCTCGCTGCAACCTCTGCCTCCCAGGTTCGAGCGATTCCCCTGCCTCAGCCTCACGAGTGGCTGGGATTACAGACGTGTGCCACCACACCTGGCTAATTTTTTTGTATTTTAGTAGAGACGGGGTTTCACCATGTTGATCAGGCTGGTCTCGAACTCCTGACCTCAGGTGATCTGCCCGTCTCGGCCTCCCGAAGTGCTAGGATTACAGGCGTGAGCCACCACGCTCAGCCAATATTTTTTCTTTTTAGAAACATAATGCTGAGGTACTCCCCACTAAATAATTTTTTAAATGCCGGTTATGTTAACCATTTTTAGTATATTGTGTAAGTATAATGTAGTTACTCTATGGAAATCAAGCCTTACTCTATAATCAGTACTGCTTTTCAGCAATATTGAATACTGATATTTTGGGACTGTTATTAAGCCAGCTTTCTTTTAAATGTAATTAGGTATCTTAACATCCAGCTTGAAGAGTTTTTTTAAATTTTTAATATAAATTTTCTTTCACGTCAGTCTTTCACTCATACATAATTATTTGAGTAAGAAAACAACTAAAATGCCACACTGGGTTAATAATATTTTCTGCAATTCCTTAATGCTGGTGTTTCTAGTGCAGCATAATTAAGGATTCAAACCACTTTTTAATAATGTGCTATAATTTTAGTTTGATAGGCTCACGCTTGGCAAATACCAATTAACAAATGGGCATTTTGACTTATTCCACTTTCTTCTTTGTGAGCCTGTTACCTCTCTTGTCTTTCCTCTACTTTCCTTTCCTTATTCTAAGACCTTTCTATAAGCCTATAGTAAAGTTATGCAACTATCCCTTCTCCTAAACTATAGCCTTAACAAGAAATTTCAAAATTCTGAGCTGTGATGACTAGAGCTTGCTGAGTATTTGTTAATGAAGTAAGTCCTTTTCAAGGCACTGAAAATAGTTATCCTAGAGTTAGTCAGGGGTTGGATGGGGGTGTTTAGGGCAATTAAGGGCAAGGGGAGAAAATGGCTTCGCTAGCCTATAGAACCTAAAGATGAAACAGAAGAGCAGGTTAGAATGAACATGTTGGTAATAGTAAATGAAAAGCAAACTTGGAAGCCATTTATTTGCTTCTGTTGGGGTTTTCCTGGATTGGGAGATTTAATGTTGAAGAGTAATCAGATAGCTTTGGCTAGTTCTTAAATACAAATGCACCCACAAAGTGTTTGCACAGGATTAATTATTAATATTAAGAGAATAAGGACTGGAATGATTCATTGAAACTGAATACAGCCATCTTCGGTGACTTAGAAATTACCCAGACTTTTTGTTAACTAAGCCTGACCTTGCCTCCGTTATCAAGGTTGAAACCAGCAGTGGAGAGTGAAGAATATCAGCAGTAAGGGTATCAGGAGCAGAGAAGGGAGACAGCAGCCAGGAATGGGGAGGATGAGAAAAAACAGAGAAGGAAGGGAGTCAGATCAAGAAGTAGGAATGAAAACAAAAAGGAATAAAAAAGAGAAGGAGTGAAAGTAATGCGGATGTAAATCATTGAAGTAATGGCAAGTATCGTAACTTCCGTGTTTGGATATGCTTGCTTAGACTGCAGCAGGACCCTCCAAGAATTAAGTTTACCCGTGAAAGGAAGAAGGTGAGCAAGAGAGAAGGGAATTTTAAAAATACACTTGTTCAATTGTTTTTAAAATTTAAAATCAACATTAATGCACAATTTTTAAAATTTTTCAACATAGTAATATTTGAGTCATATTACTAGGGAGCACTGTTCTAAGTCCTGTGTATATTGGTTCATTTAATCCTCACATAACTTTGCAAGCAGGGACTATTAATATTTCTCCCATTTTACAGATGCAGAAACTGAGCCACAAAGAGAGTAAGTAAATTGTCTAGGCTAGTCAGATCACAGAGCCAAGATTCCACTTGAGGCAGCACGACTGCAGCTGGCTCTGTCACCTCTACCTCTCCCTCTCCATGATTTGTATGATATGTTTCTATAGAAATTTGTCTTGTTTTGAGAATGTTACATTTCCTTAAAGTAGTTATATATCTGCTAGAGTAACAAACTCATGACACTATTCAGAGTTCAAACAATTCTAGTCACTATTCACATCAACTTCCTTTTACTTTTTTCCCTTTAGAGTAATTTGGGAAAGTTTATTAAACTAGGTCCAAAATACAAAAATAAATAGTGCATGGTCCCTGTCCTCAGTGAACTGAATCTCAGTTTGTAATTGTTTGGTTACTTGAACCAGCTGTACTCCTCCAACAATACTAGTGTGAATTATTTGGCTTGAACCAAGCTTGCCAGTGAATGTTTCTTGGCTTCAAAAGTTTGCTCACCTTTAAAAGCTATGGACCAACTAGTAATATTTCTGTTACCCAAAACATTTGGAATTCTTTTAAGCCTCACAACAAAATCACCTTCCATACAAAAAGCAGTAGTACCTAGTTTGATCACCTTCCTTAATCATCCTTGAAATTAAAGCTTTGCATGGATACTCACAAAATATTTATCTAAAAAGGTGTTTTGTTTTGTTTTACAGCCTTGATGGACGAAAATGTTTGCAGGTTATAGAGAAGGAAATGTGAATGGAGTTAGTGGATTTCACCAGGAACTTTGGAAAAGTGTTGGGTATTAGTCTTTAGTTGGCAAGTATTTCTTGATCAGTGTCTTTTAGGCAAATAAGAGAAATTCTGGATCATCTGACAGGAAGGAAGTTAAGTACTAAATTCGGTCTAATTTGGCTTTTTGACCTGAGCCTCTATTGCTTCACTCTGACAAATAGTTTTAGCATTTGAAGGCTTGATTAGCCATTCCCCTGTTAGACATAAATAATGATAATAAATGAGAGATTGTGGGAAACTGAGAGTGTCTTCATTTTCTTGAATGTATTATGTGGGCATCGGCTCTCAGATTTTTATAGTGGCATTTGGAATACTTTGAATTTAATATTGGTGCCGTTATATATTATCCATATCTCATTCATTCAACAAATTGAACCACAGCCACATAGTGCTAAATACTAGGAACACAAATAAAGAACTCTGTTGTGTGTTCAAGCTACTTCCAGACTAAATTACTCTTTTGAGCATTCTCAGTTTTTCTAAGCCTGTCCTTGTTGTCATTTTAAAAGGAAGAAATAAGTTGAAAGTTCAAATTAAAATTATTCATTCGTTTTAAGGTAACATTATTTCTGGTTTTTGGGAGCCAAACTCTTTTTTACATCTGTTTTAAAGATATAGCAGAAGGAAAACTTCTTGAAGTCATTTTTACTTCATTTACACATCTGCAAATGCAGTTGAACTAGAAAGATCCTTTTCAGATCCTAAATCCAGTGATTAAGTTTCATATTACATTTAAAAAGACCTCATACCGGAAGGATCCACTGTCCCTCTATCAGAAATTTTCTTCACCTCCAGTTTAGCATTGTTTCTGTACAGTAATTGTTGACCCCCCCCCCCCCAAGGCACAGTGAGGCTCAGATGTTCATCTCTTGAAAAATGGGTACTCAAATCTTGACATTTAGAAATTGTCTTCTCATGGGAAATTTCTTGAATGTAATCTTAAAATATTATTTGAGTTTATTTTATGCCTATTTTCTAAGAAGTCCACAGTTAACTTGGTTTATTATTAGCTTTTGGGGTACATATTCAGACTTGATGTTTCTCTTAGTCAATATCTTTGTAGTGTTTGTGTTCTTATACTTCTGTCCCAAAGACCTAATTTACTAAGCTAAAAAAAAAAAAAAAAAAAAAAAAAGCTAATTTCTGGATCTCTGATTGGCAAAGTTTCTACTATTGGTTTATATTACATGCTTATACCCTGGTGGTGTAGCTGCTTTCATTATTACTATAGTTAAGTAGTAATAGAGATAATTAAGTAACAGTTTTATGTTCAGAATCCTCCTTATTTTGCCCTCTCGGTGCTTTTTCTGTTCCTTCAACAAGATAGTGAAGCTAATAAAGGCAGGCAGTTAAAGCCACACAATGAATCATTGCTTGATTTAAAAGAGTACTAGAAAATGGTGACTTTGTGCCTAGAAAGAATAGTGGGTATACTTGATCTGCTTTTCATCTTTTTTTTTTTTTCGTGTATAGCATCATCTTTTTGCTTGAGTTATTTTCTTTGCCTCCACAATGTGCAAATTAATATTATTTAAACTTTCTCTTTAGCATTTTTAGTATGTTCAGTCAACTTATTTAGTATGTCTTTTCCCTTTTCCCCTTTGTTCTATGTGCAAAACGAATAAAACATTTTATAGATTAGTTCTATTTAATGAATAACTTTATTAAAACTATTACATCAATCTTGTCATACCCAGCTCACAGTTCATACTATTAATACTGCATTCCCTCCTTGCACGCTTCCCCCCTTAGAAAATAGAGGGTTTGGGCTAGGTGCGGTGACCATCACACCTGTAATCCCACCACTTTGGGAGGCTGAGGCAGGTGGATCACCTGAGCTCAAGAGTTCGAGACCAGCCTGGCCGACATGGTGAATACAAAAATACTAAAAATACAAAAATTAGCCTGTGTGGTGGTGCACGCCTGTAATCCCAGCTACTCCGGAGGCTGAGGCAGGAGAATTGCTTGAACCCAGGAGGCAGAGCTTTCAGTGAGCCGAGATCATACCTCTGCACTCCAGCCTGGGCAACAAGAGCAAACCTCCACCTCAAAAAAAAAAAAAGAAAACAGAGTTTTTGAAATGTATTTGTTTTCAAATCACCAGAGTTTTCTCTTTTCTGCAGATAATATCGTCTACTGCATTATTTTTGGCTGCAAAAGTGGAAGAACAGGCTCGAAAACTTGAACATGTTATCAAAGTAGCACATGCTTGTCTTCATCCTCTAGAGCCACTGCTGGATACTAAATGTGATGTATGTAAATACTGGATTTTTTATTTTTCTTTGTAAATTTGAAACTTTTTCATAATGTAGGCCTAACAAAAATACAGTTCAATTAGTGTTGCCTTCCAAATGCTGCTTATTTTATTACATCTTAGGAATGCAATGCCAGGAAGCAGTCTGGCAGAAAAACATTTCACGTATGTTCATGAATTTGGATGTCATTCTGAATTATAGAAGGCTTTGATTCCAGATGCTTTGTTGATTCAAAGATACTTTTGTTTCACATTTTGTTGTTCAGTTATGATACATGTAGAGGGTAAGCCCTATCACCTCCACTGGAAGCTGTATTTGAGACCAGATTATAAATAACCCCTTAATTTGTCAACAGATGAAGGAACAGAAAATCTTCTGAATTTACCCCTAAATGAGTAGTCTTTTTAAAGTATTGTTCCTTTTTAAATGCATGTACTGCTACTTATCTCTGATACATAAAGCTGCATTTTGCTATGCTTTCATGAGCAGCGTTTTTTTAGTATTTTAATTTTCCTAGAGTAATGTTACTTTCCAGACAACTTTATCATCAACATTGTAATAGACCTTATTTGAAAGAACTATTTTAAATTTTTCTGACATCTTAAGATGGAAGTTAGAATTGTGGCCCTTTAAAAATTTTCGGCCAGGCGCAATGGCTCATGCCTGTAATCCCAGCACTTTGGGAGGCCGAGGCAGGCAGATCACCTGAGGTCGGGAGTTTGAGACCAGCCTGACCAATATGGAGAAACCCTGTCTCTACTAAAAATACAAAATTAGCGAGGCGTGGTGGCGCATGCCTGTAATCCCAGCTACTTGGGAGGCTGAGGCAGGGGAATCGCTTAAACCCAGGAGGCAGAGGTTGCAGTGAACCGAGATCACACCATTGCACTCTAGCCTAGGCAACAAGAGCAAAAAAAGTCTCAAAAAAAAAATTTTTTTTCTAGCATCCCGAGTTACTTAATCAGGAACCTTTACCTATTGGATGACTAACAGATTATGTTAATTCAAAGTCCAGATTAATTTAAGCTTCAGTGGAACTATATCTGATTTTATTAATGGCAAGTTTTATCATAGATGTTGGCTTTAAGGGAGTAAACTATTAATGTAGCCATTAAATAATAGTTTGTCATTATTTAATGATAATTCCTACAGTTTCTATTAACTGTACAAATTCAGAACTATTTCTTGGGGTACGTTTAAATAATAGAAATTGTGTTCTAAAAGTCAGCCCAATGACCTTTCAAAATAGAGCATAAATAAAATGAAAGATACTTTTACTCTCTGACTTTAGCAATATGTCCTTACAAAAATGAATATAGGTATATTCATACCGGTAATACAGTATTTCCTTATCACTTTGTTCAATTGTCATGATTTCAGAATAGGACAGCAGTAAATTTTTCATATCCTTTATTTCCAGAGTAATTGTAGTAGATAAAATTTCTTGAAATTGAGTAAGGAGGTTCTCTGGTATTTATGTCCCCATAGGTATGAGATACATTATTTTGGTATGTTTGATAATTTCTAAGGTGGCAGGGAAGTTAATTCTAAAATTAACTCACTGACTTACTGTGATTTTTGAGGAATTACCACATGAAATGTCCTAGAGTGAGTTTGTAAGCCAGGTTTGAGTTAAAGGCAGGTTTGAGTTTGATGTTTTTAATTGACTTGGACTTCCTGTCTTTAATATCTCTTGAAGCACCAATGCCTAGGTTGTTTCACTTTACAGACTGTGCACATCTCCTTTTTTCAATTAAATTGCCCCCTTTCATATTGTTTAGTTTCTTGTTTTTTGCTGTTTGTTTCCTGTTACAGAAAGTAATTCAGTTTAGGCTTGCCACAGAATACAGGTTTTCTCTGTCACCCTCAATTTATTTTCTCCATATTTTCAAACTACTGTGGTTCTTTTGTAATCAACCTGTAATTCTCACAAGATGTAACAGTCATGTAGTCTAGTAATGTTACTTTTATTTTAATCAATTTGATAATATTTTTATCTGACAGGCTTACCTTCAACAGACTCAAGAACTGGTTATACTTGAAACCATAATGCTACAAACTCTAGGTATGTACTTACATCAGATAATGGCTTTTTGTGTGTACTTCCCTAAAGCATTCTAAATAAGTGAAAAGATTTCTGAAATAATTGTATTATTGAAGAAAGTTACTTTAAAACAGGTTTTAGACCAGAATAACGTTGCCTGGTTATAAGGAAGTTACTTTTCTAGAATTTAATTTCATTTGGCATAATTAAATTGAATGGTAAACATACCCTACAGTATGATTTCTTAGGTTTTCCGGTAGTTGAAGTACGAAGTACTATGCTTCACTCTGGATTTGCACTGGAGAGTAAAATGGTCCTTTAGGGCTGTTTCATATGATTGTGATGTATACAAACCTACACAGCAATCCTTGTTCTCCTTGAGCTTCCAGTCAGTATTTTATGAGTATATCGCCTTTTTATTTTTATTTAGTTATTTATTTATTTAAGACGGAGTCTCGCTCTCACCCAGGCTGGAGTGCAGTGGTGCAATCTCGGCTCACTGCAACCTCTGCCTCCTGGGTTCAAGCAATTCTCCTGCCTCAGTCTCCCGAGTAGCTGGGACTACAGGCACATACTGCCACGCCAGTTATTTTTCTGTAATTTAGTAGAGACGGGGTTTCACCATGTTGCCCAGGCTGGTCGCGAACTCTTGAGCTCAGGCAATCCGCCCACCTTGCCCTCCCAAAGTGCTGGGATTATAGGCATGTGCCACCGCGCCCAGCCTATCAGGATTTTTAATGTGACATAGTAATTATTTAAATGTTGGTCGTCCTTTTTTAAAAGTGTATCTTTGTATGCAAGTTCATTTACTCTCATTCACCTTACTCAATTTACTGAAATTGAGGCCTAAGAAAGTGATGGCTTATCAAAAGTCATACATTACTTCTGGAAGAACCCACTAGGATGTGGTAGGAAGAACATGGGCTTTGGGGAGATCCGAGTTAAAATCTGTAGGCCTCTGATTTGCTTTGTAAACTTGGGCAAAAGTTCCTTTACCTCTCATACCTCCATTCTGTGGCCGTGGAATAGTATCTGAGTCATATCGTGAATTTGTCATTTTTTAAATTTATTATTCCATTCCCAGATGTTGCATAGAAGTGTGATAAATCAGTCACAACTTCCCATTGTGACAGACTCTTCATTATAAAACTAGCTTGTGTGAAATACATATACAGTTGACCCTCAAACAGCACAGGTTTGAACTCCATTGGTCCACATGGATTTTTTTCAATAAATAATACTGGAAAATTGGAAATTTGCAACAATTTGAAAAGCTTGTAGGTGAACTGTAGCCTAGAAATATTGAAAAAATTAAGAAAAAGTTGGATATGTCATGGATGCATAAAATATATATAGATATTAGTCTATTTTAATATTTACTGCCATAAAATATACATAAATCTATTTTTAAAAGATAAAAATTTTAAAAACTTAGGCACACAAGCACAGAGCATACGTGGCTGTATTCGCAGTTAAGAGAAAATGTAAACAAATGTAAAGGTACATAAAATTAACTTTAATACATACATAACTGTACTACTGTGATAATTTTGTAGCCACCTCCTGTTGCTATTGCAATGAGCTCACATGTTATGAGTATCCACTTAAAATGCTGTGTGACACTTGTTATCTCTGAACAGTTTGTCTCTCCAGTAAGTTACATATTGCAGTAAAAGAAGTTCTGGCGTATTTTTACCGTATTTAGTGCAATACTGGAAACTTAACACCATGGGACCCATACAGGGTGCCTCAAGTGATGCCAGAAGTGCTCCCAAGAAGCAGATAAAAGTTGTGATGTTACCAAAAAAAAGTTGAATTGTTTGATATGTATTGTAGATTGAGGTCTGTAGCTACAGTTGCCCACCATTTCAAAATAAATGAATCCAGTGTAAGGTTCAGTGTGAAAGAAGAAAAAGACATTTTTGAAGCCATCCCTGCAGCTATACAAGCAGGCACAAAAACCTTGCACTTTATCTCATATTGAAAATGCAGCTTTTATGTGAATGCAGGATTGCTATAAGAAGGGTATACCTATGGACTCTAATATGATTGGAGAGAAGCTTAAAGCAAAGGGAAGGTGAAGGATCTAAAGCCAGAGAATTTAATGCCAGCAAAAGACAGAAATTATGGTATATTTCTGTAAAGTTACACCACGTGTTGCCTGCCTCTCTTGCCTCCCCTTTTGTGTCTTCCAACCTGAGACAGTGAGACCAACCCCTCTTCTTCCTTGGCCTACTATGAAGACCTTTATGATGATCCACTTTCACTTAATACTAGTAAATACATTTTTTCTTCCTTATGATTTTCTTAATAGTTTCTTTAGCTTACTATGTTGCAAAAATACAGTATATGATACGTATGCAAAATATGTGTTGATTAACTGTTTATGTTACCAGTAAGGCTTCAACGGTAAGCAGGTTCTGGTCAACGATAGTTAAGTCTTAGGAGAGTACGTGGATTTTCAACTGTGTGGTGATTGGCACCCCTAGGCCCTGCGTTTTTCAAAGGTCAACTGTAAATTCTTTGAAGTTTCTATAAAATGAAAAGATGCCAAAAAAGTGAGGGTTTTATTTCTTGCAAATCCAATGATTTACCATGTTATTGTTTTACTTTACAAAATTATATAAATTTCATTTAGGTAAAAAATTGAAAATGAAAAATTTTAAATCATTATATAATGCAATTATTATATAAAATCATAATGTAATATCCATATTGTTTATGACATATTCTTAGGCACAGAGAATGAGACGGTATTTTAAGGGGAACATTAGAATTTAGAAGATATGCCTCTGTGGCTTTATTTAAAGTATTTTGCATATTTAATTGCAGTAGAACTATATATAGACCACACAACAACTTTATAAATCTGGTTACCCATTTGTTAGGATTTTATTTACTTACTGCTTCTGAAGACAACCAAGTGTGATCTTCACTTTTAATAAAAACAGAAATCCTGCCACACCTAAGGGTTGATTGCACGTTGAAAGCTTTTAAACATTTCATCTTTCGTATTAGAAACAGTAGTTTAAGCAGTCATGAGACCTCTAGGGTTTGTTTGTCATATGATTTTAATTATTAATGAAGTATAGTTATAAGATAACTGGTTGAAACCCTTTGATCTAGAGTGCCATATCATTTAAAAGCTCATTTCTGCCACTGTGGCCCAACAGTTAATGTTTATGAAAAATGTGCTTTTCATGTCTTCTGAAAGAAAGCTTGGAATATTAAGAAAGATGTTACGTAGTTGAATTCCGTCCTTAAATTGTGGGACCAGCTTAACAATTGTATTTGCCAGTAGTTTAATTTGTTTTTAACTTTAAGATAATCCCAAATCATTTATAATTCAGAATTTCAAACAAATTTACCCTTGGTCTTTTAACTTTATTTTCATAATTGAGACATTGTATTTGAAAAATTATATCTTGTCATTGGAAAAATAATGAGAATGTCAGTGATGAGAAACTTTAATTTTGGATTTTTCCTAATAATGAAGAATATATGTTTATGGCATTTCTCAGGCAAGTATTGTAGTGGTAAGTGATTGGAAAAAAAAGTGCTTATCATTTCAGGTTTTGAGATCACCATTGAACACCCACACACAGATGTGGTGAAATGTACCCAGTTAGTAAGAGGTAGGTGATCCTTAAAACTTTTAAGATAAGTATTAATGCTTTTTATTATCTATAATTGATTTGGGTGCTATTTTGTTGTTCTATCCTTTTGTTAGGTTGCATTAAAAGTAGGGGGAAATGTCATTTTTTAAGCATTACTTTTTAGTGCTCTACATCTGCCTATTCATCTACTTCTACTTGTGATTCTACCTGGTATGTTAGCTTCCTTTAAACATAGGTAAGAATCTCATTTCACTAAAACTTTGGAGGGCTTCCAAGTATTAGTACTCTATCCATCCCCCATTGAGCTCTCTCAGTCAGGTGTGGGCCAATAGTGCATAGGTCCAGAAAACAATATTAATTTTAGGTTTGTGTCAAACTTTGACTTTTTGAAAAGTGATAATAGTTGAAGAATTTTGAGGCCAATCTCAGGCCTTTCAGATAAAAATTGCCTTTGTTAAAAGATTTGTCAGTATGGTGGCTCCCACCTGTAATCCCAGCCCTTTGGGAGGCTGAGGCAGGCCGATTGCTTGAGCTCAGGAGTTCGAGACCAGCCTGGGCAACATGATGAAACCGCATCTCTACAAAAAACACAAAAATTAGCTGGTTTGGTGGCACACGCCTGTAGTCTCAACTATTCAGTAGGCTGAGGTGGGAGGATGACTTGAGCCCAGGAGTCTGAGGTTGCAGTGAGCCCAGATCATGCCCCTGCACTCCACCTTGGGCAACAAGAGTTAGACCCTATCTCAAAAAGTTATTTTTTGGGGGGAAGTGTTTTGCCCATATTCGTTTGGGCAAACTAAAATTGATTCAATGTATTTTTCGAGGGTCTTTGACATTACTAAAAGTGATTTCCTTTTTATGTGTAATGGAGAAATAATTATAGGGCATAAAAAATATAGTTTGTGATGTGCCTGTTAAGCCTCTTGTTTATAAACAGGAGTACTTTTTAAAAGTATTGCTTTACTGCTTGTAAAGTATCTAGTAGTATCTGATACAGCATTTTTCTACTCCTGAATAAATCCTATATATCTGTTGTGTCCCTAGAAACATTTTTTACACAGTTGCATGTTGTTCTGCTTCTTACTTCTACTTTCCTGTTTCCATTTCAAGTGTTAATGTATTCATAGCAGCCACTTGGGACCTGTAGTGTGCCATTTTCTGTTACTTCCTTTTTGAAAATAGAATTTTGCAGTTTCATTCATTTACTACCAAGCTTTTTTAGATTTATCCTAAACAAAATGAGTAAGACTTTTGAAAGTCTTGTGTTTTTAGTATTTATCTAAGTATTCTCACATTTTATTCATTTTAAATTGAATTCATTTTGTACCTAATGATTTATTATGTTAGTGGCTACAATTTTTTAAAAATTGTCTGATAGTATCATTAGGAAGTGGACGTCTGAAAATTCAATTTGTATTTTTTGTAGTAGCATACATTATCATTTGTAAGCTAGAGCATATTTAACTGTGGTTCCTGTTCTTCGTGGTTATATCAGTGTGTTTTATAGCACATTTTCATGTCAATATTACAGTATAGCATAGAATTGTATACATAACTAGTTGTAGATGTTGAATTAAGAAAAAAGGGTTAGTTTTTTTAAAAAACTTGAAAAAGGGTAAGCTAAACTTTATAAGCATTGTAGCCATATAATTTGCTTTAAATTGAGAGCCTAACATTAGTCGAAGGAAGTATATGTTTAAAAATATTACTTATGAATATTAACTTAGGAAATTGGATTTTCAGGTTACTGTTGTGAAATTTGAGTCAACTTTAAATTGTTTATCAGAGATTAATATTTTTTGTACATGTTCTCCTACAACTAAAAATTCTAGAGAGACATGAAGTCAGTTTACTTGAAAAATGAAGTAGTAACTTTTAAAACATTTACAAAAACTACAAATTTGATATATCCAAAACAAAATATTTAGACCAGATTATTTGTTGTTGTTAATGTTAAAATGTGACTGATTCTTTGAGTACAAACCATGTATATGTTTAATGTCATTTTGTCTGACTAACATTTCAGGTAACGATAGAATATATATCACTCCATTTTAAAAGTATTCTTTCATGTTTTAGTGTCTTTTTTTTTTTTCCTTTACTCTTTTACAACTTTCAGCTAACAGCATTTCCCCTCTATTCTTCTCTATTGCACAGTGACTGTTTCTAGATCACTGAATTTAGATACATCCCTAGGTGAAAATTGCTAATGGCATTTTTTAATTATTATTTTTTCCTTCTCTACGTATTTTTATTCGGGGGGGAGGGGAAAATAAATTTGATTTCTGTGAAGTCTTTTTCCCCCCTCTGGAGATGAGAAAGTTGATATTATGCTACTTTGCTGCAGAACTGGCTAATGTCATTTTACAGGGACCTTCACTTCTGTGATTTCTCCTTCCCTCCCCACCAGGAAAGTCACACTGCCTCCAAGACATCTGATGCTTTGACACTCTTCCTTAGCACAACTCTGCTAAACCCCAGTCCCTTTTGTAAAACCTTTATGTTGATGATCCACATGGGGCAGCAGGGATTACAGGTGCCATGAATAAAAAATAGGGGAGGGGGGAAGAAATTTGAGGACTGTTAGAGGGGTGGAGTTGAGATAAACTGATCCTAGGTGAGCAAAGGGGAAAGGTGTGTCAGTGATTGTGGATGTAATTGGGAAAAAGGGAAATGATAACAAGGGCATCCCTGTTGGGAAGACTAAGAGGCAGAATAAGGGGAGGGAAAACTTCAGTGTCTTAAGCTGATTAAAAATTGCCTTTCTGTTGGGGACCAGTGTTGAAGCATTCTGATCCTCCCTAGAATACCTGTATCTTTCCTAAGTTTGTCTTTAATTACATTCTGTAATTTGAAATAAATTACAGTGGAGCCTCCTGTGTCTATACCCGTATGCTGTTTCTAGGTTTATTCTCTGTTGATGCTTAATAGCATGATGAAAAACTGAGCAGTTCGTGCTCTGTGTTTTGTGGGGTGGGGGTTTGTTTTGTTTTGTTTTGTTTTGATGGAAGTATTTAAGCCAACTTAAATATGACTGAGGATTAAGTCTGGCAGGCAACTCTTTGTATTTTGTATTAGACTTCAAAATCTTTTCTTCTTCTTCTTCTTTTTTTTTTAAATCCAGGAGAATGCTTTATTGCAACTTTTAGCTGACTAGATGCTTAACTTAGTAACAAGTTTAGCCCTTGTAACTGGCTAGCTAAAAGCAAATCGGCTTGTTTCTCAGATCTTTGGGGGATAGCAAGAAACATTTGAGTGAATGTTGTTGAAGATTTTCAGTAGTATAGAAAATGATGGCGCTCTTGTGATATTTGTAAGTAGTAAGTAAAATTTACTTTTTGTGTACAAATCTTTGAAGTTTTTGTTGTGTTGAGAACTTTTTGATGGTAGCACGTTAAAGCTGATAGTATTGTCTTCGTTTTTTTTTTTCTTTTCTTACAGCAAGCAAGGATTTGGCACAGACATCCTATTTCATGGCTACCAACAGGTTGTTATCCTGACCCTCTTTGTTGCACTGTTGTAGCACACTATAGCTTCCTTTAATGCAGGGCCCCCTCAATGTGTCTCTTACCCTTGTTGCAACAGGAGACTGGACCATCTACTGTGGTGGTACCTTCCTGTTTGCTTTGCGGTGTATTGTACAAGGGACTTTGGGCACAGAGGGGTTAAATGCACAATGTGAAGTGTAGTGGTGCTTTCTGATGACATATTCTCGATTTGTGAGTGCATAAGTCTAAAATTGGTAGCCTGAATAGCAGCTAAAGATTACAAAGAGCTAAACTTAACGTAGAAATTCGAGCAACTTGGTAAGTATAAAGCTATTTCCAGTTTACAATTATAGTTAAATGACAATTTTTAAAATTTCACGTTGATCCAGTCTTAACTTTAAAATACTCTAATTAAAGTTTTTTTAATAAATAAAATTTATGTAATTTGAAATTTTTTTCCAGAGAATACCCACTAGTAGCAAGTTAAAAGTAGTCAAGTCCTATCCATGCCTGGATTTGCATAAACACAATTTTTCTTTTTTTTTTTAAACAAAAAAACCTTCCTTTTCAGTTTATGTAGACTAAAAAATGGTATGCGTTTATGGCTGATCAGATAACATTTCCATCATTGAAACTGAACTGGAAGAATAGTTTTAAGGAGCCTTTAATATATAATTCTGTTCTGTATTTATTTTATTAATGATTTAAATTTGTTTTTTTGAGTGGATCATTGGGGAGAAGGGACCACGCCAGCTTTGTAGGGTCCCTAATTTCTTGTGACACTGATAAGTTTTATTTACAGTTTCGGATTGGCAAATACTGCTATATTTTCTCAAATATCTGTTGTTGGGATTTAACCTCTATCCCCAGTAATTCTGAACAACAACATAAAAAGACTTAAATTTGAAACTTTGGTTAGAAAAGATCAGCTGTGACACATATTAACATGCCCCATATTTGGCATATAGTGGAAGGAGAAAGGTAGTATTTTTGCAGTATTTAATAACATTGAGCCTTGAAGCTGTTTGGCAAAAGGTAAGTTTCCTTTGTGGCTTTGCCGAAAAACAAGGCATAGGTTTACATAGATATGTGTTTAATTCTCTCTGCTTCACTAAAGAAAGCAAATGCTTATTAAGCCACATCAGATGGGATAATCCCTGATTATTGTGACATTGAAATTACTTTGTCAGTTTTACAAATAGTCTTTATTTTTACATTTACATATTTACCATGACATTACAAAAGAAAAATACCACAAAAAATTTACAGTGTTATCTATATAGTGATTATTGCAAATATACTATCCTCTTCTCCTTTTATAAAATACTTCAATTTTAGATGTAAAAACAAATTTTAAATATTAATATATTAGTAGTAGTAATATACTGTTGGGAGTGAGGGGAAATGTTCATTATATGTAGATTTTTTAGTACTAGAATTTTATAACTTAGCTTTTAATTTAATAAGGTTTTATACTCTAGACTTAAAGATAGAGTTTAAATTTTGCTCTAATCTTACTGGTAAATGTTTTTCTTTGTTTTACATACTTGAATTTTTATGGCTCTCCATTTTCAAACCTGCTCTGCAACAGTCTGCATCTTACAACCTTCTGTCTTCAGTACAAACCAACAGTGATAGCATGTGTATGCATTCATTTGGCTTGCAAATGGTCCAATTGGGAGATCCCTGTATCAACTGATGGAAAGCATTGGTGGGAATATGTGGATCCTACAGTTACTCTAGAATTATTAGATGGTAAGTAGAGAAAATACATTTTTAACAATTTGGATTTATCTAAGTTGGCAGTTGTCTGAATTGACAATAGAAAGTGTCAGTGCGCTATCAAATGAACAGAATGAAAACAAGAATTCATCAGCCTAAAGAAAAAAAGAATTGAATCTGGAAGCTGTGCTCATACCTGTAATCCCAGCACTGTGGGAGGCTGAGGCAGGAGGATCACTTGAGCCCAGAGGTTCAAGACCAGGCTGGGCAACATAGACCCTGTCTCTACAAAAAAATGTTAAAAATTGACTGGATATGGTGGTGCACGCCTGTAGTCTCAGCTACTTGGGAGGCTGAGGCGGGGTGATCGCTTGAGCACGGGAAGTCAAGGCTGCAGTAAGCCTTGAAGGCACTGCTCTACTCTAGCCTGGGTATATATTAACTACCACCAGATATCTAAAGCTTTTTTAGGACTTAAAAAATAAATAGATAAGGTTTAGAATTCCATAAGCTGACAAGATAAGAATAGTGATTTAAAGTATACTAATTCTGTTGAGTTTTAAATGTGTATACTGAAAGTTGAGTGTTAACCGTGAAGCAGTAAACTAAAGGGATTTTCAGGAGATTGTGTTTCTTGCTCTGTATTACCATTGTTGCCTTACATTGTTAAATATGAATACACAAGGAGAAATTGTGCGTATGTGTTCTGTTAATTAGGAGCATGGAATTTTGGGGATGTTTTGATGAGAAATTCCTCTGGTTGAGAAGTAAAAGAAGCTGGCCAGAAATGGCAGATTCTTGGGATTAGGGCATTTTAACCACGTACTGTAGATTTCAGAAAGAAAACAGATAACACTTTTTTTTTTTTTTTTGAGTCAGTCTCACTCCGTTGCCGAGGCGACAGAGTGCAGTGGTGCAGTTTCAGCTCACTGCAACCTCTGCCTCCCGAGTTCAAGCAATTCTCCTGCCTCAGCCTCCCAAGTCGCTGGGACTGCAGGCACGAGCCACCACACTCAACTAGTTTTTGTATTTTTAGTAGAGATGGGGTTTCACTATGTTGGCCAGGCTGGTCTCAAACTCCTCACCTCAGATGATCTGCCACCCTTGTCCTCCCAAAGTGCTGGGATTACAGGCTTGAGCCACTGTGCCTGGCCTTGTTTTGTTTTGTTTTTTGAGACAAGATACTCTGCCCCCCAAGCTGGAGAGCAGTGGTGCAATCTGGGCTCCCTGCAACCCTCTGCCTCCTGGGTTCAAGCGATTCTTGTGCCTCAGCCTCCCAAGGAGCTGGGACCACAGGCGCATGCCACCACGCCCAGATAATTTTTGTATTTTTAGTAGAGACGGGGTTTTGCAGTCCACCTGTCTTAGCCTCCCAAAGGGCTGAGATAACAGGTTTTTGAGCCTCCATGCCCTGCTTGAAGTGTTTCTTTAAGATAGGGATCTGCAAAGAGTAACACTATTTTAGAGTTTGTGGACCATAAGGTCTCTGTTGCAACTATACGACTATACCATTGCAGCCGGAAAGCAGCCATAGGGCAGTTTGTAACTGATTGTGTGTGGCTGCGTTCCAATAAAACTTTGTTGACAAAAATAAATGACCAGCCATGTTTGGCCAATTATCCATAGTTTGCCTATTCTTATTTGTGAAATATGCTTCTTTGTTTCATCCCTTTATTTTCTATTTTGTTCTCCACCTGGAAAAAATTATCCCAGAATATATGTCTCATGCTGTATTATTGCTGCATGATTATAATGTTTTTCTTAAATTGTTAGAGGCTTTTTCTGAGTTTATCCAGAGGAAAGGAAATCTTCAATGAGTTGAAATGACATCTAAAACTCAGTGAGGGCTTATCTGTTCTATAGCTTGAAAATCAGGTTATCTAGATCATTGTTTTAGTTTAATAGTCACTAGATTAAGATTAAGTAGGCAAAATCTTTTTTTTTTTTCTTCTTTTTTTGAGACAGAGTCTCGCTCAGTCGCCCAGGCTAGAGTGCAGTGGCGCAATCTCAGCTCACCACAAGCTCCGCCTCCTGGGTTCAAACAATTAGTTGCCTCAGCCTCCTGAGTAGCTGGGATTACAGGTGTGTGCCACCACGCCTGGCTAATTTTTGTATTTTTAGTAGAGGCGGGGTTTCACCATGTTGGCCAGGCTGGTCTTGAACTCCTGACTTCATGATCCACCCACCTCGGCCTCAAAGTGCTGGGATTACAGGCTTGAACCACCACGCCTGGCCAGTAGGCATAATCTTAACAAAAATAGTTTATATACCTGGTGCTGAAGTAAAAAGATCACAAAAAAGTAATCTGCCTTTTATCCTGACTTTAGGTCAGAGGTTAGGTTGTGGTTTATGTGGGGTTTTTTTGACACAGCAGGAGCTACCTCATTTCCATTCTGAAAAAGGTAAAGTTTATTAATTTGGAGAGCAGTTGAATAAGAATCTTGGAGACCTGATACGTTAAGACTTTCACCATGTTTTGCAGCCCTTTTTTTTCTGTGTCAGTCACAAAAAGGCAATTCAAAATTTAAGACATGAAGATGTGGCCGGGTGCAGTCACTCACATATCTTGAGCACAGGAGTTTGAGCCCAGCCTGAGCAACATGGCAAAACCCCGTTTCTACTAAAAATACAAAACACACACACACACACACACACAAACTGGGTGTGGTGGCGCACTCCTATAGACCCAGCTACTGTGGAGGCTAAGGTGGGAGGATCACCTGAGCCTGGGAAGTCAAGGTTGTAGTGAGCTGTGATAACGCCAGTGCACTCCAGCCTGGGCAACAGAGGAAACCCTCTCTGGAAAAAAATAAAACGACATGAAGGTTTATCTGAATCTTAAGAGTGCAGTGATACTAGTATTATTACTTACTGAAATCACTTAACAACTATGTTCCAGAAAAGAACATTGGCTTAGACAGTAGCTTTGAGAGAGAAGGGCCTCTATTTTAGGCACATACTGTGATTTTTGTGCATATAGCTAATTAATTACATTAATGGATTATTTAACAGATTCTTTTGTTCTTCTGCTATAAAATTTAATACAGTAGGATACTTAAGAAAAACAAAGCTTACATTTTGTGTACCAGATTTTGGACCAGAACTTGAAGTGTATTTAATGTTTTACAACCAAGTTGTTACAGAAATTGAGTCAAAACAATTTTGGTAATGTTGGACCCAAAAGTAGAAAAATAGTCTTTTTTTTTTTTTCTTTTTCTTTTCAAATGAGGAAGTGAAGGTCTGGGCATTAGGGTTTTTTTTCATCCAAACTGGATGGAAAAGCTCATGAGACTTTAGCAGGGACTAGTCATAACATTGTCAAGGAAATTACATCTTGAAAGATTAATGGTTAAATTATAGCTTGTCTGAATTGTCAATCTTAACATTGGCTTAGAATAGTTTACAAAGAAGCTTGCTATTACAAAATGAACCTGTAGTCTCTACTAATAGAGGTTCCCCCAGTATTGAAGTTGAATTGGCATTATTAATATTATGTGGTATTCTAATGTATTTGACTGGTGAATATTTGAGAGTGGCCAGTAACTATTAATGACATTATTTTGGGGGAATGAAACTATAGTTCATCAAAACCACACTACTATGGAAAAGTGGGTCATTTCATTGTAATCAAAATTTTAAGAAAATTGATAGAAAAAATTACAACCAAGATAGTTTGCTAATATATTAATAGTGTTGATTCCTAAGAAGTATGAGTATAGTTGGAGGGATTTTCCTTTTTAAAAAAAAAGTCTGGGCGTGGTGGCTCACACCAGTGATCCCAGCACTTTGGGAGGCCAAGATGGGAGGATCACTTGAGGCCAGGAGTTTGAGACCAGCCTGGTCAACATAGTGAGACCCTGTCTCTATTATTTAAAAAGAAAGAAAGAAAGAAAGAAAGAAAGAAACTCAAAATATTGCATAGTTCCCTGTATACCCTTCAGCTTCTCCTGATACTGACATCTTACATAACAATATATGATTATCAAAACTAGGAAGTTAACATTGGTACAATACTGTTAACTAAAGCACATATTTTATTCACTATTCCATATTTTTTCCTGTTGTAGGATCCCATGTTCCATTTAGTTGACATGTCCCTTCAAGTCTTCTCCAGTCTGTGACAGTTCTTCAGTCTTTCCTTGTCTTTCATAACACTGACACTTAGAAGAATAATGGTCATTTTATACAGTGTTCCTTAGTTAGGGTTTGTCTGATGATTTCTCATTATTATGTTGAAGTTACGTATTTTGAGCAAGAATACCGTAGAAGTAGGTTGGGTCTTGTTTGGTGCATCATATCAAGGGGTACAAAAACTGGTAATGACAACCGTGATCACTTGGTTACAGTGGTACACTTAAAGTGGTTTCTGTACTTTAAAGTCACTATTTTTTTTCTCTTTGTAATTAGTGCATTTCATGGGGAAGATACGTTGGGATTTTACAAATAACCTTTTTCCTCCAATTTTTGTCCACTAATTTTAAAGAATCTATTGATAGATCTTGCCTGCAACAAAAATTACTGTGTTGTTTGCCTAATGAAGATTTTTTTATTGGTGGGGGGGATTATTTTTAATGCTACTAGATTTTCCAGAGATTCTAATTAAGCAAGTAAAATCAGGAGGGAAAGTAATCGTTACAAAAGGATTCAGCTTTGAAAATGCCGGTTGAGAGTTGTGTGTACTTCTGTATATGCTGAGGATTGAATAGGAGGGTAAAAGTGAAGTAGATGAACTCCTAGCGTTCCTTTTTAATACTGCCCACTTAAGAGAAGTTTAAATCCTAAAGGCACCTTCTAAGTTTCAAATTTAAATTTTATTTTTAGAGCTAACACATGAGTTTCTACAAATATTGGAGAAAACGCCTAATAGGTTGAAGAAGATTCGAAACTGGAGGGTAAGAGAATTGACAGGGTTTAACAGAATTTCAGTCTTTTATGTAACATTTACATAGCTAACCAGTTTGAATTTTTGTGGTTTAATAATCTTTGCCGTATTCCTGAATAATTCAGCGTGTCTCAAGTTACATATACTCACATATTCAATTACTGAGTCCAGTAGACTTTGCTAAAGTACATTATACTTTTAAAAAATTTTTCGCAGTGATTATGACGAAAGTATCCTCTTCATTTTACAAATGGGGAAACTGAAGCCTAGACAAGTTAAATTACTTTCTCAAGTGCTGGGCTAGGATTTAACTTGTATCTGATTCTAAAATTGGTGTTTTCAGTTTTTCATAGCTTTCTTTTATACCTCTAAATAAGGCACTTATTTACTAGCAACATTAAAACCTTGAACCCCAGGTCATTTTATTTCCATATGTTTAATATATAATGTTTTTAATGTATAACTTTTATAAGACAAGAAATTTGCATTAAATTATTTTTCTATATCACTGCTTCTTCTGTGTTTTATTTTACTAGGCTAATCAGGCGGCTAGGAAACCAAAAGTAGATGGACAGGTATCAGAGACACCACTTCTTGGTTCATCTTTGGTCCAGAATTCCATTTTAGTAGATAGTGTCACTGGTGTGCCTACAAACCCAAGTTTTCAGAAACCATCTACATCAGCATTCCCTGCACCAGTACCTCTAAATTCAGGAAATATTTCTGTTCAAGACAGCCATACATCTGATAATTTGTCAGTGCTAGCAACAGGAATGCCAAGTACTTCATACGGTTTGTCATCACACCAGGAATGGCCTCAACATCAAGACTCAGCAAGGACAGAGCAGATATATTCACAGAAACAGGAGACATCTTTGTCTGGTAGCCAGTACAACATCAACTTCCAGCAGGGACCTTCTATATCACTGCATTCAGGATTACATCACAGACCTGACAAAATTTCAGATCATTCTTCTGTTAAGCAAGAATATACTCATAAAGCAGGGAGCAGTAAACACCATGGGCCAATTTCTGCTACTCCAGGAATAATTCCTCAGAAAATGTCTTTAGACAAATATAGAGAAAAGCGTAAACTAGAAACTCTTGATCTTGATGTAAGGGATCATTATATAGCTGCCCAGGTAGAACAGCAGCACAAACAAGGGCAGTCACAGGCAGCCAGCAGCAGTTCTGTTACTTCTCCCATTAAAATGAAAATACCCATTGCAAATACTGAAAAATACATGGCAGATAAAAAGGAAAAGAGTGGATCACTGAAATTACGGATTCCAATACCACCCACTGATAAAAGCGCCAGTAAAGAAGAACTGAAAATGAAAATAAAAGTTTCCTCTTCAGAAAGACACAGCTCTTCTGATGAAGGCAGTGGGAAGAGCAAGCATTCAAGCCCACATATTAGCAGAGACCATAAGGAGAAGCACAAGGAGCATCCTTCAAGCCGCCACCACACCAGCAGCCACAAGCATTCCCACTCGCATAGTGGCAGCAGCAGTGGTGGCAGTAAACACAGTGCCGACGGAATACCACCCACTGTTCTGAGGAGTCCTGTTGGCCTGAGCAGTGATGGCATTTCCTCTAGCTCCAGCTCTTCAAGGAAGAGGCTGCATGTCAATGATGCATCTCACAACCACCACTCCAAAATGAGCAAAAGTTCCAAAAGTTCAGGTAGTTCATCTAGTTCTTCCTCCTCTGTTAAGCAGTATATATCCTCTCACAACTCTGTTTTTAACCATCCCTTACCCCCTCCTCCCCCTGTCACATACCAGGTGGGCTACGGACATCTCAGCACCCTCGTGAAACTGGACAAGAAGCCAGTGGAGACCAACGGTCCTGATGCCAATCACGAGTACAGTACAAGCAGCCAGCATATGGACTACAAAGACACATTCGACATGCTGGACTCGCTGTTAAGTGCCCAAGGAATGAACATGTAATAATTTGTTTAGGTCAATTTTTCCTTTAATTTTTTAATTTAAAAATTGTTAGAATGGAAAAATTCCTTCTGATCTAGCAGTGGTAACCCCTGCTGTTGCTGCCACTGCTTCAATATTTGTAAGTGCTGCTTTATTCTTCATTCTGAAAAGAAGAGATTATAGTAAACAAGTCTTTATCTCCACATATGATAGTGTTATAAATACTGTAAAAGCATGGAAGGTGCAAAACTCAGTATTTCTACAATTGCAGCTAAGAACATTAGGATGAATGGCTGGCTGCTTCTAGGAATATAAGATGCCTCAAGCATTCATTATTTATGATTTGAATACTGTAGCTATTTTTTGTTATTGCTTGGCTTTTGAATGAGTGTAAATTGTTTTCTTTTGTGTATTTATACTTGTATGTATGATTTGCATGTTTCAAAGATAAAGGGATAAAACAGTATACTGACAACTGTTTACAAGAAAGTGGAGAAAAATGTACATACATTTTTGTATGTTTAGATATTACCATAAATACTCAGGATTGGAGCTGCTTGTAAGTATAACAATATACAGAATAACTTTATTTTATCTTGTCAGAGTCCATCACTAATCTAAAACAAAGGTGGCACTTTTTTACGTTAACCTTAAACTCTAGGCCTTACTGGAAGCCACTGCTAGGGGACACTTCACTACCAGATGTGTATGCAGTGCCACAGATGGTCACGTACACTGTGAGGCACTGAAATTTTGCCTTCAGAGGTTCTGACCAGATTGGCTGCTGAAATAGCCCCTAACTTTCTGAAGGCTTGAAGAGGAAAAATAAAGTTTACATACTCTTGATGTGAAGTGCATTTAAATGTTTGTTGGCTTGTTGCAGTTCTATGAAACAGAGCTGTTAATAATGGTTATGTGGATTACTGTGATTTGAAAACTAAATTCACAATAACTTACCTAGTAGAGACTTAGTGAGTTGTTTCCTTTAAAGAATTTTACACTACATATTTTAGCAGTAAACAGGGATCACTTTTCCTTTAGCATTCAGAATGACACCACATTCTTAAATATACTCCTTCCCTGAAGCGTGTTTGTGTGTGATGCCATATTTCTTTTTCAGGTAAATGTAGTCTTCCTTATAAAAATGAAATGAAACCTATGCTCTCTCAATTCTTTTATATTCTAACAATAAATAAAAAAGAAAAGATTCCTGACTGTGCATTGTACCTGTATTTATAGTTATGGTTATCAGGAAGCTCTGTAAGAAAGAAGAGGTCAGCCTCCTAGGCAAACCACTAGTGGAGGTTTTACATTTGTTTGCACATCTCAGTGTATTTCTGTTGAGGTAAAGTTTGCACAGTCATCTGACTTCTGATCAAACATTGGATTTTAACTTGTTTAGATTTTGTCCTAAACACCAGTAATATGGCTCTTGTTTATCAGCTAATCTTGAATTTATTCTGTGGTAAATCTTTGAGTTGAGTATATTTGAGATTGATTGGATTCAACCTCTTGTTGAACTGAAAACAATTTTTTTTTTCTGTATTTTTGTTACAAAGCCACTGATATGTGCACAATTGTAATTTTACCCAAGTATGTTGCAGTTTGTAAATATTAGAGTTTAATCTTGTGCTCTACCTTTATTTAGCAATTATCTAATAGCTTTATAATTTTTAAAGATAATTGTTCTTTATTTTGTCAATGTTATTTGAACTTGGGGTACTTAGGAGCCTCTTTGTAGGGACTGTGCCTAGGTAGCATGTCCTAACATTTGTTCTTGTCTTGCATAACTTTAGTGATCTTTGTCATTATATGTAACTTTGTTGCTCTGTATGGCATAATATTGTATCCATAAACATGGTAATTTTGATACAGTTATACTTTTACAGTGGTACATAATCCAAGGACTAGTATAGAATTAAGCGAGTGCAAGATGAGGGAGGGAAGGGCTTTCTTGATAATTTAGATGTGAAACCTCTACAAGAGCTATCATGTAAAAACTACATAAGGTGGTTGTGCTACTGTATAATTGGGGGTGATAATACCAGGAATTTTAATAAGATTTTGTAAAGAATATCCAGAAAAGTAGTGAACTTATTTTCAGTAGACATAGATAACAATGTGAATATTTAAGGTCTGTGACTATAGTTAAACTTCACTAAGAATTTGCAGAATTGTTTTGAGATGTGGGAATAAAGGTAATTTTATTGAATCTTCATTGGTGCTAATGATGGACAGTTAAAAAGATAGCTAGTGTATATTGTTATGGGTCAGTACTTATTAGTACTTCCAAAATTGAATTTGAAATGCTATGTATTCACTTTTCACTCTGTAAATGTAATTCTTTACAATGACTTTATTTATTAAAGGGCAGCCAGTTGTCATTTTTACAGGATTGTGTGAGCTATTCAAACTCCTTAACCCCTGAACAGGATATTAAGCTTCCAGAATAACAATGGGAATAAATATGGAATCCTTTTTAAGTTTTATTTCCATTAAACAGAAACCCTTATAATTCATACTATCATGAATTTGTTTTATCCATCTCATTTGCGTAACAGTTCATCTGCCTGGTCCCACTAGGCTCTACCAAAGAAAAAGACTCTGATGAGTGGACATTATTACTGTGACTCTTGCAAGTAGCCATAAATAAACCAAAATAGAACCAAATTTAGGTATGAAATTCCACATGTGCAAAGTACTGTTAAGGTGATAACATTTTTGATGAGATTTAAAAAAAAATATTTGAAATATTAAAAAGCATTATCTTTGAACGTCCTTTAAAAGAGTGAGTCATTTTTAAGTTGTGTTTTCCCTAGATGACTGATTTGTTACCTTTACACAGAAGCACGTTGCAAAGAAAGGCTTTACTTCTACCTCTTCCAGCTAGTTTTCCAATATTGAACTGTGTCCCTCTAAATATTTGCCTTAGCTATTTCAAAATAGATATTTTCAGAACCAAAGCAAAGGGGTGATTTGTTCACTGAAACATTCTTAAGAGGCCTACTTAACAGGCAGTAGTAGTCTGTAGTGGTAAAACCTCACAGTTTCTTAATTGCAGGTATGTAAATACCAAAAAAGTCCTGTTGTCAGCCATAGATTTATCTTTGAAAGCAATTAAATGTGCACCTTGGTCTTCCTCTGTGCAGATTCGTTCTGGTTAAAGTTCTTATTCAGAGTCATCTAAAAGAAATTTCTAACATGATGTATGGTTTCTTGAATGTCATGAGTAGCTGCTTGTATTACTTTGTAGCAACAGATTGTATTAATATTACGTAGAATACCTAACTTTTTTGGCCTATCCTCTTTGAACTAGAAATGACTACTTGAGGGCTCTTTCAGAGAACCAATATGAAATGTTTTTGTTAGTACCAAATACCCTTGCCTTAAAAGGTTTCAAGCACATTTTCCTTTATATTTGAGAACTTAAATTGCTGACTTGTATTCCTTAGGCAACCTTAGAAATAAACCACTGCTTATAGCTGCATGAATGTTATGCACTTCATGAGTACAGTTAGTTGATTAGATATTTCAGGGTTTTGCATTTACTATAGACATGGGGACTTTTTTAATGTGATAACATCTTAGGAAAACCTTTCTCAAGATATTACACGATTTCCAATTTTATCCAAATGAAAAGCATACCTGCTTAAATTTAGGATGTCTTTGCTGAGAATATTTGGAGGCTCTTGTTAGGAAGAATCATGGATTCAGTATTTCTAACCTGATTACTGCCTCAGAGGCTGTCTTGGGAGGCAGTAGGATTCACTGACTACCTTTACCCAGATGAGGGATCAACAAATCTCACACTTGAATTAAATGAGTTGACGGGACAGTAGGTGCTAATTTCATGCGCCCTAAGATGGGCTTATTTAGACAGGAATTTTTGCATTGGAAAAGCAGCACATTCTCTGACCTTGGGTACCAAGCTATGATACTAATTTGAGAATCACATTCTGATACGTTAATATCAGAAATCAGTGAGCAACCTAATCGCTGTAAGCTGACATATATGGAAGCTGAAATCAAAAGGTTGCTTGTTTTGTTAGTTTCCCTGGAGCATCTATCTTTAATACATCTTGCCAGTGGGACTGAAGAGCTCAAAATGTTTTAGGCCTAATACCATACATTCATTTTCTGCTCTGCAGTGTCGATTTGGGCACAGCCAGTTTTTGCCTCTGTGGCACCTTTCTGTAGTTTACTGTTACCTATTCTGCCTGACAGATTGCTTAAGTAGGTTGATAAGATGCATCGAAGATTGAATGGCTAGGAGTAATTCTCTTCTCATACAGGCAACTGAACTTCACTGTGGAATCCATTTATCTCAAAGGTTTGAGGGCCGTCTGATTTCCTTTATTTTCAAGTATGGGGCGGAAACTCAAAATCCCGAGCATTGCCGCTTTAGTAGCTTGTTTGATTTGCCTATTGTTTAATAACGAGTACATTCTTAGTAAGTGATGAGTACATTCTTATTTTTAAGGCATGTTTTGTTTTTTAAGCAGCTTCATTTTATTAGAAAAAATTCATATGTACTCATTTGTTGTAAACAGTGATTGTGGGGTTTCATTTTCTGAATGTACTCAAAACTCCCAACAATTGAATAGGATGTTTGCTAATAGAAAATCTAAAACAGGAATATGTGTATATGGCATGAATTAGTCATTGACTTTAAGCTTCTTATCCATACAAGGAACTAATAAAATGTGTTTATTGACAACATAAATCCAAGGCTCTAACATGTCTTGATGTGAATCAGAAGTAACTTGCAGGTGTGGCGCAGTGGCTCACGCCTGTAATCCCAGCACTTTGGGAGGCCAAGGCGGGCGGATCACCTGAGGTCAGGAATTCAGACCAGCCTGGTCAACATGGTGAAACCCTGTCTGTACTAAAAATACGAAACTTAGCCGGGTGTGGTGGCGCGTGCCTGTGATCCCAGCTAGTTGGGAGGCTGAGGCAAGAGAATCGCTTGAACCCAGGAGGCAGAGGTTGCAGTGAGCCCAAGATCGTGCCACTGCACTCCAGCCTTGGAGACAAAGTGAGACTCCTTGACAACAACAGAAGTAACTTTCAGTCCCTGGGAAATGTGAGATCTCTAGTATAATTGACCCTTTATCCAAGTAATTTCATGTATCATTCAGGAGTGCAGGCTCTGGGATTAGATGGTCCATGCTGTAGTCTCAGCCCTACCATTTAATAACAGAATGACTGGGTGAATTACTTGATCTCATGCTTTGATTTTCTTCCCTATAAAGTGTTAGTAGTCGTACCTGTTCGTCATAGAGTTGTGTAAGGCTTGGATTGTCAAGGAAAGCTAGATAGAATAGCATTAAAGAGAATCCTAATAGAGGGGTAGATTTGGGATACTGGATGGAATGATGAAGGCCAATCCAGGTGTATAACTGGAACATATTAAATACTGCATTCCTGCTGTGTCCAGAATTCTCTTAAATTGTTCATTCTGATTTCTGTTTTAAGATTTTCTTGTCTAACCTCTTGCATCACTCCCATAAAAAGCACAAATAATTGCAATTATCTGGAAGGGGAATTACCTACTGAAAATTTTTTATTTTTTGAGACAAGGTCTCACTGTCACCCAAGCTGCAGTACAGTGGTGTGATTTTTGGCTTACTGTAGCCTCTGCCCCCCAGGCTCAAGTGATCAGCCAACCTCAGCCTCCTGAGTAGCTGGGACTACAGGCATGTGCCACCATGTGCCTGACTAATTTTGGGTTGGGTTTTTGGTTTTGTGGTTTTTTTTTTTTTTTTTTTTTTTTTTTTTTGGTAGAATGGAGTTTTAGCATGTTGCCCAGGATGGTCTCAAACTCCTAGGTTCAAGCAGTCCGCCCACCTTTGCCTGCAAAAGTGCTAAGATTACAGGTGTGAGCCACCACGCCCGGCCCCTTCAAAAATATTTAAACATAAGCTGTTCTTTAATAAGGCCGCTCGCCAACTTCCCTCCCCTTCCCAGCAATTTCCCTGCACCTTCCACGTGAAAGAAAATGCAAGCTAATTGCAATAACTTTGATAAAGTAGAATTAGGATAGAAAAATCACTTTTAAAATACATTTTCAGGCTGGGCGCGGTGGCTAACGCCTGTAATCCCAGCACTTCGGGAGGCCAAGGCAGGGGTCACCTGAGGTCAGGAGTTCGAGAGCAGCCTGGATAACATGGTGAAACCCCATCTCTACTAAAAAATAAAATTTAGCCAGGCATTGCAGTGCGTGCCTATAGTCCCAGCTACTCAGGAGGCTGAGGCAGGAGAGAATCTCTAGAGCCTGGGAGGCAGAGGTTGCAGTGAGCCGAGATAGCGCCATTGCACTCCAGCCTAGGCAACAGAGCAAGACTCTATCTCAAAACAATAATAATTTTTAAAAATTAAAAATAAAACATTTTCAGCCTAAATGTAACAAATACTTTTTGTATCACAGTTAAGAGATTTGTCTCACTGGTACTGACATCAGTAAGGGCTTGTTCTATTATCATAATAAATTGGATGGGTTTTAACTTTACAAAGCAAGTAATTCAATCTAACCAAACTCATCCAAGTTCATTTGTGTATTCCTTCACCCCTGCCCCCTGCACTTTTCAATATAATAAATTGTATGTTTTTATTTTAACTGTAGCATATGGCCTGCCTATTCCTTCCCCTCAACACCACCTCCCAATACAATGTAGGGCCTCACTGATAAAAGATTTTTATTGTATTGCCATGAAATTAAGAATCTTACTTAGACCTTTCAAATGTTCAGACACAGTTGAGGAGGCCAGTTTTCTTTCATCTTTCACGTCAGCCTGTTAGTGACTGCCTTATGGATGAATTCAGCCATGGATTTTCATAATGTCATGTCCTGTCAGTAGGAAAAAGCACTATCCTCTATAAACTTGACAGTGTAATGGCATATAGAAACTTTTTAAAAACTTTATTACCAGTAGAGATAGAAGTTGCTTACACCAGAGATTTTTTAACTGGCAGAATCACCTGGAAATATTTTTAAAATGCAAGTTTCTACATTTAAATAGCTGCTTTCAACTGAATTAAGTGCAGCTCGTATGAAGAATAAAGACGGCCTGGTAGGTGATGGTAGGTAGCTTTTGGCTGCTCCTTGAGCAGATTAAGTGGGTTATTATCTTGGAGCTACTCATTACACAGTGTATGACTAAAGTAGGTTACAGTTAAGGAGATGCTGTAGATCTACTTTTTAGAACTTGGGGGTTAAAATGTATTTGGTTGAGCTTGGGCCCAGAGTATACAGGAATTTAGCACATAATGTGAGTTTTCAATGTGATTGAAAACTCAGCGGTTGTGCCTGGTGAAAAGGGTGATGCTCATGGAAGGGAGGACAATATTACTGCTAAGTGAACAATGAAAAGCTTTTCACACCATTAAAGTACTCAAAATCAAGAACTGGACTGCTGTATCTATCGTCATCACAGTGGTATTTCACTGGACTCAGTAAAACTAGGATGTGACTGCTACCATTTATAAACTATGAGTTTGTGGGAGGCAGCAGGGAAGAGCTTTATGGGTGACAATCCAACTCCCACCTTGAGTTGGATAGCCTTAAGAAAGCTAGCTCTGAACCCTGTTCTTTGTTTAATGAAGAAGGATACTGCCATCCCAATCAGCAGCTAGAAAGAAATGATGTGCCTTTTTCTGCCGAGAGCTCAGTGAATGCTAGCTATCCCAGCCCCAACCTACCTCCACTCCCAACATCCTTTCAGACCCTCTTCAAAAGGAAGAGAGCACACGTGGGCAATTATAATGAAGAGTGTAATTCCAAACAATTGGTCATGTCTTAAACACAGTGAATAACAAAAACACAGAAGCTTTGAGGACCAAGGCTTGCCTATTGAAAATTTCAGTTTGTTTTGCTTTGTTTTGTTTTTTTGAGATGGAGTTTCACTTTTGTTGCCCAGACTGGAGTGCAGTGGTGCGATCTCAGCTCACTGCAACCTCTGCCTTCCAGGTTCAAGTGATTCTCCCACCTCAGTCTCCCAAGTAATTGGGATTACAGGCACACGCCACCATGCCCAGCTAATTTTTTGTATTTTTAGTAGAGACGGGGTTTCAGCATGTTGGCCAGGCTGATCTCGAACTCCTGACCTCAAGTGATCCACCCGCCTCGGCCTCCCAAAGTGCTGGGATTACAGGCGTGAGCCACCCTGCCCAGCCAAAACTTCAGCATTTTGAAGTTTCTGTTCAATATTCCAAAATTGTCTTCAGTATCCTTATATTTCAGTAGAATAGGAGTAAACTTGTTAACACCAACTTCATGTGTCTATTACTGTGATCTCTATACACAGTATTAACATGTCTTACTCTTTGCCCTTTCCCCATAGGGTTTAACGGGCTTGATTATAAATAGTTGCTTTAAAATCCAATATAATAATCAGATTTGAAAGAATGCTGCAAATCCCTCCAAAATGGAAAAGGAATAAGCCCTAACCTTTCAAAGTTACGTTGTTTCTGGTCATGTTGAGATACAAGCAAGTAAAATAAAGGACATATTCTTCCCTTAATTTCTTAAATATGGAAAAAAAAGAAATTTAAGAAAAGGTATACCGACAAAGACTCATCTAATGTTACACGTCCAAAGTAAAATCTGTTTTTACCTCACCTGGACAGCATTTCACATTTATTTCATTAAAAACTAAAGCAGCGGGCTGGGCGCGGTGGCTCAAGCCTGTAATCCCAGCACTTTGGGAGGCCGAGGCGGGTGGATCACGAGGTCAGGAGATCGAGACCATCCTGGCTAACATGGTGAATCCCCGTCTCTACTAAAAATACAAAAAACTAGCCGGGCGTGGTGGCGGGTGCCTGTAGTCCCAGCTACTCAGAGGCTGAGGCAGGAGAATGGCGTGAACCTGGGAGGCGGAGCTTGCAATGAGCCGAGATCGCGCCACTGCACTCCAGCCTGGGTGACACAGCGAGACTCCGTCTCAAAAAAAAAAAAAAAAAAAAAAAAACTAAAGCAGGTTGGTTTTGACAAATCCTGATACTAGTATTAGAATACTCCTAAAGGTAATTTGTAGTTGAACCACCTTGAAATGATGGCAGCCAATAAAAATATCTGTGACTATAGCTTAGAGCAATAGGTGCTGGCTGGGCATGTTGGCTCACATCTGTAATCCCAACACTGGGAGGCCGAGGTGGGTGGATCATGAGGTCAGGAGTTCAAGACCAGCCTGGCCAAGATGGTGAAACCCCATCTCTACTAAAACTACAAAAATGAGCCAGGCGCGGTGGCAGGTGCCTTTAATCTCAGCTACTCGGGAGGCTGAGACAGGAGAATCACTTGAACCCAGGTGGCAGAGGTGGCGCTGAGCCAAGATCACTCCACTGCACTCCAGCCTGGGCGACAGAGCGAGACTCCCATCTCAAAAAAAAAAAAAAAAAAAAAAAAACCACAACAATAGATGCGAAGTTTAGTGGATGAGTAAGATCAACAGCAATGGAAACATGCTTAATCCTGGCCGGGCACAGTGGCTCACGCCTGTAATCCCAGCACTTTGGGAGGCTGAAGCAGGTGGATCACTTGAGGTCAGGAGTTTGAGACCAACCTGGCCAACACGGTGAAACCCCATCTTGGCCAACATGGTGAAACCCCATTTCTACAAAAAATACAAAAATTAGCTGGGTGTGGTGGTGGGCAACTGTAATCCCACCTACTCGGGAGGCTCAGGCAAAAGAATCACTTGAACCTGGCAGGCGGAGGTTGTTGCAGTGAGCTGAGATCATGCCACTGCACTCCAGCCTGGGCAATAGAGTTTAAGACTCAGATTAAAAAAAAAAAAAATGAGTGTGTGTGTGTGTGTGTGTGTGTGTGTGTGTGTGTATATATATATACACACACACATATATATATATATGTGTATATATATATACACACACACATATATATATATATATAGAGAGAGAGAGAGAGAGAGCTTAATCCGCCAACTTAAAATGACTTGTAATACTACTAACTCATCCATGCTCACTTTTGTGAGGTCTACTAATGTTCTGGGAATGGCAGTATTTGAAGGATGACCTCAACAGAGGTAACTATTCAGATGAAATGAGCAAAGGTCTCTGGAAAAATTTGTGTGTTGACTCATCCTTCCCTTACCAGAACTAGCTTTTGTCCTACCAACTGGTTTAGGCTTAGCTAGTTCTGCATATGGAAATGACCTGATTCACTGCAAATAGATAAAAACTTCAAATCGCTGGGCGCGGTGGCTCATGCCTATAATCCCAGCACTTTGGGAGGCCAAGGCAGGCGGAACACGAGGTTAGAAGATCAAGACCGTCCTGGCTAACACGATGAAACCCGTCTCTACTAAAAATAAAACAATTAGCCAGGTGTGGTGGCGGGCGCCTGTAGTCCCAGCTACTCCAGAGGCTGAGGCAGGAGAATGGTATGAACCCGGGAGGCGGAGCTTGCAGTGAGCAGAGATCATGCCACTGCACTCCAGCCTGGGCAACAGAGCAAGACTCCATCTCAAACAAACAAACAAACAAAAACTTCAAATCACTACAAATAAATTACAGAGAAACAGAGCCCAAGATTTATGATGCCACCTTAACTAGCACAATTTCTTGGAGACATCTGAGGAGTTTAGGGGCCCTCTGATAATGAAATGCCGAGGCCCTCACCTCCTCCTATTAGGCCTTGAACCTCCTAGAATCTTTAAGGCTAAGATTGCTGCCAAAGTACAGAATCTAGAATCTCTTTAACTTACCTTCCTGCCTTTAGTCTGCTTTGGACGAATTAAGTAAGCGTCTTTACTCACCGAGCAAGAAAATATAAGTTGTTTTTACAATTTATTTTAAACTAACATCATTAAAAAATTGACAGGACAGGCCAAAAATAAAAGGAAATGTCATGTAAAGCAATAGAGAATGTAGTTCCTGGACAATCAAAACTGTAAACACTGAAATATGTTTTTTGTTGTTATTAAGAAACTTTTTTCTGATACTATAAGTAATCATGTCTGACACTTGAGGAGGCTAATATGTAACTGAAGCTTCCATTTAGCGACTCCATAGGATCTAGTTAAACTAGGTTAGACTGAATTTTCAGTAGGGAAACAAAGATCGCTTAGCCATCGTCCCCACAATTAAGCAATAAGGGAGCATCTGCAGTGGAACTGGAAAGAAACTCTTGATGTATGTTCAGTGACTTCTCTCCAAGAAGGAGTGCTTCAGGAGCTGGAGAGCAGAAGGTCGCTCATGCTGGTCCCTAAGAAGGGAAAAACACATTAGAAACAGCAGCACCCAGTAATGAGACTGCCAATGAGATCTACTTAAATGCAGACTTTAAAGATGGAAATACAACTTATGATAGTCAAACAGACTTGGGTTGAGTCCAGTCTCCAATTTTTAGCTGTGTGACCTTAAGCAAGTGACTAAAACCCTCCTCATCAGTAAGATGGGGATAACAATAATACCTAATTCATTGGGAGAATTGAATAATATATATACAACTTTTAAACAACAGCATGGTACTTGTTCGAATAGTGGTAGCTATTGTGATTGAAAACTAGGCCCTAGTTTCCCATTGTACTTTTGTTCAATTTGTTTGGAGTCTAATTTACATATGGTAAAATTCACACTTACATTTACTTTTAAAATTTAGAAGCATTAAAATCCAGAATTGAAAAGACTTTTTAAAATAGATATTCAAATATGCTTTGGTGATTAATTGAAATAATCCCATTTCAGGCACTCCTGGATTAACATAAGATAGAGGGAGACAGTTGTTCAGTACTATTGTGGCATAATTTTTTACTTCAAGAAATTCAAAAGATGTTAGAAAGGTATCAGTCAATGAGCCAGTTAATGAACCAATGAGCTAATGAAATAGTCAATAATTAGCTTCAATGGCCTATTCCAGAGGCATTCTTTTGGTTAAATTAGCTATCTTTTGATATATTTTTTTCAGATACATAAATATTTATTAAGGCTTTAACAAACAGGTAACTTCCCCTACCCTCCACCATTGTGCAAGCACTTTCTTTATTGATATATAATGAGTATTTATCATTTCTATATGTCAGGAACATTTCGAGTCTGCTTTTCTCTGTTTGAAATACAGAATACATTGTTGTTAATTAGTCATCCTGCTCTGTTATCAAACACTGGAATTTATTCCTTCTATCTAATTATGTACCCATTAACCAACCTCTCTTATCCTCCCTGCCCCACCACATACACACCCTTCCCAGCCTCTGATGACTATCATTTTACTTTCTATCTCCATGAGATCTACTTTCGTAGCTCCCACATAAGAGTGAGAACATGTGATATTTGTCTTGCTGGGCCTGGCATATTTTACTTAAGAAAATGAACTCCATAGGCCGGGCGCCGTGGCTCAAGCCTGTAATCCCAGCACTTTGGGAGGCCGAGGTGGGCGGATCACAAGGTCAGGAGATCGAGACCACAGTGAAACCCCGTCTCTACTAAAAATACAAAAAATTAGCCGGGCGCGGTGGCGGGCGCCTGTAGTCCCAGCTACTCAGGAGGCTGAGGCAGGAGAATGGCGGGAACCCGGGAGGCGGAGCTTGCAGTGAGCCGAGATCGCACCACTGCACTCCAGCCTGGGCAACAGCGTGAGACTCCGTCTCAAAAAAAAAAAAAAAAAAAAAAAAAAAGAAAATGAACTCCAGATCCATCTATGTTGCTGAAAATTATAAGATTTCATTTTTTTTATGGCTGAGTAGCATTCTGTTGTATATATATACTAAGTTTTCTTTATCCATTCATCTGTTGAGGGACACTTAGGTGGGTCCATACCTTTGTTATTGTGTATAGTGCTGCAATGAGCGTGAGGATGCAGGTATCCCTTAGAGATAATGATTTTCTTTCCTTTGGATAAATACTCAGTAGGAGGATTGCTGGATCATACGGCAGGTAGTTCTATTTTTAGTTGTTTTTTTTCTTTGTTTTTTTTTGTTTGTTTGTTTTTGAGAAATCTCCATATTGTTTTCCATAATGGCTGTATTAATTTACATTCACACCCAACAGTACATGAGTTCCCTTATCTATACATTCTTGCTAGCATCTGTTATTTTTGTGTGTTTTTAATAGTAGCCATTTTTAACTGGGATAAGATGGTATCTCTTGGTGGTTTTAATTTGCATTTCCTTGTTGATTAGTGATGTTGAGCATTTCTTCATATACCTGTCAGCTATTTGTGTCTTCTTTTGAGATATGTTTCTTTTTTTTTTTTTTTTTTTTTTTTTTGAGACGGAGTCTTGCTCTGTCACCCAGGCTGGAGTGCAGTGGCCGGATCTCAGCTCACTGCAAGCTCCGCCTCCCGGGTTCACGCCATTCTCCTGCCTCAGCCTCCCGAGTAGCTGGGACTACAGGCGCCCGCCACCTCACCCGGTTAGTTTTTTTTTTGTATTTTTTAGTAGAGACGAGGTTTCACCGTGTTAACCAGGATGGTCTCGATCTCCCGACCTCGTGATCCGCCCGTCTCGGCCTCCCAAAGTGCTGGGATTACAGGCTTGAGCCACCGCGCCCGGCCGAGATATGTTTCTTATTGGATGAACATTTTGCAAATATTTTCTCCCATTCAACAGGTTGTCTCTTCACTCTGTGATTTCTTTGCCTTAAAAGCACAGGTGACAAAACCAAAAATAGACAAATTGAACTATATATTAAAGAGCTTCTATACAGACCAATACCCTGGAGTGTTTCCCTGTGTTTTCTTCGAGTTGTTTTATAGTTTTGAGTCTTATGTTTAGGTACTTAATCAATTTTGAGTTGATTTTTGTATATGGTGAGATAGGGGTCTAACTTCATTCATCTGCATATAAATATGCACCATATATTGAAGAGGGGGGTGTCAATTCCCTGGTATGTGTTCTTGGTGCCTTTGTCAAAAATAAGTTGGTTTACATATGGGACTTATTTCTGGGTTCTCTGCTCTGTTCTATTAGTTTATGTGTCTGTTTTTATACCAATACCATGCTGTTTTGGTTACTATAGACTTGTAATATATTTTGTATATATTTTGTGTATATTTTGAAGTGACATAGTGTGATGCCTCCTGCTTTGTTCTTTTTGCTCAGTATTGCTTTGGCTCTTTCAGCTCCTTTTTGGTTCCACACAAATTTTAGGACTGTTTTTTATATATTTCTGTGAAAAATTACATTGGTATTTTGATAGAGGTTTTATTGAATCCATAGATGACTTTGGTTAGTATGACCATTTTAACAATATTGATTCATGTGACCCATGAGCATTCGTTTGTGTCTTCAATTTTTTTTATCAGTGTTTTGTAGTTTATTTCATCAATGTTCTGTAGTTTTCCTTGTAGAGGTCTTTCACCTCCTTGGTTACATTTGTTCCCAGGTATTTTATTTTCTTTTTGTAGCCATTTTAAATGGGATTGCCTTCTTGATTTCTTTTTCAGCTACTTCACTGGTATATAGAAACACTACAGATTTTTGTATGTTAATTTTCTATCCTGCAACTTTACTGAATTGATCTAAGAGTTTTTGGTGGAGTCGTTAGGTTTTTCTAGATATAAGATCACGTCACCTGCAAAGAGGCACAGTTTGACTTTCTCTTTTCCAGTTTGAATGCCTTTTATTTATTTATTTATTTATTTTTTATTTTTTTTTTTTTAGATGGAGTCTCGCTCTGTCACCCAGGCTGGAGTGCAGTGGCACAATCTCAGCTCACTGCAAGCTCCACCTCCCGGGTTCACGCCATTCTCCTGCCTCAGCCTCCTGAGTAGCTGGAACTACAGGCTCCCGGCACCACACCTGGCTAATTTTTTATGTTTTTAGTAGAGATGGGGTTTCACTGTGTTAGCCAGGATGGTCTCTATCTCTTGACCTCGTGATCTGCCTGCCTCAGCCCTGCAAAATGCTGGGATTACAGGCATGAGCTACCACGCCCAGCCTGAATGCCTTTTATTGTTTCTCTTGCCTAATCACTCTGGCTAGAACTTCCAATACTATGTTGAATAGGAGTGGTGAAAGTGGGCATCCTTCTCTTGTTCCAGTTCTAAGAAGAAAGACTTTCACCTTTACTGCATTCTGTATGTTGTTAGCTGTGGGTTTGTCATATATGGCCTATTATATTGAGGTATGTTCTTTCTATGCCTAGTTTGTTGATAGTTTTTATCATGAGGGGATGTTGGATTTAGAAAATGCCTTTTCTGTTTCTATTGAGATGGTCATATTGTTTTTGTCCTTCATTCTGTTAATGTGATGTATCATGTTTATTGTTTTGTGCATGTTAAACCATCCCTGCATCACTAGTATAAAACTCACTTGATTATGGTGTATTATCTTTTTGATATGCTGTTGGGTTAGTATTTTGTTCAGGAATTTTGTATCTGTGTTCATCAAGGATATTGGCCTATAGTTTTCTTTTTTTGTGGTTTTCGCATCCTTGTCTAGTTTTGGTATCAGGGTAATGCCAGCTTCATAGAATGAGTTAGGGAGAATTCCTTCCTTCTCAATTTTTTGGAATAGTTGGAGGATAACTGGTGTTCTTCTTTATGAGTTTGGTAGAATATGGCAATGAAGCCATCCAGTCCTGGATTTTTCTTTGTTAGGAGATATTTTATTACTGATTCAATCTTATTGTTCAATATTGGTCTGTTCAGGTTCTCTGTTTCTTCCTGACTCAATCTTGTATGTGTCAAGGAATTTATCCATTTCCTCTAGGTTTTCCAGTTTGTTAGCTTATACTTGTTCATAATGTTCTCTGCTGGGTTTTTTCATTTCTGTAGTATTAGTTGTTATGTCTCCTTTTTTGTTTCTGATTTTTATTTGGGTCATCTCTTTTTTTCTTGGTTAGTCTGGCTAGCAGTTTACTGATTTCATTTTATTTTTTAACCAACTTCTCATTTAACTCATCCTTTTTTTTCTTTTTTTTTCTTTTTTTTTTTTTTTTTTTTTGAGACGGAGTCTCGCTCTGTAGCCCAGGCTGGAGTGCAGTGGCCGGATCTCAGCTCACTGCAAGCTCCGCCTCCCGGGTTCACGCCATTCTCCGGCCTCAGCCTCCCGAGTAGCTGGGACTACAGGTGCTGCCACCTCGCCCGGCTATTTTTTGTATTTCTTAGTAGAGACGGGGTTTCACTGTGTTAGCCAGGATGGTCTCGATCTCCTGACCTCGTGATCCGCCCATTTCGGCCTCCCAAAGTGCTGGGATTACAGGCGTGAGCCACCACGCCCGGCAACTCATCCTTTTTTTTCTGTATTTCGTTAATGCTACTCTGACCTTTATTATTTTTCTATTAATTTAAAATTTTTTTATTTTTAATTTTTGTGGGTACATAGTAGGTGTATATATTTATGGGGTACATGAGATGTTTTGATACGGGCATGCAATGTCAAATAATCACATCATGGAGAATGGGGTATCTATCCTCTCAAGTATTTATCCTTTGTGTTACAAACAATCCAATTACACTCTTTGAATTATTTTTAAATGTACAATTAAGTTATTAATGACTACTGTCTCCCTGATGTGCTATCAAATGGTAGGTCTTATTCAAGCTTGCTTTCTTTTTTTTTTTTTTTTTTAAGGTGGAGTCTCTGTCGCCCAGAGTGACAGAGTGCAATGGCACGATCTTGGCTCACTGCAAGCTCTGCCTCCCAGGTTCACGCCATTCTCCTGCCTCAGCCTCCTGAGTAGCTGGGCCCACAGGTGCCCGCCACCATGCCCGGCTAATTTTTTGTATTCTTAGTAGAGATGGGGTTTCACCATGTTAGCCAGGATGGTCTCTATCTCCTGACCTCGTGATCTGCCTGCCTCGGCCTCCCAAAGTGCTGGGATTACAGGCATGAGCCACTGGTGCCTGGCTTATTCAAGCTTTCTAACTCTTTTTTTTTTTTTAATCCATTAACCATCCCTATCTGCCCTACCCCTATCCTCCTACTATCATTCCCAGCCTCTGGTAACCATCCTTCTACTCTCTGTGTTAATGAATTTAATTGTTTTTATTTTTAGATCCCACAAATAAGTGAGGACATGCAATGTTTATCTTTCTGAGCCTGATTTATTTCACTTAACGTAATCTGATTTTTATTTCTTTTTTTCTACTAATTTGGGATTTGGCTTGTTCTCTTTTTCTTCTGTTTCCTTAATTATTTATTTAAATTTTTATACATTTTTAAAAGAAAGGGTCTTGCTCTGTCACCCCAGCTGGAATGCAGTGGTGAGATTATGGCTCACTGCAGTCTCAAACTCTTGGGTCAAGCAATCCTCCCACCCCAGCCTCCCAAGTGACCCAGCTAATTTTTTCTTTTTGAGACAAGGTCTCACTTTGCTGCTCAGGCTGGTCTTGAACCCTTGGCTTCAAGTGATCCTCCCACCTTGACCTCCCACAGTGTTGGGATTACAGGTGTAAGCCACCATGCCAAGCCAATCTTCATACATTTTTTTATGTAGGCTTTTATTGCTATAAACTTCCCTCTTAGCACTGCTTTTACTATGTCACATAGATTTGGGTATGTTGTGTTTTGATTTTCATTTGTTTTGAGAAATTTTTTAATTTTCTTCTTAATTTCTTTCTTGCCCCAATAGCCATTCAGGAACATGTTGTTTAGTTTCCATGTATTTGTACAGTTTCCAAAGTTCCTCTTGTGATTGATTTCTAGTTTTATTCCATTGTGGCTGAAAGAATACTTGTTATGATTTTGATTTTTAAAAATTTGTTGAAACTTTTTTGCAGCCTAACATATGGCCTATCCTGGAAAATGTTCCATGTTTTACATGGGAACATTTATTCTGTAGTTGTTTGAGAAAATATTCTGTAGGTATCTGTTGTGTCTGTTTGGCTTAAAGTGCAGTTTAAATCCAGTGTTTCTCTATGGATTTTTTGTTTAGATGACCTGTTTAATGTTGAGAGTGGGGTGTTAAAAGTCCCCATCTATGATTGTATTAGAGTCTATCTCTCTTTAGATCTAATAATATTTGCTTTATATACCTGGGTGCTCTGGTGTAGGTTGCATCAGAAATGTTACATCCTCTGACTGAATTTATCTCTTTATCATTATATAGTGACTTTGTCTCTTTTTACTATTTTTGACATAGTGTTTTATCAGATATGAATATAGCTACTCATGCTCTCTATTGGTTTCTATTTGCATGAACTATCTTTTTCCATCCTTTTTCCATCCTTTCACTTTCAGTCTATATGTGTCTTTACAGGTAAAGTGAGTTTCTTGAAGGCAGCATATTTTTGGGTCACTTTTAATCTATTTAACCATTTTAATTGGAAATTTTAATCCATTTAGGTTCAAGGTTATTACCGATATGTGATGACTTATTCCTGTCATTTTGTTGATTGTTTTCTAGTTGGCTTTTTGTTTGTTTGTTTGTTTGATTGATTGTTTCTTTCTCTCTCATTATTTATCATTGTGGTTTGGTGGTTTTCTGTAGCATTAACATTTGAATCCTTTCTCTACCTCTTTTGTGTGGTTTGCTCTACCAGTGAGTTTTACACTTTCATATGTTTTCATGATGATAGATATGATTGATAGATAGATAGATTCATATCTATCATCAGCTCACTGCAACCTCTGCCTCCCAGGTTCAAGCAATTCTCCTGTCTCAGCCTCCTGAGTAGCTGGGATTACAGGCATGTGCCACCACACCTGGGTAATTTTGTATTTTTAGTGGAGATGGGGTTTCTCCATGTTGGTCAGACTGGTCTCAAACTACTGACCTTAGGTGATCCACCAGCCTCAGCCTTCCAGGTGTAGGACTTTCTTTTATTTATTTATTTTTTTTGAGACAGAGTTTCATTCTTGTTGCCCAGGCTAGAGTGCAATGGCACAATCTCAGCTCATCGCAACCTCCGCCTCCCAGGTTCAAGCAATTCTCCTGCCTCAGCCTCCCAAGTAGCTGGGATTACAGGCATGCACCACCACACCTGGCTAATTTTGTATTTTTAGTAGAGATGGGGTTTCTCCATGTTGAGGCTTGTCTTGAACTCCTGACCTCACATGATCTGCCTGCCTTGGCCTCCCAAAGTGCTGGGATTACAGGCGTGAGCCACCGTGCCCAGCTCCGGGTGTAGGACTTTCTTAAGCATTTCTTGTAGAGCCACTAATGGTGATGAAGTCTCTCAGTTTTTGCATGTCTGTGAAAGGCTTTCTCCATTTTTGAAGGATAACTTTGCTGAGTATAACATTCTTGGCTGACAGTTTTGTTTTTGTTTTTATCCCTTTCAAAACTTTTTTTTTTTTTTTTTTTTTTTTGAGACGGAGTCTTTGCTCTGTCACCCAGGCTGGGGTGCAGTGGCGCGAACTCAGCTCACTACAAGCTCCGCCTCCTGGGTTTACGCCATTCTCCAACCTCAGCCTCCCGAGTAGCTGGGACTACAGGCGCCCGCCACCTCGCCCGGCTAGTTTTTTTTGTACTTTTAGTAGAGACGGGGTTTCACCGTGTTAGCCAGGATGGTCTCGATCTCCTGACCTTGTGATCCGCCCGTCTCGGCCTCCCAAAGTGCTGGGATTACAGGCGTGAGCCACCGCGCCCAGCCCTCAAAACTTTTTTTTTTTTTTTTTTTTTTTTGAGACGGAGTGTTGCTCTTGCTGCCCAGACTAGAGTGCAATGGCACAAACTCAGCTCACTGCAACCTCTGCCTCCCAGGTTCAAGCAATTCTCCTGTCTCAGCCTCCTGAGTAGCTGGGATTACAGGCATGTGCCACCACACCTGAGTAATTTTGTATTTTTAGTGGAGATGGGGTTTCTCCATGTTGGTCATGCTGGTTTCAAACTCCTGACCTCAGGTGATCCACCCGCCTCGGCCTTCCAAAGTGCTGGGATTACAGGCATGAGCCACCATGCCTGGCCTAAAACTTTTACTATATCATCCCATTCTCTCCTGGCCTGTAAGGTTTCTGCTGATAAATCCACTGTTAGTCTCATGGGGATTCTTTTATATGTTACTAGATGCTTTTCTTTTGCTGTTCTTAGAATTTTCTCTTTGTCTTTGACTTTTGATAGTTTGACTATAATGTACCATGGAGAAGACCTTTCTAGGTTGTATCTATTTGTGGATCTCTTAGCTTCCTGTATCTGGATGTCTAAATCTCTTGCTAGACCTGGGAAATTCTCAACTAGTCTGTCTTTAAATAGATTTTCTATACCTTTAGTCTTCTCTTCACCTTCTGGAACAACCAAAATTGTCTATTTGGTCAATCTGTAGTTTCCCACGTGTCATGTAGGCTTTGTTCACTCCTTTTTTTTTCTTTATTTTTGTCTGAATGGGTTATTTCAAAAGATCCGTATTCAAGTCCTGAGATTCTTTCTCCTGCTTGATGTAGTCTATTGTTGAAGCTCTTGAATGAATTTGCACATGTGGTGTAACAGTCATTTATTTTAATTTTCTGGATTGGCTTTCATAGGGGAAGACTTTTTCCTGAAGATGTATCTATGGTGTTGATTGGGTAGGATGCTTTAGCCTTGATTCTGGACGTATGCAGCAGTGTGGTCTTGGTATAATTTCTTCATCTGTAAACAGCACCAGTGGTGTCTGTGATTTCCTCAGTGGCTTAGTCTGTGATTGTTAGTGGAGTCTGTGGTGAGGTTTTACTGGGGATTGGCATGCCAGGTGGACCAGTCCTCTAGCCTGCGTGGTAGTGGTGGTGTGTCAAGCATGCCCATCCTTGGGCCCTGGGTGGCATACATGGGCACTAGTGTTAATGGGTTCAAATGGGCCAATTCTTGGACTTCCAAGGCTTGCTCAGGTCCTGGTAGTGGTAGTGGTGTGCTGGGTAGGTGGATAGGTCCTTAGACTCCTGGGCAGTATGCATGGCATGGGCAATGGCAATAGTGGTACTGGGATAACGCTTGGGCTCAATAGCAGCAGGCACTGGTGTTTTTTGTTTTTTGTTTTTTGTTTTTTGAGACGGAGTCTTGCTCTGTCACCCAGGCTGGAGTGCAGTGGCCGGATCTTGGCTCACTGCAAGCTCCGCCTCCTGGGTTCACGCCATTCTCCTGCCTCAGCCTCCCGAGTAGCTGGGACTACAGGCGCCCGCCACCTCGCCCGGCTAGTTTTTTTGTACTTTTTAGTAGAGACGGGGTTTCACCGTGTTCGCCAGGATGGTCTTGATCTCCTGACCTCGTGATCCGCCCGTCTCGGCCTCCCAAAGTGCTGGGATTACAGGCTTGAGCCACTGTGCCCGGCCTGGCACTGGTGTTAATAGTGGCTGCAATGGACTGGATGGGCCAGTCCTTGAGCCCTCAGGAGGAATGTACAGATACCAGCATTGATAGGGCAGAGAATCCCCAGGCCCCAGGCAATGTGCTCAGACACTGGCAGGGGTGCTGGGCCAGGCTTGTTTGACCTTTCCTCAGGCCCTCCAGTGGTACACTCAGGTGTCAGCAGTGGCGGGCAGGGTGGGGTGATCCCTAGGGCCCTGGCATGATGATTGGGTGGCTGCAGCTCCAGTGGTGGTGGGCAAGGGGAGCCTGTCATTAGGGCATGTGCAAGTGTGCTATAGCCCTGCTACTGGTGGGAGCAGAGCTGCTGTCCGTGGCAGCAGCTTCAGGCAGGTGGCTTTCAGGTTCCAGGGAGCTCACGGTTTGGCTTCTGGTGGTGGCAGTAGCTGCAGCCAAGAAAGCCAGTCCTCAGGGCACATGCAAATGTGCTGCAACCCTGTTGCTAAAGCAGCTGGGGTCACTGCCAGTGGCACACACTTCAGCCTAAGCAGAGGCTGCAGTGGACAGCAGCAGAGCCTGTCCTCAGAGCATGTGTGTGGCAGCCCTGCTGCTGGAAAGGGTGGAGTTGCTATCTGTTATAGCCACCTCAGGTAGGCAGTTCTTAGGCTCTGGGGAGCACATGCTTTGGCTCCCTTTGTCCCAGGAGCAACCTCCCTGGTGCACTGCACTGTTGTTTCTGGGGTGCAAGACACCGTGTGTGCTACAATGCTGGGGATCTGGCCACTCCACTGGGCACAACTGGCATCACACTGCTGCAGCCCTCCGGGTAAACACAAGAAGATGTAAGTAGGGTTCCAAGGATATGGAGTTGCAGGGGCTGTTGGACCCCAGGGCAGGATGGAGTCTGGTGGGGACCGGACTCTCAAAATGATGCCATGCTGTAGCTGCTTAGGACTCAGGGATGCATGGGACTTGGTGTGAGCTCCCTCTCTGGAGCAGGTTTCCAGGCAGCTCCATATTCTAGTCTCAGTGTCTGCAAGGACTAAAGGGTTCTCCCATGGCTAGGATTACAGGAGTTCACTGTGAGAATGTGGAACACTGGGGATCTCTCACCCTTTCCCAACACTGGGGAGCCTCTCTGGGCTCTCAGCCAATCTCAACCAAACTGACTGCCTTCCTTCCCTTTTATTCCATGTCTCAGGTGTTTCCTGTCACTTCTCTGTTGAAATCCATGTTCTCTCTCAGATGCTGTATTTGAAATGTGGTTATCTACTTGCTATTTCAGTTCTTTGTGGAGGAAGTAAGTGCCAGATGCCTCTAGTCAGCCATCTTGAAGCCCCTCCTCTTTTAATACTTTTGAAAGCACAATGGCCAACAGATCATTTTCCAGTTGAAAATGGAAAATAAATACTCTTAAAAGTATTTTATATTGTGTAAAAGTATTATATTTTGTGTCATTTCTAAAGTTAAAAAAAAAAAAAAAGTCCAGCAAGGCACAGTGGCTCACACCTGTAATCCCAGCACTTTGGGAGGCTAAGGCGGGTGGATCAGGAGATCAGGAGTTCAAGACCAGCCTGGCCAACATGGTGAAACCCTGTCTCTACTAAAAAAACAAAAACATTAGCTGGCCGTGGTGGCGGGCGCCTGTAATCCCAGCTACTCGGGAGGCTGAGGCAGGAGAATTGCTTGAACCCATGGATGGAGGTTGCAGTGAGCCAAGATCACACCACTGCACTCCAGCCTGGGTAGCAGAGCAAGACTCCGTCTCGAAAAACAAACAAACAAAAAAATCCTTTCCCCATGGGGAGGTCCTTTCTCCTGCCTTTAAAATATGCAGAAATCTCTCTCCTTTAAAATCCTTTCCTTAAACTGGATACCATTTCTAGCTATTACCGCTTCCCCACCCACTTTTTTTTTTTTGAGACAGGATCTCATTCTGTTGCCCAAGCTGGAGTGCAGTGGCATGATCACGGCTCACTGTGGTCTCAACCTTCCAGGCGCAAGTGATCCTCCCACCTCAGCCTTCTGAGTCTCTAGAACTACAGGTGTACGCCACCATGACTTGCTAATTTTTTTTTTTTTCTTTTTTTTTGAGACGGAACCTTGCTCTGTTGCCCAGGCTGGAGTGCAGTGGAGTAATCTCGGCTCACTTCAAGCTCCGCCTCCCGGGTTCATACCATTTTCCTGCCTCAGCCTCCCAAGTAGCTGGGACTGCAGGCACCCGCTACCACGCCTGGATAATTTTTTGTATTTTTAGTGGAGATGGGGTTTCACTGTGTTAGCCAGGATGGTCTTGATCTCCTGACCTCGTGATCCACCCACCTCGGCCTCCCAAAGTGCTGGGATTACAGGCGTGAGCCACCGTGTCTGGCTAATTTTTAAATTTTTTGTAGAAATAGGGTCTCCCTATGTTGCCCAGGCTGATCTCAAACTCCTGGGCTCAATTAGTTATTCTGCCTCAGCCTCCCAAAGTGCTGGGACTACAAGCGTGAACCACTGCGCCTGGTCCATCCCATTTTAAAAACTGCTGCCAAATGTCTCTAACAGGGCTAAACTCGGTGACTTCCCTCCAGTATTCTTAACCATTTGGCCCATTCCTCTATAGAAATTGCCCTCTTGAAATTTCTTGAAATTAACCAAATTTAATGAGCTCATCCTTTTTGTCATTTCTGTAGCATTTGAAATATTCACTACTCCCTCCTACCTGAAACTACCTCTGCTTAGACTTACGGGACACTCTGTCCTCTTGTTTCTTCTTACACCTTGGGGCAACTCCCTTCCCTTCCTCCCTTCCCTTCTCCAGTTATGTGCTAGACTTGATGCCATGCATTTCTGTTAGCTTCCACTGTGAGCATTTTCAAAATATTTTCCTCAGCCCTACATTTTTTTATGACTGTAGCAATCAACCTTATAATGATTTTTTTTTTTTTTTTTTTTTTTTTAGACAGGGTCTCGCTCTGTCCCTTAGGCTGGAGTGCAGTGGCGCCATCTCAGCCCACTGCAGCCTCAACTTCCAGGGGTCAAGGGATCCTCTCATCCTCTCAACTCAGCCTCTTGAGTAGCTGGGACTACAGGCACACACCACCATGCCTGGCTAATTTTTGTATTTTTTTGAAAAGATGGGGTTTCGCCATGTTGCCCAGGTTGGTCTCCATCTCGAACTCCTGGACTCAAGCAATCCGCCCATCTCAGCCTTCCTAAGTGCCGGGATTACAGGCATGGGCCACCACACCTGGCTGTTATAATGATTTTTAAATGTGTCCTTCCAATCTTAATTGCTTTCTTGAGCTGTAATTTCATAGCTTCAAATGTCTCCTTATATGGGGTGGGAAGGGTTTAGCTGCCTCCCCTGTTCTTCTCTCACAACTGTGATTTCTCCCATTATCCACACTCAAAAACATGAAATCCTATCATCCTGCTCCATTACCAAGTCTTGATTCATCTTTTCTCTGAAATTTTCTGGAATCCTTTACAATCCCACTTTACTTTACCACCATCAGCATCCAAGCTCTAGATTTCTGCAGAGCCTTCTAGTCTCAAGCAGCATCCATCCCAGGCCTTTCAATACATTGCCATCTGACCTGCCCTCCCACAGACCCTTTTCTTTATGGTCTTTTCTACCCCAAATCTTTTGCAGCCCCCTGCTTCTCACTGCCTATTGCAACAAAGCTAAACTCCTTGGCCTGACCTCCCAGAACTTGGTCTGTCCCTAGGAGTACCCGCTCCATGCTTATTTCTCGCAGCTTCCCCAAGTTCATTTCTGTTTTATTTAGACTTTTCCTAGTCTATGTCTGATTACCTCTATTTCTGAATCTTTAAGAGTGTCTCGCCCTTTATTTTCTGGCCATCCATATCTCCAAGGAGTATTGTTATTGATATCAGGTGAGATATCAATATACCTCAGGGTCTTTGCCATAGAATTTTAGAAGGTAATTATATACTTGTATATGACTCTAATTAGGTAAGTTATGTTAGTATTCTTCCTAATGATCATTAACTGTAAACTCCTAATTTTGTGCCCCACACTCTGCTAAGCAATTTACATGCACCATTTCACTTAACCTTCACAGTAACCCTGTTAATTCATTATTAGTGGTGTGAATTGTACATTGCTTAGTTTATGAAGCAATGGTTCAAAAGGAGAGCCATACAAGAAGATTCCACCATTTCTCTTTAGAGCGCTTTGTGTGTGTGTGTGTGTGTTTAATCACAACTTGAAAGAAAATGAGAATAACAAGTGGTTTCTAGCTGTGAGTCAATAATATAGGTAATTGTTAAATTCAGAACAAAGCAACTACAATAGTTTTAAGAGTTAACACAAATCTCTAAAGCTAGTACTGGTCTATATGATATTCCAACACATTTATGCAGTTTGTTTTTTGGGGGAGAGGGTGGGCAGCTCGGTGACTGGGGCTTTGTCCACAAAATCCACACTGGAAACCTAAGGGGTCTCTGCATCTAGCAATGCCAAAAACTATATCCCTGGAGTGGCATTCCTGCCCTGGCCCATGTAATCATCCTGAAATCAGCCAGGACGGACTGATACACACGTGCTGGGAGAGAGAGAGAGAGACTTAAAAACGGGCAAATTCATTGGCAGAGAGGGAGACCTGTAGATTCTAAGATTCATTCAGAAAGGCAAAATGAAGCCCTTGGGTGTTGGGGGTGGCCATATGTGCTTGCTAAAAGATGGGACACTGGAGTTTTTCATCGAGGGATAAGAAGGCACACTTCCTTGAAAGACAGGAAATTGACTTTGAGTCTCAGGCCTTTCTTGTCCTCCAACTAAAGCTGAGCCTTGCTAGGTAGGTGGGTTCGGGGCTGCTGTGCAATATCCTAGAGTGGACTCCAGCACCCACAGCCCTACTCCTTAACTCTTCCCCACCCCATGGGTACACACTTTAACTAGAGTCATCTCTCTGCTTTTATTTCATTCTTTGATTTAAGATTTCATATGAGCAGAGAGTACCTGGCTAAAAATTTGAAAATCACAGCACTAGTTCGTCTCCATTACATTACAGTTACAGTTCTAACATTTTACCCAGAATTTAATTCCATAGATATGAGAGAAGATAATGAAGGGGAAAACAGGCAATTTTCTAAGGCTTTTCTGATTCACCAAATATTCCCCAACTTGACATTGAACTTGGAGATTTCAACTCCAATTAGACATTTGTTTATTTGGCCCCAAATGTTTCCCCTCACTTTAAATGCGAGGTGATGTCATTTCACCCTAGCCAGTTCCTAGGAAGATGTCTCATTGGCAAATAAGCAGATCTTTAACACATTTTGCAAACCCATTGATTTGGGCAAGTATTAACAGAACTTAATAAGACATTTAACGGAGGCACTTTCTACTTGAAGCATTGCCTCCCATACCCTGATAAAACAATGAATACAATTACCCAATATGACTGATTATGATTACTTTCAGCACAAAATCACTGTCTACTTGACTTCATAACCAAAACGAAGCTTTTAATGGGCCATAAATTGCAAGGGAAATGTCAGCCACTTGGAATCTCTGGGCATTTGTCTTTTTCCTCTTGCTTTCAGTTTCTTACCTGGTCAGGCACATGCGCACAAAGTCTGCTGCATTTTCTGAGAAGTGGTCTGGTAAAGGAGGCATCAGCCCTCGGTGTGCTCCGATGTAAAACATGGCAGCCATCCTGTCCATGGAAGCCAGTGGAGGCTTCCCTGTAGCCATCTCAAACACAGTACAACCGATGCTCCAGATATCTGATTTCCTTCCATAGCCAGACTCATTGATGACTTCTGGGGCCATCCAATATGGAGTCCCATGCATGGACTTAAGCATGTCACTGTGGGTGCCATTTAAACCTGCCCAGGCCAAACGCTTGGCACAGCCAAAGTCAATCAGCTTTATTATTCCAGTTGGCATGAGCATAACATTATTTCCTTTTATATCGCGATGTACTACACAGTTCTCATGGAGATAAGCAACACCTTGCAGAATTTGTTTCGTATATTTACAGAACACCATCTCAGGCAATGGCCCAAAACGGTTTATAATACTAGAGATTGAGCCACCAGGGACAAACTCCATGAAAATGCTCACAGTGTTCTCTTGCAAGCATGTCCCCAAATAGGCCACAATGTTGACATGTTTCAGTGCTTTGAGCAAATCTACTTCTTCCTGTAGTTTCTGGTATTCCTTTTCAGTAGCTAATTTATCAGAGGTATCCAAAGCCACCTGTTTTACAGCTATTAGCTGCCCTTGGCTAGTGAGACCACAGTATACCTAGAAGCAAACCAATAATACCTTGTTATTAAATTAATGACATAACTCATTCACAAAATGCCTCAGGTGACACTTGACTTTCCCTTCTCTTCCTAAACCCTTGTCTTTCTCTAAGTCGATACCTCCCTTCCTAAATGCAAAGTATTTAAGCAAATTCAGTGTTTCAGTGGAGCCAAGATGGGTATGAGAAACATGGTGGATGGATGTCATATTGGCTTACAGTGGCTTGAATTGGCTAGAATCCTGGTTTCATTTTTCCCCAGCTGTATAACTTGGGATAAATGTCTAATCTTTTGACTTCAGTTTTTCTCATCTGTAAAACTGAGGTAACAATACTTGCCTCACAGATTTCTTTTTCTTTTTTTTTCTTTTTAGACAGGGCCTCACTCTGTTGCCCAGGCTGGAGTGCATTGGCACAATCACAGCTCATTGCAGCCTCAACTTCCTGGGCTCAAGCAATCCTCCCGCCTCAGCCTCCTGAATAGCTAGTAGCTAGGATCATAGGTGTGTGCCACCACACCTGGCTAATTTTTGTATTTAGTAGAGATGGGGTTTCACCATATGGTCAGTCCGGTCTCGAACTCCTGACCTCAAGAGATCCACCTGCCTCAGCCTCCCAAAGTGCTGGGATTACAGCGAGAGCCACCACACCTGGCCTACCTCCCAGATTTCTATGATGACTACATGAGATGGTGGTTTGGAAAAGCTCCTGACAATACGTAAAATAGAGCTAGTTCAGCTCCCAAGCTCTCTGGAGCGAGGAGACAGGCCCTGGAAATCACCCTTGTGATGTAATCTCAGTGGTTTTGTGTCTTCCTATCTTCTCACTGATTCCTGAAACGTCCCCATCTGGAGACAGCACAAGTCTTATTTGGGGGCCAGCCTTTTCTTTACTCGTCTATGTAAATAACTATCTAAAGTGCTAGGGTTTAGATATATAATGTTTGTACATATTTAAGAGGTACATGTGATATATTAATACATGCATAGAATGTGTAACGATCAAGACAGCGTGTTTAGGACATCCATCACCTTAAACATTTGTCATTTTCTTTGTGTTGGGGGCATTTCAAATCTTCTAGCTAATTGGAAATACACAATATATTGTTGTTGACTATAGTCACCCTACTGTGTTATCAAACACTAGAACTTATTTCTTCTATCTGACTGTACGTTTGTACCCACCTGTCTTCACCCCCCACCCTCCAAGATCTCTTACACAATTCACAAAATGTAAGGAACATCTTTTGTTTTTGCCATCTACCAATGATTCTCCAAACTTCCAGTAACATATTCAGCTGTTGAAGGAAGATATTTTATTTTTATTTTTATTTTTTTGAGACGGAGTTTTGCTCTGTCGCCCAAGCTGGAGTGCAGGGGCGCGATCTCGGCTCACTGCAAGCTCCGCCTCCCAGGTTCACGCCATTCTCCTGCCTCAGCCTCCTGAGTAGCTGGGACTACAGGCGCCCACCACCATGCCCTGCTAATTTTTTGAATTTTTAGTAGAGATGGGGTTTCACCGTGTTAGCCAGGATGGTCTCTATCTCCTGACCTCGTGATCTGCCCGTCTCGGCCTCCCAAAGTTTTGGGATTACAAGCGTGAGGCACTGCGCCCGATCAAAGGAAGATATTTCTTTCCCATTGGACTTGAACCTGGGAGGATGAGAGGCTAGAAATGCAGTGGCCATTGTATCGCTATATGTGCCTGAGAAAGAGCCAGACAGAGAGAGAGACCAGATCCTGATGACATCGTCTGACTCCTGAAGCCACCTGAGCCCAGAGCCTGACCTATTCTAGACCTTTCGATTGGATAAAGCAGTAATGGTCCTTTCCCTCAGTGCTTGGATTTTCTGTTACTTCAACTGAAAGAGTTCTAAGTAAAAGAGTGCTTGCCAGAGGAAGCAGGGAGGATGACTGGGGAGTGAGGGGGGCGGAGGGAGGGACTGTGGAGGGGTGGGGAGTGCTGATTTCAAGTTTCCAGTTTAACTTACTGTGCCATAGGCTCCCTTTCCAAGAATCTCACCCTTGGTCCATAGGATAGGTTCTTCAGACTTTAAACTATTTTCAGAAAATGTCATCTTTTCATTTGAGATGAGAAATTTCTCCTCCCTGTCATATGTCCTGAGCCCATTACTATGCCTCTGGAAGAATGAGACAAAAGGAAAGATGACCATTAAACCAAGTCACTGGGATGGAGAGAAAGGGGTGAGAGTAAAGTCTTCTTTTCATGTTCCCGTCTGTGGCCACTCTTAAAGGTAACTTCTAGAGACACATTGTTCCCCCAAATGACCACGTAGTGTATCTTAGCTGTGTCCTTCAGCCTTGTTAATTATACACATTTTAAAACCACATCTTGCTCTGTATATTTTATAGGAGGAGATCTTAGGCCTGTTCATCTCAGGCCCCACATGAGCCTGCAGCTACTAACCACTGTCTTTTGAGAATGATCTTTCACAAGGTCCCTATCATGACAGAATATGTTAATGTGTGCCATCTCCTCAGCCCCCTAACCTCAACTCTCCTCAAAATTCCCATTATCATGGTCAACTTGCTCCTAAACACAGCCTAGTTCAGAGAGAGAAACATACGCAGAGCTGGACACATACATAGAGACACACATACTCATACACACATATTCATATGTGTGTTCACACAAATGTACACACACATAAACATAAATGATATATAATCCATAAACATACATGCACACATATACATCACATATATACATACACATATGTACTGAGAGATAATATACAAACCAACAATGGCCAGACCATATATAAAAATAGAACTCTGACCTACAGTGTGCAGCAACCAACCCAGGAAATCAACCCATTATCTACAGTAACCAAACCAGGAAGCCAGTTTACCATCTGCAAGTCAGACTTGCGGGAAGTCAGACTAGTATCTCTAGCAAACAGTCCAGGAAGCTATGGGATAATTCTTTACCTTGTATGTTCTTCTGACCAACTATTTAAAATAATTATTCCTGGCTGGGTGCAGGGGCTCACGCCTGTAATCCCAGCACTTTGGGAGGCCAAGGCAGGTGGATCACGAGGTCAGGAGTTCCAAGACCAGCCTGGCCAAGATGGTGAAACCCCATCTCTTCTAAAAATACAAAAATTATCCAGGCGTGGTAGCAAGTGTCTGTAATCCCAGCTACTCGGGAGGCTGAGGCAGCAGAATTGCTTGAACCCAGGAGGCGGAGGTTGCAGTGAGCTGAGATCGCACCACTGCACTCTAGCCTGGGCAACAGAGCAAGACTCCATCTCAAAAAAAAAAATTATTCCTGATCCTGATACAGTGTGGATGTAGTGTACTATAACCTGAGTTAGCGTTCAATACATAATATTTCAGCTTAACTACTGTTTCTGTCTTTAGAATTTCAGTTTGGGAGGCTCGTGTACTTTAGTGAAAATGATAACAAAGAAAACTCGACTATCTGTTGATCTTCTTCCCCACTCCATGCCCACTCCCATGCCAAACAAAATTTTTTAAAATCTTATTTCAGGATTTTTGCTTACACTTCCATGAGAACAATGGCTGAGTCTTGTACAGCACTATGCTCCTAGCTCTTGGCCCACTGCCAGAAACACAGTAGGCATCAATAATAATTTTGCATTAAAGTAGTGAATCATCTGGCAGCAAATGCTCAGGTGTAGGGACTCTAAGAAATGTACATTTCATGTCTTCATATGAACAAAATGGTGAGCCACTTCTGGACCATGTTCATTTCTTTCTATCTCACATACCTAGAGCAATGTCTTGCCTATAATTATCTCTCTGCTGACAGTTGGAAATGATATGCTGTTGATTGAAAATGTCATCATTGAATAAAATACTGACCTATTTGAATGGTTTTGCTAAATTAATTTAACCAAACTGATTTCATTGCAATGTCAAGCTAGCTAAATTCCAGAAGTGAGGCAGCATAATGAAAACATCTTAGCCTGGGAGTCAGAGGACCTGAATTCCAACCTTGTGATCAAACAATGAGACCTTGAAGAAACTATTTAATTGTGTAGGGTTTATAATTCCTCATTTGAAAATAAGGGGTTTGAACCAGATTATCTCTGAGGTCCTTCCCACCCCAATGAATCTCGGATTCTAATTTTACCAACCTGCATTTTGACATTTGTTGTCCCTCTGTCCATTTCTTTTGGGGTACTTCCTCTCTGACTGAGGATACAATTTAGGTTTTCAGGATCGGTTCCATTTGCCATTTTTTGGCAAGAGTTGTTATCTTTCTCATCAAGAGCTAATAACTCTGCAGCTAGACAACCTAATAGTTCATCTGTCAATTCCTCATTATTTACAGAGTCCGGAATTCCTTGGGAAATTGAATTTGTGCCATTTAAAGTTTTTCCAAACGTTTGATAAGTGATTGACTTATTTGCTAAACTATCATGATCTAAATAATGTATCCAATATTGATATGTCTGCGAAGATGCACTTTCTTGTTTTTCTTGGAAAGAGAAATTTGCAAGTGTTTTAGACTGATCTGAAACACTATCAAACTCTAGATCATTAGTTGAAATTCGGCTGGCATTTACTTTACTAAAAGATGCTGTATTCTGCTTTTCTTGCTGTACATACTTGTTAGAATTCTTCTCACTTGGCACTGCCCAGCTGTTTTCCGAAGGGATAAATGAGATCTGGTGATGTAGCTCTTCAAGTTCTTGCAGATCTCTGAGGCTTGTGGTGAGTATTTGATTGTTAGAAATGTCTCTATCGCCCATAGACTCTTCCACAGAAACTTCTTTAACAATGGATAAATCTGAGACAGGAGGGAATTCATTCTGTTTCATGGACTGCTCAGGTGTCTGAGCCAAGTTCATGGGATGAATTTCATCTTGGAAAGATAGAAACTCATTTCCTGAAGACTTAATCTGCCAGTCTGGTTCTGAAATATCATCTCCGTTTTCAATGTCATGTAGGTTGCTACGTACAGCCTTGGAACTCTTTTCTTTAGAAATTAAGCCTTTGTGCTCTTGTTTAATGCCAAATGAAGGCTTTGGGGGTTTCATATGTGTTTTTTTCTGAGAAAGTCTTGTTCTGATATTGCTGCTCCTCTCACTGTGTGAAGATCGACATTTATTGGTGATACATCTGCCTGATGGAGCCGAACATATCTCACGGTAATATTTGTTTTCATCCCTTTCAGCCTCTCGCACATGACAATAAACAGGGGTCCCAAACATTTCATAGATTCCAGGTCCATTAGCAGTTGAATTGATTTCTTGGAACATATCACTATACTTAAGATCTAGGTAATTTAGTCTTGGCTCTGCCGGTTGAACAGAAAGAGGAACACATGACTTTTGTATTCCTGGATTTTTACATATGCAAGGAAATGATTGCTTTTTAGGTTTCTGAGTCCGGTGAGTTGATTGCTTCTTTGCTATCTGTGGTATTCTCTTTTGAAACCTGGGCAATTGCCAAGGCCTAGGGTCAACAAGTCCCAAAGCAGGGAAAATTTGTGCTTTTATGCTGGCTTTTTGCATGGTAGGCTTAATGGGACCTTCAGTAGAAATCAGGAAATTCGGAGGTGTCTTCTTAATTGTCTTAGTCTTTGAATCCAACTTACTTCTATGGGAATTCATCTCATGCTTGTCATTTTCTTGGTGTACAAGTATGTTGACACTATGGTTGTTATGAATGGTTCTCTTTCTTTTTTGGAGGCTTGGTTTGGCTATTGCTGGTTCCTTGGGGCTTCCATCCACAGGGAAGGTGATGTGGATAAGAGGCACCATCCCACTCATTTCTGGTTTGGCTCCTTCTGCTATTGATATTTTTATGTTTGTCTCCATGCTGCTACGACCTTCCGGGAGTTTATCAATGGGGTCATCAAAGAATACATTGGATAAGCTTTTAAGTACAGTACACTCTTCTAAAATATTGTTTGGTTCCATTGCTTCACCTTTATGTAATGAAGCTCTTTTTGAAGCAGCTTTATTATTTCTCATCTCTTCATCCTGGCTTGGAGTTATTTCTGAATGCTGGGCTTCTTGGAACTTGCTTGGAATGGTACGTACTATTTCTGAATCTTGTTCATAGTTTTTGGCTACTGACCTCTCATTCTTTCTTGATGAAAGATATTGAGAGTTCTCTTCTTCAGCTTTTCTCGTTTTACTCCCATGGCAGTCAATATCCTCTTCCCTATCTGCAGGAATATTGCCTTCCTTCAAATTCTCAAAAGACACCGAAGACTGCCCTTTTTCAAGGTGGATGATTTCAATTTTGTTACATTCTTCTATTTCCTTGGATTTCCAGTTCTCCTCCATCTCCAGGCATTGTCTGTGATGGTTAACCTTAGGAAAGGAGCATATGTTTCTTGACCAAATGAAGCCATCAGAAGACCTGAGAGTCGAATCCATCAACAACTTAACTAGGGCTCCTGGAGGCTTATTTGTTGGGCTAAGCTCATCAGATTGACGAACAGACGCTGAGAGCTTAGGCACAAAAGATGTGAGGCTTGGAATTTTTCTTTCTTTCTCTTTTGGAAACTTGTGATTTCGGGGGATACTAAGGACACCAGATCGTGTGGGCAAGAGTGACCGTGGTGGCAGAGGGAACTAAAAGGAAAGAGAGAAAAAGCTATGAATGCAGAAACATATGTAAATATCATGCTAACTGGTTTAAAGTAGTCTAAAGAGATTATAATATCCTTTTAAAGAAGGCTTTTAAAGTACAAAGCTAGCCTGGAGATCACAATTTTTTTTTTTTTTTTTTTTTGAGACAAGGTCTCACTCTGTCACCCAGCCTGCAGTGTAGTGGAATAATCACAGCTCACTGCAGCCTTAACTTCCCGGGCTCAAGCGATCCTCCCACCTTAGCCTCCTGAGCAGCTGGGACTACAGGCGTGTGCCACCATGCCCGGCTAATTTTTTAATTTTAGTAGAGACGAGGTCTCTCTATGTTGCCCAGACTGGTCTCAAACTCCTGGCCTCAAGCAATCCTCCCACCTCTGCCTCCCAAAATGCTGGAATTACAAGCATGAGCCACTATGCCTGGAAAGATCACAATTTTTAAAACTAAAACCTCATTCCCAATATTTTTTTTAGAACCAATTTAAAACAACACATTTTTTTAAGGTTTTAAAACAATTTTTTAATTTTTTAATTTTTTTTTTTTTTTTTTTTTTTTTTTGAGACGGAGTCATGCTCTGTCGCCCAGGCTGGAGTGCAGTGGCCCGATCTCAGCTCACTGCAAGCTCCGCCTCCCGGGTTCACGCCATTCTCCTGCCTCAGCCTCCCAAGTAGCTGGGACTACAGGCGCCCGCCACTTCGCCGGCTAGTTTTTTGTATTTTTTAGTAGAGACGGGGTTTCACCATGTTAGCCAGGATGGTCTCGATCTCCTGACCTCGTGATCCGCCCGTCTCGGCCTCCCAAAGTGCTGGGATTACAGGCTTGAGCCACCGCGCCCAGCCAATTTTTTAATTTTTTAATATTTTTTATTATACTTTAAGTTCTAGGGTACATGTGCACAACGTGCAGGTTTGTTACGTATGTATACATGTGCTATGTTGGTGTGCTTCAAAACAACACATTTTAAAACCAGAATTATTATAGATGCAAATATTCATGGTTATATATTTTTAAACGAAGGCCCTATAATGTAAATGGTAAAAATTTAAGATAAGAAGCATTTTATTTCTCTTCCTTTTTCTTTTTACTTTCCATAGAATTGATTTAAGATTTTTGAAATCCCACTCAGAACAGTTTAAAGTTGTTGTTAAAATACCTCAAAAATTACCAGTTATTGACTAACTCAGAATTTGTATCTGAAACACAACTACTTACCATCATTTTGCTGAATTATTTTGTGAATGAAATGTACAAAATTTCTTTTTTGTGGATGAAAGGAAAATGGATGCCTTTCATTTCTCCTTTGCCCTCTATTTTCAAACTAAGCTAGTTTTTATTATCATCCTGTAGAGGTCAGTGTAACCCAATGTATAATTTTTTTTTTTTTTTTTTTTTTTTTTTTTTTTGAGGCGGAGTCTTGCTCTGTCGCCCAGGCTGGAGTGCAGTGGCGCGATCTCGGCTCACTGCAAGCTCCGCCTCCCGGGTTCCCGCCATTCTCCTGCCTCAGCCTCCCGAGTAGCTGGGACTACAGGCGCCGCCACCACGCCCGGCTAATTTTTTTGTATTTTTAGTGGAGACGGGGTTTCATTGTGTTAGCCAGGATGGTCTCGATCTCCTGACCTCGTGATCCGCCCGTCTCGGCCTCCCAAAGTGCTGGGATTACAGGCTTGAGCCACCGCGCCCGGCCCCCAATGTATAATATTAAGCTTTGTAGGCAGTAAGCTATGAACTCCTTAACTTTATGCTTCTTTTCATTGTGGTCTTTTCCTGTGTATACAGACTCAGTACCTATTTATATCACAATATTTAAAGGCATGGGTCATGGGTAGTAATTGATAAATATATGTTTAATTTTCATTCTATCGCCACGTACGTGTAGGAAGGAAGGAAATGGAACTTGACTCTAGAAACTTAGGCATTAAAAGTAGATGAGATGTAGTGTAGGTCCCAGTTTTACTGTCTGGATGATTTTCCCCATTTCTTCAAAATGACTTAGGAAATAAAGGCAGATTCACCCAGTGCTTAACCATCTGCCTAGTAATGGCCATTACATTTTTTTAGGTCAGTAAGTTTCTTTTTACAATGCTAAGCAGTACCTATGCGTAAGTATTTCTCAAAGGCTCATAGGAAAAGAAGGGTCAGGTAGTTGAGAAACTAAGAATTGCAAGTATCTTTCCAAAAACTTATAAATTAGACAACTAGGAAAACCTTTCCACCACTGGCAATTGCCTAATTTCTAGATAGGTTGAAAAAAGACAAATTAAAATATGTCTGGCCAGGTGTGGTGGCTCATGCCTGTAATCCCAGCACTTTGGGAGTGCAAGGAAGGTGGATCACTTGAGGTCAGGAGTTCGAGACCAACCTGACCAACATGGTGAAACCCCATCTCTACCAAAAATACAAAAATTAGCTGGGCGTGGTGGCAGGTGCCTGTAATCGCAGCTACTCAGGAGGCTGAGGCAGGAGAAATGCTTGAACCCAGGAGGTGGAGGTTGCAGTGAGCTGAGATTGCACCACTGCACTCCAGCCTGGGCAACAGAGACTCTATCTCAAAAAAAAAAAAAAAAATGTCTAAGGGAGCTATTCAGCTCATTATGTAATGAGAACAGAAACACTCCAGAAAAGCATTGCACCTGGCAAGGCGTAATTTTCCCAGGAATGATTTGCTACTCTAGGAACTACATGTGAGTTGTTGTTTTTCCAAGAAACACAGTTGACCCTTGAACAACACAGCTTTAAAATGTGCAAGTCCACTTACATGTGGATTTTCTTCCTCCTCTGCTACCTCTGTGACAGCGAGACCAAGCCCTCCTCTTCCTCCTCCTCAGCCTATTCAACGTGGGGACAATGAGGATGAAGATCTTTATGCTGCTCCACTTCCACTTAATGAAGAGTAAATATATTTTCTCTTCCTTAGGATTTTCTTTTGTTGTTGTTGCTGGTTTCTTTCTTTCTTTCTTTCTTTCTTTCTTTCTTTCTTTCTTTCTTTTTTTTTTTTTTTTTTTGAGACGGGGTCTTGCTCTGTGGCCAGGATGGAGTACAGTGGCGCGATCTTGGCTCACTGCAGCCTCTGCCTCCCAGGTTCAAGCAGTTCTCCTGCCTCAGCCTCCCGAGTAGCTGGGATTACAGGCACACGCCACCATGCCCAGCTAATTTTTGTATTTTTAGTAGAGATGGTGTTTCACCATGTTGGCCAGGCTGGTCTCGATCTCTTGACCTCGTGATCCACTGCCTTGGCCTCCCAAAGTACTGGGATTATAGGCATGAGTCACCGCACCTGGTCCCTTACGATTTTCTTAATAACATTTTATTTTCTTGGCTTTTTTGTAAGAATACAGCATATAATACATGTAACACACAAAAGGTGTGTTAATCAACTGTGTATGTTATCAATAAGGCTCTGGTCAACAGTAGGCTATTGCAGCCAGGTGCGGTGTCTCACACCTGTAATCCTAGCACTTTGGGAGGCTAAAGGGGAGTATTACTTGAGGCCAGGAGCAAGACCAGTGTGGCCAACACAGTGCGACCCTGTCTCTACACAAAACAAAACAAAACAAAACAAAACAAAACAAAACAAAAAAACCGGTAGGCTATAAGTAGCTAAGTTTTAGGGGAATCAAAGGTTATGTGTGGATTTTTGACTGTGTTGGGGACATCAGTGACCCTATTCCCTGCATTGTTGAAGGGTCAACTGTAATTGCTGAGGATTTGGTTCTAAATTACTTGATAGAGTTTTTTGGTTTTAATTCTCAGTCAATAATGCTAGCACTAATCTTACCTCGATGCTTTGGCCACTGTACTTCACATCAGAGGTCGAAGACTCTACAACAAGAAAAAAAATAACTGTATATTCTTAGTAGTAGAGAGAAAACAGTCTCAAGCCACAGTCTGCCGGTGAAGTAGTGCAGATGCTAAGGGGTCTGAGGAAAAGCTGTAGATATTGGAGGCTTCCCCTGTGGAATTCACACAGAGGTGAACTCATTACGCAAAACTTCAGGCCACTGCCACTAGCAGGGGTTGCTGTTTTATATTTCTATCTCTATTCTGAGAGAAAACCCGAGATCTCTGGACCGCAGAGCAGACCATTGATCACTCACAGAACATTGTAATGTCAGTTCCCCACATCCCAGTTCCTCACAGGGCAACGTGATGAGAGCCGGGTGTCGACCTGCGTAGCTGGTAGAGTTGCATCACAGGAGGGAGCCCTGGAATGATGAGACTCAGGGGGTGGATTGGGTGGGTGGCACTTTAGCCCGTCTTTCCCTCCAGAGAAAGAGAGAACTTTCCTATGAATTGTAAGCAAATGCCTCCAGGAGAAAGGTGACTCTGTGTTTTATTACCCTAGAATATAAGCAAACAGCTTTTGGGGAAATCAGTCTCTAAACCTCTCTGGAGCAATACACTAACTTCTGAGGCATTTTTGCTGTTCAATCATCTTCTGACTGGTTTCCTAGTGTTTTTTGCTTAGAAAGCCTGAACTGTTGGCCGGGCGCGGTGGCTCAAGCCTGTAATCCCAGCACTTTGGGAGGCCGAGACGGGCGGATCACGAGGTCGGGAGATCGAGACCATCCTGGCTGACACGGTGAAACCCCGTCTCTATTAAGAAATACAAAAAAAAAAACTAGCCGGGCGAGGTGGCGGGCGCCTGTAGTCCCAGCTACTCGGGAGGCTGAGGCCGGAGAATGGCGTGAACCCGGGAGGCGGAGCTTGCAGTGAGCTGAGATCCGGCCACTGCACTCCAGCCTGGGCGACAGAGCGAGACTCCGTCTCAAAAAAACAAACAAACAAACAAACAAAAAAAACAAGAAAGCCTGAACTGTGCAGAAATGTGAAAATATTCTTATATGTGTCTCCCAACAGTTGTTTAAACTAGATCAACCACAAACTCTGAAAGGTGAGTGTGAGGAAGACTCACCCAGGTAATGAGATGGGACTTACTAGGTAGTATAAAACCTGGAAGTTGTTCTCTTCTTACCAAAAAGTCAGAATGATCCCCAAAACCCCACGCACCACCACCACCATCTCTGCATAGTTTGGACTGTCTAAAGCTGAAGCCAAAAGCTCCAGTGTCTCCAGGGTCAAAACAGAAATGGATGAAGTGGGACAGCAAGGCACAGCAGTAAATGGAGATCATATGCCCCAACTAAAGGGGCATCATTACCCAGCTCTCAGTGACGTCATCCAATCCAGATGGGTAATTCAGCACTGCTAGATCTTCCAAGAGAAGCCAGAGAGCTGCAGATTTTTTTTTTTTTTTTTTTTTTTTTTTTTTTTTTTTTGAGACGGAGTCTCGCTCTGTCGCCTAGGCTGGAGTGCAGTGGCAGGATCTCAGCTCACTGCAACCTCCGCCTCCTGGGTTCAAGTGATCCTCCTGCCTCAGCCTCCTGAGTAGCTGGGATTACAGTCACCTGCCACCATGCCCGGCTAAGTTTTTGTATTTTTTTTTTTTTTTTTTTTTTTTAGTAGAGACAGGGTTTCACTATGTTGGCCAGGCTGGTCTCGAACACCTGACCTTGTGATCCACCCACCTCAGCCTCCCAAAGTGCTGGGCTTACAAGCGTGAGCCACCATGCCCGGCCCAAGCTGCAGATTTTATGTGAAATCTCCTTCCCCTACCCTTGCTTATTTATTTGAAAGTTTTATAATTTTAATTTTTTGTATAGATAGGGTCTTACTATATTGCCCAGGCTGGTCTCAAACTCCTGGGCTCAAACAATCCTCATACCTTGGCTTCCCAAAGTTCTGGGATTCCACGTGTGAGCCACTGGGACTGGCCTCCCCTCCCTGGTTTTTCAATGTTGTGAGGGTCAAACAAATGTCTGTAGGTCCATTTCAGCCACAGGCTGTCATTCTGAAGTTTCACACAGAGAGAAAAAGACTTCTTTAAGATTTAACACAGTAGAAAAGCCAATCCCAGGTGAAAAACAAGTCACCTAAGAAGAGGACCCCAACAGGAGGGGCCACAGGCATTCCCCTTGGACACAGCTGGCCATGGCACCCCCACTTCATTCTTAATGCATTTACTCAACAATTTTTTTTTTTTTTTTTTTTGAGACGGAGTCTCACGCTGTTGCCCAGGCTGGAGTGCAGTGGCGCGATCTCGGCTCACTGCAAGCTCCGCCTCCTGGGTTCACGCCATTCTCCTGCCTCAGCCTCCGGAGTAGCTAGGACTACAGGCGCCCGCCACCGCGCCCGGCTAACTTTTTGTATTTTTAGTAGAGACGGGGTTTCACTGTGGTCTCGATCTCCTGACCTTGTGATCCGCCCGCCTCGGCCTCCCAAAGTGCTGGGATTACAGGCTTGAGCCACCGCGCCCGGCCTACTCAACAATTATTTACTGAGTGCCTACTGAGTGGCCAACGCTGTCCCAGAAGATGGCAATTTATAGTTGTGAGCAGGAAAGACAGATCTTTGCTCTTTGCTCCCAGGGGTTGCATTCCGGAGGTTGAGGTTTCATTGAAAAGATGTTAGAAGTTAATCCAGAAATACAATTGAATATAATTTATAGTTGGGTACATATGGATAACATCCTGAGTTTTTTTAAAAAAACTCCTTTCAAGTATTCTTATCAATATTTGGATAAATATTATCCAATATTGGTCAGGAATTATGTGTGGTAAAGACTTCTGGTGGGAATGCAGAGGCAAGATCTTTCTGGTAGGTAATTTGACAACATGTGTCCAAGCCTTTTTTAAATGTGTAGAGACCAGCCTGAGCAACATAGTGAGACTCCATCTCTACAAAAAATGTTAGAAGTAGCCAGGTGTGGTGGCATGCACCTGTACTTCCAGCTACTCAGGAGGCTGTGGCGGAGGATCACTTAAGCCTGGGATATCGAGAATGCAGTGAGCCATGTTTGCAACACTGCATTCCAGCATGGGTGACAGAGCGAGACCCTATCTCCAAACAAGTAAATAAAATAAAATGAGTACAGAGTTCCAATTAAAAATGGCAGATTGAATTTACAAGCTTTTCTCCAGTCCCTCCACAAATCACACTAAAATCACAGCAAAGGAATTAAAAAATTAAAAAAAAATTAAATAAGGACAAAAAAATAAAAACACCCAAATGATAAAACAACAGATGAGCAATATCAACATTTTGGACAGAGAAAACTATATGGACGAATAATAACTGATTGAATTGTCAGCTTTCTGTGTTCTGCCCGATGCTTGCAAGGGGAGAGCCCAACCAGAAATAAGAATCTCGGAAAGGAATGGGAACTGAAGGTACTTCCAAAGACAGGGATGCAGGCAAGACTGAAACGAGAGGGTGCTCATAAGCCTGTGCTGGAATAAGTCCCAGATTCCCTGCCCTGTCCACTATGAGGATTTACTCTTCTCCTTTCCTGCAGATGACTGGAAGTTTATTCCCTGGAGGGCTTGAAACAAAGATGCTAAGGAGCTGGGTATGGCTGAGAGCAGAAATGGGGTGCTGGAGTGAAAACATGAGGATTAAGGAGAAGTGTACACACGGAAATATGAACCCTATTCAGTGCCAAGAACGTTGCCTCTAATAACCTGCAGGCAGGCACTTGGTTTCTCTCTCTGGGGAAAACTAGCTGAGAGAAAAGGTCCATCAATCTATACAAGCTGACACTTGGGAATCCCTCTACCAATCGTCCAGTTCTCCACCTATTCAACTCCCTTGAGGCCCATTCAACAAGCTCACTCAAACATACAGAACTTTTTAGTGAAACCCTTTAGATACAAATAGACAAGATTCAACTGATATGTAGGGAAACGCTCCAATATGAAAATACAGAGAACATATCAAACTGAAAGAAAGAAAGGAGCTCAGAAGAATTAGAGACAACAAACAAACAACTCTGTCATTCATATTCTCCGTGTACCCTTTCTCAAGAAGCTGCTGGGAAATATGCCCTGGTAAATGAGGATTAAGTGAAGCAGGGAAGCCAGACAAGGTGGCTCAAGCCTGTAATCCCAACACTTTGGGAGGCCAAGGTGAGTGGATCACTTGAGCCCAGGAGTTCAAGACCAGCCTGGGCAATATAGTGAGACTCCATCGCTAAAAAAGAAATGTTTTTAAAGTAGCTAGGCCTGGTGGTGCATGCCTGTAGTCCCAGCTACTCAGGAGGCTGAAGAGGGAGAATGGCTTCAGCCCAGAAGACGGAGGTTGCAGTGAGCTGAGATCGCGCCACTGCACTCCAGCATGGGTGACAGAGTCAGACTTTGTCTCAAAAAAAAAAAAAAAAAAAAAAAGGAAAGGAAGATTAAGCCACATATCCAGTAGACAGGGATTCAACACAGCAAGGAGGCAAAGGAATTCCCAGGATGACACGAAGGGAATCTCAGATGGGCGGCTGGGCAGTAGATCCAGAGAGCAGGTGGTGCGGAGTAAAACTGGAGGCCAGGAGGGTCCAGGAGCAATGTCTCCAAAAACAAAAGGAACCAACAGATTGCCTGATATCTAATCACCTGTACTGAGATTTGTTTTACAGGTGCAATACCCAGGATGGGATGAATTAGTAACAGATATACAAAGAGTAAGTAAATGAAGAAATGAAGTGGTTATTACCGAGATAAATACAATGTCTAAAAGGAGAGGAAATGTAATCAACACACTATGGAGCTCAGCTGCAAATAATATTTTACCTTAGTCATAATAACAGAGACATTGAATATTGATTTCAAAAAAATAAACACAGGCCAGGCGTGGCGGCTCGCACCTGTAATCCCAGCACTTTGGGAGGCCAAGGCAGGTGGATCACGAGGTCAGGAGATCCAGACCATCCTGGCTAACACGGTGAAACCCCGTCTCTACTAAAAATACAAAAAATCAGCCGGGCATGGTGGCGGGCGCCTGTAATCCCAGCTACTCAGGAGGCTGAGGCAGGAGAATGGCGTGAACCCGGGAGGTGGAGCTTGCAGTGAGCCGAGATCGCGCCACTGCCCTCCAGCCTGGGTGACAGAGCGAGACTCCGTCTCGAAATAAATAAATAAATAAACAAACAAACACAAAGATTGGGAAAACTGGGCATTGCTTGTGTGTGAGGCAAGTAATGTAAAAGTAATAAATCTTAACAGATGAAGCCCAAACTGGACAATCAATAAATACCACTCTAAACATGATATGTAGCAATATGAAAGCATACACTAGAAGAAACAGTCTTGTACTAGCTGTACTTTTTTTTTTTAAGAGATGAGGTCTCACTCTGTCACCCAGGCTGGAGTGCAATGGACTAATCATCATCCACTGTCGCCTTGGGCTCCTGGAATCAAGCAATCCTCCCACCTCAGCCTCCTGAGTAGCTGAGCTATTAGGTAGCTGTGCACCACCACAGCCACTTAGTTTTTAAAATTTATTTTTATATATGTACTTTTTTTTTGTTTTGTTTTGTTTTTGTTTTTTTCAGACAGAGTCTCGCTCTGTCGCCCAGGCTGGAGTGCTGTGGCCGGATCTCCGCTCACTGCAAGCTCCGCCTCCCGGGTTCACGCCATTCTCCTGCCTCAGCCTCCCGAGTAGCTGGGACTACAGGCGCCTGCCACCTCGCCCAGCTAGGTTTTTTTTTGTATTTTTTAGTAGAGACAGGGTTTCACCGTGTTAGTCAGGATGGTCTCGCTCTCTTGACCTCGTGATCCGCCCGTCTCGGCCTCCCAAAGTGCTGGGATTACAGGCTTGAGCCACTGCGCCCGGCCATATGTACTGTTTTTAGAGGTGGAGTCTGCCTATGTTGCCCAGGCTGCCCTCAAACTCCTGGCCTCAAGCTAGTAGTGCTCCTCCCTCGAACTCCCAAAGTGCTGGGGTTACAGGCGTGTGCCTGTGCACAGCCAGTACTTCTTATTTCTTTTTCTTTTCTTTTCTTTTTTTTTTTTTTTTTTTTTTTTTTTTGAGGTTTCAAGTGATCTGCCCGCCTTGGCCTCCCAAAGTGCTGCCCTGGACCTGATTATTATTATTATTATTAATTAAAAGTGCATTTGTAATGGCTATGCGCCAGGTATGATGCCAGGTGCGTGGAGGTTGAATGATTCTTACTTTTGTAATCCGGTGAAAATGAGCACATAAACAAATAGTGACAATTATGCTTGATTAGTGCTACGTTGTAAGTAAGATCAGGAGCCTATAGGGGAACAAAGAAATGGCAACTCATCCAGTTTTGGGATGTTCAGGAAGACTTTCCAGAGGAAGTGGTTTCTAAGACAAAACCTGAAGGATGGCATAATGCCTCAGCAGAAAGAACAGTAGGTGCAAATATTCACATGCGTGTTTAGGGAATAGAGGGCATTTAGTGTGCTAAAGTTTATCATACTGCTGAGGAAGAGTGGCAGGATATGAGGTTGAAAGAGGCTGTTGAGGCTGAACACGGTTGCTCACGCCTGTAATCCCAGCACTTTGGGAGGCCAAGGTGGGAGGATCACTTTAGCCCAGGAGTTCAGTAACAGCCTGGGCAACATGGTGAAACCCCATCTGTACCAAAAAAAATAGCCAGGCGTGGTGGCATGCACCTGTAGTCCCAGCTACCCAAGAGGCTGAAGTGGGAGGATGACTTGAGCCCAGGATGCAGAGGTTGCAGTGAACCAAGATCATGCCACTGCATTCTAGCCTGGGCAACACAGCCAGACCCTGTCTAAAAACAACAAAACAAACAAACAACGCTATCGAGATTTGGGAACTAACTTTGTAAACTTCAAGGAGCAAGAGTCTAGGTCCACTTCACAGTCCAGATTTCATATGAACTCTTTTACATACAGCCCATCAAAACACTGCTTCACCATCATGCCAAATGAAACAAGCCAGACGCAGGACAAATATTGCATAATTCCATTTATATAAAAGACCTAGAATGGTCAAATTCATATTGAGACAGAAAATAGAATAGTGGTTGCCAGAAGCTTTGGGAGAGTGGGAAATAGAGAGCTATTGTTTAATGGGCACCGAGTTTCAGTTTTGCAAGAAGAAAATGTTCTGGGGATGAATAGTTGTGATGGTTACACAACAGTGTGAATGTACTTAATGCCACTGAACTGTACACTTGAAAATGATTAAAATGGTCAATTTTATGTTACACACATTTTAGCATAATGAAATCAAAAAACATTTTTAGGTGAGGCACGGTGGTTCACGCCTGTAATCCCAGCACTGTGGGAGGCCAAGGCAGGAGTATCACAAGGTCAAAAGATCGAGACCATCCTGGCCAACATGGTGAAACCCCATCTCTACTAAAAATACAAAGCTTAGCTGGGCGTGGTGGCATGCACCTGTAGTCCCAGCTACTTGGGAGGCTGAGGCAGGAAAATCGCTTGAACCTGGGAGGCAGATGTTGCGGTGAGCTGAGATCACACCACTATGCTCCAGCCTGGCGACAGAGCTAGACTCCGTCTCATAAATAAATACATAAATTTAAGCACTGCTTCATTTAAATTTCACTTAAAATGTATCCTTCTCTTAAAATCCCATAATAATTATTCTTTCTTTTTTTTCTTTTTTTGGTAAGATGCCTCGCAGCTCCGCTGGCATGCAGTCTCCCTCATTGTGACAAATCAATGAATGTAACTTGTTGGATTATAAGGTTGTTCCTGGTGGTTTTGGCTGGTTGGTTGAGGACAGTGGTAAGCAAATACCAAAGACAATGTTGCCACAGGGGGAAATGCTGGCATCAGTGCTGCTATCTAACAAATGAATCTTGGACTCAATATAGGTGGAAGTTGACTCTTAGACTTGCACATTAACTTGGGGATCCAGGAATAAGGCTAAAGTAGACTCAAGTCCATAACGACCCTGGGACCTGGTAGAAGTAAACTCAATACTTCTGGCCAAAGGCATCCACAGCATGGGCCCCCAAGATTCTCACAGATAGACAGCAACCAAATATGAGCTCACAATGAAGATTTTCAAACACTCAAGAAAAAAAGTCAACCGGCCGGGCGCGGTGGCTCAAGCCTGTAATCCCAGCACTTTGGGAGGCCGAGACGGGTGGATCACGAGGTCAGGAGATCGAGACCATCCTGGTGAACACAGTGAAACCCCGTCTCTACTAAACTACAAAAAACTAGCCGGGCGAGGTGGTGGGCGCCTGTAGTCCCAGCTACTCGGGAGGCTGAGGCAGGAGAATGGTGTGAACCCGGGAGGCGGAGCTTGCAGTGAGCTGAGATCCGGCCACTGCACTCCAGCCTGGGCGACAGAGCTCCAGCCTGGGCGACAGAGCGAGACTCCGTCTCAAAAAAAAAAAAAAAAAAAAAAAGAAAAAAGAAAAAAAGTCAACCATAGTGCAAATCAGTAGCATATTGTTAACTGAAATTATCAAATATAGTTTATAAAATAACGTCTGAAATGTTTAAAGAAATAATCAATGAAATAATCTAAACAATAAGATATTCTCAAAATATTTGTCTTCTATTCCTTGAACAAATATGTAAACATTTGCACATATAGTGTTCTTTCTGCTGGAACATTATGCCATCCTTCATTTTACTTGTTTACTAGTTTATTGTCTGCCCGGCACCCCCATGGCCCCCAGGAATGTAAATTACACAAGGGCTGGGGTTATTGTCTGATATGTTTACTGCTATATCTCCAGCATTTAGAACAGTGCCTGGCACAATACATAAATATTTGTTGACCGAAAGGACTGACTGTGGAATTCAATGTTCAACTTACCTTCAGATTTTCTTTGCTGCTCCTTCAGAAAATGAGGAGCATCTTCTCTGGTTACAGACTTGGAAATGTTTGGTTCTAAACAAGATCTCGGCAGCAAAAAGCCCAAGTTCACATCGCAGAGCTCCCTGGAACTTTCCTCTTTTTGCAAAAGTAAGGGCCGCATGGTCAGCGTGTTTGTCCTGAGCTCCACCATCTCAATTTCATTTGGATGAGAAACTGCATGTGCTTGTGCCCATTCTTGATGCGATGAGGTTATCTGACTAAAGGGGGGAGGGAAATGTTTTATTTAAAACTCGGTTGCCACATCTTCTGAATCTCCAGTTCTCAGTCCAGCCTGACATCACTAGAAAGTTTGAAGAACTATTTCCAAATGGTGCTGCTGAAAGGCAAGGCTGAATCCTGAGAGGGTAAGACGTCTCCACACATCGACTCCTCTCGGCCTCCTCAGCCCTCTGTACCTTCGCCTGGATGGATTAGGTTTCAGCTCACTCTCATTTTCCCAATCACCATTTCCTTGCACAGAGAAATCAGAGACCAAGGGCAGGAATGGGGGATGCACCTTTTTATCTCCACAGGCACTGACTAGCCCAGTACTTCTCAAACTATCTTTGATGAAGAACTGGCATTTAAATTTTCCAATCATTGTGAACTGATACTTTTGTAAAATATAAGTGAATTGCCATAAAAAGGGAAGAAAAATAAAAGACATGCAAAAAATAAGCCTCAATTTTTTTTACTACCCAATCAATGAACGTAAGTTATTTGCCAAATTGCTTTGTAACTTTTTTAATGGTCACCCTCACAGCCTGTCCTGACCTTATCATGGACTGGTAACAGGACCTCAGAACCACATTCTAAGTAGCTCTGCCCTGCAGTAGGGTCAGCAAACTACAGCCCAGGGGCCAAATCCAGCCTTCATCCTTTTTCTGTAGCTTTAATTGGATCACATCCACACTCCTTTGTTTACAAATTATCTGTTGCTGCATTCAAATGACAGTTGCAGATTTGAATCATTGCAACAGAGACCATATGGCCCACATAGCCAAAGTGTTTATGATCTGGCCTCTGCCACATACTCTTTATTGTGACCTCTACTTTTAAGCATTATTATGAATTGAATTACTAATAATGTAGGTTGCCACATGAGTATCATTGCTTCATACTTCATTTCAAATCTGATAATTCAAAGAATATTCCTTACTTCCTTTCTTTTAAGTCTTCTTGGCTCATTTCTTGGGGAGGACTGACATCTCTTGGAAAAGTCACAGTGATCTCAATACCTATAGAAACATATCACAGTAGTAGAAGGAAGAAAGTAATGAATTCTAGTGGAAAGCGGGAGACATACTTTGTTTGTTTGGCTAATCTCTTCTTAATAATTACAAAATGGACATTAACCAGGGGCTGAGGTTTAGCCATCTTTGTATCTTTCCTGTTCAGAATATGGTAGATCCTAAATAAATGCTTGCTTAAAGAGCAAAACACCATATAATAATATTTTACAGATGTGAAATAAAGTTTTATAACAAGCTATGTTGTCCCCAGGATGAAGAAAACAGGACCACCTTCTATAAAGTGTAATGGCACCTATCTCCCAGCACTATTGTGAGGATTCAATGCGATAATTTATGTAACACCAAAGATGTTTGCTTGTATTTGTAATTTTGGTCGTTCCATGAAATAATTCCCAGAATAACCCTTAAGAGAGAAAGTTCCAACTTACAGAATATGTGCTTGCTCACAATATAAGATGTCAAGCAAATTTATGTAAAAAACTAGTGTGAATGACTCTAACATTGCCTGTTCTTTAAGGTGTGTTCATTCGTTCCTTTTTTTCATTTAACAAACTTTTATTAAGCATATGCCAAGCCCAGCACTTTGTGCTGAAAACAGAGAAATAAACAAGATGCAGCTGAGGCCCTAGCAGAGCTGATAAGAAAATACAGAATGCAGTGAGATAAGCACTGTGATAGAAGCAAGTGGTGATGTGGGAGCAGAGAGAAGTGTCCTTCCGGGAAGACGCAATGCTTGTCCCGGTATTCATTTCTATCCATTTATCTGTCAGAGCCATTTATTCACTCAATCTGCATGTGCCTGGAGGAGCAATGGCTGTATGAGCTCCACTAATTGAAGGCTGGGGAAGGAGTATCACGGGGAGGATAAGCTTAGAGTGTGAATCAGACATCCCTTCTCTGCCACTTCCTGGGTGACGTTGGGAAAGTTGCTTAATAGCTGTCACCATTATCTAAATTAGTAGATTTTTATTATTTTAAAAGACTTTGGATATATTTGTTTGTAATACATAGGAGCTACCATAGTGAAAGCATTTTTGTTGTTCAATTTTTATACCTGTGCCATTTAACGAAACAAGTACATTAAAAAAAAAAAAAAACAGTAAAAAATTCCAAAAGGAAAAGTTTTGTTTACCATCAGGCAAATGATAATAGTGTTTACTATCATTTTCATCCAATATTATGTGTTGTGCTACCATAAAAATGTAGCTAGCTTTGGTTTTCTTAACGTTTCTCAAATAAGACAACTTGATTGCATGTTTTCTAATACTATAATATTGCATGAAACGCTTGTCTAAAAATGAAGTTTCCTAGGAATAGTCCATTGTTTTTTCAGTTTTCAAAGAGCCTATCACCACACTATGTAGCACAAAATGAGAGGCTTGGAATTATTGAGCTGGAAGGAACTTAGAGGTCACCTAATCCAAGCCTTTCATTTTAGAGACAAAGAAACTGATAGCAATGAGTTTGCATGACATGCTCAAGGTCATTCTCCTACTTGAAAGGAAGACGGATGTCTTTCACAACATTTTGGTAGTCATCCTTGAGTGCAAACACCTACCTGACATGTTAGAGTGAGAAAAACATACAGCATACATTCCTAATAACTAAACTGTCAGTGAAAAGAATGTTCTGGCACAAAAGCTAAATGTATTTAGTTCTTTGCTGTGAAAATTAGAAAACTGACTGTATTCACATGAACCATATTTAAGAACAACTGTACTTTTGCAGTTGTCAAGAATTAATAGATCCAGAATGCTTTCAAACAAATTTAATGCGCTTAAAATCTGTTCATCAGCTGACTTCTTTTTCAAACCAAGAAACAAAGATAAGCACATGTAAAAGAAAACCTACCTGCCTTTCAAGATATTGTTAAGAGCTAAGGGCCACTGTCCTAATTGTTGGTCCTAAATTGGAAAAAAGATTATAGAATGCACTGATTCTGAAGTCCTCTAGAAACATACAAATGTTCTCTTTGTTCTGCCTCTTGAATACTGTGAGTTGCTGAGGTTGCTATGGATAAGGCCTCTAGAGCTACCCAGTAGGCCAGGGAAGAGGATGCATTGTCACAGGTAAAAACAAAACACTTGCTCTTATCTAAGCGCATTTTTCACATAATGAGGGTCAATTAACCCTATCAGAAAATATTACCTTAGAGAGAAATTAAAAGGCAACATTTCAACATAGCCACGAATATATTTTCTTTATAGAAGAGGTGAAAATGACATTCATAACCAGTCAGAAAATGATCATTAATTTGTTGTTATTAGTGTCAAAGCCATTATTAAAATAAAAACATAGAATCTGGCCCAGCCTAGCTGATTTCAATAAAGAAAAATTATTTTCTCCAGAAAAGCCTCACTTTCCTGTTTGTTCTCCTTATTTCATTTGTTACATTTTTGTGGGTACTTAATAGGTGCATATATCAATGGGGTCCTTGTTCTATTTAAATGAATGTGCATATCTGTCTGGATTGTGAGCATGGAGATTCAAAATATTTTGATGCCATCTTCACGTTTTGATGATTTCCTAAATTGTGAAGCTCAACACAGACTTAAAAAAAAAATAACAACTGTATTTCCAGCCTTCTGCGCTGTTAGATTCAGAAAGCTTACTTGAGAGACTGAAGTATGTGAGTTACATGAAAAAAGATAAGCTGCAGGCATCCTGTGTGCTGATGGGGGTACCAGCAGAGGGAGGAGATTCTTACATTGAGAGTGGGAGCGGCTCTTTGGTTATGGCAGAGGTGGCATGATTTGGGGGTCAGCAGCAGCCAGTTTTGAAATGCATTTATGGGAATTCTTCCTGACAATCCAATCTAGAGCCTTCTTGTTATGGACTGGATGTTTTGAATGCTTGTGTCCCCCCACCGCAAATTCATACGTTGAAGTCCTAACCCCTAAGTGTGGCTTATTTGGAGACGGGGCCTCTAAGGAAGAAATGAAGGTTACATGAGGTGTCAAGGGTGGGGCCCTGATCCAGTTGGATTTGTGTCCTTCTAAGAAGAGAGCTCACTCACTTGTGCTCTGCCTGTGTGTGCACAGAGGAAAGACCACATGGGGACAGACCGCCATCTGCAACCAGGAAGAGAGCCCTCACCAGAAACCTATCCCTGCTAGAATCTTGATCTTGGACTTCCCATTCTTAAGAACTGTGAGAAAATAAATGTCTGCTGTTGAAGCCCCCCAGTCTATGGTATTTTGTTTTGGCAGCATGAGTGAACCAAGAAAGTTCCTCTCCTCTAGTTTCTCAATGGTATATGAACTTCCTAATATCTTTCAAATTTCCCTTCCTTTTTAACCCAACCAAGCGTAGGTTCTTGTATACCTGCAACTACAAATCCTGGTGAATTTATACTGTATTAAAATATTTTTAAGCCCATTAGTTTTAGGGAATAGATTCTCTTGTTCATTCATGAAAAGAGTAAATTTATAGGCTCAGTTTCTAGTCTACAAGATTTGTGTCTGTTGTGTTCTCAGAAAATAGTGTTTTGTGTTTGTTTGTTTGTTTTGAGACTGAGTCTCACTCTGTCACCCAGGCTGGAGTGCAACGGCACGATCTCGGCTCACTGCCACCTCCGCCTCCCGGGTTCAAACGATTCTTCTGCCTCAGCCTCCCAAGTAGCTGGGATTACGGGTGCGTGCCACCATGCCCGGTTAATTTTGTGGTTTTAGTAGAGATGGGGTTTCACCATGTTGTCCAGGCTGGTCTTGAACTCCTGACCTCAGGTGATCCGCCCACCTTGGCCTCCCAAAGTGCTGGGATTACAGGCGCAAGCCACAGCACCCAGCCCATTTAAAGAGATTTAAACCAATATTTAAAATGAATATAATGCACAATAATATCCAAAACACTTTTATTTCAGAATTTGTGACTAGAAAGAGTAGCTAGCTCAACTGAAGTCTCTACCAACTGTGACATGAAATTTTATCAGGAAGAGAATTGCTCTTCCAAATTTGTAACTCAAGTTGTTAAAAGCTTAAAACTGAAATAACTTAGTGGAGATGCCTCATAAGTATTATGGCTCCCATATGAAAACTAAAAATATTGCAAATCAAGTTTAAAAGAATGACTAACATCCCAAATGGTGAGTTATCTCCAAATTGAGCAGAATAAATGAAATATTTAACCTCCTGGAAGGCGCTTGGGACACCACTAGGCTTCTAAGAGCTTGGCTTTGAAGTCTATGAAAGTCGAAGGAGGACTGCAAGGACCGTTCTGAAGGGTTTCAGGATTTATTTTCTTTCGTTAGCTCTTTCAGGCTTAATGGTGTTCACAATTTTAACGGTTACTAAATTACTCTCGGCCCTCGGCCTAGGGAGGGAAGATTCCAGTGGGCGTGAGCAAGGCAGGCGGCTGCCCAGGAGAGGGCACCATCGCACCACCTCCCGGGAGACGCTACTCGGGAGCGCTGCAGCCTTCTGGGAGGTGCAAAGGGATGAAAAAAACGAGCATCAAAGAGGGCGGCTTCCCTGGAGTGTTAGAAATGGAAGCCAGAAAATTGCCCGGGAGAAATTGCAGCAGTTCAAATAAACATTTACTTTAAGAAGGTTATGGATAGATGACAGACAAATGGGATAGCCGTGGCAACTATGTTCTGAGGAGAGGATCTGCAAATACTTTGTGGTCTGTTAAGTGCAAGGGCACTTACGGTCTGACAGGATAACATGTTTGAAATGGGTGGTGTTCTGGAAGATTCCAGACTTATGGCCTTGTAAATAAAAAACCGAGACTTAGGGACTTTCATGCCTTGTTCATTCCCCCACCTTCCCCTCAGGGACAACAACTGATGGAGACATGTGTGGCTCTGGAAGGGAACCGATCACTGAAGCTGCCGGAAGATTCTGAGAGGAAGAAAATGGGGAAGGGATGTTATCAGACAAAAAGGAAGGGACAGGGAACCGCTTGGCTGAGCTGGAGTGAGGTGGAATGAAAGAGCCAGAGAGCATTGTCTATTCTGGACAGTCAAGTTGCCTAGACCCACTGATTCAGATGTGGACCAAAAGGTAGTATCATGAGTGGTTTTCTTCTTCTTTGGGCTTCTTCTGTGTTTTCAAACTTATTTATTATTATTTTTTAAACTTTTATTGCAGGAGTTAAGCTCAGGGGTACAAGTGCAGGTTTGTTCCATAGGTAAATGTATATCATGGGGTTTGTTGTACAGATTATTTCATCACCCAGGTATTTAGCCTAGTACCCATTAGTTATTTTCCTGATCCTCTCCCTCCTCCACTCCCTCCACCCTCCGATAGGCCCCAGTGTGTTTTGTTCAAACTTCTACAATGAGCGCTTCTGAAATTGAAGGGAAGCCCATATGATCATGTTATCTTTGTAAACACATTAAGGACTGAAGCCCGATACCTTCTGTCCTGGGTTGCCAGTCCTGTCTACCACCACTGGGATCTTCTTCTTCACTAACCGGTGTGGAATGACTGCAGTCACCATCTTGGTCGAACTCCTGCAATATCATAAAATTCAAAACTCAGTAATTAGTTATTCAATGTACCAATTTGTTGGCAGAATGAATGTTGATTTTTCTAGGCTAAAGATTCACACCGTGGATTTCTTTTAAATTGGATAAAGTATTTAGGAATAAAATAATAAGAAAGTATCTGCCCTTGGAGCACTAGGCTCAGACAGTCATGGATGTGATTAATTCCATAATCAAAAACGAAGAGCAAAGCTCAAATCACATTGACACATAGAAATTCAGTGTTTTATACTTTATCGTCTCAGTGCCCAGGCTGCTAAGCTGCCCCAAATTCCATCCGGGTGGGTAAGTGGAAAGAATCCTTTGGCCACAGTCACAGTGAACAACCCCAAAGGAACGTGATCTTTTCCATAATGCCTCCCTGGGGCATCATTTACAAATAGCAAGAATGGAAATCCCTGCTCCTTGTGGAAGCTACAGATATAACCCTAGACTGAAAGGAGGCAGCAAAGCTGATTAAAGTCTTCCCTATGATGGCGTTCTGATCTAAATCATGGTGCACAACACCTCTTAAACTTCCTTTTCACTCTCCGGAAAATAATCATTATAGTTGAAAACCAACTTGATTTACAGAAAGTACTCCAAACATTTTAAAGAAGAAATGTTTTCTTAGAATTCATTGTTTTTGATAGTTTCCTTCATTACAAGTTATAGCTGCTGATTTTGTGCCTTTAAATTTCTAGAACCATGATAGACCCAAGTAGTAGTTAAAACATCCCATCACAACCCAAATGTTACAACTAGCTGTCTGGTTTCTATGATCTAGGTGGCCTACCTATTTAAGGGGACTGTTGGACAAGAAGTCTTTGCCCTAAGTGCACAAGCCTGTCATCTGAAATGTCAGAGAAGTGGCGAGTCACAAAAATTCTCTGAGAGCTCATTTATTAATTCCCAAGAGAGCTAGGAAATTTCTTGCTTTTCTCTCCTTGTTCATTTTAATTGTTGTAGCAAATAATAAAAGTTGGTCAGGCACGGTGGCTCACTCCTGTAATCCCAGCACTTTGGGAGGCTGAGGCAGGTGGATCGCTTGAGCTCAGGAGTTCGAGACCAGCCTGGGCAACATGGCGAAACCCTGTCTCTACTGAAAATACAAAAATTAGCTGGACGTGATGGCACACACCTGTTGTCCCAGCTACTTGGCAGGCTGAGGCAGGAGGATGGCTTGAACCCAGGAGGTCGAGGTCATGGTGAGCTAGGGTCATGCCACTGCACTCCAGCCTGGGTGACAGAGTGAGACCCTGTCAAAAGAAAGAAAAGAAAAGAAAAGAGAGAGAGAGAAAAAAAAAGAAAAGTAGAAGAAAAGATAAAGGAAGTAAAAGTAAAACCCAGCCAGGTGTGGTGGGTCACACCTGTAATCCTGGCACTTTGGGAGGCCCAGATGGGTGGCTTGCTTGAGACCAGCCTGGACAACATGGTGAAGCCCCATCTCTACAAAAAATACAAAAATTAGCCAGGCATGGTGGCACGTGCCCGTAGTCCCAACTACTCGGGAGGCTGAGGTGCGAGGATCATTTGAGCCATAGGAGGTTGAGGCTGCAGTGAGCCATGATTGCACCACTGCACTCCAGCCTGGGCAACCGAGTGAGACCCTGTCTCAAAAAAAAAAAGAAAAAAAAAAAAATCCAGAGATAAAACCCTCCATTTATACAGTCATTAAAAATATTTTAGGTATTCAATCATAACAACTTAGTTGTCATACCTTACTTGTATTCAGTAGTTTATACTTAAACATTGTTTTTTAATGTTTAATTTTTATGGGCACATAGGTATATATATTTATGGGGTACAGGAGATATTTTGATATAGGCATGCAATGCATAATAATGACATCAGGGTAAATGGGGTATCACACATCAAGCATTTATCCTTTGTGTTACAAATGATTCAATTATACTCTTTTAGTTATTTTTAAATGTACAATTAAATTATTACTGACTATAGTCACCCTGTTGTGCTATCAAATACTAGGTCTTATTCTTTCTTTTCCTTTTCTTTTTCTTTTTGTTCTCTCATTGGGTTGATTATTCATTCTTTCTAGCTTTTTTTTTTTTTTGTACCTATTAACCATCCCCCTTCCTGCCTACTCCCCACTACACCCTTATTAATACTTTCTAAAGCATTTTCTATCTCCTGGCAAAAGTCAGGTGCCCTATCTCAGACTATCCTGGTTTTCAGTGGCAGATGGGTTCACTCGGCTCCTAGGCTGTTGTCAATTTCACTGCTTATTCTTCTCTGTATTTCAAAAATTCTACCATCATCTGGCAAATTCCTCCTCCTTCCTATCAAATCGCAAAGGGGGATCTATTCTTCCTAGAACATATGAAAATACAAAAAAAGTATTTTTTAAAGCAAGATTTTAAAAAATCACCTATAACCTGACAACCAAAGAGCAAACACTGTTAACATAGAAATCATATTTTCTTCGTGTTTCTCCTAAGTATTTAAAAATATACTTGCATCATATAATTTTTGTATCTGACTTTTTCACTTAAGCATACACTCATAAGCAATTTACTAAGTAAATGTCATTTTAATGGAATTTAAGATTTCTTTCCTTCAACAAATATCAGAGGGTCATAATAGTACTTTTTTTTTTTTTTTTGAGATGGAGTCTTGCTCTGTTGCCCAGGCTGGAGTGCAGTGGTGTGACCTCAGCTCACTGTAACCTCCACCTCCCGGGTTCAAGTGATTCTCCTGCCTCAGCCTCTTGAGTAGCTGGGACTACAGGCACCTGCCACCACGCCCGGCTAATTTTTGTATTTTTAGTAGAGACGAGGTTTCGTCATGCTGGCCAGGCTGGTCTCAAACTCCTGACCTTGTGATCTGCCTGCCTCAGCCTCCTAAAGTGCTGGGATTACAGGTGTGAGCCACTGCGCTCGGCCAATAGTACTTCTTTAATAAGCCCCATTAGTCTTACAATGTAAGTCCCATGATGCCTAGTAGGTCGTTTTAAATTCTTCATTTTTACACATAGTGTTATTAAATATTTGCAACTAACACACCAATTTTGCATTATTTCTTTAGAGTAGATCCGTAGATATGGAATTATTGATCCAAAGACTATGAAAAAGTTGGCTTTTTGTACATATATTGCCTTAAAAGTTTATCCCTATTTAAAATCCACCAGCAGTGTATGAATGTGCTACATCACATCTTCTCCCTTATCGTCATTGCTTTTCATTTAATGAATTAATTATTGTTTTCCCTTCTTTTCACAGGTGTTTATATGATGATGATTATTATTTTGAGGCAATGTCTCACTCTGTCACCCAGGCTGGAATTCAGTGGCACTATCATGGCTCACTGCAGCCTCGAACTCCTGGGCTCAGGTGATCCTCCCACCTCAGCCTCCTGAGTAGCTGGAACTACAAGTATGTACCACCATGCCCTGCCCCTTTTCATTTTAATTTTTATTTTTTGAGACAGAGTCTCTGTTGCCCAGGCTGGAGTGCTGTGGTGCAATCTCGGCTCACTGCAAACTCCACCTTCCGGGTTCAAGTGATTCTCTTGCCTTAGCCTCCCAAGTAGCTGGGGTTACAGGTGCCTGCCACCATCCCTGGCTTTTTTTTTTTTTTTTTGTATTTTTAGTAGAGATGGGTTTCACTCTGTTGACCAGGCTGGTCTTGATCTCCTGATCTCAGGTGATCCACCTCCCTCTGCCTCCCAAAGTGCTGGGATTACAGTCACCTGCCACCACATTTGGCCGACTTTTCATTTTATTATATTTAATGTAATATATGGAATTGATCTTCTTCTTATTGTTTGAATGTGAATACTTTGATTAATAGAAAAGTTGGAGATAGTTTTAGATGTTTATGGGTCATTTGAATTTTTCTTTTTTAGTATTATATATAGTTTTTGTGTAGATCCTTAGTTTAGAACACTCTAAGAGACCTCAAAACACATTTCTACGAAGAGACCTCAAAACATATTTCTACCATTTCATCTAATTACAGTGATTCAATGAAATTTTTATGCTAAGCTTTGGGAAAACAGCAGCCTTCATTTGGAAGTGTTAGACATACAACTGTTTCTCACATCAAGTTTCCATGTTGATTACAGAGCTGTGGTCAATCTCAACTATTCAGTTCATTTGTCAGTTGGTCCTGTGGGAAAAGTTGGAAGCCAGCAGTGTGGTCGTACCCACCTACAAAATGCATAATGATGACTAGCATTTACATATATAGTGACAGACACTGTTCTATATGCCTTACACATATTAACCCATTTATGCCGGAGGTTGCACATTTTCTTGTGTGAAAAATCAGACAACGGCGATGACCTTGAGCAGTGGGATATAAATAACCCCCACAAACTCAGCATTCCAGTAAAGGAACACTAGGCATAATTGGGTTAACTAATTTAATCCTCACAACTCTAAAGTTAGGATCTGTTATCTTCATTTTATACCTGAGGCCCAGAAAAGTTAAGTAGCTTACACGAGGTCACACAGCTAGCCAGTGGCAAAGCCAGAATTCACACCCAGACTCTGAAATCTGGGTCCAGAGCTTGTAACCACTCTGTGATCTTGTTAGCATGAAAAGTTTGAAACAATGAATTTCAACAAGAACCAGAAAAAAAAAAAATTAATGAGCAAAATAAAGGGGAAGGATACTCAAACCTAATTGATAAGTTTTGCATAGAAAAAATAATAATAAAAGATGTGTGATATCTATAAGTACCTGACAAAAAATTATGCCCTGGAAAAAACTGAAAAACCATCAGTATCACAATCAAAAAGGATGTAGGGAATGAGATCTACTTTGAAGGTGATCATGGAAGTGAAGACTCAAACAGAAACAGCTCAGAATTTTCTAACTTATTTTATAATGCTAAACAGGAATGACTTTAAGATGTGCTTGGGTGCCACAAGGAGGAGAATTGAAATAGTGTCACCTACGAGGGAGTAAAAGAGACAAAACACCAGAATAGCAAATCCCAAGCATAGATGGATTTCATAAACCATTGACAACACCACGGGAGCTGATAGATGGATGAGAAATAGAGCGTCGCATTCTAGCCTTCAGACAACAGCGTACCAAACATACAGATGGTAAAGGCATGATAGAAATCAGCCGTAATTAGATTTTTTTATTTTTATATTTTAGAGACATGGGATCTCGCTCTGTCGCCAAGGCTGGAATGCAGTGGCACAATTTTAGTTCACTGCAGCCTCGAACTCCTGGGTTCAAGTGATTCTCCCACCACAGCCTCCAGGAAGTAACTGGAACTACAGGTACATGCCACCATAACCAGCTAATTCTTTAACTTTTTGTAGAGACAAAGTCTTATTATGTTGCCCAGGAGTGTCTCGAATGCCTGGACTCAAGGGATCATCCCACTTCAGCCTCACATGTGCTGAGATTACAGGCATGAGCCACCACGTCCAGCCTACGATAAAATTTTGAAAGAAGATTCTCCTCAGATGAAAAAAGATGACTGAGCAAGTCTATAACAAGCCTCTCTGGAGCTGTCCTGCAGGCAAGGCCGCTGCTTATATTTGTAAACTATAAAAACCTATTTCAGACAACCAAAAAGAAAACCAAGCTTTCATTTAAAGAAAACAGTGAAAGGGATTTAAACCCCAGTTAAACCACTAGGGAAGAAAAGGCAAATACAGTACTGAAAAAAAGTCCATTTCTCGCTCAAAAAGGAGTTTAAACTTTATTTCAGCTACAATAAGAAAAAACACCTAGTGAAAGTTTTTTAAAAAAGATTTAAAGTTGCCTTAAAAAATGTACTGATTGGGCACGGCGGCTCACACCTGTAATGCCAGCACTTTAGGAGACAGAAGTGGGAGAATCTCTTCAGACCAGAAGTTTGATGTTGCTTGTTTGTTTTTTAGAAACAGACTCTCGCTCTGTCATCCTGGCTGGAGTGCAGTGGTGTGATCATAGTTCACTGTAACTTTGAAGTCCTGGGCTTGAGTGATCCTCTTGCCTCAGCCTCCCAAGTAGTTGGGGCTACAGGTGCATGCCACCACACCTGGCTGAGGCCAGGAGTTTGAGACCAGCCTGGGCAACATAATGAGACCCTGTCTCTACGAAAAATTTTTTAAACATTTATTTCAGTGTATTAATATGAAGTGATATAGTTAGTCCTTTTAAAAAGAAAGTTGCGGCCGGGCGCGGTGGCTCAAGCCTGTAATCCCAGCACTTTGGGAGGCCGAGACGGGCGGATCACGAGGTCAGGAGATCGAGACCATCCTGGCTAACACGGTGAAACCCCGTCTCTACTAAAAATACAAAAAAATAAGCCGGGTGAGGTGGCGGGCGCCTGTAGTCCCAGCTACTCGGGAGGCTGAGGCAGGAGAATGGCGTGAACCCGGGAGGCGGAGCTTGCAGTGAGCTGAGATCTGGCCACTGCACTCCAGCCTGGGCGACAGAGTGAGACTCCGTCTCAAAAAAAAAAAAAAAAAAAAATCAAATAATGGTAAAAGACTTATACCAAGAAAAACAGTCACCCTTTTCCTCAGAGGCAACCACTTCCAAACTTTCAGCTGTTTCTTTTGGTATTTTCTTCCGTATTTCTGCATAGTTATCATGCTGTCTCTTGACTCATCAAAGTGAGGCATCCTCTATTGACTTATTACGGTAGTTAATAATTTAATGTTCTTATGCCCTGCCTCCATCCTCCCAATACATTTACCTTCTTTGTTGTTAAATCAATAGTCAATGGCTAATTATGATTATGAGGCTATTGTACTATGTAGTAGTACAATTGTACTGTAGTATGATTATGCTTTCTTTCTTGTATAACTATATTTTTTTCCTGAACAAACCCCCAAACCCTTGTTTGTTTGTTTGTTTAAATAGACCTTACTTTTAGGGCAGTTTTAAGTTCACAGAGAAACTAAAAGGAAGGTATAGGCCTAGTGCAGTGGCTCCCGCCTGTAACCCTAACACTTTGGGAGGCAGAGGTGGGTGGATCACCTAAGGTCAAGGGTTTGAGACCAGCCTGTCCAACATGGTGAAACCCTGTCTCTACTAAAAATACAAAGATTAGCCAGATGTGGTGGAGCATGCCTGTAATCCCAGCTACTCGGGGGGCTGAGGCAGGAGAATCACTTGAATCCAGGAGGTGAAGGTTGCAATGAGCCAAGATCGTGCTCCAGCCTGGGTGACAGAGTGAGACTCCATCTCAAAAAAAAAAAAAGAGGAAGGTATACAGATTTCCCATATACTCCCTGCTCCCACACATGCACAGCCTCACCCAGAGTGGTACATTTGTTACAGTTGTCCATAGTTAACATTAAGATTCACTCCTGGTGTTGTACATTCTATGGATTTGAACAAATGTATAATGACCTGTATCCACCATTAGAATCATACAGAGTAGTTTCAGTGCCCTAAACATCTTCTTTACTCTGCCTATTCATCCTTCCTTCCCCTCATTCCTTATTTTTTTTAAATTTCTAGTTGGTTTATTTTATTTACTCTCTTACGTCTTTTTATTAAATGCCTACATCTTCCCAACCTACAATGGTCTCTCCACTTGATGAAATTTATCAGACAATATATCTGTTCTGTTTCCCTCCTCTGTCCTGCTCCCTGCCCCCATCCCAATCCCCCAATCATCTGAGCTCTTTGTTTTCTAGACTTGCTACATAGCTGAAGTCCTGGTCCTGCCTTCTTCATTATACCAATGATTCCCTCCTCTCTCTTGATCCCCTGAGTCATAGATCCTACTTTTTCCTCTTTCTTTATTTACTTTCTCAATTTAATAGAGCACTTAGTAGCTTCCTTAAAAGGTGTATCAGAAGTAAGATGTTTGAGATTTCTGTGTCTGAAAAAATGTCTTTATTCAACTCTAATGCTTAACTGAGAGTTTGTTTGGGAATAGAATCCTAGTTTGAAAACCATCTTCAGCTGGGCCAGTGGTTCACACCTGTAATCCCAACACTTTGGGAAGCCGAGGTGGGCAGATCACTTCAGGGCAGGAGTTTGAGATCAACCTGGACAACATGGTGAAACCCCATCTCTACAAAAAAACGCAAAAATTATCTGAGCACAGTGGAGCACGCCTGTAGTCCCAGCTACTTAGGAGGCTGAGGTGGGAGGATTGCTGGAGCCTGGGAGGCAGAGGTTGCAGTAAGCTGTGATTGTGCCACTGGCCACTGCATCCCAGCCTAGGTGACAGGGTGAGACCCTGTCCCCAAAAAAGAATAAAAGAAAAGAAAAAAAAAAAAGCTATGTTGTCCAGGCTGGTCTCAAACTCCTGGGCTCAAGTGATCCTCCCATCTCAGCCTCCTGAGTAGCTGGGACCACAGGTACAGGTGTCCACAGCTATGCCTGGCTGAAAACCATATTCTTTTTTGTGTGTGTCAGATATTTGAAGACATTCCCTACTCCACCCCTTTTCCATTACTTTTGATTTTAGTATAGCATACATTCAGAAAAGTTAACTTACCATATGTGTATAGATTAATGTTAATAAACCAAACACATTTATGTATCCAGGACCCAGATCAAATAAAAGAACACTACCAATATCCCCAAAGAACACTCTCATGCAAGTGCTATTTTGAATTCTAACACCATAGATTTGTTATTCCTCCTTTTGTTTTTATATAAATAGACCCATATAGGATTTAATTTATGTCTGGCTTCTTTTGCTCAACAATGTATTTGTGAGATTCATCTGTATTGTTGCATGTAATTTTAGATCATTCATTCTCATTCTCATTTATGTGTAGTTTTACACTATGTGAATATATCAAAATTTATGTATCCTTTTTATTCTTGATAGGCACTTAAGTAGTTTCCATTTGGGGGCTATTATAATAATGCTGCTATGATCATTATAAGATGTAGCTTATGGTAAACATATGATGCATTTCTGTTAGGTATGTACTTAGGAGCAGAACTGCTGGATTATGGAGTATGCATATATTTCTCTTTAACAGACACTAAAAGACAGCTTTCTAAATTATTCTAACATTTCATTCTCCCAGCAGGAGTGCATGAGAGTTCTGGTTGCTCTATATCCTTGTCAACTCTTGATATTTCCCAACTTCTAAAATTGTAATCATTCTGTGGATGTGCAGTGTTATCACATTGTAGTTTAAAATTACATTTATCCAATGACTGAAAGCTCAGCATCTTTAATATATTTTATTGCCCATTTAGACATCTGTTTTTGCTAAGTGTCTGATCAAGTTTTTGCCCACTTTCTATTAGCTATCTGTTCCTAATTTGTGGGAGTTTTAAAATTTTTTCTGAATTCAGGTCCTTTGTCAGATACATACATTGTAAGTATCTTTTCTCACTTTATGAGTTGCTTATTATTATCTTCATGATGTCTTTAGATAAAAAGAAATGCTTCATTTAATATAGTCCATTTAATTAACTTTTCTTTTATGGCAAGCATTTTGTATGTGTTTTGTTGTAAAAATTGTTGCCGGCTCCAAGGTCACAAAGATTTTATCTTACATTTTCTTTCAAAAGCGTTAGTGTGGTCAGGCACAATGGCTCACATCTATAATGCCAGCACTTTGGGAGGATGAGGCAGGGACATTGTTTGAAGCCAGTAGTTCAAGAACAGCCTGGGCAACAAAACAAGACCCCATCTCTACCAATAACAAATTTTTAAAAATTAGCCAGGAATGGTGGCATGTGTCTGTAGTCCCAGCTACTCAGGAGGCTGAAGCAGGAGTTTTGCTTGGGCCCAGGAATACTAGACTGCAGTGAGCTGTTATGTTTCACATTTTAAATTCCAATGAATGTGGAATTGATTTTGTGTATGGTGTGAGGTAGGGGTCAACATACGTATTGTTTTCTGTATGGCTATCTATGCAACCCAGAACCATGTATTGAAAATTCTTTCCCCTATTTCACTGCAGCGTGAACTTTGTCATATATCAGGTAATGAATTTATCTATATTTCTATCAATATCACACTGCCTTAATTGATTTAGCTTTATAATAGGACTTGATATCTGGTAGCCTAAATCTTCCAACTTTGTTCTTCTTCAATATTGCCCTCACTGTTCTTGGCCTTTTGCCTTTCTATATCAATTTAGAATCAGCTTGTTAATTTACACACACACACACACACACACACACACCTGATAGGTTTTGAATGGGACTGTGTTGAATCTGCAAACTAATTTGGCAGAATTGACATCTTTATAAAATTAAATTTTCCAATCCACTAACATGTTACATCATTCTATTTATTTAAGTCTTTTTTTTTTTTTTTTTTTGAGACAGAGTCTCGCTCTGCCGCCCAGGCTAGAGTGCAGTGGCGTGATCTTGGCTCACTGCAAGCTCCGCCTCCCGGGTTCACGCCATTCTCCTGCCTCAGCCTCCCGAGTAGCTGGGACTACAGGCGCCTGCCACCTCGCCCGGCTAGTTTTTTTTTTGTATTTTTTAGTAGAGATGGGGTTTCACCGTGTCAGCCAGGATGGTCTCGATCTCCTGACCTCGTGATCCACCCGTCTCGGCCTCCCAAAGTGCTGGGATTACAGGCTTGAGCCATCGCGCCCGGCCATATTTAAGTCTTCTTAAAATGTTCAGCAATACTTTATTACTTCCAGTGTAGAGGTCTTTTATTGCTCCATATATTTGTAGTTCCATATATTTGTAGCCGACAATGGTATTTTTAAGACATCTGGTGCCATTCTAGTTTCCTATCCTTTATATTATCTCTCTTTCTCTGAAAACTTTCAAGATCCTCTTGTAGCCTCAGTGCTTTAAAAGTTCACAATACTTTAGGGTAATTTACTTAGTCACTGTCCTGCAGTGATAGGTGCTTTAAACTTGAAAACTCATATCATTTGGTTCTGATAACATTTTTTCTTTTTTTTTCTTTATTTTTATCTCCTCCCTTTAAAACTATTTCTTCCCCTTCATTTCTCTGTGCTCCTGATTTCATCTGCATTCCTTGTTGTTTTGATGCTACTTTTCATATCAGAGGCTTTCCTCAAATACCTGGTGACCCTTGGCTATCTTGACTCTTCATATTAAGAAAGAGACACTAAAAATATGACTAGAAGTTCTCTCTGTATGTTGCTATTTACCTGTTGGTGGGCTTCGCTGGGTTGATCTGATAGTGAAATGCTTTTGTTTCAGGGAACTTAAAAGTGTCAGTATTAGTAGGTCTATTTTCTGGGGTTATTAAATCTCCAGAAGAGAATCTTCCAGTCTTTTGGCTTAGTAGTATAAATGGGCTGCTGGCCATATGGGAGCTAGGTGGGGAAGGAAGATGGAAGCAATATCTCTGTCAATGTTCAGACTTAAGCCTCCAGGTTGAGACCGGATTCCCATCTTTTACCTTGTATGTTGTTACTAAGTCCAGAATTCCTCCAGCTCAAATAATCTTCCACCAAATCTTCCTGCCTTCTGTGAGGGTGGGGAAGGAGTAAGTGGTGTAGTTACATAGAGTGGAAGTAGAATGTTGGGGATCTCTCTGCTCCTTATATACATTTTCAACCAAACCCTCTTTTTTTTCAACCTCATGCTAACTCCCAACTTCTGCAGTACCTGGTGCCTCTAATTCCTGGGCTTTTCCACGGTTCTTTGCAGTACATCATCTTGATTCTCATTAATATCCTTTCCCTGGACAATTAAGTTTTACCATTCTCCATGCTGCAAAATCATTTCTCACTTCTCTATCCACATTCTGACATCTTATATTGTGATTTGGGTTTAGCAATGTATCCTACCATGTTTCACCAAATCAAAGATGTCCCTGATTAAAAGCTACACTGTTGTTTTATGTACCACTAAAAATGACAAAACAGTACCAATTTGACAGTGACAGTTGTAAGATGTCTGACTTCAAAGAGGTTAAAACACAAAAATACACATCTTAGAATTGATAGTAGTTTAGGCTGGGCACGGTGGCTCATGCCTGTAATCCCAGAACTTTGGGAGGCCGAGGTGGGCAGATCACCTGAGATCGGGAGTTCAAGAACAGCCCGACGAACATAGAGAAACCCCAACTCTACTAAAAATACAAAATTAGCCAGGCGTGGTGGCCCATGCCTATAATCCCAGCTACTCAGGAGGCTGAATTAGGAGAATCGCTTGAACCCAGGAGGCAGAGGTTGCAGTGAGCTGAGATCAAATCATTCCACACCAGCAGGCTGGGCGACAAGAGTGAAAAAAAGAAAAAAAAAAAAAAGAATTGATAGTAGTTTAATTGAAGAAAAAAGAAGCTCAACATATATATTTTTTAAGGGATTAGGCCTCTCACTGTTGGCCAGGCTGGAGAGTAGTGGCATGGTCTTGGCTCACTGAGGCCTCAATTTCCTGGGCTCAAGCGATTATTCTGCCTCAGCCTCCTGAGTAGCTAGGACTACAGGTATGCACCACCAAGCCCAGCTAATTTTTAAAATTTCTTGTAGAGACAGGGTCTTGCTATGTTGTCTAAGCTGGTTTCAAACTCTTGTCCCCAAGTGATCCTCCTGTCTTGGCCTCCCAGAGTGCTGGGAGTACAGGCATGAGCCACTGCACCTGGCCCAGATCTTTTTTCTTTTTCTTTCTTTCTTTTTTTACAAAGATGTGAAAGTAAATCAGTGGAGGAAGTATGGTCTTTTCAACAAATGATAGAGGAACAACAGGCAAAAATATGTACCTCAACCTAAACCTTGTACTTTGTAAAAATTAACTCAAATTCCGCTGGGCTGGTGGCTCACGCCTGTAATCCTAACACTTTGAGAAACCAAGGCAGGTGGATCACCTGAGTTCAGGAATGCGAGACTAGCCTGGCCAACATGGTGAAACCCTGTCTCTACTAAAAATATGAAAATTAGCCAGGCGTGGTGGCGGGCACCTGTAATCCCAGCTAGTCAGGAGGCAGAGATGGGAAAATTGCTTGGGAGGCAGAGGTTGCAGTGAGCAGAGATCGTGCCACTGCACTCCAGCCTGGGTGACAGAAGTGAGACTCCATCTCAAAAAAAAAAGGAAAAAAAACTCAAATTGCATTATGGATCTAAACGTAAAATGTGAAACTATAACTCTTTTAGAAGAGAGCATAGGATAAAATTGTGACCTAGGCTTGGGTGGACAATTCTTAGTCACAAAAATCATGATCCATAAAGAAAAAAATGGATGAGTCGTTTTTTATCAAAATTTAAAACTTCTTTTTAATAAAACATTAAAAAGGATGAAAAAACAAGTCAAATAATTTTCTTGACTAGGAGAAAATATTTTATGAAGCATATACCTAGAATATATAAAGACTTCTCCAAACCTATCAGTTAGAAAGCAAATAATCCAATAAGAAAATGGGCAATGGGGCCAGGCATGGTGGCTCATGCCTGTAATCCCGCTACTTTGGGAGGCCGAGGCAAGAGGATTGCTTGAGGCCAGGAGTTCGAGACCAGCCTGGGCAACATAGTGAGACCCGATCTCTTCAAAAAGTTTAAAAAATTAGCAGGTGTGGTGGCGTGTGCCTGTAGTCCCAGCTAGTCAGGAGGCTGAGGTAGGAGGATTGCTTGAGCCTGGGAGATTGAGGCTCCAGTGAGCCATGTTTATGCCAGGGCCCTTCAGCCTGGGCAGCAGAATGAGACCTCAATCTCAAAATAAATAAACGACTTTTTGGACTTTTTTTTTTTAACCAATAAAATATAGAGTAGTAGTATATTTATTTGGGATATGTTAATTTTTATAAATATTCAAAAGGTACAAATGAGTACACAGTGCAAATTGCATCTCCAGTTCTCTCTCTGTAGGCAACCACTGTTGCTGGTTTGTTGTACATCTTGGGTCTCATTCCACAGTTTTCTATGGGCTGCAATGTTTGTTACTAATACTGTTACTGTACTACAGGGGATTTTTTGTAAAGTCATTCATCACAGGCAGGATGATAACCAGGGCCACGAGGAGGCACCTCCGTTTTGGTACCCTATGATGGGTTTCATATGATCAGGTTAATGATCTCCTTTTGTTTTCCTTTTTTTTTTTGAGATGGAGTTTTGCTCTTGTTGCGCAGGCTGGAGTGCAATGGCACAATCTTGGCTCACTGCAACCTCTGCCTCCCTGGTTCAAGTGATTCTCCTGCCTTAGCCTCCCTAGTAGCTGGGATTACAGGTGTCCACCACCACGCCTGGATAATTTTTTGTATTTTTAGTAGAGATGGGCTTTCACGGTGTTGATCAGGTTGGTCTTGAACTCCTGACCTCAGGTGATCCACCCACCTTGGCCTCTCAAAGTACTGGGATTACAGGCATGAGCCGCCGTGCCTGACTGTCTTTTCCTTTTTAAAAAAATTGAGACAGGGTCTTGCTCTCACCCAGGCTAGAGTGCAGCGGTGCAATCATAGCTCACTGTGGTCTAAAACTCCTGGGCTCAAATGATTCTTCCACCTCAGCCTCCCAAGCAGCTGGGACTACAGGTGTGTGCCATCATGACCAGCTAATTTTTTTATTTTTAGTAGAGATGAGATCTCTTTTTGTTGCTCAGGCCAGTGCAGAACTCCTGGCCTCAAGAAATCCTCAACCTCACAAAGTGCTGGAATTACAGGTGTCATATGATTTGGTTCTGTGTCCCCCAGCAAATCTCATCTTGAATTGTAATCCCCACATGTCAAGGGAGGGACTTTGTAGAAGGTGATTGGATCATGGGGGCAGTTTCCCCCATACTGTTCTCATGATAGTGAAGGAGTTCTCACGAGATCTGATGGTTTTGAAAGTGGCAGTTTCCCCTGCACTCTTTCTATCTCTCCTACCACCTTGTGAAGATGTGCCTGCTTCCCCTTTGCCTCCCACCATGATTGTAAGTTTCCTGGGGCCTCCCCAGCCATGTGGAACTCTGAGTCAATTAAACCTCTTTTGTTTATAAATTACACAGTCTCAGGTAGTATCTTTATAGCGGTGTGAAATGGACTAATACAAGGTGTGAACCACCACGGCCAGCCTAGACTTCCTTTTCAATATTAATGTATATAAAAGGAAGGTACATTTGATCATTTAGTATGGATTCAGCTGAAACAATCTTCTGTGGTATTGGAGACACACACAAACACACAGACACACACGCACGTGTGTGTGTGTGCATGAACACCCAGAGTAAAGAACTGAATATTTGTGTCCCACCAAAATTTATATGTTGAAATCTTAACTATCAACGCGATGGCAGTAGGAGGTAGGGCCTTTGGGAGGTAGGTTATGAAAGTAGAGTCCTCAGCCGGGCACGGTGGCTCGTGTAATCTCAGCACTTTGGGAGGCCACGGCGGGTAGATCACGAGGTCAGGAGATCGAGACCATCCTGGCTAACATGGTGAAACCCTATCTCTACTAAAAATACAAAAAATTAGCCGGGCATGGTGGCGGGTGCCTGTAGTCCCAGCTACTTGGGAGGCTGAGGCAGGAGAATGGCATGAACCCAGGAGGTGGAGCTTGCAGTGAGCTGAGATCCGGCCACTGGACTCCAGCCTGGGTGACAGAGCGAAACTCCATCTCAAAAAAAAGAAAAAAGAAAAAAGAAAGTAGTGTCCTCATGATGGGATTAGTGCCTCTTATAAAAGGGACCCCAGAGCACTAGCTAGCTGTCTCTCCATCAAGTGAGCATATGAGAGGTTGGCAATCTGCAGTCCAGAAGACAGCCCTCACCAGACTCAAACCTGCTGGCACCCTGATCTCAGACTTCCAGACTCCCAAACTGTAAGAAATAAATTTCTGTTTATAAGCTACCCAATCTATGGTACTTTGTTATAGCAGCCAGAACTGACTAAGACACACACACACACACACACACACACGTACACACACATCTTATGCATGAGTCTCAGAGTTTACTAGCTAATTGCTGCTCAGAGATTAAACTTTCAGAAGAGCGTCTTACCAAATGTGTTTTTTTATGATTACACTTAAAAATAAAATTGTAATATATGATTGTTATGAAGTATTCAAGCAGCACAAATAAAGTAGTAGATGGAGTAGGCTGTCTGTTGTTTCTTTAAAGGGAGGCTCTTACCTCACTGCTGCTGATGCTTTGCAAGATGATGTTTTGATTTTTGGTAACTATCATCATATCAGTTGGAGAAGAGCTTGTATCATGACAAATGTCAAGCAATGACTCAGCATGTCTTTCTATCAAAAGAAACATAATAGTACGTTTTGATAAGATTCATCTCCAGCAATTTCAAAGGAAGAGCTAGCTCTGTGTTCTAAAATCAGCTCCATTGTGTCAAACATTTTCCTGAAATAGTGGTCTGGGATCCTGATGAAGCTTCTGGCACTAATTTTCACAAGAAGGGATGTGAAGACAAGAGTCCACAGAGTGGATCGCTTACTATTTTTTTAAAGGCTTTGATGGTAACTGCTATTGCATAAGGACAAAAAAATCAAACAGGTACTTTGAGATTTTGGGCAAGTGAAATTTTTTAGAGAGTTAGGATGAATCAATCATCCTTTCTGATCTGAGTACCCACTAAATTTTAAGCTGTATGAGAAATTAAAACTTTACAAGAGTCAGATTTTAGTTAAACTTAAAAATCCAGTTACCTCCTACTTAATGTCTACATCGTCATTGCAAAACCCTCTGTAGGGTGCTGGGACATGAGTAAGAACTTTTTAACCATTAAAGCTGTCAGCAGTTCAAGGTTAGGGGACCCTCTTCTCCAGAGCTGTGCAGAGGAAGGACATCTGTCTTCCATGTTTCCTGAGGATGTCCCATCATTACGGACTTCTATTGGTGGAAAATTAGGAGACGCTTCTTGGACTCTTCCAAATAAACCCTGAAAAACTTCCATGTATTTTTCAGGGTACTGAAGACTTAGTGCCGGCTCAATCGATATTGGATTTTCTTTCTCTGAATCTGTGCACTGCCCTGAAGCCCCTGAAGTTATTTCTTGGGGATTGAGGATAATTTCTGCACAATTTGGCTAACAACTGAAATCAGAGCAATACAGGGCCTTACAGACCATCCTATAATTTAAAAAATTTAGATCGCTCAAACTTTCTTCTTTAGTTTGTAGAAGGGAGTGAATCATGAAGTTAAATTAATAGTAATCAAGAGTTACCACTTCAAATGTTTGGGAGTAATGGTTTGTGGTAGGCAAAGTTGCTAAGAGAAACCCTAATGATGAGCTGGAAATCACATTTGCTCTACAGTTGCCCAGGACAAAGACACTCAGCTCCTCTGAGCACACTTCTTATCTAGTGATTAAAGCCACATTAAATGGACAGAGTTCCTAACACCAAACAGCAGACTCCCAGTTTGTACCCTAGGGACATCCCCTCCTGCTATCCTGGCTTCTTCAAATAAGCATTGGCTTCTTTCAACAAAAACTCCCTCTTTCAGTGGCTCCTCTGCTTATCTTGTAGTGGAGACAAAATTGACCAAGTGACCTATACCCAGACCTTCCATTTCTTCACCATATTTTCCTGCTTTAGTCTCTGCAATCTATCTTCTGCCTACGTCTTGCCATTGAAACGTCTCACATCCTTACCACATCTGCTTTGTAATCTCTTTTCCAATTTAACATTGTTTCCTGCTCCTTTCTTCCTGCAACCCTCTTCTGATTCTCCCCCTCCTCCTCCTCTCACTTCCTGAGTCCTGATGTCCGTACCACTCCTCTCTATCTGTATGTGCACCTCCTCAGCTCAGCACTCTGCAATTTTCTCACTCTCATCAATCCCTCAACAACCTCACCCACCATGATGTCCTCACAATCTCCTCTCTGTAGAGAACTCCCAAACTAGCCTTTCAACCAGTCCTTTCCCACAAGCCCAGTCCTACAGAAACTTGCTACTTGAAAAGTCCCAATGTGCTCCCATTTTGTTGGTTGTATTTCCATCATCCATACTTTACAGGCCTTAAAATTTAGTCATCTTTGACTCAACTTTTGTCTCTGCGTCTCCGCTGTCAACGTCACAGCTCGCAGTTCTGTGAATTGTTCTTCCACAATGTCTCCTAGATCCACCACTCCCAGCATCTCTCAATCTCACGCCCCACCCAAGGACTCATTCCCTAGTTCTTACCACCACACATATGGGCACTTCTATAATTTCTTAATAGAGATCCCTGCCTTTTCCCTCAGATGTATCCAACACGATAGGAACAGGTTAATATTCCTAGAGCATGGCCTTGATCATTCTCTGGCTTAAACTTCTTTAGTGTCTGTTTTATTTTTTAAAAAAGTGATGTCCTTCAGCCTGACATCTAAGGCTCACCCCTCCATGGACCCAGTTTCTTTATGTATCTGACCTTTTGTTTCTCTTTTCCCTGACATGAACTTTCAGTTCTAGTTTCTTGTTTGCCCCTGGGATAAGCCATGCTCACTCCCAGCAAGGGGCCTCTGCTCCACAAAATCAAATTGCATCCTTTTTTCAAGGGTCAGATCAAGTCTCACCTCTTTCATGAAACATTCTTAGGTATAGCTTTGTCCTCTGCCCCCGAAGCTTCAAACAGAAAGCGAATCAAACAATAAAGTCAGGCAGCTTTCACAAAGTCACACGCTGCTCAGTGGCACACTTTTCATTATACTTCTTGCTGTGGCTGTTTCTATGTCTTTGATTGGACTCTTTTCCCACCTATATCAAACCTTCCCACAGTTATCCAGCCTTCAGGAACCACTACAAGTCCTTCTTCCCCTTTCAAGTTTACAGCAAGCTCTTTCTCTCTGACTTACGTGATGTGTCCCTGACCATGCTGTATATTTTCAAAAGTTTAAACCTTGCATTAGACTTCTTTGCATCCCCCAGAGCACCTAGTCATGGGCCTTGTACAGAGTCACTGCTCCATAAATAGCCGTGGACTTGATTTCTTTTTTTTTTTTTTTTTTTTTTTTTGAGACGGAGTCTCGCTCTGTAGCCCAGGCTGGAGTGCAGTGGCCGGATCTCAGCTCACTGCAAGCTCCGCTTCCCGGGTTCACGCCATTCTCCGGCCTCAGCCTCCCAAGTAGCTGGGACTACAGGCGCTGCCACCTCGCCCGGCTATTTTTTGTATTTCTTAGTAGAGACGGGGTTTCACCGTGTTAGCCAGGATGGTCTCGATCTCCTGACCTCGTGATCCGCCCGTCTCGGCCTCCCAAAGTGCTGGGATTACAGGCTTGAGCCACCGCGCCCGGCCTTGATTTCTTTAAATGGATCCATCAAACAGATGTAGAAAAAGAAAGAGTTCTAACAGGAATTTTTGGGTTGGGAAATTATGCACGTGGAGTGAAAGTATTTACCTGGTTTTGGCATAGAACTCATTAAAATGTCCAAAAGCTTCTGTTTCTTTGAACTCTCTATTTGTGACACATAATGTATCGCTGATTTTCCACTAAAATCACAAAGTTTAGGATCTCTAGGAAGAACAGAATCAACATTAAAGTTTATTTAGTTGAATCTGTTGAAAAAAGAAAACTAATATGAGAGGGCAAATATTTACATCAAATAAATAAAAAGTAATCTTATGTAGTTTGGGGATAATAATAATTATTTCAAAATGTATGAATAGAGGATGACAATTTTCCAAGATTTTAAATGAAAGGAATTTGCTGTATATCTTTATTCCCATCCCCATTCTAAAAACATTCTAAGATTTGCAGAGAATTCCCAACTTTGGACAAAATTTTTATAATTCTTTGAGGGTGCATAAAATCAAGTAAAGATAAAAACATCTTTTGTTGGGTTTTTTTTCACACTTTTAAATTTTTTCAATGAGTCATAAGGATAAAAACATTTTGATAAACGATTGTCTTACCATTCCAAATAGCTCACTTGATTTTTTTTCTTTTCAATAATTAAGCTAACTGCTGACTTTCTTGATATTTCTTTTTTCTAATGCTAACAGATAGCTCTTTTATGATTCAAAATGGTGGAATGGCAGAGAATCTTCTCTTTAAAATTAAGCTGATACTTTTATTTCATGGTCTCTTGGTTGAGTGGAGCAATCTTGTCATAAAAACCACAGTGTGCCTCTCTACATGACCTTTTCATTCCTCTTTACTTGGCCTTGTGGTTGGTAAGCCCAACTGGCTGATCTTAGGACCATTTACAACAGCACAAGTCTCTTCTTCTCCTCTCTATGTTGTACTGAACACTTGCATTAGATATCGGCTCAGAGAAATCCAAAGTCAAATGATGAGAATTCCATTAATAGATTATAGTGAGGGGAACAATGATGAAACTGGCTTTACTTGTCCTATTCTAGGACAAGGAGCAAGTTGATCATGGTCTCTATTCTAAAATCTTTGAATTTGAATCTCTTCGTTGCTGTGGGACAGGGTAATGTGTCATGAGCCACAGTAATATTCTCTTATGGACTTTTCTTCATCAAAGATTGTAATTCAAAAGAAATAGCATAGGACTGAAAATTGGGGTTGCCACTACCTTGATATGTGACTTTAAGCAAGCCACTTAACATATTTGCAGAGAATTCCCAACTTTGGACAAACATTTTTATAATTATTTAAGGATGCATAAAAACAAGTAAAGGTAAACTCATTGGGACCTCTCCTCATCTGCCTAGATTAGGGTGTCTCCAAGTGGCATATCTTGATTTCCGGTATTCTGGACCCCAATCCAGACCTACTGAACATCTCTGGGGTGATGTCCAGGAATCTCCACTTTCATCAATCGGCCAAACTATTTCTCAGCACTAGTCTGAAGTAGCTTCAAAATTCCCTTTTCATTCCATTATACTAACTGATCCTTTTACAATATCTTGTGTTCTTGACTATAATTTTGTTCTTGAAGCTCCCTCCTCCTTTTTTTTTTTCCAAAACAAAATTCATATGAAATGCTGAGAAAGAGCTCAGGCCATCTGTTCTTATTTGATGACAAGATAACTAAGTAACAGCTTTAGGAAACTGCAATTGTAACATGAGAGATTGCTTATTAACCTTCTTATTTTAAAAAAAAGTTCATTGTTTATCTCCCCCGCCCAAAAGAGCATTTGACATATAGTAATGTTAAGATAACTTGAAAACACTATTAGAAATTGCTTTTCAAGGCCGGGCGCGGTGGCTCAAGCCTGTAATCCCAGCACTTTGGGAGGCCGAGACGGGCGGATCACGAGGTCAGGAGATCGAGACCATCCTGGCTGACACGGTGAAACCCCGTCTCTACTAAAAAATACAAAAAACTAGCCGGGCAAGGTGGCGGGCGCCTGTAGTCCCAGCTACTTGGGAGGCTGAGGCAGGAGAATGGCGTGAACCCGGGAGGCGGAGCTTGCAGTGAGCTGAGATCCGGCCACTGCACTCCAGCCTGGGTGGCAGAGCGAGACTCCGTCTAAAAAAAAAAAAAAAAAAAAAAAATTGCTTTTCAGACATTGACAGTGTTTTCTGAAATAATTAGTAACATCTTGGGGGTTGAGAGCTGGATACTCAAGAATTATTTGACATTCCCAGTAACTACTAAAACACTACTCACTTCAAGAAATGAAACAAAGAGCTGGATATCATAAGAATAATAGGTAGCAAATTTTAAAAACTGCACATCACTTTGCCACTGTGAAGTCACTTCTATGACGGTGTGCGTGCATTTGGTATATATAGTAGAAAACAGCCTGGAATCCCTGCACTTTGGGAGGCCAAGATGGGAGAGTAGCTTGAGGGCAGAAGTTCGAGACCAGCGTGGGCAATATAGTGAGATTTCATCTCCACAAAAATTAAAAATTAGCCGGGCATAGTGGTATGTGCCTGTAGTTCTAGCTACTCAAAAGGCTGAGGCAGGAGGATCCATTGAGCCCAGGAGTTTGAGGTCACAGTGAGCTATGATTGCGCCACTGCACTCCAGCATGGGCAACAGAGCCTGTAAAAAAAAAAAAAAGAGGAAAGAAAGAGAGAGAGGAGGCCGGGCACGGTGGCTCAAGCCTGTAATCCCAGCACTTTGGGAGGCCGAGACGGGCGGATCACGAGGTCAGGAGATCGAGACCATCCTGGCTAACACCGTGAAACCCCGTCTCTACTAAAAAATACAAAAAACTAGCCGGGCGAGGTGGCGGGCGCCTGTAGTCCCAGCTACTCGGGAGGCTGAGGCAGGAGTATGGCGTAAACCTGGGAGGCGGAGCTTGCAGTGAGCTGAGATCCGGCCACTGCACTCCAGCCTGGGCAACAGAGCAAGACTCCGTCTCAAAAAAAAAAAAAAAAAAAAAGAAAGAGAGAGAGGAAGGAAGGAAGGAAAGAATGAAGGAAGGAAGGAAGGAAGGAAGGAAGGAAGGAAAGAGAAAGAAAGAAAGAAAGAGAAAGGAAAAGAAAAGAGAAAAGAAAAGAAGGAAGGAAGGAAGGAAAGGAGAGAGAAGAGAGGGAGGGAAAGGGGAAAAAAGAAGCTATGTGTCTCGGTTTACATGTGATTTCTGTAAATAACAATGGAATAGACACCCTTCGGCTGGGCTGACTAACTGCTCGTACTCACGCATGATGCCTTAGGAGCTGGGACAGAACTTCCACAGGTCTGTACGCTGGTAACATGTCAAGACTCTCAAACAGGTCCACATCTCTCACAGTCAGCATCAGAGGGGTCAAGCCATGTTGGTTTGGGAAATTTATATCCAGGAACTCTTCAGATGCCTTTAAAAACATGCGGCTTTATTTCTGTTGTGTTTTTACTGCATAGCTCTTTATGCTAATCTTTGCATTTTCATTGCTTGGCCAACTCTTCACTATAACTTCAATATGTTCTTTCTGAGTGTCTGTCCTGAAAGGGAACTGATGAGGTGAAAGAACACAAGCCAGAAAGACAGATCTGGGTTTCAATCTCAGCTCCTTAAGGTGGTTATTTAACTTCCCTGACAAGTTGTATCAGGGACACCCAGTTAAAAGGTGATCAAATTACCCTGATAAATTGAGGGTATCCAGTTAAATCATGTGTAATTTTCTTTTGGGATGTATTTATGCAAAATATTATTTGTTGTTTATCTGAAATTTAAATTTAACTGGGTGTCTTGTATTTTTATTGGCAAAATCTGGCAACCCTACTTGCTAAACTTCAGGGCCCTCAGCTGTAAGGTGGAATAGTAGTGTCTTCCTTGTAGGGTTATGTTGCTGATTGGGGCTAGAATGTAAAAAGCACTTAGCAGAGTGTCTGACACACAGTAAGTGCTCAGTAAACATTCACTGAATGAATAAATAATTCATAACAATATAGCAGCTCAGCCGGGCGTGGTGGCTCACGCCTGTAATCCCAGCACTTTAGGAGGCTGAGGCATGTGGATTGCTTGAGCCCAGGAGTTTGAGACCAGCCTGGGCAACATGGCAAAACCCCATCTCTACTAAAAATACAAAAAATTAACCAGGCCTGATAGCATGCACCTGTAGTCCTGGTGACTCAGGAGGCTGAGGTGGGAGGATCACCTGAGCCCGGGAAGGTCGAGGCTGCAGTGAGCTGTGATCACGTCACTGCACTCCAGTCTTGGCAACATAGTGAGACTCTGTCTCAAAAAATAAAAAATAAAAAAAATTTTAAAAACAGCTAACTTACCTGTATTTATATAGTCAAATGGAGGGAGGTATATGGATATAATTTGATGCCTTAATGAAAGTAAAACTTAATTTGGATAATTCAAAACTGAAAAGCTACCGCAGGCCAAAACACCTAAATTGTTCATTTTATAGACCAAAGAAATGCACTGATTTCATCTCTATTTCACTTTATGCTGTGTCAATATACTCAGTGTCTCTACCTCAGCTTCTCTAGGGACAAACTAGAGAGAATGGTATTACTTCAGCAAGGTACTGTGGGAATTAATTAGTTAACTTTTTTTTTAGTCTCTAAGAAGAAACCACCTCTGATATCAATGTTTATTATTAGTTAGAACCAACATGAAAATTTTGAACTGAGAATAGTCTCGTATTAGCATATCAATTCAGCATCTGTTGATCAAAGTATAGATCCAGTTACAGGTACCAGTTTCTTAAAACTTGGTTCCTAATGTTTAGGGGTTAAAAATGTGGTTATAAAAACAGACATTGGGCCAGGTGCAGTGGCTCACGTTTGTAATCCCAGTACTTTGGGAGGCCGAGGTGGGCGAATCACGAGGTCAGGAGATCGAGACCCCGTCTCTACTAAAAATACAAAAATAAAATTAGCCGGGTGTGGTGGCAGGCGCCTGTTGTCCCAGCTACTCCAGAGGTTGAGGCGGGAGAATGGCATGAACCCAGGAGGCCGAGATGGCACCACTGCACTCCAGCCCGGGTGACAGAGCGAGACTCTGTCAAAAAAAAAAAAAAAAGACATTACATTACAATTACAACTACTGAAAACACCATTAAGTAAAATACATTGTCTTTCAAAAAAATTTTCTAAGCCTCAGTTCGTGATGTTTGGCAATTTTAGACTATCATTTAGTCCAACCAAAGAATTTGAAGTATTGTTTGGTTTTGTTATATCTCTCCTTGAACTGTACCTGACTGGAATATCTTTCACTTTTTTCTTTATCTGTTTGTGTCTTTATCATAAGGGCTTAGAAGAAACTGTTTCTTAGCAGCAATTGATTTTCTTTCAGTTGGAAGATCACATGGTCTGACAGTCTCTTTGAAGGTAAATGCCAAGAGCAGGCAATTGCCAGTCACCAATAATTAATGTCCTTGGTTATGCATATGATTTTGCAAATTGCTTTCTGAAAAAGTATCTGTAAGTAGAAAATCTAAACAAGAGGATCAATACCCTGAGAAGAGCCCTTTAAAAATGTATCCTCTGAACTCCTTTCATAACAACTAAATATTATGCAAGGCATAGGCTCTCTGATTCCCTTTTCAGGATAAAGATAATAACAGCAACTGGTCCAAAGGGATCTAAGCAGCAATCGTACAAATGGCAGCGATGCCAAGGGAACTCCTCTGAGCAAGTTGATAGTGGTCCTCTGGAGGCTTCCTTGGAGCAAATCATTTCCCAGGGGTGTTGTGTGACTTCTAGCATCCAGCCCAAGGAAGGTGGAAATCGACCTGCTCCTATGTTCCTTTATTATCTTGTTTTCCACCCCAGTGTTCTCTTTGATCCCTTTTCTTTTTTATATATTCTGTCTGAAACTTCCTAGGATTACATTGGAAAAGAACTCATTTTTCTTTAAAAGGAGTCATATGTAGTCTGTCCCCTTTTCACCATCCACTCACCCACCCAAAGATGGAAACAAATATCAACTAACCAGTAAATGTTGAACTTGCTCAAGATCACCTTGCCATGAACTTTGTAGAAGTTGCATTTGGGGAGCCTGGATTCTATTAACTGCCAAGAGTTGTCTTTGGATATTGCAATTAGCTACGTGAATTGCGGTTCGATTGCTGTAATTGCAAAGGGTGATATCTACTCCCCTTTCCAGAAGAAATCCAACAACCTGCAAAATGACACAGTCTTAGTTAAATATTTTTAAGTACCAACAGTGTCTTCAGAGCTGGGTGGAAAACTGACTTAGGCATGGCTCTGATTCATTGGGAAGTGGGTGACTGCTATTTGCCCTTCTTAATTTGGGAAACAAAAATCTCATGACATGCATGATTTTTGGATACTCTTTTTTGGAGGGACTAGAGATCCATGAGTATTGTATGTTAAACTCACACAAAACATTGAAGTTTTATAACTGTCTAACATCGAGAATACAAAATCAAAGGGAGGAGGCATGGTGGTGTGCACCTATAATCCCAGCTACTGGGAGATTGAGGCAGGAGGATCACTTGAGCCCGGGAGTTCAAGGCCATCATGCACCATAATCCTACTGTGAATAGCCACTGCACTCTAGCCTGGGCAACATAGCAAGATCCTGTCTCTAAAAAAATACAAAAACAAAGATGATTCAGGCTTACTTATTCTTGAATGTTGCAAGTATTTCTGCAAGTGTTTCTAGAAAGAGAGTAAACTCTATTCAGTATGGTAAGGGGACAGATTGCCCAGTTGCGAGTTAAGAACTGTCCTTGGTCCTGAGACTGCACCAATGAACAAGACCAGTAGCCAGCCTTTAAGGTATTTGCAGTCTACTGAAGAACAAAGACACTTAAAAAAAAAAAAAAAGGTAATTGCAACATGGGGTGATAAATGTAACAAGAGAAGTGAATACAGGAGGCTGATGGGGGCACTTTGAGGAAATTTTTAAAGATATCTTGGAGAGTCTGCAAAGACTTCTTGGAGAAAGTGATGTCTAAGCTGAGACCTGAAGAATCAGACTCAGCCAGGCACACTGGGAGAAAGATTGTTCCAAGCAGAGCATACAATGTGAATAAAGTACAGTGTGTACAAGAGGGCAAGTAATATTCAAAGCTCTGGAAGGAGTTAGGTATGTCTAGAGCTCAGGATAAGAAACGGAAGGGAAGGAGATGTGGGTGGAGAAGTCAGCAGTGCCTGAGTCCTGAAAGACCTGACAAACCCCTTTGAGGAGTTAGGGCTGTGTCTTCAGGGCAATAGGCAGACAGTGAAAGATTTTCCTCAGAAAAATGACATACTCGGGTGAGTGTTTTAGAAAATCACTCTGGCTGCTGAAACAGATTGATGTGGGGAAGAAGGGAAGTGGGGAGACCGGGGAGTAGACTACCACAGTTGCCTCATGGAGAGATGACAGTGACTGAACAAGAGAAATGGTAGTGGAGATTTAGTGACTGAGGGCATAATCTAGGAACATTTAAGAGGTGGAATTGACAGAACATAGCCACTTATTCAATGTGGGAGTTAATGGTGAGCCAGAAATCAAGGATAATTCCAAGATACTGTCTTCAGTGTACTTTTGTCTGTCTTCTGTACTGCCACTGCAGACCAGGCTGCCATGGTCCCTTGCCTGAAGCAATGGAACAGCCTTCTCTCCATATCAAGTGCTTCTGCATGAAACTCACTAGAAAGGCCCAAATCAAAAATTCAGATAACATCAAGAGATGGGAAGATGAGAAGAACTTGGAGCCCTCATACCACCATTTCTGCTGGTGGAAGTGTAAATGGTGCATCCACTTTGAAAAACAGTCTGGTTTGGGAGGCCAAGGCAGATGGATCATGAAGTCAGGAGTTCAAGACCAGTCTGGCCAAGATGGTGAAACCCCATCACTACTAAAAGTACAAAAATTATCTGGGCGCCGTGGCAGGTGCCTGTAATCCCAGCTACTTGGGAGGCTGAGGCAGGAGAATTGCTTGAACCCAGGGGGCAGAGGTTGCAGTGAGCCGAGATCATGCCACTGCATTCCAGCCTGGGCGACAGAGTGAGACTCTGTCTCAAAGAGAGAGAGAGAGAGAGAGAGAAAAGAAAAGAAAACCAGTCTGGCAGTTCCTCAAATGATTAAACATAGAACGCCCCTATGATCCAGCAATTCCATTCCTAGGTATGGTACTCAGGAGAAATGAAAACATATACCCACACCACAACCTGTGCACAAATGTTTACAGAAGCATTATTCATAGTAACCAAAAGGTGAAAAGAACCATTTTCCATCCATGGATTGGATAAATAAAATGTTGTATATCAAGACAATGTGATATTATTTGGCTATAAAAATCAAGTACTGACACATGCTACTACATGAATGAACCTGGAAAACATTATGCTAAGTGAAAGAAGCCAATCACATACTGCATGATTCCATTCATATGAAAGTCCCAAATAAGAAAAGTTATAGAGGCCAGGAACAGTGGCTCATGCCTGTAACCTCAGCACAGGTAGGTAGGCTGGTAGGCCGAAGCAGGTGGATCACTTTAGCTCAGGAGTTCAAGACCAGCCTGGGCAACATGGTGAAACCCTGTATCTATACAAAAATTAGCTGGGTGTGATGGCACATGCCTGTAGTCCCAGCTACCCGGGAGACTGAGGCAGGAGGATCACCTCAGCCCAGGAGGTAGGGCCTGCAGTGAGCTGTGATTGTGCTACTGCACTTCAGCCTGGGCAACAGAGTGAGACCCTGTCTCAAAACAAACAAATAGACAAACAAAAAACAATAAAAAAAGAACAGCTATACAGAAAGAAAGTAGATAAGTGGCTGCTTAGGGCTGGGGTGGAGTTGGGAAGAAAGGATAGAGAGTGATAGCTAAAGGATATCAGGTTTCTTTTTATCTTCTTTTTCTGGAGATGAAGTTCTTTTTGAGATGATAAAAGTGTTCTAAAATCAATTGTGAGAATTGCACATTAATACGAATATTCAAAAAAAAGGAAGTAGCCACTTTAAGTAAAAGTAAATTGTATGGTATATGAATTTTATCTCAATAAAGCTGTTTTTGAAAATGCCTTTGCATGCCTTTATGGCCTTGCATGATCCAGCACCTGTCTGCATTTCCAGTTTTATCTTGTGCCAGTCTTCATCCTCCCTCTGCAAGATCAAGTCACCTTTCTATACTTCAAATGTACAAGATTTCTTTTTCCTTCATTATTATTATTATTATTATTATTATTATTTTGAGATGGCGTTTCACTCTTGTTACCCAGGCTGGAGTGCAATGGCGCGATCTCGGGTCACTGCAACCTCCGCCTCCAGGGTTCAAGTGATTCTCCTGCCTCAGCCTCCTAAGTAGCTGGGATTACAGGCCCCCACCACCACGCCCGGCTAATTCTGTAGTTTTAGTAGAGACGGAGTTTCTCCATGTTGGTCAGGCTGGTCGCGAACTCCTGACCTCAGGTGATCCGCCTGCCTTAGCCTCCCAAAGTGCTGGGATTATAGGCGTGAGCCACCGCTCCCAGCCGACTTTTTTTTCCTAACCAAGGCCTTTGTCTTTGCTGTTCCCTCTACCCCAATTGACCTTCATTTATGTCTTAGCATAAATACAACACATCAGAAAGGATTTCTTGACCGCTTTATCAAAAGAGAAGCCCTCTATTGGTTACTTCAAAGTACTAATAACAATTTGTAATTTTTTTTTTTTTGAGATAGAGTCTCGCTCTGTCGCCCAGGCTGGAGTGCAGTGGCGCGATCTCGGCTCACCGCAAGCTCCGCCGCCTCCCAGGTTCACGCCATTCTCCTGCCTCAGCACCCGCCCCCACGCCCAGCTAATTTTTTTGTATTTTTAGTAGAGACGGGGTTTCACCGTGTTCGCCAGGATGGTCTTGATCTCTTGATCTCCTGACCTCGTGATCCGCCCGCCTCGGCCTCCCAAAGTGCTGGGATTACAGGCGTGAGCCACCGCGCCCGGCCCACAGTTTGTAATTTTTTAAAGTGCTTCTTGTTTCCTTATTTGTTGTGTTTCACCTTCCCTCAAATGTAAGTCCCCAAGGACAAGAGATCTTATCACATGAACAAATATTGTATGAATGAGTGAGTGAATGGTTTAAGATAAATAGATAATGATGCCTTAGTTTAATTCAATTTCAAATAATTAAATGTTTATTTGATTTAATATGATGGGTAACACTGATACTGGTGTCCCTCAGGAGGGTAAGGTTTGGGAAGAAAGACGATGAAGATAATTTTGGACCTGTTGTGTTTGGGATGTCTATAATATACAAGTGGAGATATTTAGTTGGAGTTCAACATTGTGTGTGTGTGTGTGTGTGTGTGTCCGATATGGGCTTGAGAATCACGGGCCATCCTCACATTATTGAAGGACACCAAAATTTAAAGGATGAGAAGAAAGAACCCATGAAGGAGACTGGATAGAAGTTGCCAGAGAGGTAAGGGGAAAAACCAGGAGGAGGTCAAGGAAGAAAACACTTGAAGAAAAATTGGAGTCCAACGGTGCTAAGAGGTAGAAGTGGCAAAGGACATTATAGGGGACATTGGCAAGAGTTTCAATGGAGCAGTAGAGGAAGATGTCAGACTGCAGTAGTTTGAAGAAGTAAGCAAGTGGGGGCAGTGAGGATAAACCAGTAAAACATTCTTTTTTTTGTTTTTGTTTTTGACAGAGTCTCCCTCTGTTGCCCAGGCTGGAGTGCAGTGGCACTATCTTGGCTCACTGCAACCTCTGCCTCCCAGGTTCAAGCAATTCTCCTGCCTCAGCCTCTGTAGTAGCTGAGACTACAGGCACCCGCCATCATGCCCGGCTAATATTTGCATTTTTAGTAGAGATGGGGTTTCACCCATGTTGGCCAGATTGGTCTCAAACTCCTGACCTTAGGTGATCTGCCTGCCTCGGCCTCCCAAAGTGCTGGGATTACAGGCATGAGCCACTATGCCTGGCCGTCACCTGGTTTTTGACAGCAGACCCTGATGGTTTATGTGATTTGTTCAGCTGAATGGATTCAGGACTTTGGGTGGCATTGTTGAGGTGATTACTGTAGATTGGCCTCCTCCTGCTGCTTGGAGTTCTGTTGACAATAGCTTTCACTGAATGTTATATGAGACAAATTGATGAATCTGGCCCTAGCCTCTGTTGGTGAGATTAATCAGAGTGGCCAACAGACTGGTGAGATCATGAGAAAAATCATCAGATGCCAAGATAGTGTAGAAATGAGGGGTGGACCTTGTTAGGAGGCACGTCTCCATGGGTCTCTTATATTTCTGCAGGTCTTGTGAGCAAAGGCACTGATTGCTTTTATTCCATGCAAACTTTTCAAGCTTATTTGTATAGTGAATGGCTTTGGAAGATAGAGATAGTGTCTCCTTCTCCAGCAAAGAGTAGCTTTGCTTACTGCCCATTGTAAATTATTAGGGATTTCCAAGTTGAGGGTTCCTCTGCTGTTATGCAACCCACTGCCTGTTCAGGGGTCACCTGGTCCTCTTCCTATTACTCAGTGGGAATTAGGGCTTAGGGAACGGATACAAAACTGCTAAAATTCTGACTAATGCTATTGTTATGAATAAACACACTGCCCTTTTGCTCTGATCCAGTAGTTCTTTCTTCTGCTAGGAATCCAAGCAATTCTGGCAAGCTAACTCATTAGCTGCGAGTAGGGTAAAATCTCAGATCCTTCATAGTTCTCAAGAGATGTCTGCAAGTGAAAAGGCCTGAGAAAGGAAAGGAAGTGGTTGCAGGAGGACGTGGGATCAGTGGAGGTGTTTGCTTCTTTATGCACTGGCAGAAGGCACTTATCTAAGCATTTTTAAATGCTGATGGAAAGAAGCATCATTGTTTGTAATAACAAGAATCTGGAGACCACCCAGATGTCCACCAGAGTAGCATAGGCAGATAAATTGTGTAGGCAAATAAATTGTGGCATATATATATATATATATATATATATTTTTTTTTTTTTTTTTTTTTTTTTTTTTTGAGACGGAGTCTTGCTCTGTCGCCCAGGCTGGAGTGCAATGGCCAGATCTCAGCTCACTGCAAGCTCTGCCTCCTGGGTTTATGCCATTCTTCTGCCTCAGCCTCCCGAGTAGCTGGGACTACAGGCGCCTGCCACCTCGCCCGGCTAGTTTTTTGTATTTTTTAGTAGAGACGGGGTTTCACCGTGTTAGCCAGGATGGTCTCGATCTTCTGACCTCGTGATCCACCCGTCTCAGCCTCCCAAAGTGCTGGGATTACAGGCTTGAGCCACCGCGCCCGGCCTCTATATATATATAGTTTGAAGAAGTAAGCAAGTGGGGGCAGTGAGGATAAACCAGTAAAACATTCTTGTTTTTGTTTTTGTTTTTGACAGAGTCAAATATATATATGTTGTTTTTTTTTTTTTTTTTTTAATGAGATAGAATCTTGCACTGTTGCCCTGGCTGGAGTTCAGTGGTACGATCTCAGCTCACAGCAACCTGTGCCTCCTGGGCTCAAGCAATTCTCATGCCTCAGCCTCCCAAGTAGTTGGGATTACAGGTGTGCACCACCATGTCCGGCTAATTTTTTGTATCTTAATAGAGATGGGGTTTCGACATGTTGCCCAGGCCGGTCCCAAGCTCCTGACAGACTCAGGCAATCCACCCACCTTGGCCACCCAAAGTACTAGGATTACAGGCATGAGCCACTGCGCCTGTATTGTGGCACATATTTTTATCTAATGGAACACTAGATAGCACTAAAAATGAAAAACCATAGCTACACTTTGTGTTTCAAAATAGAGGAATCCCAAAAACATGATAGTGAACAGAAGCAGCAAGTTATGCAGGAACATGGCTGGGTACAATGGCTCAGGCCTGTAATCCCAGCACTTTGGGAGGCCGAGGTGGGAGGATTGCTTGAGGTCTGGAGTTCGAGACCAGCCTGGCCAACATGGTGAAATCCCGTCTCTACTCAAAATACAAAAAATTAGCGGAGTGTGGTGGCGCACGCCTGTAGTCCTAGCTACTCAGGAGGCTGAGGCAGGAGAATCGCTTGAACCCAGGAGGCAGAGGTGGCAGTGAGCCAAGATCATGCCACTGCACTCCAGCTTGGGCTACAGAGTGAGACTCCATCTCAAAAAAAAAAGTTATGCAAGGGCATATGCAGTGTGAGTTTGTTTTTATAATATTCAACAGCAGGAAAAAGCAAGCAATTATTTAGGCACGGATGCAGAGGTGGCCAGGAAATTATTAACCCAAAATGCCAGATAATGGTTAGCCAGGGTGGGGGATGCAATTCAAGACAGGAATATATGGAGAGGGCTTTTGAGGCATGGCAACGTTCTAATTTTTGGCCTGGGTGTTGGGTACACAGGTGCTTGTTTCATTAATTTTCTTTTTTTCTTTTTCTTTCTTTCTTTCTTTCTTTCTTTCTTTCTTTCTTTCTTTCTTCTTTCTTTCTTTCTTTCTTTCTTTTTCTTTCTTTCTTTCTTTCTAGCATATGTGCTATATTTTATAATTTGTTCAAAAAGCATTCAAGGAAAGGAGTCAAAAAAGAAAAAGAGTTTAAAACATAGTCAAGAGAGGCTAATTGAGGAAGCAAAGGTGACCAGGCAGGATTCAGGGTCCACTTGCATTTAAAGTCCCAAGAACTGGCCAGGTGCGGTGGCCCATGCCTGGAATCCCAGCACTTTGTGAGGCTGAGGCATGTGGATCTCTTGAAACCAAGAGTCTGAGACAGGCTGGGCAACATGCTGAAACCCCACGTCTACAAAAAAAAAAAAAAAAAAAAAAAATTAGCCAGGCATGGTGGTGTGTGTCTGTAATTTCCAGCAACTTGGGAGACTGAGGTTGGAGAATCACCTGAGTCCGAGGAGTTGGAGGCTGCAGTGAGCCAAGATGGTGCCACTGTACTCCAGCCTGGGTGACAGAGTGACCCTGTCTCAAAAAACAAAACAAAATGAAACAAACAAAAAAACAAAGTCCCAAGAACTTGTAGAGGCATCAACTTGTGCAGTTGAGTGAAATTTGTCTTTTCCACCCTAGTTTCCCCATTCTTGCCCTTTCTATTCATGAAGCCTCCCTCTTTGCTGCCTCTCCCCAACTCTACATGCTCATATTGTTGCCACTTTTACCTGAATTCTTAAACAGAACTTTATAAGTTACCACACACAATGATGTAACTGATGAATAAGATCCAAATGGGTTACTTTTTCATTAATGTCTCCATTTAATAAATATTTATTAACACCTGGCTGGGTCAGGCACTCTGCTTGTAGCTGGAGATACGGCTAGAACAAAGAGGACAAAGTCTCCTGCCCTTTTAGGCCTTATTATTCCCTTATTTACCCCTGTTTCCCTCCTTCCAGGTTTACGTGCATTTGTTAGAGCAGAGCATAAATTTCCAGGTACCGATGGAGCTGGGGGTTCATTATATGGTGCCATTAGACCATTAGCTCCTCGGGGGTGGCTTCTATGTTTGACTCACATCCAGATCCACCATGAAATCTAGTGATTTTCTTGGATATAGCAGGAATATTTGTGGACTGAGTGAAGAAATGAATAGAGATGGTTCCCATCTAGATTTAGGGTATCTCCCTCCCCGTACCCCACTGTGTGTCTTCGGACATTCGTTTATGGCAATGGGTGATATCACTATTCACAAATATCTCATTCTCAGAATCCTTAGCTTGGAAGACTTTTTGTCCTTGAGCCCAGCACGCCACATGTTACCTCTGTTAGATCTTCCTCTGCGGCAGTAATGAGAGGCGTATCCCCCGTCTTTGGGTGCTGAAAGTCGAGGTTTCCGAGGACGGATTGGACTTTAGTAACATAGTCACAGATGAGTTCCACATCACCTCTTGAAACTACTTCTAGGAAATCATGAATCAGTTTATTTTTATTCATCTTGCTAGTTCCACATGATTGCCTTGAAGAGAAAAGGAACGATTTAATTATATGAGAGCCAGCAAAGCTGTGAATGGTTCAAATGTAACATATTCTGCCTTTACTGCCACCTGTTTCCTTCTTTTATGTATAAAAATCTCATAACCGTTTCAAAGACAATTTTGAAAAGAGTGGGAAATGCCACAATACCACCAGGCTTGGTTTTTTGCGTACATGTTGAATTAGGAAGAATAATAATTTCACCATTATTTTGGAAGATCTGCTATGGTAGAGGAGAAGAGAGGATGGATCAACAGCAGAATGGAAACAGCACAAGCTTGGAGCCCAGTAGAACCTGGATTTAAATTCCTTCTCCACAGATTACCAACTGTGTGACCATGAGCACATGGCTCATCTCTGGGCTGCGTTTACTTATCTCTAAAATGGAAATGATCGTCCCCTCTTCAAAAGGTTGGTGAGGATCTGAAATATGATCTACAGAGGGTTGGCACATTCTACAGGTGAAAATTCTTGTTGGATTTTGTTATTTTTTTTTTAGATTGTTTATTAACCACCTTATACGTATTTCCTTTCTGAAAGTCCCATCTTCCCAACAATACGGTAAGCTTCTCAATAGCAGGGACATTACATGACTTGTCCTTTCATCTCCTCTTTGATTCTAGCACAGTGGGAATCATGGAGGAGCACAGTGCCCACTGTTCTAGATTTTCCAGGAAAGCCCTAATTTTAAATATCTCATATCAGTTTTCCAAATCATTGAAATATCTCAAATTGTAATTTTGGAGGTCACCAAACTACCCTCTCCTGCATGGAGCTTTTTTTTTTTTTCTTTTGAGATAGAGTCTCACTCTGTCACCCAGGTTAGAAGGCAGTGTCACAATCTTGGTTCACTGCAACCTCTGCCTCCTGTGTTCAAGCAATTCTCCTGCCTCAGTCTCCCGAGTAGCTGGGACTACAGGCGGGCCACCACACCCGGCTAATTTTTGTAGCTTTTAGTAGAGATGAGTTTTCACCATGTTGGCCAGGCTGGTCTGGAATTCCTGACCTCAGATGATCCACCCGCCTTGGCCTCCCAAAGTGCTGGGATTACAGGCGTGAGACACCGCGCCCAGCCTGGAGCCTCTTGCTGTTAGTAACAGCATGACATCCTTTGTCAGGCTCTATACTCCAACTTCTGCTTCTGACACCACCTCACTGTATGTAGCCACATGTTATCGATTCGATGTGCAATTTCCTTGCAGTAATCTGGCATGAGATTGAAAACAAAAGAACAAGAGGCTCATTTCATAGTACAACTTTGTGGAGGAAAGCTAAGGAAAACAAACAAGAAAAAGTCTAGATTTCTTCTTTAATGTTCTGAACACACAAATGGCTTCAGAATTCATGGGCCAGACTACATAGAGCCCTCGTTCTCAAACGAGAACATGTGCTTCACTCTAGAAATAGTTCTAGTCCATGAATTCATCAATTCATTAGGAAGATGCTATATGCCCTTCAGCAGCTTTCATTGACCTGTCCCAATAAACATAACACAAAACAGGTTAGACAAAATACAAGAAAGAGCACACATGGTTAAGTGTCCATGCAAACAGCAGATAATGAATCTTACAGATGTCAGAGAAATGGGCTGGCCATGTGATCTGGAAGATCCCCTTGAAAGAAGGCATTCATTGCTGGGCTCGGTGGCTCACGCCTGTAATCCCAGCACTTTGGGAGGCTGAGGCGGGCGGATCACGAGGTCAGGAGATCTGGCTAACACGGTGAAACCCCGTCTCTACTAAAAGCACAAAAAATTAGCTGGGTGTGGTGACGGGCACCTGTAGTCCCAGCTACTCCGGAGGCTGAATCAGTAAAATGGCGCGAACCCAGGAGGCGGAGGTTGCAGTGGGCTGAGATCGTGCCAGTGCATTCCTGCCTGGGCAACAGAGCGAGACTCTGGAAAGAAAGAGAGAGAGAGAGAGAGAGAGAGAGGGAAGGAAGGAAGGAAGGAAGGAAGGAAGGAAGGAAGGAAGGAAGGAAGGAAGGAAGGAAGGGGAGAGAGAAAGAGAGAGAAGAAAGAGAGAGAGAGAAAGGAAGGAAGGAAGGGAGGGAGGGAAAGAGAGAGAGAGAGAGAGGGAGGGAGGGAGGGAAGGAGGGAAGGAAGGAAGGCATTTGTGATATCTGGAGAGTCAGAGTGAAGGAGAATGGGCAGCTCTGATGAAGGACAGGCATGAACCCAGGCCTCTACCCGGGTCTGAGGAGGAGAGAGTGAAACCAGAAGGAAATTTACCCTGGATTCCCCAACACATCGGCAAGCCCATGGAGAGCTTTCAGCAGTGCGTTTTAGGAACATTGGTACTTTAGTAAGATTATTATGATGCAGAGGAAAAAGGCAGAAACAAAAATTTGAATGTGGCTGGGCATGGTGGCTCACCCCTGTAATCCCAGCACTTTGGGAGGCCGAGGCGGGGGGATCACCTGAGTTCAGGAGTTCAAGACCAGCTGGGCCAACATGGTGAAACCTTGTCTCTACTAAAAAATACAAAAATTACTCAGTGTGGTGGTGCGCACCTGTAATCCCAGCTACTCAGGAGGCAGAGGCAGGAGAATCGCTTGAACCCAGGAGGCACAGGTTGCAGTGAGCCGAGATCAAACCACTGCACTCCAGCCTGGGCAACAGAGCGAGACTCCATCTCAAAAAACAATAACAACAACAAAATTTGAAGTGAAGGTTCACAGGATTTGTGACTGACTGACCACAGACAATGAAAAGGTCCAAGAGGTTGGGGTCCAGGAACTGAGGGAGGACCCACAGCTGGGCAGGTGATTCTTTTTACAGAAAGACAATAGATGAGGTCAGCAGCAGAACCAGTACATAAACAAGTGTGTGTGGTTGGTGTTCTTGGCTTTCAAAGAAATGGTGGCCTTAGCTCAGTGCAGTTTCCTAAACTTGCTTGAGCATAAACATTGCCTTGTTATAAAGATTCCAAGTTTCCTTTAGTAGATCTGGGATGAGGCTGGGGACTCTCTTTTTTGAAAGAAATTTTTCATAGACTTTAAAAAATTGACTTTATTGCTTAGGGCAATTTAAAGCTTATTATGCAAAATTGGGCAAATTCTGCAAAATTGGGCAGAAAGTACAGAATATTCCCTCTCCACTACCCACTACTGGCCTCACCATCAACAGCCTGCACCAGAGTGGTACATTTGTTAACAACTGATGAATTTACAAACAGAGTATTATCACCCAAAGTCCATAGTTTACGTTAGGGTTCACTGTTGGTGTTGTACATTCTATGGGTTTGGACAAAGGTATAATGACATGTATCCACCATTTTAGTATGTATAGAATAGTTTCATGGCCCTAAAAATCTCTGTGTTCTGCCCATTCTTTCCTCCCTCCACACTAGCCCTGGGCAACCGGGGACCTTTTTATTGTCTCTGGGAGGCTCCCATCAGGCAACTTCTAGAAACACAGAATTGAATCCACAATCTTTCTTGCAATCCACTTTGTTTTCTAATTGACATTTATCATTACTACCTGTTACTCCTTTTGATTTAAACTTCCTAGAATAGATAGTAGTTCCCCCTTCTAATTTCTAGCGGAATACTTTGAAATAGAGAATGAATTCCTCAAGTCTTTATCTACCTTTGTTCAAAGTGAAGTTACATAATAACAATAATACAACAACAGCAACATGCCCAACATTCATTGAATGCTTGCTACGTGTCATATGCTGTTCTAAATGCTTTACAGGTGTTTTTTCTATTTAATTCCAAATAATACTATCAGAACAGTTGTATTATTATCCGTATTCTATAGATGAGGAAAATGAAGCACAGACACTGGCAAAATGGGATCTCACTCCAGAGAGATGAGAGCGCTACTGCCCAAAAAGATGTAATGGAGTCAGGCGCGGTGGCTCATACCTGTAATCTCAGCACTTTGGGAGGCCAAGGTGGGTGGATCACCCGAGGTCAGGAGTTCGAGACCAGCCTGGCCAATGTGGTGAAACTCCATCTCTACTAAAAATACAAAATTAGCCAGGCATGGTGGTGCATGCCTGTAATACAAGCCACTTGGGAGGCTGAGGCAGGAGAACTGCTTGAACCCAGGAGGTGGAGGTTGCAGTGAGTCAAGATCGTAGCATTGTACTCCAGCCTGGGCAACAAGAGTGAAACGTTGTCTCAAACAAACCACAACAAAAAAAAGATGTAATGGAACGAGTATTTAAAGGTGCATTTGCAGAATAGGCTTATTTCCATTTTCATGTTTGGACGTTAGGTAGATGCGGATGAGCTCATCATTACTCCTTGCTAGCCACACTGGACTGTGTCAGACTTTCCTCTTGTTTTATTTTTACCCTTCAGCTCTGATCCCCTCTGTCTGATAAGAACCCAATCTAATGTGCCTGAGAGGTATCCTCAATAAGTGTATATCCTTATAAGGCATATAGTGCTGTTATGTTACATTGGTTTTTAATTTACACAAATAATATTGTACTCTAGAGCTCATTAATTATTTGTTAACACTTCACTTTTAAGCTTTATCCTTGTACTTATATGTACAAGGTTGTTGGTTTTATGTTCACCATATTTTATTACTGCCTTGGTGATGGACATCTAAGTTGTGCACTCCACGAACAACACTGTGATAAATATCCTGGTTTAGGCCTTATTATGCACCCTGCAAACGTTTCTCTGGGGCAAGTGGGTCGAATGGATTTAATTTCACAAAGTACTACCAGATTCTCCTCCAGAATGGCTGTATCAATTTACACTGCCACCGATAATGCCTGTTTTCTTTAAGCTCTTTTAAGAGAAGCAGACGTTTGGTTGATTGCTGTCACTTAATCATCATTATCTTCATCATTAGCATTTAATAAGCAGTGTGCTTGGAACCTTACTAAGGGCGGAAGGGGCAGATGATATACTCAAAATCAGGCCACAGAAATAATTAAAACCAATACACACATCTGTCCCAGCAAATTGCTTTGTAACTCAGATTTACATTTTACATACTTGTTTTTGAAAATGCAACAGTATTTGCAGGATCATTTCGGGGGGGGAAAATGGTTTTCAGAAACAAAGGATAATTAAAACTTGTCTTTCAATAAAGCTAAAAATCAGGTATTCAAATAACAGTTAGGCAACAAATAGATATTTATATCACACCTTATTCATAAAGTAGAAATAAAACTTCAAACATTTTTCCCCCAAGGTTATTACCTAGCAATGTTATGGAGTTGTAACTTAACTTTTTAATGTAACCCTTAAGGGAGAGCATTTCGTAAGTAGTATCTATCATCTAAAATAAAACATAAAAATTTAGATTTAGCTAAACTACAATCCCAAAGTTATCAAATCAAATCACTGAAATACCGGGCAATGTGGTCATTATTTGGCCATTTATTGTCTCACATACTCAATAGTGATGGGAGGAAGACAGTGACTATTAAATGAGCTCATAGCATTATCTCTATATGCAGGTCATTCTTTTAGTTAACATGCACAGACCATGGCTTTTAAAAATTATTTTTATTACAGACGGGGTCTCACTCTGTCATCCAGGCTGGAGTACAGCAGCTTGATCATAGTTCACTGCAGCCTGAAACTCCTAGGTTTAAGGGATCCTCCCACCACAGCCTCCCGGATAACTAGGGCTACAGGTGCACAGCACTATGCCCCACTAGTTATTTTTATGTTCTATTTTTGTAGAGACAGAGTCTCACTATTTTGCCCAGGCTTAGTCATGAACCCACAATGCCTTTTATTATTGGGCTCTATATCCCCTTCTGAATTCAATCTGTACATGTCCATTTTAGGTTTCTTTCATAAGAAAACATTTCTCAATTTTCCATTTAGAATTGTTGTTGTTGTTGCTGTTACAGAGACTCCCTGTATCGCCCAGGCTGGAGTACAGTGGCACAATCTTGGTTCACTGCAACCTCCACCTCCTGGATTAAACAATTCTCCTGTCTCAGCTTCCCAAGTAGCTGGGATTACAGGTGCCCACCACCACGCCGGCTAATTTTTGTATTTTAGTAGAGACAGGGTTTTACCATGTTGGACAGGCTGGTCTCGAACTCCTGACCTCAGGTCATCCACCCTCCTTGGCCTCCTAAAGTGCTAGGATTATGGGCATGAGCCACCATGCCTGCCCATTTAGAATTGTTTTGGTCAATGATTTTTGAGGAATAATCTTTCATTCCACAGAGGTTTTTAGTTTAGCATCTATTAAAGCCCAGTCTTTTTTATTTTTAATTGCATGCATGGTTTATCTATCTGTAAAACCAAAACCTTTTGTTATACTGTACATCTGATTTAGAACCTTATGTAATGAAGATTTAAAGCAACAGAAATCTTATTTCATGTAGAGAAAGCGTGGTTAAGAACATATGTATACAATATTGATTGGTTACAAGAAGATTCATACCATGTAAAGTTTACACATATTTGGGTGATTAAACTGAAAGATTACCCCTAGGTATAATTCAATGAAGGCAAGTGTTTTTCATATACTTTTCTTGTCATTAGTAATTTAGCCTATGGTCTAGAGGTGCCTACATAAGTATTGGAGGAAATCGTCACAATATTTGAAAAGTAAAAAATAGTTTATTACAACTCTAAGGATATTATTATTTGAGATTAGGACACAGTTTCTTCTATCAGTTTACCTGGCGTTCCTCCTCTGGGACATCCTTTGGGGAGTAAAAAAGCCGCAACATACAGTTTATCTAAAATGGAAGGAAAAGCAGAGATTTGGCTTACCTGTGCTGTGTTTTGCTGAGGGAGGTGGCACACGGTTGAAGAAACACCAAGCCAAACAGTAGCCAACATCATCCTAATTCATCGTGGCACTGATTTCCGGGACAGCTGTAGCCCACACTTCAACTAGGGATCCATTTTAAAAACAGCATAGATTCAGATTTTTTTTTCTTTAATGATTTTACAGTGTTACACAGCCCAAATAATTTTTCTTTAAATTTTTTCTTTAATTAAGCTGATCCTGCATGCACAAACCCTTAAGTAAGCTGCAAAGAGACTGCTTAGTTTACAGGTTGTCGCCCAGGCAACCATCCACTGTGCATTTAGCTTAGAGAATTGAAAGCAGGACAGACCATCCGGGAAGGAAAACAAGTGTTGTATGCTCTTCCGAGTTGTTGCTCACGTGCTTTAACACTACCGAACCCCTATGTACTTCCATGGTTGGCACAATTACCATGATCACCTGATGCACGGAGGCTTTCTCCAAGAGATCCACGCCTTTGAAGGGGCCCTCTCAAAGCTGCGTATAAGTGACAGAGTGAGAATCCAATCGATTATCACCAAACTGATTGCATTCTTAGACTCAGCCTTGAGAAAGCGCCAGCAGATGGAAATCCTTACATTACAACATACTTCTTCTCTAGGTACGCTTGTGGTATTCTGAAGCAAAAGCTTCGGTAAAGAGACTGCACTTTTGTCTGAGTCAAATGGTAATAAACCCAGCTGCAAAAGACTTCAAATCATGGACTATGAAAACATACTCATGAGGAAGTGGACACAGGGCACTCCATAAGGTCACCTGGCATTTGTGTGCTGCTAAATTATCTTCTGCCAGTAACCAAAGGATGCAGGGGTTTCTCTTGTAAGGTAGCTTTCTCTTCTAAGGTAGGGCATCACATTATATATTCTCAACTGAATGGGCTACGATATTCTATCACAATAACAACAGCTGACATTTATTGACTAGTTCCTACGTTAGTCCATAAAGGACATGATTAATGTCATTTAACCCTCACAACAACTCCATGGAGATAAAACAATAAATAGCATCATTGCCATGTACAGAAGATGACATTGAGGCTCAGAGCTTTTAAGCTAATGAATGGTGGAGCTAGGGATTGAACGTAAGCGGCCTGGTCACGATGTTGAAATACTACTTTTACTATGCGTGAGCGCGTACACACACACACACACACACACACACTCTCTCTCTCTCTCTCTCTCTCTCTCTCTCTCTTCTCCAGTGGATGAAGACTTCAGGGTAAAAGCCATTCAGAGATTGTTAGATCTATGTAAACTCCCTCATTACCAATTCAGCTTCAAGCTGCTTGACACCAACTTAGGCACACACAAGCTGTTACTCTGTTTTGCTTCCTATACTCTACTTTGTCTCCACTCCCAGCAAGGTGAGTACTGTCTCAGCCTAACAGAGGAAGGTGTAAGTACTGTAGTTTCTGACTTTTAGGATTTCTGCCAGGTTATCCTAGGGTTCTGGCTTGTCTGCAATCTATGAATCTTTAAATTGCCTTCTCAAAAAGTAATCCTGGCCAGACGTGGTGGCTCACACCTGTAATCTCAGCACTTTGGGAGGCTAAGGTGGGCGGATCACCTTAGGTCAGGAGTTCAAGACCAGCCTGGCCAAAATGGTGAAACCCGCATCTCTACTAAAAATAAAAAAAAATTAGGCCGGGCATGGTGGCTTATGCCTGTAATACCAGCACTTTGGGAGGCCAAGGCGGGTGGATCACGAGGTCAGGAGATTGAGACCATCCTGGCTAACACGGTGAAACCCCATCTCTACTAAAAATACAAAAAAAAAAATTAGCTGGGTGTGGTGGCGGGCGCCTGTAGTCCCAGCTACTGGGAGGCTGAGGCAGGAGAATGGCGTGAACCCGGGAGGTGGAGCTTGCAGTGAGCCAAGATGGTGCCACTGCTGTCCAGCCTAGACGACAGAAGGAGATTCCGTCTTAAAAAAAAAAAAATTAGCCGGGTCTGGTGGCTGGCGCCTGTAATCCCAGCTACTTGGGAGGCTGAGGCAGAATTGCTTGAACCCAGGAGGCAGAGGTTACAGTGAGTCGGGATCGTGCCACCTCACTCCAGCCTGGGCAACGGCTGTAATCCTTTGTAATCCTTTGGCTAGGCGCAGTGGCTCATGCCTGTAATCCCAGCACTTTGGGAGGCCAAGGTAGGAGGATTGCTTGAGTTTAGGAGTTTGGGATCAGCCTGAGCAACATGGTGAGACCATGTCTCTACAAAAAATAGAAAAAAATTGCTGGAGGTGGCGGTGGGCACCTGTAGTTTCAGTTACTCAGGAGGCTGAGGCAGGAGGATTGATTGAGTCCAAGAGTTTGAGGCTGCAGTGAGCTATGATCATGCCACTTCACTCCACCCTGGGAAACAGAAAGACATTCTGTCTTTAAACAAAAAAGGAATCCTCCTTTTGTCTCTCATTTTGAGATAGAGTCATTCGAATCTTTTTTTCTTTTTTTAAAGAAACTCAATTTTTAAAAATAGTGAAGGGATAGTCATGCAAAACAAGGACAGTATCAGGTTGCCCTAGGGCTGTGTCAAAAGCTCTAAGGAAGCATGGAAGGGGAGTGTCTGACTTCCTGGATTGAGGGTGGGGGATGTATGTTTGCCCAGGCTGCTTGAACAAAATGCCACAAACTGGAAGGCTTAAACAACAAAAATTTATTTGTTCACAGGGCTGGGCACTGTGGTTCACACCTGTAATCCCAGCACTTTGGGAGGCCGAGGTGGGTTGATCACCTGAGGTCAGGAGTTTGAGACCAGTCTGGTCAATATGGTAAAACCCTACTAAAAATACAAAATTTAGCTGGATGTGGTGGTATGTGCCTGTAATCCCAGCTACTCAGGAGGCTGAAGCTGGAAAATTGCTTGAATCTGGCAAGCGGACGTTGCAGTGAGCCAAGATCTCGTCACTGCATTCCAGCCTGGGTGACAGAGCAAGACTCCGTCTCAAAAAAAAAAAAATTATTTGCTCACAGCTCTGAAGGCTAGAAGACCAAGACCAAGGTATCAGCAGGTTGGGTTTCTCCTGAGGCCCCTCTCCTTGGTTTACAGGTGGCCACCTTCTCTCTGTGTCCCCACATGGCCTTTCCTCTGTGTGTGCACATCCCTAGTTTCCTAATCTCTTCTCATAAGGACACTAGTCAGATTGGATTAGAGCCCACTCTAATGGCCTACTTTTAACTTAATCACCTGTTTAAACACCCTGTCCATAAATACAGTCACATTTTGAGGTACTAGGAGTTAGGGCTTCAACATACGAATTTTGAGTGAGAATCCAACTGATTACCACCAAACTGACTGCAAATACAAATAAGCTCATAACAGGGGGCAGAGAAAGTCTTCACAGAAGAGCAAATATCCAAGCTCAAACTTGAAGGACAAATAGTTTACCAGGTAAACTATAGACACAAGGACATTGCAGATTCTAAACAATAGCGTGTCCAGAGGAAAGAGAAAGCACAGCATGTGGAAAACATTGTAGGTGCATGTTAAAAGAGGGTGTCTATTAAAAGAGAGTAGCAGACACAAAGATGTGCTACTCAGACCTCCCTTAAAGAAAGAGTCACTGCCCAGCTATAAGGCGTGTAGTTAGGTGAACAGCCTACGGCTGTTGGGTTTATCAGGTTTGTCTAACTGTTCAGCCAAGGACCTGCTATTCTTGGAGTACTTCCTCCAGCCAAAAGCTGAGCAAACAGTGATAGCCAAGGCCACTCCTTTCTTGGGGAGATCCTGGCCAATGGTCAACTGAGCAAGGCCGTAGTACAAGGGGCTATGCATTTCCTGATGGGTAATTTTTGCCCCAGCACTTCCAGTTGGACTTCAGAGACTTCGCCAGCTTGGAGATCCTGGGGAGGAGCACTACGGACAGGGGTTGTCATCAATGGAAAGGGCCTAGGGAGGGGAAGAACTTTGAGCTTTGTTCAAACAAAAAGAAGGAGGAGCGTGACTCAAGAAGATTGGTCAAGGGAGAAAGCGGTAGCATATGAGATTTGCGTCATATGAAAAGGCTGGATCATGCAGGCCACCGTGAGGAGTTAGAATTTTATGTCGGGGCACTATACAGCCATTGATGGCTTTTAAGCAGGAAATTGCATTGGTCCAATTCCCTTTTTTTAGAAGATCACTCTGTTTGCTGTATGGAAAATGAACTGGTAATCTGAAAGTTAAAGAGATAAGAAGGTACAAAGAATAGATGGGGCAACTAGAAGACAAATAGTAGGGTGGTAGACAGAAATACAGTCATAAAAATAACTATATTGATTATAACTTAAAGGTAGAGGTTGTCAGAATGAATAAAACAGAAGACGCAGCCAGGCACGGTGGCTCACACCTGTAATCTCAGCACTTTGAGAGGCCAAAGCAGGTGGATTGCCTGAGGTCAGGAGTTTGAGACCAGGCTGGCCAACATGATGAAACCCCATCTCTACTAAAAATACAAAAAGTTAGCTGGGTGTGGTGGCACATGCCTGTAATCCCAGCTACTTGGGAGGCTGAGGCAGGAGAATTGCTTGAACCCGGGAGGCGGAGGTTGCAGTGAGCTGAGATCGTGCCATTGCACTCCAGCCTGGGCAGCAGAGTGAGACTCTTTCTCAAACAAACAAACAAACAAAAAAACCAGAAGACCCACATTACATGCTATATATGAGACATGTTGTAAATATAAAGCCATAGATAGTTTGCAAGTGAACAGATTGCAAAAGATATACCATGCAGAAACCAACCAAAGCAAAGTTGGTGTGGCTATATTAATATCCGATAAAATAGACTTCAAGGCAAAGAGTATTACCAGAGATAAAGAGAAATGTTTCATAATGGTAAAGGAATCAATTCATCAGGAAATCACAACAATCATGAATGTGAAGCAAAAATGGACGTAATTGAAGGAAAAAAAGGGATGTCACAATACTAGCTGGAGATTTTAATACTCCTTTTAAGGAATCAGGAGACTAAATATACCGAAAAGGTTAGTAACAACATAGAAAATCAGTCACTATTACCTAATAGATGTGTATAGAATTCCAGACACAAAAACTATGGAATATATATTCTTTTCAAGTGAATGCAGTGTAGTCAACAAGATAGAGCATATGCTGTACCACACCAGTTCTCAATAAATTTCAAAATATTGAAATTTTACAATGTAAATTAGATAACAATATGATATCTAGTAAAATCTCAAATATTTGGAAATTGTACACATACTTCTAAGAAAGCCAGGGATCAAAGAAGAAATCATTTGCAGAATTTTAAAATATCTTGAAGTGAATGACAATAAAAATACAACATATTAAAACTCGTTGGCTATGGTAAGAGTAGCACCTAGAGAGAAACTGATAGCCTCAATAATTATATTAGAAGAGAGAATAAAGGGCTAAAGCTATTGACCTTCAAAGATTCCATCTGAAGAAGCTATAAACAGAAGAATGTAGAAGACGTAAATAGGTGAAAGCAAATAACAAAGTAAAGAGTATAACCAATGAAACAGAAAGCAGACCAACCCCTCACCCCCAAAATCCTTCTTTAGCAAGATTCACAATCAAGAGAACAAATTGAAGGAAGGCAATCATGTAGCAGCCTGACAGGTTTTTCACTGGCCCAAAAAAGCCAATGCACTTAGAACAGCAGGTTTTGCAGTAAAGAACAAGATTAATTATTGTAGGGCCAGATGAGCAGAAGAATGGGAGATAGTTCTCAAATCCACTTCCTTGAGAACTCAGAGGATACAGTTTTTAAGGATAATTTGGCAGGGAGGGGATAGGGAATGGGTGCTGCTGATCAGTAGGAGAGGAAGCCGTAGGAGTATTCAAACTGTGTTCATGTGCTGAATCAGTTTCTGGTGGGAGTTTCTGGGTGGGAGTCAGTCTCTAGATATGAGTCACAGGTCTGGGTGGAGTCAGTCAGTCACCAAAATGCAAAAGTCTAAAAATATCTGAAAGACCAATCTTAGGTTTTGACAATGGTGATGTTATCTATAGGAGCAATTGTGGAAGTTGCAAATCTTGTGGCTTCCCAGCTACTGAACTCTTGAGCAGTAAGTGGTTACACAAAGGCAAACTAGGGAACAATGGCTGGTTATCATTTAACTATGCCTACATCTTAGTGGAATTCAAGCCCATCCCATAATCCTAACCTTGTGGTGGTTTCAGTCCCCAAGCAAGGAGGGGGTTAGTTTCAGGGAGGGACTGTTACTCTCTTTGTTTCAAAGTTAGCAAAACCACTGAGGTTAGAAGCAACATGGAATCAGATTGGCTTTCTCACACAGTTATAATTTTGTTTTAATTTTTAATTTTTATGAGACCATAGTAGGTGATACAGGTTACATAAGAAACTTTGATACAGGCATAACATGTATAAATAATCACATCAGGATAAATGGAGAGTATCTATCATTTCAAGTATTTATCATTTCTCTGTTATGACCATTCCATTTATATTCTTTTAGTTTAAAATTTACAATAAATTATTGTTCACTGTAGTCACCCTGATGTGCTATCAAATACTAGATCTTATTCATTCTATCTAACTATATTTTTGTACACATTAACCATCTCACCCTCCCCAACCAACCCCCACTACCCTTCCCAGCCTCTGGTAACCATTCTTCTACTCTCTATATGTCCATGAGTTCAGTTGTTTTGATTCTTAGATCCCACAAGTAAAAGAGAATATGTGATGTTTGTCTTTCTGTGCCAGGCTTGTTTCACTTAACATAATGATCTCTACTTCCATTCATGTTGCTACAAATGAGTGAATCTCATTCTTTTTACGGCTGAATAGTGTTCCATTGTGTGTATGTATCACATTTTCTTTATCCATTCATTTGTTGATGGACACTTAGGTTGTTTCCAAATCTTAGGTATCGTAAACAGTGCTGCAACAAACGCAGGAATGCAGACATCTCTTTGATATAGTGATTTCTTTTCTTTTGGGTATATAACTAGCAGTGAGATTACTGGATCACATGGTAGCTCAATTTTTAGTTTTTTGAGGAACCTCTATACTGTTATCCAGAGTAGTTTTACTAATTCATATTCCCACCAACAGTACATAAGGGTTCCTTTTTCTCCACAGCCTTACCAGCATTTGTTATTGCCTATTTTTGGAGAAAGGCCATTTTAACTGGGGTGAGATAATATCTCACTGTAGATTTGATTTGCATTTCTCTGATGATCAGTGATGTTGAGCACCTTTTCATATGCCTGTTTCTCATTTGTATGTCTTCGTTTGAGAAATGTGTATTCAAATCTTTTTCCTATTTTTTAAATAGGATTATTCGATTTTTTTCCTATTAATCTGTTTCAGCTACTTATATAATATGGCTATTAATTCCTTGTCAGATGAGTTGTTTGCAAATATTTTCTCCCATTCTGTGGGTTGCCTCTTTGCTTTGTTGATTGTTTCCTTTGCTGTGCAGAAGCTTTCTAACTTGGTGTGATCCCATTTGTCAATTACAGCTTTGGTTGCTGTGCCTGTGGGGTATTACTCAAGAAATCTTTGCCCAGACCAATGTCCTGGAGAGTTTCCCCTATGTTTTCCTTCAGTAGTTTCATAGTTTCAGGTCTTAGATTTAAGTCGTTAATCCATTTTGATTTGATTTTTGTATATGGTGAGAGATAGGGGTCTGGATTCATTCTTCTGCATTTGGATATCCAGTTTTCCCAGCACCATTTATTGAAGAGATTGTCCTTTCCTTAATGTATGTTCTTGGTTTCTTTTTTGAAAATAAGTTGGCTGTAAATGTACAGAGATTTATTTCCGGGTTATCTATTCTGTTCCATTGGTGTCTGCATATATGCCAGTACCATGCTGTTTTGGTTACTATAGCTTGTAGTATAATTTGAAGTCAGGTAATGTGATTCCTCCAGTTTTCTTCTTTTTGTTCAGGATACCTTTGGCAATTTGGGGTCTTCTATAGTTCCATATATATTTTAGGATTGTTTTTTCTATTTCTGTGAAGAAGGTCATGGTATTTTGGTAGGGATTGCATTAAATCTATAGATTGTTTTGAGTAGTATGGACATTTTAACAATATCAATTCTTTTAATACATTAACATGCAATGTTTTTCCATTTCTTTGTGTCCTCTTCAATTTCTTGCATCAACGTTTTATGGTTGGTTGGTTGGTTTGTTTGTTTTGAGACAGAGTCTCACTCTGTCACTTAGGCTGGAGTGCAGTGGTGCCATCTTGGCTCATTGCAACCTCTGCTGGTCCAAGCAATTCTCCTGCCTCAGCCTCCTGAGTGCTGGGATTACAGGTGTGCACCACCATGCCTGACTAATTTTTGTATTTTTAGTAGAGATGGAGTTTGACCATGTTGGCTAGGCTGGTGTCAACTCCTGGCCTCAAGTGATCCACCCACCTTGGTATCCCAAAGTGCTGGGATTACAGACATGAGCCACCATGCCTGGATATGGTTTTCATTGTACAGATTTTTCATTTCTTTGGTTAAGTTTATTTCTAGGTATTTTATTTGTAACTGTTGTAAATGGGGTTACTTTCTTGATACTTTTTCAAATTATTTACTGATAACATACAAATGCTACTGATTTTTGTATGTTGATTTTTTTTATCCTGCAACTTTACTGAATTTGTTTATCAGTTCTAGTAGTTTTCCTATGGAGTCTTTAGGTTTTTCCAAATATAAGATCATATCTGCAAACAAGGATACTTTGACTTCTTCCTTCCCAATTTGGCTGTCCTTTATTTCCTTCTTTTGTCTTATTGTTCTAGCAAAGATTTCTGGGGCTGGGTGTGGTGGCTCATGCCTGTAATCCCAGCACTTTGGGAGGCTGAGGCAGGTGGATCACCTGAGGTCAGGAGTTCGAGACCAGCCTGGCCAACATGGTGAAACACCGTCTCTACTAAAAGTACAAAAATTAGCCGGGCATGGTGGTGGGCGCCTGTAATCCCAGCTACTCAGGAGGCTGAGGCAGGAGAGGCTCGAACCCGGGTGGCAGAGGTTGCAGTGAGCCAAGATAGTGCCATTGCACTCCAGCCTGGGTGACAAGAGCAAGACTCTGGCTCAACAACAACAACAATAACACCAACAAAGATTTCTGGTACTATGTTGAATAACAGTGGTGAAAGTGGCTATCCTTGCCTTGTTCCAGTTATTGGAGGAAAGGCCTTCAGTTTTTCCTCATTCAGTATGATACTAGCCATGGGTCTATGCTTTCATTGTATTGAGGTATCTTCTCTCTATCCCCAGTTTTTTGAGAGTTTTTGTCATGAAAGGATGTTGAATTTATCAAATGCTTTTCAGTGTCAATTGAAATGATCATATGGTTTTCGTCCTTCATTCTGTTGATATGATGTATCACACTGATTTATTCACATATGTTGAACCATTCTTGCATCCCCGGGATAAATCTCACTTGGTCATGATGAATCTTTTTAATGTGTTCTTTTTTTTTTTTTTTTTGAGACGGAGTCTCGGTCTGTCGCCCAGGCTGGAGTGCAGTGGCCGGATCTCAGCTCACTGCAAGCTCCGCCTCCCGGGTTCACGCCATTCTCCTGTCTCAGCCTCCCGAGTAGCTGGGACTACAGGCGCCCGCCGCCTCGCCCGGCTAGTTTTTTGTATTTTTTAGTAGAGACGGGGTTTCACTGGGTTAGCCAGGATGGTCTCGATCTCCTGACCTCGTGATCTGCCGGTCTCGGCCTCCCAAAGTGCTGGGATTACAGGCTTGAGCCACCGCGCCCGGCCTTTAATGTGTTCTTGAACTTGATTTGTCACTATTTTGTTGAGGGTTTTTGTATCTGTTTGTCAGATATATTGGCCTATAGTTTTCTTTTTTTGATGTGTCTTTGTCTGATTTTTGTATAAGGGTAATGCTGCCCTACTAGAATGAGTTTGGAAATATTCCCTCCTCCTCTATTTTTTTGGAACACTTTGAATAGAATTGATATTATTTCCTCTTTAAGTATTTGGTGAAATTCAGCAGTGAAGCCATCGGGTCCTGGGCTTTTCTTTGCTGGGATAGTTTCTATTCACAGTTATAATTTTTGCAAAGACAATTTCAACAAGAGAGGCAGAAAGATTGTTTAGAAGACTTTGCTGGAAATCCAGATGGGAGATGATAGAGGCCGACTAGAATGGTAGCCATGAGGAGAGACAGAAATTGTTGAAATCCCTATACAAAACCACCAGGTAAACGGTTCATTATAAGAAAAGGAGATGGATATATTAAAGTTGCTGAGCAAAGGGGAGAGGTGTCTCAAAAAGGGGGCGTTAGGAAAGGATACTTAGAGTTTTAAGTACTGGAATTCGTCACAGGACAGTTTGGCAGGGAATCTGTAAAGTAGGTGCATTGCTTCAACAGTCAGTGGGCTTATCTTTAGAACATGTGAATCTACGTAAAATTACCATGACTGTGGACTTGTTTTGGTAGATGTGACTCTGAATTAAGCTTAGACAGTTTGTTTTGCACATCATGATTTGGTACAATTTATTTGTTTTGAGTCAGGAAAGAGTTGGCTTTGCAAGTGATAGTTTCTGTTCCAGTTCTTTTTTTTTTTTTTTTTTTTTTTTTGAGACGGAGTCTCGCTCTGTCGCCCAGGCTGGAGTGCAGTGGCGCGATCTCGGCTCACTGCAAGCTCCGCCTCCCGGGTTCACGCCATTCTCCTGCCTCAGCCTCCCGAGTAGCTGGGACTACAGGCGCCCACAACCGCGCCCGGCTAATTTTTTGTATTTTTAGTAGAGACGGGGTTTCACCGTGGTCTCGATCTCCTGACCTTGTGATCCGCCTGCCTCGGCCTCCCAAAGTGCTGGGATTACAGGCGTGAGCCACCGTGCCCGGCCCTGTTCCAGTTCTAAAGTGGACTATTTGAAATCTATTTTGGAAGTAGAATTAATAGGTTATGTTAAGAGGATTGGAATTGGGAGGTGAAGGATAGAAAGGAATCAAGGAAGGCTTAATGTTCAGACTTCAGCAACAGTATAAATGGAGGAGGTTGTTAAATAAAAATTATAGAAGGCTATAGTTTTAGATTAAGCTCCTGCACCAGACCCCAACAGACCAGACTAAATCAAAATGGAGTCACTCATGGTGAGGTTCTATGACACACCAAACCAAAACTGAGTTGTTGTCAGTCCTTCCGAGAAATTAGGAGAGAAAATAGCCTAATTTCCCAAATAGACCAGTTTCAATTGGCATAATAATGAAGTTTCACCAGTCTTTAATCCTTACACAAAAGATAACTTGAAGTAACTTGATGTTAACCACTAAGTTATTTTTCTATTTCTCTGTTCTGTTCCTGCCTTACAAGGGAAGTAACTTTGAAATGATGAAAATTTGCTTTTGGTTCTTGGTTTCTGCTTTCTTTGGTCCTTCTATGTCTATAAAAGCAACTTTTTCCATTTAGCTCATTGAAACACTTATTCTACTTTATAGAATAAAGTGTTGCCTTATGATAGAATTGAAAATAAGCCCATTTGATATCTTTAAATTAAATTTGTTGTAATTTTGTCTTTCAACAGGATGTATTTACTGAGATACAGATAGTGCTAGAGGAAAGTTTAGGGCAAAAGAACCAAGAGTTATGTTTTGGACCTACTTAAGTTTGGGATATTTGTTAGTCTTCCAAGAATTGATATCATGTAAGCAACTGGATATGGAAGTTCAAGGGTGCTATTTGGGTGCAAGAGAAAAATCTGAGAGTCGTCTACATATGGATGACATAAGGCCATGGGACTGGGTGAAATTACCTGAAAGTGTGCCTGAAGGAAGGAAGGAGACCTACCCATTCATTCATTCTTTCATTCAACACTATATCTTTTTCTTTTCTTTTTGAGACAGAGTCTCACTCAGTTGCCCAGGCTGGAGCGCAGTGGTGTGATGTCAGCTCACTGCCTCCTGAGTTCAAGTGATTCTCGTGCCTCAGCCTCCTGAGTAGTTGGGATTACAGGTGTGCACCACCATGCCCAGCTAATTTTTGTATTTTTTAGTAGTGATGGAGTGTCCCCATCTTGGTCTCAAACTCCTGGCCTCAAGTGATCCACTCGCCTCGGCCTCCCAAAGTGCTGGGATTACAGGTGTGAGCTGCTGAACCTGTTCTCAACACTGTATCTTGAGTTTCCTTTTTTTGTGCAAAGTATTACTATAAGCACTAGAGAAATATCAGAAAAACAAAGTAGATAAGATAAGCAAATAAACAGTAAAGGTAATAATAACTGGCTATAAATGCTATGAAGAAAATTAAAGTAATAGAGACTGACAGTTGTGGACAAGAGGGGAATTTTATTAGATTGTGCACTCATGGAAGATCTCCTGAAAAGGCGACATTTCATCTGTTACTTGATTGAAAAGCAGCAGCCAGCCCTTTGAAGAGTTGGGGGCAGAAACTTCTAGGTAGTGGGGACACTTGTGCAAAGGTCCTGAGGCACGTATATATATATAAAATGCTCAAGTTACAGAAAGAAGGAGGGTGGGGACGATGTTAGAATTGAAGTAGCAAGGCTAAGCACAAAATAGACTCTGAAGGGATTCATAGATAATAGTAAGATGTTTGATTTTATTCCAAATGCAATATGAAGCTATTAGAATATTTTACTCAAGGAAATGATAGGGTCTGACTTGGTTTTTTAAAAGATCACATCAATAGCTTTATAGAGAAAAGATTGTAGGGCACAAAAATGGAAGTCAGAGGTGAATGTCAAAGCAGTTGGTGCTTGGTTTGCCTATCTGCCAATGAGTGGAAACTTCAAAGGCAAAAAATATAAATGACTTTAAAAGTGCTCTGGTTGAAGGACATTCTTATGAGCACTTTTTTTTTTTTTTTTTTTTTTTAACTAAGGCAGAGTGAAATAAAAGGCATTGGGAAGTGACTGCTTGCCTGTAGACATCTGTTATTTGTTTGGTCCAAAGAAACCAATTTGCGTTAGCATTTTTATAGATTATGATTAAAGATGCTCTAGAACCAGAATTGCAACGCTTCCATTTCCCCTCACTCTGATCACAGTTAAGTACAGACAACTACAGGCTTATTGTTTTTTTTTTTTTTTTCTCTTTTCTATGAAGATCTGGTAGTGTTACAGACAGAAGGAGGGTGGGAAGGTGTTAGCATTGAAGTAGGAGGGCTAAGCACAAACTAGACCCTGAAGGAGTCTAGTTCTAACACTTTCATTTCCCCTCACTCTGATCATAGTTAAATATAGACAACTACAGGCTTCTCGGTTTTTGTTTTTTTTTTTTCTCTTTCCTATAAAGATCTGGTAGTGTTATGGAAGATGAATACGTATGGGGCCAATTTACTTTTTACTGAATATGTAAATATTGGGCAGGAAGGAGTTAAGGCAGCTGTCCTAATTTTTGTATTATTAGTAGAGACGGTGTTTTACCATGTTGGCCAGGCTGGTCTCAAACTCCTGGCCTCATGTGATCCGCCCACCTCTGCCTCCCTAAGTGTTGGGATTACAGGCGTGAGCCACCACACCCAGCCAACAATTTATTTACACAAGAAAAATTAAGAAAGAAACAAGAATCATGACAGTAGTCAAGTCTTCCCTCTGGTGGTCAACACGTTCAAACGCCGGCCTTCCTTCAGCTATACTCCTCCTTCAGCTATATTCCCTCCCAAGCCCCAAGCCATTCTATTCCCATGCCTTTTCCTATTTCTATTACAACACATAACAAAGCCAGTCTTGTTTGGAGTTGTTTTATCTCTCCATTAGATTCCAGTTTGTGGAGGATTAGAAATGTGTTTTAATTACCTTTGTTTCCTCTGTTGTGGTTATGTGTTTTACACATAGAAGTTTCTCAGAGAGGCCAGGCACGGTGACTCATGCCTGTAATCCTAGTGCTTTGGGAAGCCGAGGCAGGCGGATCACCTGAGGTCAGGAGTTCAAGAGCAGCCTGACTGATTTGGTAAAATCCTGTCTCTACCAGAAATATTTTAAAAAATTAGCCAGGCATGGTGGTGGACACCTGTAAACCCAGCTACTCGGGATGCTGAGGCAGGAGAATGGTGTGAACCCAGGAGGCGGAGGTTGCAGTGAGGCAAGATTGCGCCACTGCACTCCAGCCTGGGCAACAGAGCAAGACTCCATCTCAAAAAAAAAAAAGTTTCTTAGAGAATTTCACGCAGTGGCATTTTGCTCACTCTAGCAGAAGCTCAGGTTCTCAGCAGAGCTATGTGTTTATTATATTCTGGCTGGGTGGAAAGGAGGAGAAATAATTTCAGGAAACTAGTGTCAGATGAGATGCTGGAAAGGAGGACCTTGAAAAGGATGACAATTATCATTTTGAATCTAATGCTAGCTGTAAGAGACGAACACTATGAATAATTTTGAAATGCTTGGGTGACCCCAATGAATTGAGTTAAAAATGATTAAAGGTATTTAAGGTTCTAAAAAAGAGCTTTTTTGCTGAGACAGCACTGGTTCGAATGTGAGCTACATCTTCTGCATGTTAAGCATGACCTATTTGTCCCTTGCAACACACTTGGAAAAGGTGAAAGATTTTTCAGGAAGACCATGAAGAAGTCTGTTGCTTTCAAGGAACACAAATTTCCTCGGAACACTTTGCCCAAAATCTCTTTTTTTTTTTTCCATTTAAAAGATGGTATCGGCCGGGCGCGGTGGCTCAAGCCTGTAATCCCAGCACTTTGGGAGGCCGAGACGGGCGGATCACGAGGTCAGGAGTTCGAGACCATCCTGGCTAACACGGTGAAACCCCGTCTCTACTAAAAAATACAAAAAACTAGACGGGCGCGGTGGCGGGCGCCTGTAGTCCCGGCTACTCGGGAGGCTGAGGCAGGAGAATGGCGTAAAAACCCGGGAGGCAGAGCTTGCAGTGAGCTGAGATCCGGCCACTGCACTCCAGCCTGGGCGACACAGCGAGACTCCGTCTCAAAAAAAAAAAAAAAAAAAAAAAAAAAAAAAAAAAAAAAGATGGTATCAGGAAGAAATAGAAGATGGAAGAAAGGGTGCAAGATAACTAGGGCATCTCAGTGGGCTGAGAAGAGAGGTAAAAGACCACTGAGGGGCCAAGCGCGGTGGCTCACACCTGTAATCCCTGCACTTTGGGAGGCCGAGGCCGGCGGATCACTTGAGGTCAGGGGCTCCAGACCAGCCTGGCCAACATAGTGAAACCCCGTCTCTACTAAAAATACAAAAATTAGCTGGGTGTGGTGGCACACGCCTGTAATCCTAGCTACTCGGGAGACTGAGGCAGGAGAACTGCTTGAACCTGGGAGGCAGAGGTTGCAGTGAGCAGATCGCGCCACTGCACTCTGGTCTGGGCCAAGAGTCGCAGACGCTTGGAGAAATGTGAAGGAACAGGATTTCCTGTAACTCTGAATGGATGGCTGCCAATTTCATTAACTAAGGTGTTTTATGACTCAGAAAGGCAATGTGAGCAGGGAGGTTCCCAACTTTATGGCATAGAGCCAAAGATGACCATCCCTTAAAGCCCTAGCTCCCAAATATGGTTGACTATTAGCTTCATCTGGAGAGAGTTTATAAAAACACAGATTCTTGCAATTCCACAGAAAAAGAAGCAAAATATTTGAAATCATTCTTTAGAGGAGAGGAATACATGTGGCTAAAAATCACATATAAAATAGTTTTGTTTATTTTCTATTTTTATTTTTTTTTTTTTGAGATAGGGTCTCACTCTGTCATCCAGGCCACAGTGCAGTGACACAGTCTTGGTTCACTGCAACCTCTGCCTCCTGGGCTCAAGCCATCCTCCCACCTCAGCCTCCTGTGTAGCTGGGACTATAGGCACAAGCCACCATGCCCGGCTAATTTTTGTATTCTTTGTAGAGACAGGATTTCACCAAGTTGCTCAGGCTGGTCTTGAATTCCTGAGCTCAAGTGATCCAACCCACCTCGGCCTCCCAAGGTGCTGAGATTACAGATGTGAGCCACTGCACTTGGCCTAAAATTGTTTAATTTGACAAGAGAAATGCAAATCAACCCATTTTTGCTCATATTGCCAAATGTATAAAAGATTAATAGTTTTAAATGTTGTAGGGAAATATGTACTCATATATTATTAGTAAGTATGTAAATTAATGAAGTCCATTTTAGACATTGCAATCTGCTCCTATTACATTGCAAAATGCACATACTCTTCAACCCAGCATTTCCATTTCTCAGTATTTACCCTACAATAATTCCTACATGACCATATTTTTAAATGTTTATTATGAAAATTTCAAATGTACTAAGTAAACAGTATAGTAAAATGAACCCCCATAAACTTCTCACCCATCTAAGACTGTCATTGACAGCAAGTTATCAGTCAATAGTAAATGGTCTGTGTGTCAAAACTTAGAAGACAGTTAAACAAAAGGTGGTATATCCATGCATTGGAGTTTGGAATACTGTGCAACAGCATAAGAAAGGAGGAAAGAGCTTATATCGCGTCTTAAATGGGCTCCAAGTCATATACTTAAGTAAAAAAAGTGAATTGGTAAATAATGCATATCATATGATACCAGTATGATGAAGGAATTCAGAGAACATCTTCAGGGATCAGCCCTACCACCTACTAGGTGAGTGACTTGGGCAAGTCGTCTATGTTCTTTCTGCCTCAGTTTCCTCATCTATAAAATAGGGTTGTATGACAATAGTGTATATCTTATAGGGTTATTATGAAAATTAAATGAATTAATAGGAGTAAAGTACTTAGAGGAGTGTACATATCAAGTGACAGACATCCTTATTTGTGCAAAATATTGATAAAAGAAAAGGTAAAAACTATTTATATGCAAATATGTATGTAACAGCATAGGAAAGCATCTGAAAAGATTCATACTTAACTAGTATCAATCATTATATCTTCGGAGTATGTGCATTGGAAAGACAGTCAAGGAAGGCATTCATTTTATGCATATCATTTGAACTTTTTACAATGAGAAGACATTCCTATGACATTTCTATTACTTGTCTCATACTTAGACAATTTAAATTAAAATACAGATTCCCAGGCTGTATCTTTGGTGATAAATAGTGGTAAGTATCTCCAAACAACAGACATAAATGGAAGATGCAAGATCGACTGCAACAACATAGCAGAAGCGGTAGAGATGGAAATCTTTTTTCTTTTGAGATGGAGTCTTGCTCTGTCACCCAGACTGGAGTGCAGTGGTGCTATCTCAGCTCACTGCAACCTCCACCTCCCAGGTTCATGCCATTCTCCTGCCTCAGCCTCCCAAGTAGCTGGGACTACAGGCGCCCACCACCATGCCCAGCTAAGATTTTCGTATTTTTGTAGTAGAGACAGGGTTCATCGTGTTAGCCAGGATGGTCTCGATCTACTGACCTCGTGATCCTCCTGCCTCGGCCTCCCAAAGTGCTGGGATTACAGGCGTGAGCCACTGCGCCCGGCTGAGATGGAAATCTTTAAACGTTAGTAATTAGACTGAAGTGGATGTTTAAAAAAATCTGAGGAGCAGACCAGCAAGCATTTGGTGATGTTATTGCTGTGAAAGTAGTTACTGGGACTCAGAGCAATGTGACACAAAAGAAAGGCAGTGCTACGGTTTGAATGTTCCTTCCAAAACTCATGTTAAAACTTAATCTCCGATGTGGCAATGTAAGAGGTGGGGCCTTTAAGAGGTGATTGGATCATGAGTTCTCTGGCTTCATGAATGGATTAATCCACTTACAGATTAATCAATTAATAGGTTAATGGATTAATGGGTTATCGTGGGAGTGGAACTGGTGGCTTTGAGGAAGAAGAAGAGATCTAAGCTAGCACACTCAGCCCTCTCCTCATGTGATGCCTCCTTGACCTTGGGCTTCTCAGCTTCCATATAACTATAAGAAATTTCTTTTTTTTTTTTTTGAGACGGAGTCTCGCTCTGTAGCCCGGGCTGGAGTGCAGTGACCGGATCTCAGCTCACTGCAAGCTCCGCCTCCCGGGTTTACGCCATTCTCCTGCCTCAGCCTCCCGAGTAGCTGGGACTACAGGCGCCCGCCACCTCGCCCGGCTAGTTTTTTGTATTTTTAGTAGAGACGGGGTTTCACCGTGTTAGCCAGGATGGTCTCGATCTCCTGACCTCGTGATCCGCCCGTCTCGGCCTCCCAAAGTGCTGGGATTACAGGCTTGAGCCACCGCGCCCGGCCAACTATAAGAAATTTCTTTCTTCATACAATACCCAGTTTCCAGACATTTTGTTATAAGCAATAGGAAACAGATGAAGAGAGTCAGGATTAGGTCTAAAACTTTGCTTTTTTTTTTTTTTTTTTTTTAGACTGTCGCCCAGGCTGGAGTGCAATGGCACGATTTCGTTTCACTGCAACCTCTGCCTCCCAGGTTCAAGCAATTCTCATACCTCAGCTTACTGAGCAGCTGGGATTACAGGAGCACACCACCACGCCTGGCTAATTTTTTTGGTATTTGTATTAGAGACGGGGTTTCACCGTGTTGGCCAGGCTGGTCTCAAACTCCTGACCTTAGGTGATCTGCCTGCCTCGGCCTCTCAAAGTGCTGGGATTACAGGCATGAGCCACTGCATTCGGCCTCATTTGTTAATCATCTGCAGCTAGAATAGTTCCCCATTCTGAATTAGGAAAGATTAGAGTTTAAATAAGAATATGTCTGTGTGAAATATAGTAATTAGTTGTATATAGATATATGCTCACATGTACTCGCTTAGCAGAATATGCTTATTCTCTAAACTTTATGTAATTCTCATGATTCTTCAATTAACTATTTTGTTTCTCACATTCTCTGTTGAAGATCCATTAAAATATTTTTAAAACTAGAAACACATAAACTTGAGCAAACTAAATCAACCTGTTAGCAGTTATGTCTTATTCAAACCTGCCAGACAACAAATTACAAACTTAAGGACTGAAATTAGCTGCTCTTGACTTATTATTACCGTTTAGAAGAATTCAGTTACTTTATATTTGAAACTTCCTGAGGGCAGGCACCTTGTTTTTATATTTTTGTTTCCCAGTTTTTGGAACAGTGCCAGGCACATAGCAGCTGCCTTTAACAAATCTTTTCTGAGTGAAAAAATGACAGGTGAGTGAATGAAGATTGCATCATTTCTCTTGAAATTCTATGGAGATTCGTGATCCTTTTGTAGTTCATGAACATGATGACTGGGTGTTCACGCGCATGTGTGAGATGTGCCACCCTTGAACTTTGTTACAATGTCAGTGTATTACCCGTCTGACCTGAAAAGAGAAAAAAATTAAATTCTTTGGAGATGCCTTGCCTAGGTGACTATACTGCTTTCTGGTTCAATCGATAGTGGACTACTTTTAAAAAAAAAAAAAAACACATAAGATATTATGTATGTGTTCTGAAAAGTCCTTGAATTTTTTTCTGACGTTGATTTTACAAAGAGCTTTAAGAAGTTGGATAGCCATCATGCATCCCTTTAAAAACCATATATAGTTATTTATGTCTTATCCCTAGATTCTCAGACTGTGAGAACCCAACAGGCAGAGCTTCTTTGAATCCCTCCAGAGGATTGACCATAGTGCCAAGACAGCAGACACTCGATAGATATGACCAAATGAATGAAAAAATGCTGTCCGATAATTTTGACTTAGAGAATTTTTATCCGAAGAGTTTCTTGTTCTCATACAAGTCTTCCTCTTCCAGCTGCACCTTCTACTGCACTGGTTCTCACAGAGAATTCTTGATTGTCCCTGCATAAAGGCCATCCAGATAGATGAGGATGCTATAGTCAGTCTCATAGTTGTTGCTCCTTTCACAAACAATGTTTGCTCTATAACTAAGATCTAATTAAACTGTTATGCCCCTACATTCCTCTGAGGACTAAGCTGAGGGTGATTTTTCCAGGCTTCTAATCCCTTAAATTGCCTATGCATTAGACTATCTCCCTGTGGCCATTATTGACAACACCTCAAAATATAACTGAATTGTGCCAGAAAGGAAATGCACTTGAATGGAAAAGCCCTTGCCTTTGGATGTGTAGCAAAATAGCTCTTAATACTGAAGAAACAATCTTTTCTGCCTTGTGAACCAGTGAAATCTAATAAAAGTATGTCTCCCCTGGGTATTTTACATCATTAGCATCCTGGCTTCGCACTTTGGTTTAACAAATAACTGATTTTAAAAATTTCTCCTGGGAGAAGGCAAGAAGCCAAAAATATCTTGGAAGAAAACTTTACCTAGCAACCTGATAGGCTGTTTCATGCAGCTTCTAAAATTTAGCTTCATGCGATGAAGCTTTCGTGATTTTTTTAGTTTCTGACTTTTTTATGTATTGACACTTCTTCATGGCTAAGCTGGAAGGAAAAACAATAATGCCTTACACGTGAGTAGCACTTCGTGGTTTTCCTGGTACATTCATTATAAATGTGAGTATGATAATCGATCATCTGTTACATGCCAGGACATTGTGCTGACCATTTTACATATGAACATAGAACTTGGCCAAATCCTATGTAGAAATAGGTATTACAAGTCCCATTTTACTATTGGAGAAACAGGTTCAGAGGAGTTAAGTAATTTTCCCAAAGTTATATAGTTAATAAATGACTGAACCCAGATCTATCTGATCTTAAAACCCAACGACTTTCTTCACTTGAGGAGAATATTAACACATAAGTGAACAAGAAACTGTTTTCCTTTTATATGCACAAATCTCCCTATGTCTATATCCATCTTTTCCTTTCCTTCTTTCTCTTCTCAAAAAAGGCCAGCCTCACCACATATGCTTCATTCCCTCTTGCTGCGTGGGCTCTGAATTCCTCCACTGCCCGGATGCACAAATCCAAGGGGTGTGATTCACAAGGAGTTCTCTGCGGGTGGCACTTCCTGAAGCAAGACTTCAGAACACAATGTGAGTAGTGTCCCTTGGAGCTATGTGACTACCAGCTCTGTGGATTTCCTTTCTTCTCACCTTATTAGGAATTGTTTCCTTCAGCTCTCCCATTTCCTCTTGGCCATCAATCTCTCTCTCTCCTAGAGTATTTCCACCACCATACCAACAGGTCTGCTTACTCTGCTCTAAAGGCAAACAAACAAAAACCCACACACACACACAAAACAAAAACAAAACAAAACAAACAAAAAAAACAACCAATCATCCTAGACTACGTTCCTCTCTTACTTGCTTTTTCAGCAGCGGTCCATATTTACCTTTTGAAGTAGTTTTCTCCCTTGGGTTCTACACCATCACTCTTTCTTTGTTTGCCTTCTATTTCTCTAGCCACTTCTATTCTTTCTCTCCCTTTGCTAGATATTTTTCCTCTATCTATTCTCTAAATATAGAATTTCTTCAGGACTTTATATGAGGTGCCACTTCTTCTCTTTCTATATTCTTTTCTGGAATCACCTCACCTAGACTTGTGATTTAAAATACCATCTCAACCCCAGGTCCTGCCTCTGAGTCCTATTCCTACACTCAATTTTCTCCTTGACATCTCCCCTAAACTATCTGACAAGCTTGTCAAACTTAACATCTGCCAAATTCAACTCTTGTTTTCTTGCTCCTTCCACTTTTCCCCATCTCAGGAAATGGCACCATCCTCACACAGTTGCTTAGGCCAGATATCTGAAAATTATCCTTGATTCTTACCTTTTCCTTATCCCTGAATTCAATACAGTAACAAGTCTTGTCTGACCTACCTCCAAAATACATATCAAATTAGTTCACTTTGCCTGTTGACTACTCTAGTCAAAGATTCTCCACCCTCTCTCACTGGATGTTTTAATAGTCTCCAGCTATTCTTTCTTCTTCTTTTGCCCCCTCCCATGTATTCTTCGTGTAGCATCCAGACATTTGCAAAATGTGAACTGGATTACATTGCTCTTTTGCTTAAAACACTTCAGTGATTTCCAGTGTACTTAAAATAAAGTCCAACCCTGGTGTAGAAGGCCCTATGTGATATGGCTCATGCCAATCTCTTCAACTCTATCACAAACACTGTGTTCTAGGTGCAAGACACTCCTTCAGTTCATTAGATGAATCAGACTTTTCTACCTTTGAGCCTCTGGATAAGTTATTTCCTCTGCTTAGAAGCCTTCCCCACCCCTAACTCGCTTGCCTCTATCTTATCCTTCAGCTCTCCTCCAAGATTCTTCTTGTCAAGGTTACCACTGGCCTCCACATTGCTAATAGCCATGTTGACATATGTGGCACCTCTTCTCTCTGCTCATGCAGCAAAGTTCCAGTTCTTCTACAAGACCCTGAGTTCTTTGAAGTCAAACTCTGTACCTACAATACATTTTCATATCCCTGGAGCCTAACATAGTGATTGGCTTGTAGTGGGTGTTTAATGAATGCCTGTAAGTGAGTGAAGGTGCAAGTTGAGATGTTTTGGGAAAGATTGCTGCAGTAGTAACCCATACTTCCTCACTAGTGTAGTGGATAGAAACCACAAGGATCATCAAGAGACAGGAGTTCAAGGCTTGGCACTAGCAGTAACAACCTGTTGTCAAAATTCTTCTAATGTTTAGTTTCCTCATCTGGTCTATCTACATCACTAAAAAAGAATGATATCTTTCATTCTTATTTTAAGATTAATAATTTTTGGCTGGGTGCGGTGACTCACACCTATAATCCCAGCACTTTGGGAGGCTGAGGCGGGTGAGCACTTGAGCTCAGGAGTTCAAGACCAGCCTGGGTAGCATGGTGAAACCCTGTCTCTACCAAAAATACAAAATACTAGCCAGGCATGGTGGCTTGAGCCTGTGGTCTCAGCTACTCGGCAGGCTGAGGAGGGAGGATCACTTGAGCCTGGGAGGTGTAGGTTGTAGTGAGCAGAGATTGTCCCCTGCACTTCGGCCTGGGCAACAGAGTGAGACTCCATCTCAAAAAAATAAATTAATTAATAAATAATAATAATAATAATTTTTTTTTTGAGATGGAGTCTTGCTCTGTCACCAGGCTGGAGTGCAAGGGTGCGATTCCAGCTCACTGCAACCTCCGCCTCCCAGGTTCAAGTGATTCTCCTGCCTCAGCCTCCTGAGTAGTTGGGACTACAGGCGTGTGCCACCATGCCCAGCTAATTTTTGTATTTTTAGCAGAGATGGGGTTTCCCCATGTTGGCCAGGATGGTCTTGATCTCTTGACCTACCGATCCATCTGCCTTGGCCTCTCTAAGTTCTGGGATGACAGGTGTGAGCCACCACGCCCAGCCAATAATAATTTTTATCACTGAGGCTGTATCTCCCAGTTCCCCACCTCCAAATTCCCTCTGTGGGTTGCAAAACTCATTAAATGAGATTAAATTTTTAAAAACTTTTAATTATGTAAACATTCAAACCTAAACAAAAGTAGAGGAAATAGTATATCACTGGTTTAAACAATTATCCACTCATAACTTTTATTTCATTCCTAGCCTTACTCTTTTCTCCTTCCCATTCCTTTGAGGCAAACCCCAGATGTGGCAGCATTTCATTTGTAAATATTTCAGGAAGAGAATTCTTAACTGCTAGCTGACACCCCTTCTGTTCTTCAACAACTTAAAAAATGAAGCGTTTGTTGAACAGCATGTTGCTCTTCCCAGAAACCAGGTAACAAGTATGATTTTATTTCGGGACAATCAACTAGGCAAGTTCTTACAGGGTCAGGGGGCGCAGGGTAGAAGTGGTGAGTATTACAGCACCTAGCTTAGTGCGCTGCAATCAATAAATAGAGGTTGAATGAAAACAAACCCAATCGTTACAATGTAAGCCAACTGGTACTAACTACAAATAGTGGTTGAATGAAAACAAACCCAACAGGCTTTAGGTCTTTTAATCCAATCTTATCCACATGAGTTTAAGGTCTTGTCCTACCACCTTGCTTCTGTTCCCTTTCTGTATTCATTACAGGAAATTTTCAAGTTTTATTAAACCAGCTACAGCGGAGTTTTATTAACCAGTTGAGGGCGGACTAAAGTCTTCCAGACCCAGACGAAGAAGCAGCACTCCTACTTACCAGGGCGACTCAGGAACAGGGGGCGGGGAGTCAGGGGGCGGGGCCGCCCGGAGCCCCGCCCAGACCCCGCCCACGGCAACTCACCATCCAGCTTCCCCATCTCTTTCGCTCTTCTTCCCGGCAGGCTTAGCGCCCGGTCCGGCGCTCCTCAAGATGGCTGCTGACAGTGAGGTGATTTCTTTGCTCCCTACTTAATCCTAGTCACTATCTAAATTCGTTCCTCCATGTCGTCTCCTTGGGGCTTAATTTCATTTTCTTTTATTCCCCTTCCCGCAGCCCGAATCCGAGGTATTTGAGATCACGGACTTCACCACTGCCTCGGAATGGGAAAGGTGAGTGAATCGCATTTTTGGTTGCCAGCTCCCATGGGCCCTGGAGTCCCCTAGCCGCTTCCCTGACCCCAGACACACCACAAGTGACGCCACTTCTGCGGGAACGGTAATACCATGGGTCCCGGGTCCCCTCCTCCTCTCTTCTCTGGTCAACCGCAAGCCTCTTCCGCGTCTCGCGTCTGGGAAGACGCGGCCCGCCCCCGTCAGCCAATCCTTGAGGCTCAGGCTCTCCCAGAGTTTTGTTTTCTCTACTGTCAGACCGCTTTCCTTAGACTTTGGTTTTCTGGTTGTTACCCACTCGCAAGAACAATTTCCGAGGCTGCAACACCCGTTCCGGTTTTCATTACCGTTTAACTCATTATCGTAAGCAGTAAACTTGGCAGGTGCGTCCCCCACCCCATCCCGTATACGTTGGTATACCCTTTTCAGGAGGAAGTCTTTCTTCAGAGTATTGGTGGTTGTCCGTCTGTCACACTCCCACCATCTCCATGCTGTCTTTAATTTTTTATTTTTATTTATTTTTGGAGACAGAGTCTCAGTCTGTCGCCCAGGCTGGAGTGCAGTGGCGAGGTCATAGCTCACTGCGGCCTCGAACTCCTAGGCTCAGGTGATGCTCCCGCTTTAGCCTCTGGAGGAGCTGGGGCCACAGGCACGCGCCATCACGCCAAACTAATTTTTTAAAGATCTCGTTGTGAGGGGCCGGGCGCGGTGGCTCAAGCCTGTAATCCCAGCACTTTGGGAGGCCGAGATGGGCGGATCACGAGGTCAGGAGATCGAGACCATCCTGGCTAACACGGTGAAACCCCGTCTCTACTAAAAAAATACAAAAAACTAGCCAGGCGAGGTGGCGAGCGTCTGTAGTCCCAGCTACTCGGGAGGCTGAGGCAGGAGAATGGCGTGAACCCGGGAGGCGGAGCTTGCAGTGAGCTGAGATCCGGCCACTGCACTCCAGCCTGGGCAATAGAGCGAGACTCCGTCTCAAAAAAAAAAAAAAAAAAAAAGATCTCGTTGTGTTGCCCAGGCTAGTCTTGAACTCCTGGACTCAAGCCTCGGCCGCCCAAAATGTTGAGATTACAGGCGTGAGCCTCCGCGCCTGGCCTATCCTGTCTTTTAGAATAACCTTTTTAAAAAGTCTGCATATGGCTTTGGAATGCTTTGATTTAAGTTGTTACATTTCAGTGGGTACTGTGTCCAGGCTTCCTGTGCTTATCAAACTCAGATGAACAGCTGTCTGGGTGAAACTGTTCTATCACTGAAATTAGTTGAAAGCCAAGTTTATGGAGGAGTGATAGCTTAGATCGAGAAGGTTTCTGTTGAGTGTCACAGAAAGCCTTCAGTTTTCTGGGTGTCGAAGTCAGTGTTTACGCTGTTATAACATTTTATAATCTTTCTGGTTGGGAGAGGAAATTTGTGGATGTTGTGTCATTAGGTGGTCCTTATTGGAATAATAGACCTGTGGTACCCTTCATAAAATGATCAGTAAGACATAACCACACTGGCAAGATTTCACTGAGCAGGTACTGGGTGTCCAGAGCTATCTACAAAGGGAAAAGCAGAAACTTGACCCATATATTTTTAAAAAACAACAAACAGCAAATAGTTAAAATGTAAGCCAATTTATACTACCTATAAAAATAATAATTAAAATAATTATTATTTAAATAGGGGTGATATTGTGGGCTACAATAGTTGGAGATATTTTCATAGAAAACATAGGAAATGAGCTGGGCCTTGAAAGTGGGAAGTGGTTGGTTAAACATGAGAATGGACTGACATGGGCAGAGACACAGGTGAGAATGAACCTTTGAAGGGACTTGTATCTTTACTAGAGTGAAGACTGTCTATTGAAGGGAAATAAATAAGGTTAATGAGGAAGATGGGATTGGGTTATGGACATCTTCCCAAACTAAATGCAGGAATTCAGATTCAGTATTCCTATGACCAGTGATTCTCATACTTTACATCAGAGTCATAGATTGCTGGACACCATTCTCAGAGTTTCTGATTCTGTAGGTCTGAGGTGGGACTAAAAATTTTGCTTCTGTAACACGGTCTCAGGGAATTCAGATGCTGCTGGTCAGGAGACTGCACTTAGAAAGAACCACTGGTTAAGACAATAGTGAGAGACCCTTGATTTTAGAGTGGCCAGGTGATATGATGAGAGTGGTTTTAGGACATGGTGTAGAATAATGGCAGGAGACTTAACTTGATTCGTAATTAGGATGGTGATTTGTGGACTGGAATACAAAGGGAGCCTAGAAGGGAGGATTGTAACATATTTCAGAGAAGATTTAGGTAATAAGCTTGATGATACGTTAAGAGTGGGAAAAATCAAATGTGAACTGCAGTTTTTTGCCTTAAAGAATGAAGATAAGGAAGTGTCAAAGTGAGAAGATTTGAACCTGTTTTGAACCTGTTGATTTTGAAATAATTTGATGTCTTGAAGGTAGTTAGAAAAATGTAATTCAAATCTTGGAGGGTGGGGGTAGGCAAACATCAGAGTTTTGAATGGAAAAATGATCACTTTCCCTTAGTTAAAAATATCCTGAAGTGGAATATTAAGTCCTTTAGCTTTGCATATGGAAATAATTATTAATGTAGTTATAAGAACTATTGCAAAGTAGAAAATTCTGTTTTTGGCTTTTATACTGTTTGTAGTGTGCATTTTACAATGCATGAGAAAAAATGTTAAGACTTTGAAGTCACAAACCTTGAGTTTAATTTTAAATGAAAGATCTTATTAATACAATATGTTATGAACTATGTAGATCATTTATTGAGAGAACTGTATAGAAGCCCATAACTCTTTTTATCGTTTGTTCATTGACATAATATTTATTGAATCCCCATGTGTCAAGCACAGTGCATATTAGGGATTTAGGGATGTGGTGGTTAGTAAAACAGGTACCGTTTCTGCTCTTACTAAATGTACAGTCTAGTGCATTACAGACACAAATCAAGTAATACAAGTGTGTAATTATGAGTTTATGTAAGAGCTAGAAAGGGAAGGAAACCTGGTCTTATAAGAACCTATAACAAAGGGACCTAATATAGAATAAGGAATCAGGAAATGACCCTTCATTTCCTGAGAGCTTTTAAGGGAAAAATTACTTAGTTTTTCTAGTCAAATCTCAATACTTGTAGGATAAAGTCCAAGTCTCTTAGCTAGTATTGATAGAATTCATTATTCTTATAATAAGTATTTTAAGACATTCCTGGCCGCGCATAGTGGCTCATGCCTGATCCCAGCACTTAGGGAGGCTGAGGCAGGCGGATCACTTGAGCTGAGGAGTTCAAGAGGAGCTGGGGCAGCATGGTGAAACCTTGTCTCTACTAAAAATACAAAAGCTAGCTGGGTGTGGTGATGTGCACCTGTAGTCCCAGCTAGCCAGGAGGCTGAGATAGAAGGATTGCTTGAGTCCTGGAGGACAAGACTGCAGTGAGCCGTGATTACACCACTGCATTCCAGCCTAGGTGACAGAGTTCAGACACTGTCTCAAAAAAAAAAAAACAAAAAAAAATTTCTTATATAACTGTAACAATAATGCCTTATGGTAGAATAAAATATAAAAATCACCTGTAAACTTACCACAGGAAATAACTACTGTTAATTTTTGGACGTATTTCCTTTTAACCTGTGTTATTTGGATCAAATATTAATATTTCTTTTCTTTTTTTTTTTTTTTTTTTTGAGACAGAGTCTCACTCTATCGCCCAGGCTGGGGTGCAGTGGCACAATTTTGGCTCACTGCAACCTGTGCCACCTGGGTTCAACCAGTTCTCTTGCATCAGCCTTCTGAGTAGCTGGGATCGTGCCACTGTGCCCAGCTAATTTTTGTTGTATTTTTAGTAGAGATGGGGTTTCACCGTCTTGAACAAACTGGTCTTGAACTCCTGACCTTGTGATCCACCTGCCTTGGCCTCCCACAGTGCTGGGATTACAGGCGTGAGTCACTGTGCCTGGCCTTTGTGTATTTTCTTTTGACTGACATGATTTTTAATGGGTGCATATTAGTCCTCGGAGTGGATGAACATACCATTAATTTACAAGGGTTTGCTGCAGTTGGGCATTGAGGTAACTTCCAGTTTTTTTGCTTTCATAAATATAGTATACATTTCATGCAAATTTTTGCTTGCCTATGGATATATTTAAATTTTTTCTTTTTGGTAAACATGTAAACTTGTTTCTAGAGCACTCATTTTCAAACCTACTAATTGTCATCACTGACCCCCTGCCATGAATTAGTGTATGAATTGATACTGCATTTAATTTTAAAGAGGATTTACTAAGAAGCCTCAGATGAATCATAGATTTATTATTACTACCTTAAAACATAAATATTAGTTCATAATGTCACTGAAGAAAAAAATCTGTTGCCTTTTCATACAGTTTGACTAAAATTAACTCTAGTACTCTAGTAGTACTTCCTAGGTGTTTAGGGAGCAATGTTGCTGTTAGATTGCATCATACTTAGCTTATATAAGAAGTCAACTTAGAGTAATAACAAGTCTTCTGAATGTGTCTTTGACTGAGACTTGACAGTTTTCATTTAGTGATGTTGAACATGTTGCTAGTCAAAATTCAGTTCTCTTTTTAATAGGCCTTCTTGATCATTGGATTTAAAGATTAGTGAATAGTTTTAAGATCTGTCAGTTATCCTTAAAATTGACATATTTACTTGTAATTTCTTGTCAGCTGTCCATTAAAACTTGTTTTAGTTTCATGAACCAAGTTCCCAAATAATACTTTCTTTTTTTGTTGGGGTGGGGGGAGTAAATCAGGGAATTCCTAATATATTTAAAGGAAAAGTTTATTTAAGTAGGTCAGTTATTTTGGGTAGGAGAGAGATTATTGGTTTCATAATTTTATTTATTTATTTTTGAGATGGAATCTCGCTCTGTCGCCCAGGCTGGAGTGCAGTGGCACGATCTCTGCTCACTGCAATGTCTGCTTCTATGTGATTTTTGTGCCTCAGCCTCTTGCATAGCTGGGATTACAGATGTGTGTCACCATACCGGGCTAATTTTTTTTGTATTTGTGATAGGCTAGTCTTAAACTCCCAACCTCAGGTGACCTGCCCACCTCGGCCTTCCACAGGGCTGGGATTACAGGCATGAGCCTCTGCACCCAGCCCATAATTATCTTTAATAGTATCATTTTAGTCTGTCAGTTTTTATTTGTGCCCCAAATTTGTTTTATTCATTTTAATAGAAATTCGTTAATTCTCAATTTACATTTTGTGGAAGGCAGAATGCTTTTGTTGGGTAAGCAGTAGATATAAATGAATCAAAACCTAAGAATTCTTGAATGAAAGATTATTTGTCTTACCCCATATCCATAAATGAAGTTAGCAATACTAGGTGTACTGAGTCCTCTCTGGTCAAATTGTTAAAATATAAAAAATACCTTTTTAAAGAAATTATATAATAATAGGAAAAAATGTGTGCTGTTGTATTTAGAAGCTTTCTCCCCACTTCCTAGGTTTATTTCCAAAGTTGAAGAAGTCTTGAATGACTGGAAACTGATTGGAAACTCTTTGGGAAAGCCACTTGAAAAGGTCAGATCTATTTGCTGGTGTCTCTAAATGACTATTTACTTTGAAACCTCTATTTTCCAGCCCTTTGCTGCATTTGGCACATTTGAATTAAATGTTTTTTAAAGTTATGTATAATCTATGAACATCAAATGGCATTTGGAAGAATTTGGATTTAAATCTGTGGCAAATGATATATGTAAGACATTTGTGAAATGTTTAAATAATAAAGTTATATATATATATATAAAATATTCTTGTGAGTGATTCTTTGTGAGTGAAATTTGCTTCTCTTTTGCCGTCTCCCTTGGAATGTTAAAACATATTTTTAAAAGTTTTTTAGTTTGTCAGAGAAACATTGCAGTGACCAGCTTCTTTGGTAGCATATTTTGCTTAACGAATGAGGAAAATTCTAGTACTTAACCACTGATTTACTGTAGTTAACAACTATTTCACTCAGTTTTTGTATTTTAGAATATCACTAGTAACATCACCCTGCTGTTTTAAACTTTTTAACTTACGGATGTTTTAAGGATTTTATTTAAGATGAAAAAATTACTCTTTGAAATTGAGATAGAAATCAAATTCTAATCTAAAGTATTGGTAGTTTTATTCATAAGCCACATCCCAAATGTTTAATGAAGAATGTACTCTGAGAACAAACCTAGATTCACTGTGAAGGGATCTAACAATTTGATTTTAAGTTTATGTAGATGCTTAGTTTGTTAGATAAATTCTTTTGAAATAAAATTTATGGTTGGTTTTATTACAACTCAATACTACTAACTCAGTGATAACTTATTAACTCAGTAATTATTAATTCAATGGTAATTTAATTATAATTTACCCTGTGTTAGGAACTTTGAGTTCTCAATATTTGCTAGGGTTTTTCAGCTTTGTGATGGTGATACTATCAAAAAAGACACTGTCAAAATGCATTAGGAAGCCAGGCAACATAGTGAGACCTGGTCTCTTAAGGAAAAAAAATCTCCTTATTTGTATCAATATGAACAGAAAAAGTAAGACTACATATAAGGAATACATCATTTAAAGACTCTTGGCAATATATAAATTGATTTACTACATTACGTGTGTGAATAAAGAAAATGTGACACTTTCAAACACGGGTCATTCTATTCCACTTGAAACACATACATAACAATTGATATAGATGCCAATAAGATTAAAGGCAAAATAAGCTGGATATAGCTAGAATAGGAAATGATTTACACTACCAAAAAGAGAGCTAGATCGGGTACTTAGGAGCTCTGATATTCTTTCATTCTTTGATTTACGTGTATTTACTGAGTATCTGCTATGTGCCTGATGTGAAGAAATTGTGAACAAGATAAGATCAGTGTTGCCGTTGAACATAAATTCTAGTGAGGGTGATCAGTAAAGAAACATTAAAATTTTATATTATTATTAATTTTTAAATTGATATATGATGTACATATTTTGGGGTACATGTGATAATTTGATACATTCATATAATCAAATCAGTGTAATTGGGAACCCTTAAATATTTATCTTTATGCTAGGAACATACAAATTACTTTCTTTTAGCTATTTTGAAATGTACAGTCAATTAGTGTTACCTAAAGTCACTCTAAGGGTTAAAGTTTTAGATGCTAAATTCAGTTTTGGAATTTAAGTGGTAATTATTTAAAGTAGGTAGCATACTGCCAGGCATGTAGTAGAGGCTAATGAAGTGTTAGTTCCAGTCTGTTTCTCCCTACTAGATAGTAGTACATAAATAAGATATAGAAAATATGGGCAGATTTCAAGGTGAGCTGTAACTATGATGAATAGGAAGAAAGTGTAGAGGACAGGGATTGTTTGGTGTAGAAAAGAAAGTTTAGAGACTTCCTTAGAAGATTTTTTTTTTTTTTTGAGACGGAGTCTCGCTCTGTCGCCCAGGCGGGAGTGCAGTGGCCGGATCTCAGCTCACTGCAAGCTCCGCCTCCCGGGTTTACGCCATTCTCCTGCCTCAGCCTCCCGAGTAGCTGGGACTACAGGCGCCCGCCACCTCGCCCGGCTAGTTTTTTGTATTTTTTAGTAGAGACGGGGTTTCACCGTGCTAGCCAGGATGGTCTCAATCTCCTGACCTCGTGATCCGCCCGTCTCGGCCTCCCAAAGTGCTGGGATTACAGGCTTGAGCCACCGCGCCCGGCCAGAAGATTTTAATTTATATGAAGGACAGTGATTATTAATTTTCTTCCTCCACTGAGGGGGAATTAAGGGAAATTATTTTATTAAAACCTTTAATTATGGAAAATTTCAAACATACATAAGGTGAACAGTATAATGAATAAGTATAATGAATATTATAGTATAATGAACGCCCATGTACCCATCACTTAGCGTCAATAATTAATACTTTGCCATTTCTTGTTTGAGTGGTACCTCTGTTTAATCCCCTGCCTCCACTAGATTTTTTAGATAGTTTTTTTGGGTAAGATTTATATGCATTGTAATGCATAAAACTTAACTGCTTGATTTTGACAAATGTTCACATGGGTATAACTTACACTCCTATCAAGATAGAGGACAGCTCTGTTACCCCAGGAAGATCCTTAGTGACCCTTTCTGGTTAATTCCCATGCCCTCCAGTCATCTGCTATTATTATTATTATTATTATTATTATTATTATTATTTTTTGAGACAGAGTCTTGCTGTGTCACCCAGGCTGGAGTGCTGTGATGTGATCTCGGCTCATTGCAACCTCTGCCTCCCTGGTTCAAGCAATTCACATGCCTTAGCTTCCCAAGAAACTCAGACTACAGGCATGTGCCACCTTGCCTGGCTATTTTTGTGTTTCTGGTATTTTGTATTTTCGCCATGTTGGCCAGGCTGATTTCCAATTCCTGGCCTAAAGCAATCCGCTTGCCCTGGCCTCCCAAAGTGCTGGGATTACAGGTGTGAACCACTGGGCCCAGCCTTTTTTTTTTTTTTTTTTTTTAATAAACATACATTACTGTCACCTGCTCTAGAATTTTACATTTAGGTGACCATAAATGTCCCTGACATCCTTTACTCACCATAATGTTTTTAGATTCATCTAGGTTGTTGTACATATCAGAATTTCATTTCTCTTTATCACTGTGTAATAAGTGGTCTGTTTTATGAATATACATGTTTTCTTTCACTTGTCCACTTACATACTATTAGGAATAAAGCAGAACCTTATTGTATGAGGCCTTTTGTGGACTTATGTTTTTATTTCTCTTGAGTAAATGCCTAGGACTGGAATCATTGGGTAGTAGGATAGGTGTAACTTTATAAGAAACAGCTAGAGCTTTTTGTACTGTTTACCTGCCCACCATCAATACATGGGAGGTTGTGTTGCTCTACATTTTCACCAACAATCAGTTGTTTGCAGTCTTGTATATTTTAGTCATCTTAATGGGTATGTAGTTTGTGCTTTTAATTTATATTTCTCATTTTGGTTTTAGTTTGTATTTCTATGATGATATTAATACTGACCACTTTGAATTTTCATGCACTTAGCCATTTGTTTATCTTCCTTTGTGAAATGTCTTTTTCAAGTTCTTTATCCATTTTAAAGATTGGATTTTGTTTTTATTGAGTTGTAGGAGTTCTTTTAGTGTTTTTTTTTTTTGTATTATATATTCTGCTTTTAAGTCTTTTCTCAGTAGTTTTGCTAAGTTGTGAAGATCTTTTTAATGCAGTTTTCTAGCAACTTTATCAATGTATCATTTAACTTTTGTTTAGGTCTGTGATTTATTTTGAGCAATACTTTATGGAGGGAAGTAGAGATCAAGTTTCTTCTTTCTTTTTTTTTTTTTGCATATGGATATCCTGTTGTTCTAGAACCTCCTTTGGAAAACACTTTTTCCATTGGGTTGCTTTGTCACCTTTATTGAATAGTTGACCTAAGAAGTCTACTTCTGGAGTCTGCATTCTGTTTCATTAATCTATTTGACTATCCGTATGTCAATACCATATTGTCTTTTTTTTTTTTTTTTTTTTTTTTTTTTGAGACAGAGTCTTACTCTGTCACCCAGGCTGGAGTGCTCAATCTTGGCTCACTGCAGCCTCCGCCTCTCAGGTTCAAGCTATTCTCCCGCCTCAGCCTCCCCAGTAGCTGAGATTACAGGCACCTGCCACCGCGCCTGGCTGCTCTTTTATTTTTAGTAGAGACAGGGTTTACCATGTTGGCCAGGCTGGTCTTGAACTCTTGACCTCAGGTGATCCACCCGCCTCGGCTTCCCAGAGTGCTGGGATTGTAGGCATGAGGCACTGCGCCTGGCCTATATTGTCTTGATTACTGTAGTTTCGGATTTCTCAACCTTGGCACTATTGACATTTTAGGCCCCATTGTTGTGAGGCTGTCTTATGCATTGTCAGATATTTAATAGTATCTTTGATATCTACCTGCTAGATGCCAGTAACGTTTTTCCAGTTGTGACAACCAAAATCGTATCCAGATATTGCCAAATGCCTGCTGAGGGACAAAATTGGCCCCAGCTGAGAACCATTGAATGGCTTTTTAGTAAATCCTGATGTTAATGTAAATTCTCCATCTTTGTTGTTTTCCCAAGATTTTAGATCTTTTGTGTTTCAATTATGAATTTTAGAATAGGCTTGCTTATTATTATAAAAAGGAGTATGATTATACTGAGACTGTAATTGGGATTGTGTTGAATTTGTAGATCACTTTGGAGACATTTTAACAGTCTTGAAACGTCCAATCATGAACATGGCACATCTCTCCATTTATTTAGGTCATCTTTAATTTTTCTCAGCAACATTTTGCAGTTTTGGTAGAGGTCTTGTATATCCTTTGTTAACTTTATTACTCAGCATTTTATGTTGTATGATGCAAAAATAAATGGAATTGTTTTTTAGTTTTGTTTTCCAGTTGTTCGTTGCTAGTACTTAGATACACAGTAAAATTTTGTATGTTAACTTTGTGTCATAATACCTGGCTAAACACACCTATTTTAAATCATAATCATTTAATTCTTCTGCATTTTTCTACATTAATAGTTATGTTGCACACAAATAGGGTACAGTTTTACTTTCCAATTTTTATACCTTTATTACTATTATTGTACTATCCCAAACCTTCAGTAACATGTTGAGTAGAACTGCTGCAAGGAGACATCCTTGCCCTCGTTAAATTTGAGGTGGGGGAAATGTTCAGTGCTTCAAAACTTAGGTTAACTGTAGGTTTTTTAATAGGTGTCCAGAAGACTGAGTAAATTATTTTCTTAATTTGCTGAAAGTATTTTGTTTTTGTTGTAAATGAGTATTCAAGTTAGTAAAATCTTATTTAGCATCTATTGAGATAATCATATGGTTTTTCTTTTTTATTTTCTGAATATGGTAAATTATGTTGATTTAAAACAATTTTTTTGTTGTAAAATATAAGATTTACCATTTTAACAATTTTTAAGTGTAAAATTTAGTGGCATTTAGTACTTTCACATTATTGTGCAATCATTGCCACCATCCACATCCAGAACTTATTTCATCAGCACAAACTGAAACTACCCATTAAACAAGAACTCCTTGTTGCTTGGATTGCTTCTACCTTTTAGCCATTATAAATAATGCTGCTATGAACATGAATGTACAAATATCTGTCAGGTTCCTGCTTTCAGTGCTTTTATGTTTATACCCAGAAGTGGAATTGCTGAATTATTTGATGATTCTATTTTTAACTTTCTGGGGAACTGCCGTACTTTTGGCTGGCTACAAATTTTGTTTTTGTTTTCCTGAAAGATTTTGCCATATTTTTGAAGGATAGTTTTGCTTAAGAGTGCTGGCTTGATGGTTATTTTTTCCACTTCTATAAAGATGTAGTTCCATTGTCTTCTGTTCTCTGTAGTTTCTAAGGAGAAGGTAGATATATTCATATTTTTGTTTGACTTTGTTTTTCTCTAGCTGCTTTTGAGATTCTTTTCTTTAAAAAAATTTTACTTAAGCCATCTGACTGTGATGTGCACAGATATGTTTTCTTTGTATTTTTGCTGCATAGGGTTTATATTGATATTGGATAAATTTTTGTTTTTCACCACATTGGGGGCGTGTTAGGTCATTATATCTTCAATTTTTTTTTTGCCCCATTCTCTACTCTTTTTCTGTGACTTAAGCTATACTTAACATTTGACTTGTTGATCCCGACCCCCAGGTAGGTCTCTGAGGTTCTGCTGTCAGTCTTTTTTCTCTCTGTTCTTTAGGTTGGATAGTTTATCTTGATTTCGAGTTCATTTATTCTTTCTTCTGTTGATTCCGACTTGCTGTTAAGCCTACCTGCTGTATTTTTCAATTCAGTTATACTTTTTAGGTCTAGAATTTTCATTTGATTCTTATGAGTAATTTTCAATTCTCTGAGATTCCTCATCTCTAAGTTTGTTTTGAAAATAGTTTCTGTAGTCCTTGAGTGTATTTATTATAGCTAGTCTAATGCAAGTTGCATGACTAGGTCTTTTTGGGGTTGGTTTCTGTTGACTGTTTTTTGTTTTTGTTTTTGTTTTTTTGTGTTTTTTTTTGAATATAGGTCACATTTTGCTGTTTTTTTGTTTTTTTGGTTTTTTTTCTGAGGTGTTTTTATTTTGGTATGTTTATCCAGTAATTTTAAAGTTTCATGCTTACATTATGAAGTGTAGAGACGAAATGTAGTCTACATTTTATTTATAATGTAAGCATAAATTTTCATTCATAAACTTTCTAACATTTATGTTGTGTTCCTCTGAAGAGTTTTTTTTTTTGGTTCTAGTGAGTGTTTTGCTTGGCTGGATTAAAACTGCATTCTCTTTTCAGTGATGGCAGCAGCTGAAATCTTTTCTTTCTAGCTCTTTCTTTGTCATTGTACCCTAGAATCTCCTCTGCACATGCATAGTTTAGCAGATAGCCAAGGTTTGGGACAGTTTATACATAAATTTTGGTGACTTAGCCCCTGTTGGCTTCTTCCTTTCCAGAATTTACACCTCAATGTTAGAACTGCCCTGTCAACCTCAAACATTGTCTGGTGTCACCTAAATTCGGTAGAGCTGTATCTTGCTGCTTCCCAAGTGGTACACAGATTAGAGCCCCCGTAGATCAGCAATTCTCAGTGTGTGATCTGAGGACGGTTGTCTCTGAGAGCTTTGCAAGGGGTGATCAGGGTCCCTGCCTTTTCCAGTTAGGTACGTGTGTACTTGAGGCCAAATTTTCTTCATGTACTTCAACTAGAACAATGGATTGCAGTGATTCATTGCAGAAGCAGATATGAGAGTACAGTTAACTTTTTAAAAACTATACATTAAACAGATTTGCAAAAAGGTAGAACAGGGCTACTCTTCTCATTAATATTTTTGTTTGTTCCAGAAAATGTCATTACAACTTATATGTTAAGATATAAAAAGTTCGGCCGGGCGCGGTGGCTCAAGCCTGTAATCCCAGCACTTTGGGAGGCCGAGGCGGGTGGATCACGAGGTCAGGAGTTCGAGACCATCCTGGCTAACATGGTGAAACCCCGTCTCTACTAAAATTACAAAAAAATTAGCCGGGCGTGGTGGCGTGCGCCTGTAGTCCCAGCTACTTGGGAAGCTGAGGCAGGAGAATGGCGTGAACCCGGGAGGCGGAGCGGAGCTTGCAGTGAGCCGAGATTGTGCCACTGCACTCCAGCCTGGGCGACAGAGTGAGACTCCGTCTCAAAAAAAAAAAAAAAAAAAAAAAAAAAAAAAAAAAAAGATATAAAAAGTTCATTGTTTGTAATGAATTAATAAATTGCAATTTTTTTCCTTTCAGTTTTTTTGTATTTTCATGTCAGATGGTAATGTACCGATGTTGTGACAATGTTTGAGGGAGGCACATCTCATGTGTGCATGAAAACTTAAATGTCCTGCTTTCGAACTATGAAAGGATCTCTTAAAATTTCTAATGCGGGATCTTCAGAAATTTATTTTTCTTTTCTTTTTTTTTTTTTTTTTTGAGAGGGAGTCTCACTCTGTCACTAGGCTGGAGTGCAGTGGTGCAATCTCGGCTCACGGCAACCTTTGCCTCCCTGGTTCAAGTGATTCTCTTGCCTTGGTATCCTGAGTAGCTGGGACTATAGGTGCATGCCACCATGCCCAGCTAATTTTTTTTTTTGTATTTTTAGTAGAGACGAGGTTTCACCATGTTGGCCAGAATGGTCTCAATCTTTTGACCTTGTGATCTGCCTGCCTCAGCCTCCCAACGTGCTGGGATTACAGGCGTGAGCCACTGCACCCGGCCAGTAATTTTTAAGAGTGTAAGGGGGTCCTGAGTCCAGAAAGTTTGAGAATTGCTGTTAGACAAAAAGGTATAAACAAGTGCCTGTTGTCAGATACACTTTCTTTTTTTCATGGGTAAACTCTTCTCAGCTTCTGTCTGCATTTGGTCTCTCTCCAGAGCATTGAAAAATGGTGTTTTTGTCCAGATTTTATAGGAAAGTGTATCTGACCAAGTTGCTTCACCATTACCAGAACCCAAAGTGCTGGGAAATGATTTTAAAAGGGAAGGAAATGGCAATTATTGAGCACCAGGTATGGTATTGGTATCATGCACTATAGTTGGGACTGTGTCTGTTAATTTAATCCTTAAACAGATTTCAACAGTTAGTTATAACCCCATTTTATGGACAAGAAATAAGGCTTTGAGTGGTACTGTAATTTGCCCAGTGTCATTTTGCCAGTAGTTTTGGTATAAACGGGATTAAAGTTAGGTGTTGCCTTCAAAACCCATGTTGGTTCTACTTTACTGTGTCCTTTTTGGTTTCAGCAATTTAAGCGTGAGTAAAATTACTTCGAATGAGTATTAAAATAGGTTTCTAAGGCAGATTTTGGGATTCTGTTGTCTGGGGCTTTATAAAATAGATAAAAATCTTGGTGGTATGAGTATGATCCTTCTTGAAGGCAAGGGAAATAAAGAAATGACCTTTTAAGTTCCTTTTAGCTTTGTAATTTTATGATTCTATTTAGCAAAAATTTTAAGTACTTTTAATGAAATGTTAAGTTTAGGTATGTCATAATCCAGTAATAGAACTGTTTAGTCAGTGACTGACTCGTATGTCCCTGAAAAATTCATGGAAGAAGAATTAACTTTAGAGTATTAATAGAAGAATAATGACTACAGTAATGTTGAAATGAGTTCACATTTTTCATACCCACTCAGTAGATTGGAATGGCATTTCAGTACTTTAAAGTTCATATGGCAAATTTAAGATGAATTTGAATTATACATTTTCTCAATTAGAAACTTCCCAAACTAAGTTATGACAATAAGTCAAATTTGGGACTTATATAAACTTTATATAAACAGTTTAGATTCCTTTATTTGCATTATCTCCAAACATTTCGGTGTTTTATGGAGTATTAATATGGGAGAGTGTATGTTTTCTCAAAGCTGAAGTTTTTTGAAACTATAGAAGGTTGAGGATCAGTCACTGATGAGAATGCAGTGTTTCTGAAATGAAGTAAATAAAAACAAAAGCAACATTGAGCTGCTCACAACCTTGTTGTAATGGGACATGTAAGATAAGGTTTGTAGTTTGTTTTTTTTCCCTCTTCATTTTTATTTTTCCTTTAAATTGTAACCATAGTGTCTATAGCTTCTTTGGATATTATGTAGAAGAAAAAAAATTGGTGTTTTGTTATATCTCCGATTCATTCGAATTGGAAGTTTCGGGAGTTTTTTGCTGTTATTGTTGTCAACATTTTTATTATTGTAATATAAAAATAGGAGATATCTTTAAGAGGCAGAATAGCATACATAGGTGATGAAGAATATGCACTCTAAAGTTGTACAGCTTGTGTTGGAATCCGAATTCTGTTGCTCATTTGCTTTGTGGCATTGTGCTGTCTCAGTTACTGTTAGTCATTATTTATTTTTGTCTTTCTGTCTTAATTGCTGTTATTATTTTTGAGAGAGGGTCTTGCTGTTACCCAGGCTAGAGTGTGGTGGTACAATCTTGGCTCACTGGATGGAGCCTCAGCCTCCTGGACTCAGGTTATCCTTCTACCTCAGGCTCCTGAGTAGCTGGGACTACAGGTACATGCCACCATGCCCAGTAATTGGTTGAATTTTTTTTTTCTGTAGAAACAATGTCTCACCATATTGCCCAGGCTACTCTTGAATTCCTGGACTCAAGTGATTCTCCTGCCTCAGCCTCCCAAAATGCTAGGATTACAGGTGTGATCCACTGAGCCTGGCCTCTTACAAGTATTTACTAGAGTCAGTAAAATGATATTTGCTTAAGTAGAGTAGAATATAAACATAGAATTATTTAACAATCTATTGCAATAAAAATGATTCATTGTTTCTTAGAGCACCTGGCAGCTAAAAGCATAGCACCTAGCTGGGGGAAAGCTTTATGTAATAGATTCTGGCTGAGAAAGCTCAAGTTTAATTCTGAGATAGATAAGAATAAAATATTTCTGTACACATTTTTAGTTCTATTATTTCCTAATTCTTTTGTATATTTTTAATGATTTACCATTTAGTTATAGCATGATAACTAAATGTGTGATAAATTATTCTCTCAGTGTGATAAGTGAAATTTTCAAAATACATTATGAATTTTACTTTGAACTTAAATTTGGTTTAAGATACATGCCACTAAAGGAAGTAGACTATAAAAATCTCTCTTAAAAAAAAAAAAAGAGGCTGCGCGCTGTGGCTCACGGCTGTAATCCCATCACTTTGGGAGGCTGAGGCGGGCAGATCACCTGAGGTCAGGAGTTCAAGACCAGCCTGGCCAACGTGATGAAACCCTGTCTCTGCTAAAAATACAAAAATTAGCTGGGTATGGTGGCAGACACCTGTAATCCCAGCTACTTGGGAGACTGAGGCAGAGAGTCGTTTGAACCGGGGAGGCAGAGGTTGCAGTGAGCTGAGATTGCGCCACTGTACTCCTGCCTGGGTGATAGAGTGAGACTCCATCTCAAAAAAAAAAAAAAAAAAATCCATACTTATTTTAGACAGTGATGTAATGAAATTTCACTGTGATTCTAAACAACAAAACATCAGTCTCCTGTGAGAGCTTTTCATAAATTAATACTCATTTTCATTACATGACACCCTAACTTAAATTTTACCACTTGACTGGGTAGGGATCACATTTTGTTATAACAAATGCAACAAAAAAAGATTTTTCACAAAAAATTAACAAAGCCGTAATCATTTATGGGGGATTTTGGCAGTTACATCTCTATTGCGGTGACTCTTAACCTTTTTTATGGTCTGGCATACAGAGGGTGTAATTTGGTATCATTAGTAATAACAGTTAATTTGATAGTTCATTTATTACATACATGACACATTGCCTGGTGTATGCTTAGTACATGTTTGTTGATTGACTCCCCAGAATACACGAGTAACCCCTTGAACTCGGCATGTTCACTTTGTATAAGATATGCAGTGTAAACACACCACATTTACTTACCTGGGAATTTTGTTAAAATATGGTGATGGTGGCATTTTTAAAAGCATTATACAGAAGATGGAAAGTCTTCTGGTTGGTCTGGTACGTTTTAAAATAACTGTGGTTGAATTTTTCTGCATTTAGTTTTATAATTAACCATTTTCTGTACTTTTTTTCTTTAGTAATTTTTCCCTTTAGGTTTTTGATTTAGTAAATTTGATTTTTCCATCTAATTAATTTTATGTAAATTGGCAAGTTTTATGGATGAGTCATTTTCTAAAACTTTGTAAAAATGGTTGTTGAGAATTTCAGTTGCATTTTTCTATAGAACGGATATGTTTAAGATACGTTTACAGGGTAGCAAATAAAATATTAATTTTTTCTTTCTACTTCTGGGGCCATGTCATAAAAGACTGTTCATCCTCTCAACTACTTCTTTTTGTTCTTTTGTTTTATTCATTTTTTCATTCATTTATTTGTGGAGAGCCTACTGTGCAGTACGAATTATCCCCCTCACTTCCTGTTTATTAAAACAACGTTCTCCCCCTGCCCTCCCTCACCTCCAGATTGTTAAACCCTTTTCCCTTTACTCCACAGTCATTTTATCTCAGCTGTCATTCTTTCTGTGCCTCCCTCCAGGAAAGGAAAAAAAACTTTTTGTCTGAAGAATGGGAGCTTCTTTAAATTATCCATCACAGAGAGTCATTTAAAATGTGACAGCAGTCTCACCTCTCCTGAGCTGAATAATTACCTTGAAGCCACTTGCTACGTGGGTTGTTAATTGATGCCAAGTAGCCATACAATGCCATATGATGGATATTATAATTCATACCCTGTAGTTTAACAGTGTATAGGCAATCACTAATCAATATTATCTCTGTAAACCAATGAGAATTCCTGTCAAACAACTTTGTATCAGCCCACTCCTTGTTTCCTTTAAAAACCTGTTTGTAACAGAGGCAGACAGAGTACTCCCCAAGGCAGCTTGGAAATATGTCCTGGGCTGCAGTCCTCAACTTTGGCCCAAACAAATTCCCTCTGTTAATTTTGCCTCAGCTTCTTCTTTTAGGTCAACATGTGTAGCTAATGACTTGGAACTGTTCAGGCAGTTAGAGTTCAACCAGTTTAAAAGCCATATAGCTCATTGTGGATAGGACTTTACCATGGTATATAATGGGTGTTCTTTCTGTCTTTAGTTTTTAAAGTAGAAATGGGGTCCTGAAATGTTATCCAGACTGGTCTGAAACTCCTGGCCTATAAAGGGAATTCTTTTTTTTTTTTTTTGAGACAGAGTCTAGCTCTGTCTCCAGGCTGGAGTGTAGTGGTGTGATCTCGGCTCACTGCAACCTCCGCCTCCTGGATTCAAGCAATTCTCCTGCTTCAGCCTCCCGAGTATCTGGGATTACAGGTGCCTGCCACCATGCCTGGCTAATTTTGTATTTTTACTAGAGACGGGCTTTCTCCATGTTGGTTAGGCTGGTCTCAAACTCTTGACCTTGTGATTTGCCCAAAGTGTTGGGATTACAAGCGTGAGCCATTGTGCCTGGCCTATAAAGGGAATTCTTAATCCAGAGTCTTGGGTCTCTTTGAATTGTATGCATTCTTCATTTTGAATGTGAATTTTCTTGGGAGATGGTCCACAACTTTTGTCAGATACTCAGAGGAGTCCATGACCCCAAAAAGGTTAAATAAAAGCTAACGTTTAAAAATATTTTGGTATATATTTATTTTAAAAATTAATATGTTTCATTTTGACAATATATATGCACAGGCTTACTTGAACATGTACTTTTGGGACAGTTTGTATGATAGAGACTACGGGTTTGTGTGGAAGTCACAGTTTACTCACATACAGATCTGGTAGTTTTTAAGTTGGTGAAATTTGTCCTTGATACCCTTCTACCTTCTTACCCATTTTCATAATCCTAGTATCCTGGCCTTGAGGTCCAGAGCCTCATTTTACTGGCCCTTAAATGCTCCAAAATTACCCACTTTTTTCCTTTGCTTCCAGTCTCTACCCCCATCTTCATCCCGTGTCCAAAGTACCATGCTAATCCTAATCAGTGGGAAGCAGTTTTATTAATTTATTTAAAATATTTGAATGGATGAATAAAATATTTGAATATTTGAATGGATTAGTTTGGTTTCGTATTTTACTAAAATATTCAGAGAAACTTCTTTTAGGCTCCTATCTTTGAATTCCTTTCTGTTGTGGGTGCAAGTGGCTGGGGCTGGTGTTGCAGGTAGTAACATAATTTACCAAAACAGTCGTAGGTTTTTTTTAAAAAAAGGAAGGTTTATTAGAGAAAGTATGAAGATACAAAGATACGTTGCAAGGGTGCAAGGTGCAGCACAGCAGAGAAGGGGCTGTCTGTAAAGAGGAAGGGGCTGGAGGGGGCTAAGTGCAGGATGAGGTTATGTTCCTGGGGCTACGTGCTCACCTTCCTTATTGTTGCTTACCTATCAGGATTCCACATTCCCCCCCAGCAGAACAACAATGACAAGTCTCTGACATTGGGGGTGGAGGTCTCATCTCCCAACCGCATCCTGCTAACCGTGGGTATGGCACTGGCCCTGCCGATGGCTGTTGGTCTGTCAGGAGACTCTATGGGTCATTGTCCTGGATTGTGGGACTTAGGATATTGCATTGGATCTTTTTTTCTTTCTTTCTTTTTTTTTTTTTTAGATGAGTCTCGCTTTATCGCCCAGGCTGAAATCTGGTAGCATGATCTTGGCCCATTGCAACCTCCACCTCTAGGGTTCAAGCAGTTCTCATGCTTCAGCCTCCCAAGTAGCTGTGACCACAGGTGCACATCACCATGCCTGGCTACTTTTTTGTATTAGTAGAGATGGGGTTTCACCATGTTGACCAGGCTAGTCTCAAACTCCTGACCTCAAGTGATCCTCCTACCTCAGCCTCCCAAAGTGCTGGGATTATAGGCATGAGCCACGGTGCTCAGCCAGATATTGGATCTTGTTGGAGGCAGGGCTTATCAGAGAAGGGGAGCACGTTAAGACATAACTAGCATTCAACTGAATCCAGGGAAGATTCATAAAGGTAGCAGGCATCTTTGGGGAGAGACTGATATCCCATTTGCAGTGTCATTTGTAGGTGAAACTGTAGAATTCTAGAAGAGAAAGTTTTGTTTTTTAAGCCAGGTATCAAAAAGGGAAAAAACCTTTTGCAATGTGTCTTTTTGTCCTTATTGGAAGCCCATTTGGGTAACCTGGAAGTCAAACTTGATGAAAAAGTGTTTGAATTTAATTAGATGCAACATAGGGAACGAATTTTAGAGAGACTATTATGCTTTAATTACATACAATATTCTTTTTATAAATTTCCTGTCACGATTTTCTTGTGACTTACGTAGACCATCTATTATATGCTTGGACTTTTTTTGACTTGTCCTGAACATCCCTTATTTTTAAACAACCAGTTATTTTACTTTAAGACAAGAAATTACCATACAAGATTCTTTCTCATATAAAATACTTTTTTATAACCTTCCTTACCAACAATACCTCTTTACCATTATAACCTTTAATTAGGCATAAATTATTTTTCTTCTGTTAGTGAGTTATGGTTTGTATTACCTATTGCTGTGTGAGCCTGTGAAGGGGAGCAGATAGGGAAGTTGTCTACATACTGTAGAAGTTATCCCCTTTCAAGAGATTGCCCAGTTAGGTTTCCTGCTAGGGTCTGTCTGAGTAAGTGTGGGCTATCTTTAAGCCCAGGGGTAGGACTATCTAGGTTGAAGTTATTGGTTAAAGATTTAGGTAGCTTTCCTGGGAGAAATAGGGCTATTAGAGGGAAAGATTAATTCAGAGATTGGGTAAATATTAAGCAGACACCCATCTTGGAAAGTATATTTTTGCCCCAAAGGGATGTGGAATATTTAGACATTACCCAAGACTGGTGGGAGAATGGTAATTGGTCCCTCAAGTAATATAAAGGGGTGTGATTTTTTTCTTTTGGATGGAGAGAGGGAGTGCATTTGCCCCCATTACCCAACAGAATTTGGAGGAATGTTGCTCAGGAAAGGAGATTAGTACAGAGTAGGCAGCTCTTGAACCCAAAAGGGAAATTTATAATTTCATTTGCATCCTACAGAGTTACCCTTGGCTTTGTTTTGTTGATGCCAATGTCTGATTTGGAAGCCAGGTAGGGCAGAGAGACCCCTCAGCTCAAGGCCATAAGTGTTTGGGATTGTCCTGGGGGCCCTTTGGCCCTCAGGCAGTTCTGTTTTTAATGACTGAGCATGTGACAGAGGGACAAACTGTACAGGGTTCTTTCCCATGTATCTCATTGGGGCAGTTTGCCTTCTAGTGGCCTGGCCTTCTGCACCGGTGGCAGTTACCTGGAGGAGTGTCCTTAGGGAAACCTAGAGGAGGCTGGGGGCTTATAAAGCAGCCAGCAATTGAGCCTGACTCGTGTTCCTGTGTTTTTCTTTCTCTTTAGCCCTGTCCTCCTCATTCTACTCTCAGTTATAAAAGACTGAGGAGGTTAATTTGAGAATTTCTTGCATAGCAGTCATGCTAAAAGAAAATTAGACATTTCTTTTTGAGAGTCTGAGGGTTAAATTTATCCCAGTGCTTTAAAATATAGTACAGGGGTGAGTGTGAGGGAACTGAGGGGCTTTGTCCCATGATGGGACTGTAAAAAATGTCTGCTGGGGATGCAAACTGCAGTTTCTCCCAGGGCATCCCACCAAGGGATAAGGGATCCACTCACATTGCTGAGGGACTTCTCGGTGCACTTTCCAAAGGGGCATTCCACCTACTGGCAAGGATCTCCTGGCACTAGGGCCTTACACTGGATGAACACTAGGTGAGAGACCCCAGGTTAGTCTAGGTACAAATTGCGCTGGGTGCTCAATCCAGGTAGGAGGGGAAAGGGTTGAGAGAAGACTCACTGTCCTGGTGCTGTTTGGGATTACCTGGCTTAAGATGTCTAGAGCAGGAGGATTGGCTGCCTTATGTGGGAGAGTGAGAAAGAGGATATCTGAGTTCCGCCAAATGTTTATAGGTTAGCCCTGGTCGAGCTTCTGCCGCCAGTTATGCCGAACTTAGGGTTTGGGGACTTTTGACCAGAAAGGACAGGCTCTCTCCTATCCTTTCTGGGTAAGGCAGCCAAATCTGTTCAGGCCCTAGCCTTCAGGCTACACCGGGGAGTGGCCCTGGCCACCTGTCGTTCATTGCCGGAGGAATACTAGACTTTGTCTGCCAGAAGACTAAAAAGGAAAGCAAACTTTGAATTCTTACCCGATTGGGTAGCGAGTCAGACATCTTTTTACTGGCCCTGGCCAGGAACCTTCAGTTGTCTCCAGGCTTGGGCACTGTCCATCAAGATACTGGAGTTGGAGGAGAGGAAATGCAGACAGTAAGAGAGAGCTCCCCAAGCAGTCCCCAAGCACTCCCCAGAAGGGCCACCAAAATGTTGCAGGTGCCACTGGCTGGGGCCAGTGTCTTGGACAGTAAAGGATTTACCAAGACAGTTGTAGGTAAAGACAGGCAGATTTAGAGAAAGTACGTAGATATATTTAGAGGAAGTATGTATTAGAGAAAGTATGAAGATATGATACTGGCAGCACAGCAGAGAAGGGGCTGTCTACTAAGGGGCAGGAGCTGGAGGGAAGTTTTTGTTTTGTTTTTGTTTTTGTTTTTGTTTTGTTTTTGTGAGACAGAGTCTTGCTTTGTCGCCCAGGCTGGAGTGCAGTGGCGTGATGTCCACTCACTGCAAGCTCCGCCCCCCCCCCCAGGTTCATGCCATTCTCCTGCCTCAGCCTCCCGAGTAGCTGGGAGTACAGGTGCCTGCCACCACGCCTGGCTAATATTTGTATTTTTAGTAGAGATGGGGTTTCACCATGTTTGCCAGGATGGTCTCGATCTCCTGACCTAGTGATCCGCCCGCCTCAGCCCCCCAAACTGCTAGGATTACAGGCGTGAGCCACCGCGCCCGGCCGTGGAGGGAAGTTTTGTAGGGTCATGACAAAGGAGCCATGTACGGGTGAGGTATTTGGGAACAGAATGTTGTGCCAGCAGGTTGTTTGTGATTAGTTGTCTCTTGGAAAAATTTTTCTCCCCCGCCTGGGAACCCTTCCTTGTTGCTTACTAATCAGGACTCCACACTTTGCATCATTTAGTCCTCAGGTTTTTAACGTTAAAAAAAAATGCTTCTGGAATTTCAGAAAAATGTAAGAAAAGTTAAGTCAACACTTTAAAATTATATGGGGAAATATTTTAGGGCAAGGCATCTGTCTAGGGGCCTAGAAGACTGTCCTATGGAACCAGTTCCCATTGTTTCCCTTGTTATTTTCTACTTTTTGAGTAGCAAATTCTTTCATTAAAAAATTTTAGAGACCTTTAATTATAAAAATAATGTAACCACACCAAATGATGCATATGTATAAAAAAGTGATAGTCCCCTCCTCTTCACTTCTCCATCTACTTTTCAGAACAACTTTTAACAGTTCCATGTGCATACATTATACCTTGAAAAAAAGATCAATCACTTTTTATTACAGTTATCTTCTTTTTTAAAACTGTATCTTGGCGTGTTTGCAAGATAGGACATAAACATCTCTTGTTACTTTAACGCTTGCATTGTAGTCTGTTGTATGATTATCATGATGGGTTTATACATATTCCTATTGAAGAATATTTACTTTCCAGTTTTTGCAGTTAAGGTACTGTGGTGGTAAGCATTGTTCTACATACTCTTGCATATTTGTCTTTTTCTTATTGGGGGTTACTGTTTCCTTCATATGGGGGTTTTCCTCAAATATCTGATGATCTCTAGCTACTCATTTGAGAGTGAGGAACTAAAATTCGTGGGATTCATAGGATCAAAAAACTTTTTTTATTTCATCGTGTGGTCACGGAGTGTCAGTCTCTGTAGACATTTTCATTTGAGCCCACCAATCTCCTTCTCCTTGTGAATACTACTCTTGCATGTTTGTATGAATATTTCTGTAACAGAATTTTTTTTTTTTTTTTTTTGAGACGGGGTCTCATTCTGTTGCCAGGCTGGAGTGCAGTGGCACAATCTCGGCTCACTGCAACCTCTGCCTCCTGGGTTCAAGTGATTCTCCTGCCTCAGCCTCCCGAGTAGCTGGTACTACAGGCATGTGCCACCACGCCCAGCTAATTTTTTGTATTTTAAATAGAGACAGGGTTTCACCATGTTAGCCAGGATGTCTCGATCTCCTGACCTCCTGATCTACCCGCCTCAGCCTCCTAAAGTGCTGGGATTACAGGCATGAGCCACTGCGCCCGGCCCCAGGATTCATTTTTACTTACTTCCCTTCTCCCCTCCCCTCCTTCCTCTCCCTCTCCCTCTTCTTTTCTTTTCTTGAGACACAGTGTTGCTGTGTTGCCCAGGCTGGAGTGCAGCCTTGACCTCCTGGGATCAAGTGATCCTCTGCCTCAGCCTCTAGAGTAGCTGGGACCACAGGCATATGCCAACACACCTCACTAATTTTTTTATTTTTTGTAGAAATGTGGTTTCTTTTTTTTTTTAAAGATGGAGTCTCGCTCTGTCGCCCAGGCTGGAGTGCAGTGGCACGATCTTGGCTCACTGCAACCTCTACGTCCCAGGTTCAAGCAATTCTCCTGCCTCAGCCTCCTGAGTAGCTGGGATTACAGGCACGCGCCACCACGCCTGGCTAATTTTTTAAAAATTTTTTAGTAGAGACGGGGTTTCACCATGTTGGCCAGAATGGTATCGATTTCTTGATCTTGTGATCCGCCCGCCTCAGCCTCCCACAGTGCTGGGATTTCAGGCGTGAGCCACTGTGCCCAGCCAGAAATGTGGTTTCACTGTGTTGTCCAGGATGGTCTTGAACTCCTGGGCTCCAGTGATCCTCCCATCTTGGCCTCCCAAAGTGCTGCAATTACAGGCCTAAGTCACCACACCTGGCCTCTATACTACTTTCTGATTGTCTTTATTACTTCTCCATGCTTTCCCCTTCCTTACCTTCTCTTTCTCATTTGTTTTTCTCCTTCCAGTGTGTTCAGATGACTTCTCCTGAACTAATGCTGTCATTATATTATGATCCTTCACAGAAGCCTTCAATGGCTTTCCATTGCCTACAGGGTAGTCTGAACTAGGACTGATATTCATAGGCTTCCATGGTCAGGTCCCTAATTTCTCCACCTTTTTTCTCTACTCCCCGATAGGGAACTTTAGCTGAGCTGGGTTGTTTCCTAAATTCGCAGTTCAATTTCCTGCCCCAAATCCTCATCTGTTCTTATCAGTTTTACCTTACCTAAAGGCTAACAGGGATCCAATTTTCTTCACAAATCTACTGATGGCTTACTCATCTGGCATTTATCCAATCATGTCCTTAGTTATGTCCTTAATCACGTCCACTTACGCTATTGGTAAATGATACGACAAATCAGTTTACCACTTAATAGTTTGGTAACCTGGGACAGGTTTTTCAGTCTCTTAACCTTTTCTCATCCATAGAATGAGGTTAATCCTTAACCTCATGTAAGTTTAATTTCAGTGTTAAAAGATTTTATGTATGCACAGGCACACACATACATGAATTATCTGGCTTAGTAGGTACTTAGAGATGTGAGTATCCTATCCTGAAGAGCAGGAAATTAATTTGTACAGTCTGCTTTTACTTAAAAAAAATACTTATAATGAACTTCAAGTATATGCAATTGGAGTAATTAAAATCCTTGGTGGATATACGTAAATGTGATACATATTTATGAGCAGATGAGAAGATCATATATACAGAGGAGAAGGTCAGATCAGGAAATAAAATACACAGGCTTAAAATGAAGCCAGGCTGGCTCAGAAAGGAGTATAAATTTTGACTGCTAAGGTAGGCCCAAGTGCCTATTAGATCTGAGTGCCTGAGATGATGCTAAAGGGTACTTGTTTCCTTTAAAGAAGGCTTATTTGTGTTAACCAATGTACCTCATGCCTACGTGAATCAATACCTGGCTGATTCTTTTCCCTGAGGATTTCTTCTTATATTTGGTCTGGTTTTTCACTTAACAGTTGGCTGTGTCCCCTTTGCTCAGGATCTCTTCCTATGACAGTTCTTAGGTAGTTGAATGTTGTCTGGATGAATTGTGGTTCTTGGTAACTGAAGAAGGACTATCTCAAGTTCCCCTTTGTTTCTGAATTTCCCTTGTGGAACGAAAGTCAAAAGTTGCATACAAAAGGGCTTCTGGACTGAGCCTTGATATCATTCCTTTCTGTGCTTTTGTGCTTTTAGTGGGATGATCTTGATCCGGCTGAAGGCCAGCCAGGCCACCTGTATGGAGTGGAATGTATCTAGATGACTGGGTTGTTTTTGTTCAATGGTTAGAAACTATTTATTAATCTCAAATTGTCATGATCACCTGACCTCAGGTGATCCACCCGCCTCGGCCTCCCAAAGTGCTGGAATTACAGGCGTGAGCCACCGTGCCTGGCCAATATGTACACTTTTGTAACTGGCTTCTTTCACCTGACATAATGTTTTCCAGGTTTGTCATATTGTGCCATTTATCAGTGTAGTCATCCCTTGGTATCCTTGGGGGGACTGGTTCCAAGACACCATTCCCCTATCCCTGTTGTGGATACCAAAATTCCTGGATGCTCAAGTCCCTTATATAAAATGGCATATTAGCAGATGGCCTACACACATTATCCCACACATTAAATCCTCTCTGGATTACGTATAATACCTAATACAATGTAAATGCTGTATAAGTATTTTTAAAAATACATATATATTATTTTAAATTGTTGTATTGATGGGTTTTTTTCTGAATATTTTCAGCCCATAGTTGGTTGAATCTAGGGATATGGAATCTGCAGATATGGAGGGCTGATTGTTTTCATTGCTGAATAATATTTCATTTTAGGGATATACCACATTTATCTTTGCCTATTGGTGGGAATTTGAGTTGTTTCCACCTTTTGGTTACTGTGAGTAATGCTGTGAGCATTTATAGCATTAAGTTTTTGGGTGGACGTATGTTTTTATTTCTTTTGGCTGTATATCTAGGAGTAGAGTTTCTGGATCTTAAGTTTATTTTTAACCTTTTGAGGACCTGCCAGACTGTTTTCCAGAGTGGCTCTTTGATTTTACATTTCTACCAGCCATGTATAGGACTCCTGAGAAAAATTTTTATTTTTATCTTTATTTTTTAGAGGCAAGGTCTTGCTCTATTGCCCAGGCTGGATTGCAGTGCCACAATCATAGTTCACTGTAATCTCAAACTCCTGGGTCTCAAGTGATCCTCCTGCCTCAGCCTTCCAAGTAGGTAGGACTATAGGCATGTACCAACACACTCAAAAAAAATTTTTTTTTCGGTTAGGGATGGGGTCTCATTGTTTCTCAGGCTGGTCTTAAACTCTTGGCCTCAAGCAGTCCTCCTGCCTCAGCCTCTCAAAGTGCTGGCATTATAGGTGTCAGCCACTGTGTCCAACACTATTTTTTGTTTTTGTTCTTGTTTTTGTTTTAATTATAGCCATCCTAGTAGATATGAAGTAGTATCTCATTGTGGTTTTGATTTGCATTTCCCTAATGGCTGATGATGTTTGAACATCTTTTGATGTTTTTATTGGCTGTTTGTATACCTTTTTTTTTTTTTTTTTTTTTTTTTTGAGACGGAGTCTCGCTCTGTCACCCAGGCTGGAGTGCAGTGGCCGGATCTCAGCTCACTGCAAGCTCTGCCTCCTGGGTTCACGCCATTCTCCTGCCTCAGCCTCCCGAGTAGCTGGGACTACAGGCGCCTGCCACCTCGCCCCGCTAAGTTTTTTTGTATTTTTAGTAGAGACGGGGTTTCACTGTGTTACCCAGGATGGTCTCGATCTCCTGACCTCGTGATCCGCCCGTCTCGGCCTCCCAAAGTGCTGGGATTACAGGCTTGAGCCACCGCGCCCGGCCCCTGTATACCTTTTTTAGAGAAATGTCTTTTCAGGTCCTTTGCCCATTTTAAATTTTGGTTGTCGGCCAGGTGCAGTGGCTCATTCCTGTAATCCCAGCACTTTGGGAGGCCAAGGCGGTGGATCATCTGAGGTCAGGAGTTTGCGGCTAGCCCGACCAACATGGTGAAACCCTGTCTCTACTAAAAATAAAACAGCCAAATGTCGTGGTGCATGCCTGTAATCCCAGCTACTTGGGAGGCTGAGGCAGGAGAATCACTTGAACCCGGGAGGCAGAGATTGCAATGAGCCAAGATCACTCCATTGCACTCCAACCTGGGCAACAAGAGTGAAACGCCTCAGAAAATAAAAATAGTAATAAAATTGGGTTGTCTTCTCCTTATCCAATTGTAAGAGTTCTTTATATATTCTGGATACAAGTCCCTATGGGGTACATAATTTGCAGATATTTTCTCCCATTCTCTATGTTGCAGCATGTATCATTGTGAGTCATCCTTTTACTTTCTTGATGGTATCTATAGTTTTAGCTCTTACATTTAGATCTGCAATCCATTTTTAGTTAATTTTGAAGTCTAGAGTAAGACAAAGATCCAACTTTGTTCTTTTGCATGTGGATATCTAGTTGTTGCAGCAGTTCAAGACATGATGGGGTTGTATGCTATTTCAACTTGTTAGATCACAGTGTATATATTACTCAAATATATGGATATCCAGTACGTTACTGGATAACATACTGGTTAGGAAATATTTTCTAGTACCTTTGGAAGTTGTAGGGGTTATTATTAATACTGAACAAAGGTAATTCCCTAAATACATATTAAGCATGTAAGTACTGTTAAGTACTGGGCTGCAAATATGAGTAGAACAATAGTCTTTGCTTTTCACAATCTAGTGGAGAAATAGACGTATAAATAAGCAATTAGAATAAGGTATTGTTCTTGTATTTGAACAAGATGCTAAGAAATAATCACTAACTGCTTGAAAATAATCAAAGGCACATTTTCAATAGGAATTAATATTTAGGTTGAGTTTTGAAGAATGAGCTAAAAGTATACTAAAAGAATGAAGCAGAGAAGAGCAATAGGAATAGCCTACGCACAGGTTTATGAAGAAAGCATGCCTCTGGGGAAAAACAAGTTGTTAGGCATAGTTGTAACACAAGGAAGATGGAAGGTTGATGTGGGGGTAAAACTGGAAAGGAATAGGGTCAGATCTGTAAGCTTTGTATTTCCACCAATGTGCTCATGTTGAAATATTTGTGTATTATAACTTCTAATTATGTTACATTTTTATATCCTTTTAATGTCAGTTTTTTTGTTTTTATACAATATGTGTAATACTATAATACATAATTGGAAATAAATATATGGAGGTGTATAATTAGATTTTTACTGATAGAGGTCACTATTATTGATTATGGAAAGTTGTTGAATAATTTAAGTGGAGGAGGAAAAATAGCATATTTGTATTTTAGGAAGTTAACGACGTAGAAGGATGGAAGGCTATTAAAACAGTCCAGGAAACATATTGTGAAGGGGTTAACTAAGGCAGTGATCTTTATCTTACTGAGGTCTTTGGCCCTCCAAAGTTATGACTTAGACTCTATCTTAGTTACCTAATGTTTATTGAGTAGGTAGAAAGATAAGTGGAAAGGATTGTTGGTGCCAAATTATGATTAGTAGCATGCCGTTGTTACATAATTGCCATTACTGTCTTTTCTTTTGGAAAAAGAGCATCTTCTTCTCACCAACACTCACATTTTCCTCAGAAGTTATTTTTCCACTTCTTTATCTCATTTTTAAGGGATATTTTATTGATTTTTTAAATTTGTTGGGTTATGATTTATACACAGCAAAGTTTACAGAGCTCATGTATATAATTGTTTTAACAAATGTATATACCCATGTTACCACCATTCATATAAAAATATAGAACATTTTCATTATCCCAGAAAGATTGCTTGTTTTTCAATCCCAGAGGTAATCGCAGTTTTGACTTCTTTCACTGTATATTTTAGTTTTTCCTGCTCTTAAGCTTTTTATAGCTAGACTCATACAGTATCACTCTTCATATCTAACTTTTTTGCTGAACATGATGATTAAAAAATTCACCATACTGGAATTTGGTATCAAATGACTATATCCTGATGGAATTGAATATGGGATGTTAGAGTGTTGTTTATCAGTTGAGTCTGTTTTGGAGACAGAACTTGGTTGCCTTGTCGCTTATTGAATACAATCAAATCTTCCTCTAGATAGATGTCAGTAAGGTTGACAATAGTACCAGAATCCAGAATTAGGGTCAGACAGTATCACTGTATCATTTAAAAAGAGTATTTTAGATTTACTGCAAACTTGAAAAAGGAATTTCTCTCTCCTTTTCTGGACTTTCTTTTACCTCGTTTTAGCTATCACTGCTTTATATTGGACATTTCTTCTAGCGTAACAAACTCTTATGTACATTATCATATTACTTATTGGCTCTTGAGCCTTTTGTATAGGCCATTGATGCCTTGATTTAACACAGGTCAACCTCATGGTAAAGAAACCCACCCCACACATAAAAATTATGATTTTTGGCCAGATGTGGTGGCTCATGCCTGTAATCCCACCACTTTGGGAGGCTGAGGTGGGCAGATAACTTGAGGTCAAGAGTTCAAGACCAGCCTGGCCAACATAGTGAAACCTGGTCTCTACTAAAAATACAAAAATTAGCCAGGCATGGTGGTGCATACCTGCAATCCCAGCAACACGGGAGACTGATGCAGGAGAATCGCTTAAACCTAGGAGGCGGAGGTTGCAGTGAACCGAGATCACACCACTGCACTCCAGCCTGGGTGACAGAGCGAGACTTGGTCTCAAAAAAAAGAAAAAAATAAATTCTCCGCCCACTTTTTGATGGGGTTGTTTTTTTCTAGTAAATTTGTTTATTTGTAGATTCTGGATCCATTAGCCCTTTGTCAGATGGATAGATTGCAAAAATTTTCTCCCATTCTGTAGGTTGCCTGTTCACTCTGATGATAGTTTCTTTTGCTGTGCAGAAGCTCTTTAGTAATTAGATCCCATTTGTTACCATTGCTTTTGGTGTTTTAATCATGAAGTCTTTGCCCATGCCTATGTCCTAAGTGGTATTGCCTAGGTTTTCTTCTAGGGTTTCTATGGCTTTAGGTCTTACGTTTAAGTCTTTAATCCATCTTGAATTAATTTTTGTATGAGGTATAAGGAAGGGGTCCACTTTCAGTTTTCTGCATATGGATAGCCAGTTTTCCCAATACCATTTATTAAAAGGGAATCCTTTCCCCATTGCTTGTTTTTGTCAGGTTTATCAAAGATCAGATGGTTGTAAATGTGTCTTGTTATTTCTGAGGCCTCTGTTCTGTTCCCTTGGTCTATATTTCTGTTTTGGTACCAGTACCATGCTGTTTTGATTACTGTAGCTTTGTAGTATAGTTTGAAGTCAGGTAGTGTGATGCCTCCATATTGTGGGATCTGGCCTGCATCCTGCAATGGAACAGGGCTCTTTCTTTGTTCCCAGGCAGATCAGCAGGTCAAGAAATAATAGACACACACAAGATAGTGAAAGCTGGGTCCAGGGGGGTCACTGCCTTCTGGTCCCGTGGTGCCAACAATGCACTGGATATACCAGCATTTATTATTAATTTTAGTGAGGGGAGGGTAGGTTAGTGAGGGATTTAGGGTCATTTGATTATGAGGTGAGATGGTCACATGGGGATGAAGTAATTCTTTAACATAACATCTGTATGCAGAAGTACAATATACAGAGATAAGAATTTACAATATAGTGTGTGCATCAGTAATTTCTAACAGAGCCTTCAAACAGAAACACAGTCTTTCCATAACCTGTGATTAGCAAGATATTATTCAGCAGTAATAGTTGCAGCAAAAGCTGGTTACAAACAATCCATAGAAACAGGACATGAAGCTAGACAACCGGTTAGACCAGAAATTCTCAGAAGGGAGTATGCCTTAACCCTAAAGAGGCCTAGAAGATCCATGGCAAGGTGAGGGCGTTTATAGCCCTGTCTTATCCATATGGACAGGCGCTCCTCAAGCGTCCGTTTATAGACTCTCCACAAGGGTCGCATTCTATTCCCAGAGCTATGAACATCTGCTTTTCTGGGATAGGAATCTTGGTGATGTGAAATGTCCCTGACTGCACGTCCATTCGTAGGCTCTCTGCAGGGGAAGAACATCACGTGCTGTTGGCTCATTCTGGCAGTCCAGGCTGGCATTGTCTTTACACAATCCTGCATGCAATTTTGTATTTACAATAATCAGGAGCATTTCATCTTTTATTCCATAGCAATAGCTTCAGGGGGTCTCCCAACACCTCCAGCTTTGTTCTTTTTGCTTAGGATTGTCTTGGCTATATGAGGGCTTTTTTGGTTCCATATGACATTTAGTTTTTTCTAATTCTGTGAAGAAAGCCAATGGTAGTTTGATGGGGATAGCATTGAATCTATAAATTACTTTGGGCAGTGTGGCCATTTTCATAGTATTGATTCTTCTCATCCATGAGCATGGAATGTTTTTCCATTTGTTTGTGTCCTCTCTTATTTCCTTGACCAAGCAATCCCATTACTAGGTCTATACCCAAAGGATTATAAATAATTATACTATAAAGACACAGGCACACGTATGTTTATTGCAGCACTGTTCACAATAGCATAGACTTGGAACCAACCCAAATGTCCATCAATGATAGACTGGATTAAGAAAATGTGGTACATATATACCATGGAATACTATGCAGCCATAAAAAGGATGAGTTCATGTCCTTTGCAGGGACATGGATGAAGCTGGAAACCATCATTCTCAGCAAACTAACACAGGAACAGAAAACCAAACGCTGCATGTTCTCACTCATAAGTGGGAGTTGAACAATGAGAACACGTGACATAGGGAGGGGAACGTCACACACTGGGACCTGTTGGGGGAGGAAAGGGCCAGGGGAGGGATAGCATTAGGAGAAATACCTAATGTAGATGACGGGTTGATGGGTGCAGCAAACCGCTATGGCACGTGTATACCTATGTAACAAACTTGCATGTTCTGCACGTGTATCCTAGAACTTAAAGCATAATAAAAAAAATTATGATTTTGGATGTATATCATACATGACAATTCAAATCCTAATGAAAAGATTGATATTTGATGTACTTATGTAGTAATATATACTTAGGACACTTAAAATAGGATTTCATTTAATTTAGAATTTTAAATATCTTTCCAGGAATATATATAAAACATTCAGGTGTTTACACTAGGGATGGCCATGAAAACATTTTAAAAATAGTAACTCACAGATTTGTTGCTTATATATTTTCAGTCTAGTTTGGGGCTATCTGTGCTTAGCTAGTTGCTTGGTTGGTATTTCCTGCCTCGTAGTGGTGCTATGCTGTAATGACTGTTTACCTCTCCATTGGAAAAAGTAACTATGGGAGATTAGAAGCCCTGTGGGAAAAATCCTTTTTTATGGTTAGGGTTATGTATAACTAAGGAATTCTTTGGAACTCTTAGTTAATATATGCTTTCCATTCAAGAAGTTGCTGTTCAAATGGAAAGACTTGAATGCCAAAGCTTGATAAAGAAGCAGGAATCTGTGAAATAAGTGCTACAGGTGTCATGCCATTAAATTGATTGTGCAGACTGCTTCTTTATGAAGCAGTTTCTGGTGTCAAATAATGCTATATGCTGTATTATTAATATATAGTGATGTATTCATGATTTTATATAGAGACATCCTTGAAAAAAATATTGATCTTTGTAAGTCACTTGATAGTTAATATTCTAGGAGAAATTTCTTTTTAAAGGAACACTGTGATAAATCATTTATAAAATAATTTTCTCGGCCGGGCGCGGTGGCTCACGCCTGTAATCCCAGCACTTTGGGAGGCCGAGACGGGCGGATCACGAGGTCAGGAGATCGAGACCATCCTGGCTAACACGGTGAAACCCCGTCTCTACTAAAAAATACAAAAAACTAGCCGGGCGAGGTGGCGGGCGCCTGTAGTCCCAGCTACTCGGGAGGCTGAGGCAGGAGAATGGCGTGAACCCGGGAGGCGGAGCTTGCAGTGAGCTGAGATCCGGCCACTGCACCCCAGCCTGGGCGACAGAGCGAGACTCCGTCTCAAAAAAAAAAATAAATAAAATAAAATAAAATAATTTTCTCTTGGTTGTATTCACTTTTATGTTTTTCTTTTTTCTTTGTATGGAGGATATTTATAGGGCAGAAAAAGGGGAAAATATCCCTGTCGTTAGTAAGTATAATGATAGCTGTTCATTAAGGTAAATATTTTTCCATTTTATTGTTACATGTAGGGTATATTTACTTCTGGCACATGGGAAGAGAAATCAGATGAAATTTTCTTTGCTGACTTCAAGTTCTCAGTCACTCATCATTATCTTGTACAAGAGTCCACTGATAAAGAAGGAAAGGATGAGTTATTAGAGGGTAAGTTATTTCTGTATAATAATAATTAACTTCTGATTTTTAAGATTGGCTGTAATTTTGAATGACGAATTTAGTTTTCTTCTGTAGTGTCAGTTCCTCTGGAACTGTTTTACATAGGCAAAGTTGTTTCACCACATCTGAGGTAGAGGATGAATTACAGTGTCATTCATTTTTTAATTAATTAAATCAGCTCATATTTATTGAGTACCTAACATGTACCAGGTACTTTTCCAAGCCCTGTAGAACCCAAACTTAAATGAAACTTACATTCCAGTAGGGAAGATAAGATACATAAGTAAGTAACAGTAATAGGTAAAAAGTGATAAGTGCATCCTGAAGTACAGATAAAGTTCTGTTGGAATTCAGAGGAGAAAAGATCACTGTTAATTGGGAAATTAGAGAAGGAGAATTAAGCAAGTAACTTTGGCTTTGAAGGATTACAAATAAAGGAAAATCTGTTGATTAGAGGGTAGTATTTTGGATTGACTCCAGATTTTGGAGTCAAAACAAGTGGATTAAAATTTTATTTTTTCTACTTGCTAGTTAGTTGACCCTTCTAAGCTTGAGTTATTTCAATTGTAAAATGAAGTAATACTACCTGAAGATAGTATTAAATCTACTAAGTGCAGATTTAATGAGAAATTGTACCTAAGCAACTATCTCAGTACCTGACCCATGCCAGGTACTCAATAAATGGTGTCTATGATTGTTAATAGGTCAAATCATCCAAATCTTCTGTCCTGAGATAAACTAGTGCATAACAGTGAGTGAGCAAGATACTGAATAAACATGAACTTTGGAGCTGCCAGTCAAATACCCTTCTTCATTCACTAAGCAAATAAATAGGTAGAATGTGTTAAATTTTTTCTGATCGTAATAGATTGTCATTTGTAAGCTCAGACCTGAAAACAATCTGTGCTTTTTCTTGTGTAGGAATAGAATTATGACACCTTTTCTATTATGTATATTCTTCTTAGAAACAAAACAATTAGATAATATGTGCATTCAGATTCATAAACCAGGGCAGATAACACTAACCATATATACATATATGGAAGGAATTATACAGCAAAATAAAATAATTAAGCCAGAATGTGAATATGAGAACTTTAAGATGAAGAGGGAAGTGTGTGCAGTTGGTGGGAGGTCTCATAATGGCCAGCAATTTTTAGGTTCAACATTCTGCCAATTAATGAAGAAACTATTCAGTAGCGAAAATTTAAGTGCTGTTAATTTAAGGGAAGACCATACATCAAGGAAAAACTGCTGTAGTAAAAGGAGGCTTAGAATCAGAGGTCTGAGATGAACAGATGAAGGAGACTGTGGTACAATGAAGGCGAATGATTTTTTTCTTTTTTTTTTTTTTTTTGAGACGGAGTTTCGCTCTTGTTGTCCAGGCTGGAGTGCAATGGCGCGATCTCGGCTCACTGCAACCTCCGGTCTCGGCTCACTGCAACCTCCGCCTCCCAGGTTCAAGCAGTTCTCCTGCCTCAGCCTCCCAGGTTGCTGAGATTACAGGCACCAACCACCACACCCAGTTTTTTTTTGTATTTTTAGTAGAGACAGGGTTTTGTTATGTTGGCCAGGCTGGTCTTGAACTCCTGACCTCAGGTGATCCTGCCTCGGCCTTCCAAAGTGCTGGGATTACAGGCTTGGAACCCCTGGGCCCAGCGAAAGGTGAATGAATTTTAGGCTAGTTAAGGCATCGTTGCATGTGTACATATAAAGTGCAGTTTTCTTTTAATTTGGTTGATTGAGGCTATAACTGATGGTGGGAGTTACAAGCCAAACCATTAGCTCAGTTTTACAGATACGCATTTAAAACTATATTATCAGAGGTCAGGAGATTTGAGCACTAATCATTTATTTTGTTGGAGTTGCCTATTGCTTTTGGTCTGAAAAGCATCAAATCGTTAGCATTCTCTTTAGTCTTTTAGCAAAATAAAAAGTATACATTTGCTAAGCAATGATAGCTATATAACAAAAATTGTTTTTATGAATGGATACTATTTTTTATGCATTGAATTTATCATGTGTTTATGAGTATAATGATCTTTGATGTTAGTACCGTATCATGGATAGTAATTTAAGTGTGTAAACATGGTTTAGAAGTGGGAAGCCAGGTAGAAGTTTTACAAGAACATTTAAGATGGACAGGGGGCCTAAAAAGGCTTGCTATGGAAGGTTATACAGAGTTGACATATCTCTAAATAGAATGTTGAATAAAAGTAGAGGCAAGGTAAGGCCAAGAAGAGTAAATAAAACAAAGCTTTCTGGTAAGGGTGAGGAATTGTGTGAGTCATGACTCAGAAGCAAAACAATATTTTAAACATGGGAGTGGCATATGTCTTTTTTATAGGCTACTTTTGTTTGAAGAAAAAAAAATGAGAAATCCCTCTCCCTGTACTCAAGCTATCTTTAGATATGAATCTTAAAGCAATATCAAAACTGCATGGTCTAGCAAGACACGTGTTTCCTCAAAGCATATTATAAAACTCTGCCTGATCATGAACATACTAACTTTTTCATTATCAAATGTTTTTGTAGATGTTATTCCACAATCTATGCAAGATTTGCTGTGTATGAATAACGACTTTCCTCCAAGAGCACATTGCCTGGTAAGATGGTAGGTATATATTTTACTCAGATACCTTTTAGTATGCGTGTTGCGGGGGACCTCAACACTGTCCCCAAGTTCACCGATTTGGTAAGGAGACTCAGAAGACTCAGCATTTAATTGCAGCTGATTTATTGCAGAGACAGGATGCAGGGCAAAATCTGCAAAGGGAAGGAAGCACATGAGGCAAAGTCCAGAGGAAGTACAAGCTTTTAAGAGTTCTTTCCTAATGGAGTCAGGCAAGATGTACTCAGTGCCCTCAGCAACAAGTTGTGACGACGTATATGAAACATTATCTATCAGAGACAGTGTTAGAGGCTCAGCACCCCAGGTTTTTAATTAGGGGGCTGGTCATATAAGCACCCTTTCACTGGTATATACCAAAATTTCAGGCTCACAGAAGGAAAGCAGGTGTTCAGCATAAATTACATTGTTTGCATAAACAACTTAGGCTTAGTGAGCAGCTTAATCAGTTCTGGAAATGGTGAGAACCCTACCCAAATCCCAATTCCCAGCTGTCGGCCAAGAGCTAACCTTGCAAGCAGGCTTTTATTTATTTTTTATTTTTTTGGTTTGTTTTTTCTTTTTGTTTTTTGTTTTTAATTATTATGGATATATAATAGTTTTACATATGTAATAGTTGTACATATTCATCTTCAAAAGAAATGATAAATGCTTGAGGTGATGGATTCCCCAATTAAACGTTCCAATTCCATTCTTTTATTTATCTTGAAATATACAACAAATTGTTATTAACTATAGGCGCCCTATTTTGCTACTGAACTCTAGGTCTTACTTCTATCCAACTGTATTTTTGTCCCATTAACCATCCCCTCTTTATGCCCCACTCCCCACTACCCTTCTAAGCATCTGGTAATTCTACTTAGAGATATGTCAACTCTGTATCACCTCTCATAGCTAGCCTTTTTAAGCTCCCTGGCCATCTTAAATCTTCTTATAAAACTTCTACCCAGTTTCCCACTTCTAACCCATGTTTACACACTTCAAATGACTATCCATAAGACACTAACATCATTCTATTCTCTTATCTCTGTGAGTTCATTTTTTTTTTTAAGCTCCCACATATTAGTGAAAACATGTGCAATACTAGTCTTTCTGTGCCTGGCTTATTTCACTTAAATGTCTTTCAGTTCCTTCTATGTTGTTGTAAATGACAGGATTTCATTCTTTTTTATGGCTAAATAATATTCCATTGTGTATATGTACCACATTTTCTTTATTCATTCATCTGTTGATGGGTACTTAGGTTGATTCCATATCTTGGTTATTGTGAATACTGCTGCAGTAAACATGGGAGTAGAGATTTCCCTTCAGTATACGGATTTCCTTTCTGCAAGCAGGCTTTTTTTTTTTTTTTTTTTTTTGAGTCGGAGTCTCCCTCTGTCTCCCAGGCTGGAGTGCAGTGGCCGTATCTCAGCTCACTGCAAGCTCCGCCTCCCAGGTTTACGCCATTCTCCTGCCTCAGCCTCCCGAGTAGCTGGGACTACAGGCGCCCGCCACCTCGCCCGGCTAGATTTTTGTATTTTTTAGTAGAGACGGGGTTTCACCGTGTTAGCCAGGATGGTCTTGATCTCCTGACCTTGTGATCCGCCCATCTCGGTCTCCCAAAGTGCTGGGATTACAGGCTTGAGCCACCGCGCCCGGCCGGCTTTTTTTTTTTTTTTTTTTGAGATGCAGTCTTGCTGTGTCACCCAGGCTGGAGTACAGTGGCGTGATCTCGGCTCACTGCAACCTCTGCCTCCCGGGATCACGCCATTCTCCTCCCTCAGCCTCCCAAGTAGCTGGGACTACACGTGCCTACCACCATGCCCAGCTATTTTTTTGTATTTTTAGTAGAGATGGGGTTTCACGGTGTTAGCCAGGATGGTCTCGATCTCCTGACCTCGTGATCCACCCGCCTCGGCCTCCCAAAGTGCTGGGATTACAGGCGTGAGCCACTGCGCCCGGCCACAGGCAGGCTTTTTTAAGGATACACAGTCACAGCCCTGCTGGTTCATGTTTTCTGCACAATATATTTCATAATCCAGGGTAGTGCTTAACTGTAGTCTCATGACAAGCATGACAAGAACATTTAAATATCATAGAAATGTTAATACATATTATTGAATATTGAAATAAACTCAGTATATTGGATATTGATCTGTTATATGATAAAATCAAAACTCACTGTGTCTAAACTATAAATGTGACACATTAATGTAAGAGGTAGTCTTCCCCCTCTTATCTGCAGTTTTGCTTTCTGTGCTTTCAGTTACCTGTGGTCACGTGTAGTCTGAAAATATTAAATGGAACATTTCAGACAAAAACAACAAGTTTTAAATTGCATGCTGTTCTGAGTAGTATGGTGAAGTCTTGGGCCGTTCTGTCCTGGAGGTGAATCATGCCTTTGTCCAGTGTATCTACAATGTATACACTACCTGCCCCTTAGGCCCTTAGTAGTCACCTTGGTTATCAGATTGACAGATCACAAGAAGGGTGAGTATAGTAAAATAAGATATCTTGAGAGAGACAGAGAGAGAGAGAGACCACATTTATGTAACTTTTGTTACAAAATATTGTCATAACTGTTCTATTGGTACAGATACATAGAGAAAAAACAGTACATACAGGGTTCAATATCATCTGCAGTTTCAAGCATCCACTAGGGGTCTTGGAACTGACCTCCCACAGATAAGGGGGACTATTTGCATCACATTTAAAAGGTCTTTTGTGTCTTTTTCAATTATTCCAAGTGTCTGTGAACTTTTATTTATTTTGGATGGAGTGGTCTTAAAACATGCTACCACCAAAATGGCCCTAGTAAAGAGTATATGTTTAAGAAAGGAGACCTGGTTAAAGAAAGTTTATATACTGGTTTGAAATTGTTCCATTGGTATCAGTTGGTCTTTTGATTTTTTTCAAATTAAAGAATTCTAAGGGAGGGGAAAATGATATTAATCTGTGTTTATGTTTTTCTTCATTTCGTATAGCAAATAGGCTGTGTAGCACTTTAAAAAAAGAAAATTATTTGTAAATGCAGGTAAACGGGATAGTGTTTCATAAATATTCCTCTTTTAGTATGACCTTTTGTTCACTTAAGCAATTAACTAAAAAAGATGTAATAATTATATTAAATTTAATTTAATCCTTCCACATTCTATTCTGGCCTTTTAAAATATGAATATATACATTTAATATGATTAAATTTATCAGAAGGCACCATAGTATCAGAGCACGAGCTTTGTATGCATTCATTCATTCATTCATTCAACATTAATTGAACACTTACTGTTTGGCTACATAATGAATTAGGTTTAATTCCTAACTCAGGTACTTAGTATCTCTGCAACTCTGGGCAAGTTACTTAATTTCTTGTAGTTTGTTTCTACACTGGTAAACTAAGAATAATAAATAATATGCACTTTCAAGGCAGTTATGAGGATCAAATAAGATAATGGCACCTAGTATGTTTATCAAAATCTAAATGCTATTAACATGATTTCAGCTTTTTGATATGTATTTCCTCAAACTGTTACATAGTCCATAGTCTAAATATTAAATGAAGTAATGAAACCTTTCTATATATTAATATAAATAACTTGTTAGTAGGGTGGTTTTTGTAACCTTTCCATTTACTTTTTAAAATATTTTTAAAATTAACATAGTAAAATTGGACTTTTTGTGGAGGTGAGCAGTTCTCTGAACTTCAGCACTTTATATAGTTTTTCACTAGTACCAACATCAGGAGATACAACAGTTCTATAACACCCCTTACCTCTGCTGCCAAAAAAAGCCCTATTGTCCCTTTTGTCTCTTAGTAAGCATAGACACATCCTTCCCACTTTTTTTTTTTTTTTTAAGAGACAGGTCTCGCTTTGTCACCCAGGCTGGAATGCATTGGTGCAGTCATGGGTACTGTAGCCTTGAACTCCTGGGCTCAAGTGATCCTTCTGCCTCAGCCTTTTGAGTAGCTAGGACTACAGGCGCACACCACCATGCCCAGCTAAGTTGGTTTTTAATTTTTTTGTAGAGACAGTGTCTTGTTATGTTGCCTGGGCTGCTCTTAAACTCCTGGCCTCAAGTGATCCTCCCACCTCAGCCTCCCAAAGTGCTGGGATTATAGGCGTGAGCCACTGTACCTGACCATACTCCCCACATAATCCTTGGAATCCCTGATCTTTCTTGGTCACTATAGTTTTGTCCTTTTGAGAGAGTCATATAAATAGAATTCTACTGTATGTAACCATGGGTGACTGGCTTTTAAAACTCAGCATGGTGCCTTTGAAGTTCTTTGAGGTGATTCTACTTATCAATAGTTTGTTCCTTTTTATTGCTGAGTAGTATTTTATTATAAGGATATACCACACTGTTTACTCATTCATTTGTTGAGGGTTATTAGGATTGTTTTTAGGTTTTGGCATTTTTATATAGAGCTATACTATAAATATTTGTATACAGATTTTTGTGTGAAAACACATTTTCAGTTCACTTGGGTAGATACCTAGAGTAGGATTGCTAAGTCATGTGGTAACTGTATGTTTATAGGAAACTGCAGACATTTCTAGAGTAGCTGTACCATTTTGCATTCCCATCAATAATGTATGAAAATTCCAGTTTCTACATCCTTACCAGCACTTGGTATTATCAGTATTTGTTTTTAGCCATTCCTAGTAGGTGCATAGTGGTATCTCATCCTAATTTTAATTTTGAACATCTTTTGTGTGTTTGTCCATTTATATCTTCTCTATATTACAGTGTCTAAGTCTTTTGCACATATTTTAATTGGGTTATTTGTTTTCTTTTTTGGAGTTGGGGGATTGTTTTCTTACTGTTAAGTTTTAAGAGTTCGTTGTGTACTTTGGATATAAATCTTTTTTATAATGTGTGATTTCCAAAAATTTTCTAGAAAAGACATCGCTAAGAGAAATGAAAAGCTTATCTGTAACAGATAAGACTGTAACTTATCTTTTAATTTCTCTTATGATGTCTTTTCTAGAACAAAAATTTTAAAATTGAATGAAGTTCAGTTTTATCAATTTTTAATTGTATGGATTGTGTTTTTGGCCATATCTGAGGACTTTTTGCTCTAGGTCACAAATCTTTCTCCTATTAAAAAAATTATTTTATTTTGGAATTATTCAAAATTTTAAGGTGAAAGCAGCTGTTTATGGATGCTGGGGATGGTGGTAGCAGATCCATTACCTAGCTGGCAAAAGGGGTAGCAGTGGCCTGTAGTATTCTTTCGAAAAACCCCTAATCCCAATTTATCCATTTTGATATTTAGATGTTACCTGATTTCTTTCAGCAGTGTCTTACAGTTTTCAGCACGAAGATCCTGTAAATGTTATATGTTTCTACTTGTTGCTTTTTAATAAAGGAGCTATTGTAATGATATTAAAAAAATTTTTTTTCATTTCCAATTGTTCGTTTCTAGTATGTAGGGATATGGCTGATTTTGAGGGGTTGACCTTGTATCCTGTAACCTTGCTAAACACAATTACTAGTTCTAGGAGTTGTCATTTCTTTGGGATTTTCTATGTATATAATCACTGTCTCTGAATATGAATAGTATTATTTCCTTTCTAATCTCAGTTCTTTTTTTAAAATATGTATTTTTTAAAAATTGTATACCATCAAGCCGTCTGTTCATGTTTTTTTTTTTTTCTTTTTAAAACTGGCCAGGGCTTCCAGTAAAATATTGAATAAGAGCTCCTCATCTCAGAGGGACAGCATTTAGTCTTTTACTATTAAGTATGATGTTAGCTGTGTATTTTTTTGTAGATGCTCTTTATCAGATTGAGAAAGTTCCCTTTTGTTCCTGCTTTGCTGAGTTTTTATTATGAATGGATGTTGAATTTTGTCAAATCCTTTTTCTGTTTAAATTGATATGATTTATTTTCTTTAGATTTTTAATATGTTGATTGCATTGATTGATTTTTGTATATATAACCAGCTTTGCATTCTCAAGATAAACTCCACTTCTTTGTGGTGTAATTTGTATTTCTTTCTCTCTCTTTCTCTCTCTCTCTCTGTGTGTGTGTGTGTATATGTATATGTATGCATATTGCTGTATTTGATATGCTAATAGTTTGTTGAGGACTTCAGTGTTTATGTTCATGAGGGATGTTAGTCTTTAGTTTTCTCATGCTTTGGTTTTGGAATCAGTAATGTTGGCCTCATAATGTGAAGTCAGAAAGTATTTTGTTCTCTTTTATTTTCTTTGAGAGAGTGTGTAAAATTGATTTTTTTTTTAACTGATAGAATTTGCCTTTGAAACTTTCTGGGCCTGGCATTCTCACTTTATTCAGGTGGCAGTTCCTTCTAGGGTCCAGGATTTAAGCAGAAGTCTCAGTTCCAGTACCTTGTCTCATGTATACCCATATCCCTGAGAGGTCATTCAAAACATTACAACCTCCGTAGTGATTTGGATTGATGCAGTAAATCCAAATCTAAAGGATATATAAGGAAGCTTTTGTGTTTAGGTTATATAGCAGAGAGATTGGTAATTTCATCAGAAAGATATGCAGCTTCCAAGTCCCAGGGCCTTATAAGCAGAGGCACAGTTACGGATAATATCTGAGTGATATTGTGCTTCTGGAAGCCTAGTTTCTGGGCCTAGACTTATTTATATTTATTATTGTGAGACTGGGGCATTCTTGGACATAGCCTAATCTGGATGCATGCCAGAGACCACTTTCCCTGGTCTGGGTGTACCTCATCATCTCAGAGTTATATAATTCATATTATGACTGCTAGGCTAAAATATATGGTATTGTCAGACATAAACAGACTTTTCTTCCATCATTCTTGTTCTCTCCAGTCTAGCACAGCATAGTCAGTTTTGCAAACAGTTTTATAGGTCAAACTAACAGACTTTTAACAGTAAAAGGCTTACCCTGTAAAATCCCAGTTCCCAGTGCCCAACTGTTGGGGCCTATAGCCAAAGCTTATCATCCCCTGGTATTTTTCAGTCACCTTCTACGCTCGCTTTTGCCTTTCAGTATACTCTTTGTTTCTGTTACCCAGGAATCTCCTTTTTATTTTTTCAAATTCAGCTGTGTATTTTTACAACATTGTCATATTTGATCAGGTATGTTTTTGTGTGTTTTGGGGCAAGGGGGGCCTGTGTCATGTTAGTTTGCCATATGGTTGGAAGTCACATTCAGTTTTGTCTTACTTGAACTTTCTTAAAGTTTAGGAAGCCAACAACAAAGCTTTTGAGAACTGTTTAAAAATTAAGCATATTAAATGTGTGTGCATTTTCTTTTATTCAGCAAACATTATTTTTAAACATTTACTGTGATCCAGATACAGGAATTTCAAGGATAGAACATGGTTCCTGCCTTAGTAATCTTTGGGATTAGTAGAAAGACAGATAAGGGACTAGACAACAATAACATTTTGTGATAAATGCTCTCATAGAGGGCAGAACACAGGTTTGATGGAAACTCATAAGAGGTACCTGTAATTCAGACAGATTAAGTCAGGACAATGTTTCTAGACAAGGTACACCTGAATCCTGAAAGACACGTGAGAATAAGCCAGGTGAATAAGGTTAACTAATAAGTTAGGTAAAAAGATACTTGAGGCAGAATTAGTAGAGGTGATGATGTTTAAATGAACTTTTGAAACTTGTAGGTAGTTTGGTAAGGTTGGGTATAGCAGTAGAGGGTTGGGAATGGGAAATGAGAAGGACTTTGGTATATGGGTATTTTAAGACTAATGTGAACCGGACATCTTAAGAGGATTTCGTAATGTTCTCTTTCTGTTTTATTCATATAATTTTTATTGTAATTGCTAATAAATACATTTCTCAAAAATTTCAAGGATACAAATTACTTGTAATGCTTCAGAGATACTGAAGAATAACAGACACAGAAGTTTTCACCTATACATTTATTTAAATTTGAATTTTAAAAAGTTAAACCAGAATTAAAGCAATGACAGTGAAAATTTGAAAATGATTTTGCAATATATGCATCTGTACTTATTTATACCATAAATATACAATTAGTATAGATTGACCCTGTCAGAGTGATTTTAAAATAATGTATGATTAATTTATATTTTCAAATCAATTCTAGAAAATAGATTTTTGGTATTTATGTCCAATGCTCAATTTTGGTAGTTCAAGTTGAACTATTGATCTATATCTATTTTGAGATCTTCTGGCTTCAGTTTTCATATCAAGCACCTCCCAGATTAGCTCCAAGCCTATTTAACTTTGTTAAGGGTGTTTTATAAAGGTGGACTTTAAAAGATATATGGGCATGATAAATTTTATGTTCTTGGCAATGTAATTGATCTTAATGATGTGTTTTACTGGATGTGTTTCACCCTTCTAATATACCTATCCTTTAAATACTTTTCTTTTTTTTCCTTTAAATATCTTCTAGTGGGTGTTTCCTGAAACCATCATTACAGATTTTTTCTCTTGATTATTATGCTTCATGATAATATAAATAGCCCTGGAAATGACACAGACTTTAACCGTAGCAAACATTTATGTCCAAATGGAAATTCATGAGCAGAGATTTTAATAGGAAGGTGTGGTAGGCAAGATAACGAACCCTGCTAGCCCCCAGAGATGGTCCATGACCTAAATCTTAGAACCTGTGAATATAAATTATGTGGCAAAAGGAATTAAGGGAGCATATGGTATTAACATTGCTTAACAATAGACTTTAAGGTAGGGAGATTTATCCTGGATTATCTGGGTGGACCCAGTATAATCACAGGAGTTCTTAAAAGTGGAAGAGGGAGACAGAGGAGAGTTAGTGTCATAGCAGTATGAAAAGAACTGGTCCCAGTGATGTAGGTTTTTAAGATGAAAGAAGAGGGCCATGAGCCAAGTAATGAGGGTAAGCCTCTAGAAACTGGAATGGGTTCTCCGTTAGAGCCTCCCGAAGGGATACAGCCTTGCTGCCACCTTGAATTTAGCCTCGTGAGACCCGTTTCAGACTTCTGACCTGCAGAACTATAGGATGATCAATCTTTGTTGTTTTAAGTCACCAAACTTGTAATAATTTATTACAGCAGCAATATGAACTAATACAGAAAGTAACAGTGTGAAAGCTGTAGATGCCTGGAGAGGCTCCATTGAGAGTTGAACAATATACTGAAAGCACAGCTAGGTTTAAGGGAGGACACATTTTTGTCCCCATGGCTCTGCCTTTGTGTCGGGCGTTGTCTTTGGGCCTTTAGCGTTAGTCATGCTTTGTTGGTCACCACAAAGGAACAATCCACAAATAATCTTGTGAAGACTGTGTAGTTGAATAATTATTATGGCTTTTAAGAAATATTCATTTTCGGCTGGGTACGGTGGCTCATGCCTGTAATCCCAGTACTTTGGGAGGCTGAGGCGGGTGGGTCACGAGGTCTGGAGTTCAAGACCAACCTGGCCAACATAGTGAAACCCTGTCCCTACTAAAAATACAAAAATTAGCTGGACGTGGTGGTGCACGCCTGTAGTCCCAGCTACTTGGGAGGTTGAGGCAGGAGAATTGCTTGAACCCAGGAGACAGAGGTTGCAGTGAGCCAAGATAGTGCCACTGCATACCAGCACGGGCAACAGTGTGAGACTCCATCTCAAAAAAAAAAAAAGAAAAGAAAGAAAGACTCATTTTTGTGATTTTTTTTCAGTTTTCAACCACAAATTACTAGATGTACAATGAAACAGGAAAGTGTGACCCATGCAAGGGGAAAAAATAGTAGAAATGGGCTCTTAGTGGGTCTTGATATTAGATTTAGCAATAACATCAAAACATTTATTACAAGTATGTAGAGAGAATTGAAGGAAAGGGTTTTCGAAGAATTAAATACTAACAATGAGTTACATAGGAATCTCAATAAATAGAAACTATAATAAAGAACCAAATGGTGGCCAGGTGTGGTAGCTCATGCCTATAATCCCACCACTTTGGGAGGCTGAGGTGGGCAGATCACTCGAGGTCAAGAGTTCAAGACTAGCCTGAGCAACATGGTGAAACCCCGTCTCTACTAAAAATACAAAAATAAATGAATAAATAAATAAATAAATAAATAAAAAAAATTAGCTGGGTGTGGTGGTATGGGTAGCCCATAGTCCCAGCTACTCGGGAGGCTGAGGTAGGAGAATCACTTGAACCCAGGATGGGGAGGCTGCAGTAAGTTGAGATACTGCCATGGCACTCCAGCCTGGGCAGCAGAGTGAAACTCCATCTCAAAAAACAAAACAAACAAAACAACAACAACAACAACAAAAAAAACAAATGGAAACTCCAGAGTTGAAAAGTATAATTGAAATGCACTTTCTTCACATGAGCTCAAAAGCAGATCTGAGATGATAGAAGAAAGAGTTGGGAGATTTGAAAGATTAACAGAAATTGTCCAGTCCGAAGAGCAGAGAAAGAAGTTTGGAGAAGACAAAAGAACAAAACCTCTGAGATCTGTAGGTCAGTGTCAAGTGTTCCAAAGCATGCATGTAATGGGACTCCCAGGTGAAGAGAAAGAAAGTGGTAGAAAAACAAATTTGAAGAAATAATGGCTGAGAATTTTCCAAATTTGATTAAAAACACTCAGAACCAGAAGTCTTAGTGAATTTTAAGTAGGATAAACACAAAAGAGAACCACCCCCAGACATAGTATGGGCAACCTGCTGAATCCCTAGATGGAAAGAAAATCTTGTAGGCAGCAAGAGAAAAATGACTTGTCATTTACAAGAGAACAATACTCTTGACTGACTTCTCATCAGAAACAATGGAGGCCAGAGGACAGTGCAGTGACACAAAGTTCTGAAAGGGGGGAAAAAGAAACCATTGTTGACCAAGAATTCTATATCCAGTGAAACTATATTTCAAAAATAAAGGTGAAATAATGACATTGTCATGTAAACAAAGATTGACAGAATTCATCCTTGCCTTACAAGTAATACTAAAAGAAATAGAGGGTAACTTGAATCCATAGGAAGGAATGAAGAGCATTGGAAATACTCTAGTAAATACAATAAATATATTCTCATAATTTTAAAAAAAAGCGTAAGATTGCTTAAGCAATAGTGACAGCACTGTATTGTTGGGTTTATAACATACATGTAATATGTAATATATATGACAATATCGCACAAAGGAAGAGAGGGAGGGAATGGAGCTATACTGTATAAAATTGCTAGATTTTACTGGAATAACCTGAATACATTATAAATTAAAGATGTGTATTGTAATATCTAAAAAAATTACTAAAAATAAATTCAAAAAATGAATTGTTGTTTGAACACCTCCAATTTCCCAGGTATTTTTGTAAGTGATAGGTATTTAACTTTTTTATACCATTTTTTTTAAAGGTCCTTAATCTATTTCTTTCTAAAGTAATATATGTGAGAGTTGTAGAATGGGAACATTCAAAGTAAGTGGTATGGTTTTATGATTTGCCTATGTGAGAGTAACAACAAATATATCAAATATTGGCTAACTTTTTGTTGTTGTTACTTTTGGTCTTTATTGGTGCAGAAAAGAAAAATGCATCTGAAACTAAAAATGAATAGTTGATTGTCCTACCTTTCTCATTTGGAGGATGGGATGCTAAGACACATTTATATTTAAATATAGTATTTAGTAGACATATGCAGTCTGTTATTCAGATGAAACAGTTCTTTTATTAAGAAGTGCAATTGTGACATTTTAATTTGTGTTGATACATTTGATCTAATAAATTTAAGTTACTGGGCTAGAAATTGTAGGAACTATAAAGATTTAGTAATGAAACTCACCCTAGTAGGTATGTAGTGGTCTCTGACTGTTGTTTTAATTTCACTTCCCTGATTACATGTGATATGGAACATCTTTTCATATAGTTGTTTGCTATCTTTATATCTTCTTGGGTGAGGTGTCTGGTTGAAGCCTTTGGGCCTTTTTTTTTTTTTTTAAACTTGAATTATGTTCTTATTTTTGAGTTTTAAGAGTTCTCTGTAGATTCCAGATAACAGTCCTCTATCTGAAATCTTTTGCAGATATTTTCTCCCAGACTATGGTTGTCTCTTTCATTCTCTTGACAGTGTCTTTTGCAGAGCAGAAATTTTTAATTTTAATGAAGTCTAGCGTATCAGGTTGTTCTTTCCTGGATTGTGCCTTTGGTGTTGCATCTGAAAGGTCATCAACAAACCCGAAGTTATCTAGATTTTATTCTGTGTTCTAGGAGTTTTATAACTTTTCATTATATTCAGATCTGTAATCCATTTTAAGTTAGTTTTTGTGGAGAATGTAAAGCCTGTCTAGATTAATTTTTTTGCATGTGGATGCCCAGTTGTTCTAGCACCATTTGTTGAAAAGACTATCTCCATTGTATTGCCTCTGTTCCTTTTCAGAGATTAGTTGACTATACTTATGTGGGTTTATTTCTAGCTTCTCTATTCTGTTCCATTGATCTCCATTTGTCTGTTCTTTTGCCGTTACCACACTGTATTGATTTCTATAGCTTTATAGTATTGCTTGAAGTTTGATAGTGTTAGTTCTCCAACTTTCTTCTTCAATATTTTATTGGCTACTTTGAGTCTTTTTTTGCTTCTGCTTATAAACTTTAGAATCAGTTTGTGGATATCCTCATGACAACTTGCTGAGATTTTGATTGAGATTGCATTAAATCTGTAGATGAACTTGGAAAGAACTGATATCTTGATAATATTATCTTCCTATCCGTGAATATAGAATATCTCTTTATTATGTGTGTGTGTGGTGGTATTGGTGGTGGTAACCGTAATTATTTTGCCATTCCTCTGTTGAAAAATATTTAGGTTGTTTCTAGATTTTTACAATTGAATTAAAATATTATAGTGAATATCACTGTATGTACACCTTTTTGCATTTGTATGAATGGTTTTGTAGCATAGATATAAAGATATGTGTACTTCATTTGAGTTTTGTCCATTTTAAATATTGATATATTCTGCCCTTTTGCTCTCCAAAAATGTTTTTTTTAAATTTTTTATTAAGAGACAGGGCCTTGCTCTGTCACCAGGCTGGAGTGCAGTGGTGTGATCATGACTCCCTGCAGTGTCGACTTCCTGGGCTCAAGTGATCCTCCTGTCTCAGCCACCTGAGTAGCTAGGAGTACAGGTGCACACCACCATGCAAAGCTAATTTTTAAATTTTTTGTAGAGATGGGGTCTCACTATGTTTCCCAGGCTGGTCTTGAACTTCTGACCTCAAGCGATCTTCCCATCTCAGCCTAAAAATGCTTTTAAAGTTTATATCACCACCTGTGGCATATCCCAGCACTCTTGCCAACACTGGAGTCTATCGGTATTTTATATTTTTTGCCACAGTGATATCTTCTTTAATTTTTATTTTTTAATCATGAGATTGAACATCTCTTAATAGACTTATTAACTATTTATATTTCTTATTCTATAAAATGTGTATTAGTTTTTTCTCATTCTTTTATATTTAACTTTTTTATTGTGGTGAAACATCCATAACAAAATTTGCCATTTTAACCATTTCTAACTGTACAGTTCAGTGGTATTGAGTACATTCACATTTTTGTGCAACCACTATCCTCCAGAACTTTATCATCCCATACTGAAACTCTGTAACCATTAAACAATGACTTCTCTCCTCTCCCTCTTAGCCACTGGAACCAGCATTCTACTTTCTCTCTATGACTTTGATTCTTTTAGTACCTCATGTAAGTGGAATCATGTAACATTTGCCCTTTTTTCACTGGCTTTTATTTCACCTAGCATAATGTCTTCTAAGTTCAGCTGTGTTGCAATATGTATCAGATTTTATTCTTTTTAAGGCTAAATAATATTCCATTGTATGTATATACCACATTGATCCATTCATCTGTTGATGGACATTTGGATTGTTTCTCCCTTTTGGCTACTGTGAATAACTCTGTTATGGACATGGGTGCACAAATATCTATTTCAATCTCTGTTTTCATTTCTCTGGATCAAATGGCTAGTGTTCATTTTAAAAAATAATCTATACTGCTTAGCTGTTTTATATTTCTACCAGCAATGCCCAAGGATTTTAATTTCTCTGCATCCTTGCTAACACTTATTGTTGGTTTCTTTGGTAATAGCCATCCTAATGGTTATGAGGTGGTATGTCATAGTAGATCTGATTTGTGTTCCTCTAAGATTAGTGATATTGAGGATTTTTTCATGTGCTTATTTGCCATTTTCATGTTTTCTTTTCTTTTTCTTTTTCTCTGTTTTTTTTTTTTTTTTGAGATGGGGTCTTGCTCTGTCGCCCAGGCTGGAGTGCAGTGGTGTGATCTCGGCTCACTGCAAGCTCTGCCTCCTGGGTTCACACCATTTTCCTGCCTCAGCTTCCCAAGTAGTTGGGACTACAGGCACCCACCACCACACCCGCCTAATTTTTTTGTATTTTTTTAGTAGAGACGGGGTTTCACCATGTTAGCCAGGATGGTCTCAATCTCCTGACTTCATGATCCACCTGCCTCAGCCTCCCAAAGTGCTGGGATTACAGCTGTGGGCCACCGCTCCCAGCCTTTGTATATTTTCTTTTGAGTGACATCGATCCAAGTCCTTTGCCCATTTTAAAATCAGGTTGGTTGTTTTTTTTTGTTGTTGTTGATTTTTGCTTTTTTTTTTTTTTAAACCTCCCACTTAATGTTTGTTTACTTTCGATGAAGACATAGTCTCAGGATTCAAGTAGAACTATTGGGGAAAAAGTAATGCCTTATATTGACATTTTGAAGATCATAAAGAAGAGAGTACATTTATCAAGAGTGATGGGGTGATATTTGAGGTAAATCTTTTTTTTTTTTTTTTTTTTTGAGATGAGGTCTCACTCTGCTTTCCAGGCTGGAGTGCAGTGGTATCATTATGGCTCACTACAGCCTTGACCTTCTCGCCTCAATCTGTTATCCCACATCAGCCTCCCAAGCTGCTGGGACTACAGGTGCTCTCCACCATGCCCAACTAATTTTTACAATTTTTTATAGAGAGTGGGTCTTGCTATGTTGCCTAGGCTGGTCTTGAACTCCTAAGCTCAAGTGATCCTCCTGCCTTGGCCTGCCAAGATACTGGCATTACAGGTGTGAGCCACCACACCTGGCAAGGCAAATCTTTAAATAACTTGTCAGGATTTGGGTATTTACTAATGGTAGTAGAGTGGATGAGAGGGAGATATTTTATCAATAGAAAGAGGAAAGAAAGGCTTAGGGGATAGAAGGTAGATTGCAGATAAATTGCACTTCAGTTTGGCTTGTTATTCATGGCTTGTATACAGTGGCATTGTGTGTGTTTATAGTAAGAAGGTTGGAACAGCTATCAGTGTAAAAATGCAAATGTTACTTTATCCAGCAACCACTAGAAATTTGTTATAGAGATACACATGTAGAAAGACAGTTGCAGTATGGTTGCAGCAGCATAAAACTGGAAATAAAAGTCCTGATCAGTAGGGTACTGTCCTTTGAAAAGAAGCTTTACAAAGTATATACAAATAGTATAATCATATTTGAGGGTAGAGTGGTTATGCGGTAAATGGAACATTTGTGGAAGAATAACCAAGAGACTGTTGACAGGGATTTTATACAAGTACAGAGGATGGAACAGGGGGATGTTCACTTGTTTTGTTTTGTTTTCTTTCTTCCAGGGACATTTGAAAAAAAGAAAACTATTTTTCAAAGATCTTTAGAGCTTAGTTTTTAAAGCTCTAGATTATTTTCATTATTTTATGCTGTCTCTACATAACTAATTTTGATTTCAGGGCTAGGAGGGTGGAGGTAGGGTAAGGAAATGAAGTAAGTTTTTGTCATGTAAATAATAAACATTATGAATTAGACTTAATTTTTTAAATCATTACTCCTGTTTGGGGGATTTCTTGAGTAGGATGTTTATAAAAATAAGCATTAATAACTCTTTATATACCAGAGGTAATAAATTAGGCAAATGAGTAATATCTCTCATAAGTTATTTTCTTGATTCAAAAAATATTAAATATAAATACATTAAAGAGTGAATAAGAGGGATTTTCAGTAGACAAGATAATCAATTTGACTGTATATTTTCATAAAAGTTTGGCAGCAAATTTGTGACTTTAAAGGATATGGCAACTGAATGAGAAGTTTTAATTAATGTAGATGTCATAGCAAGATTAAGCTGTTTTATGATAATTTTTTACCCCTTTTTAATGTGTTATTGAGTAAAAGAACACAAGAATTCCTTAATTAGGATACTTAGTAAACTGTGTTCTCACATTTAGAAAGGACATATACATCATTGCTGATAATTTTCCTGCAGTTTAGGGAATCTGTCAAACCTTCTTCATTTGCAGACTTAGTGGTATCAGTTCATTAAAGCAAAGTTTCAATACTTGCTTTCTTCTTTTATCTCGTAAACTTAACTTTGAAGGCAAAACTATCGTTTAATGGTCCTTGTGATTTCAGCAAATCGTTTCTTTTTTTCCTTTCAAATATCAGATTTCTTTATTCTTAAAATGTGCTCATTATAGTTTACTTAAATACAAAATATTCACTTTCTTTGCAGGTAAGAAATTTCACTGACATTTCCATGTCAATTAGCTTCTTTTTAATAAAAAAGCTTTCATTAAAAATAAACATTTAAATTACTGAACTATTATATTCATTAGTCTCAATACCTCTTAAAATACTTAAAACTTCAGAAAATAGACTGTAAACCTTGCCCAAAGGTGGCATCCAACTCTGAGCAGGCCACACGGAGTGTGTTAGAGCATGGCCATGCGCATGGCCATACAACCCCTGGGGCCACCTCCACAATGGCTCAGCCCCACCACTGACCCTCTGCTGAAAACCCTGCCCCTCAGCAGGACGCAAGCTTGTCCCCCAAATAGTGGTGACCTCAAACTGCAATATGATGATAAAACCTGCAGCTGACACTGCCCTCCACAAGGGTTCTGGAAAGGCCAGAGCTGGAGACGGTAAACCGCAGCACCGTCCCAGGTCACCCCAGCTAAAGGTATTCAACACCAGCCAAAAGGCTAAAGTTTAGTTAAGGGTTCAAAGGCAAATACACTGAAACCCATATGTAAACCTGCCTGGTTTTCAAGCTGAAAGAGAAACACTTTGGTGTCTTCAGTAACTCAGACCTGCACTGGATGAAGCAATGAAGGCAAGGTCACAGCTGCTAAAGCACAGAGGGGTTAAACAGTATGAAACCAGAAGAAACTCTCAAGTGAGAGATGTGAAGCAGCAGACCGAGGCATCAGACACCTCTCCCACCCACACCTCTCCCACCAGACACCTCTCCCACCAGCTGCAGGGCTCTGGGCAGCGTTCTCAGCCCAGCCATTCTGTGACAGTTGTTTAAGGAATCAGCTGTTGACCTTTTTTCTCAAGCAGCAACAGTGACATCAATATTACAGTGGTCTTATGAATACACCCGTGTGATCAACTTGTTGGTAAACACATGAGTATACAACATAAAGTAGGCAAAGCGGAAAAAGTCTCTCTCTTTCACACACACACACACACACACACACAGAGAGAGACAGAGAGAGAGAGATGGGCATGCAAATATATCTGAGCCTATTTTAGTCGAATCAAATTTAGATTTCAGCAGATTGTTTCTAATTGTTTCTAATTTGTAAAGAATAGAGGGGAACTAGTAGGTGGATGATAGAAGTGCTTCTTAAAATTGAGTTCTTGTAGGTTCGGTTGCCATCAAAAGAAACACCTGTAGTTTGAACCTGACTTGTTAAATTTTCTGTAGGGAAATTTTTTTGTGTTTTTCAAGTAATGGATTTTTGTTCTGAGGTTTCCCCTGTTTAATGCAGTTAATTCTGTTTTTTAAGGTATGGGCTGCGTGAGTTCGTGGTGATTGCTCCCGCGGCACACAGTGATGCTGTTCTCAGCGAATCTAAGTGCAACCTTCTTCTGAGTTCTGTTTCTATTGCCTTGGGAAACACTGGCTGGTGAGTGGACGTTTTTTAAAACCTAGACCAAAAAACTGTTTTTAACAGTAATTTATGAAGGCAAACAGTTATTAAATGTTAGCTTTTTTGTTGTAATTAGGAACTTAGTGCATATATATTGTTAAACTAAATTTGTCTTGAGGTTACCTCTGTACCTGCTCCCTGTATAAAGAACTGCTACCTAACTTATTTCATGTACAAACTGAAAGCTTAATTTGGGAGTATACTTTTGGAACAATTCACTGAGTCCCAGCCAATCACAGCAGCTTAGGTTCAGTCAATCACAGGCCAACTGATCAGAGCATGCACAAATAAAGCAAACTCGGAACTGTAACCAATCAAGCTGTTTCTGTACCTTACTTCCATTTTCTGTCTATAAATGCTGCCTGCCCACCTTACAGAGCTGATCTGTCTGAACCTCCACTGGTTCTGAAGACTATGTGATTCTCAACTCATTCTTTGCTCAAATAAATGTTTTATTTATTTATTTATTTTTTTGAGACACAGTCTTGCTCTGTCGCCCAGGCTGGAGTGCAGTGGCACGGTCTGGGCTCACTGCAGCCTCCACATCTTGAGTTCAAGTGACTCTTCTGCCTCAGCCTCCCGAGTATCTGGGAGTACAGGTGTGCACCACCCTTGGCTGATTTTATTTTTATTTTTTAAATTTTCAGTAGAGATGGGGTTTCACTGTGTTGACCAGGCTGGTCTCAAACTCCTGACCTCAGATGATCCGCCCACCTCAGCCTTCCAGAGTGCTAGGATTTTAGGCATAAGCTACTGTGCCCTGCCTTAAACTCCATTAAGTTTAATTAGTTGAAAATTTTTCTTTTGGCCGGGCGCGGTGGCTCAAGCCTGTAATCCCAGCACTTTGGGAGGCCGAGGCGGGCGGATCACAAGGTCAGGAGATCGAGACCACAGTGAAACCCCGTCTCTACTAAAAATACAAAAAATTAGCCGGGCGCGGTGGCGGGCGCCTGTAGTCCCAGCTACTCAGGAGGCTGAGGCAGGAGAATGGCGGGAACCCGGGAGGCGGAGCTTGCAGTGAGCCGAGATCGTGCCACTGCACTCCAGCCTGGGCAACAGCGTGAGACTCCGTCTCAAAAAAAAAAAAAAAAAAAAAAAAAGAAAATTTTTCTTTTAACAATATACCTGCATATTTTTATACTGGAATTTGGTATATAAGGACAAAACTAGTAAAACCTAAATGGAGGCCATTTCTAAAGGTAATCTTCCTGAAATAATTCAGTGTGTTATTTGGAATAACTTTTTTAAAAGTTAATTTTCAGTACCTTTAGACCCTATTCTTAATTGGAAGTATTGAAGAAGATGAAATTTGTTTAATCACTATTCTGCTGTTTTGAATTGTATTTCATTTGCGTATTGAATAGACTATGATACTCTAAATCTACTGGGGAATAATTAATTTATTTTAGTGGATGTACTCCGTGGTGTATCCTAAGTGAATAATTTTGCTAGAATAGTTACTGCTGTAGGATTATTAACTTGGGGATGTATCTGTGCAGTCCTTTCTTGTTATTTAAGGTAGTTGTGTGCTTTAAAGTTGCCACCAACACTAAGTTATCAATTCCTCACCTATTTCTCCAAGGAGAAATGCGGTTCCTTCAAGCTTCTGGCCACATTTTTTGTCAACCAGTTAATACATAACCTTCTCTTATGTGTGTTTCTGTTTAAAGATAGCTTATTTAATATACAATGTTGAGTCATTAACATTGAACTTGTAGCCAAAAGCGATGTAACTTGTGCATGAACGACGCTTCTGGGAAAATGCATGTATTAACATGTATTTTCTCTGTAAGGCACATCACAACCTCCTTGTGCTTAGGAGCCCTACTTTGTCTTTAAATGATGTGAAAAATATTTCACCACAATATTGGCTTAATTTATATTGTTTAATACCTGTGAGTTAGGTTTTATTATTAATTTGGAAAGACTAATATGAAATAATCACTTTTATGCAAGACAGTTTTCATTCTGATGTTTTCTGACTTTTAGTTGGCTGTTCTAAAACAATTTTTCAGACTAATCAAAGTACTTCTAGATGATAGTTTCTGTAGTTTAGTAGTATAGGGAGAAAAAGGAACTCAGAATGTCTTTGTTATAAACACAAACCTGTGTTTTTGTTGTGTTTCCAGTTTAGTGCTTTTAAATTCTTGAGATTAAAATAATTTGGAAAAAATTTGAGGTTCAGGTTTAATGTTCAATGAGCTTGTATTCTATTCCTATTTAATCATGTCCTGCAGTCAGGTGCCACTCTTCGTGCAAATTCACCACAAATGGCGAAGAATGTATGTAGGAGAATGTCAAGGTCCTGGTGTACGAACTGACTTCGAAATGGTTCATCTTAGAAAAGTGCCAAATCAGTACACTCACTTATCAGGTCTGCTGGATATCTTCAAATCAAAGATCGTGAGTTGGGATTGATATTATCAGTCTTATCCGAGATCCAGATAAAAGTAGAGATTTGATCATTTTTTTCAGCATATAGAAACAGTTCTCTATAATATTGATAATGTAATTGCTTGGAAGAAAGCTTTAAGTGACTACACAAATTACTTTGTAATTTCAAATAAACAAAATATCCAGTTATATTTGTAGTGTACTAATGCTAAAGCAACAACTGACTTGTTTGTTTGTTCGGTCTGTTAGCATTTATTGACCGTGTATCTTTTACTCCTTGTCCTCTGTTGGCAATATTGCCAGTCTCCCAAGCTTAATGGGGCTCAGGTAGCTGCTTGTTTGAGCATTTGAAGCATTTGACTATGAACTCCTTAAGGTCTAAACCCTTTGGGTTCTGAATTGCATTTTTTCCCTCAAATCTTTCTTTGATTTAATTTTCATGGTTAATCTGGCTTATATCCTAGGCCTGAGAGCAGCAGGGCTAAATGGGACATGCTAAATATATTCTTATATTCTATAACAACACTGTCTGTAGCTATGGAGGACTTGCCTGTGCTGCTCTGGGGGGCTTGGGGGAATGGGGCTGATTAGGGCTTAAGTTGAGGAGCTGTTTGTGAATACCTCTAGAAGATAGAGAAAGCTAGATAACCAAGTAGTGGAGGGGATCCTCTACTTAGAGAAATATTACTCTTAGGTTATTAGGATGCTGATTTAAATTTGGAGTATGTTAAGTGCTGAACATGACACTATCTCACAGTTGATTAATAAACTGACATCATGTGTCGTGTGATGGCTGTTAATCGCATTTGGCCACTTATGTGAGATAGTGGCAGCTTTAGCACTTAAATATATAAGTATATTGATTAGGATATTGATTATATGTATATTATAATGAAGTATATTGATTATAAGTAAATATATTAATTTTGATATATAATTACATATGTGGCATTCCTGCCAAAATGTTTAACATACTATAAATCAAACCATGAGGAAGCAATCACATATTTCCAAAGTGAGCCCTGTTTTGTAGCAGTAACTGGTCAGTATGATGATAGGCAAAATAAAGACTGGAAGCAATTTAGATTTAAGGAGATAATGGGACCTGACAGCTAAATGCAATGCATGATTCTTGATTGGATCCTTTATCGAAACAAAATAGTCAGTAAGGACATTATTGGGACAATTGGGATGATTTTAATACGGACTGTATATTGAAAATAGTATCAATGTTAAATTTATTGAGTGTGATAATTATATTATAGTTGTATAGAATAATGTCCTTGTTCTTAGGAATTACATGCTAACGTATTTAAGGGTGAATTGTTATAATGCCTACCTTTTTCAGAAGATTCAGCCAAAAAAATGTCATATGCTTAATATATATATGTGTATGTGTGGCAAAGTGTTAATGATTATGAGCTCTGTGAAAGTCATATGGGTGTTCATTGTACTAGTTTTCCAACCTTTCTGAAGGTTTGAGAATTTTCAAAAGAAAAAGAATTCTAAGAAAAAATTGCTGAAATTTATTTTTAAATAGGTAACATTTGTTAGAAAGATATTTAGGATTAGAATTTAATCATAAAGGTATGTTTTTAGTGTTGAGGACCTAAATAGTGTGCTGGTAGGATTATTACCAACTACATAAATCCCTTTGATGTTAAAAAAATGTAATGCATTTACCAGGTTAGGAAATTAAAGTAAAAGCTTCTTTTACCTCTCCACCTGTCTCCTCAAAGTGACAACTGTTAGCAGTGGCTTGTGATTATCTCCATTAGAAAAATTACAGATGCTTCGATTTTAGAGAATTCCATGTATATATGTAATAGTCTTTTCAAAAACCTTCTGGGCTCTGAAGTGCTGTGGGTACTGTTTAATTCCACATATAGTTTGGGAAATTTTTGTAAAAGGCAAGTATGTATTAGTATCTTCTCCATTATTTTTCCTTTGCTCTTACCATAAGTCTTCAATTATATTTAAAATTTTTAGATCAAGTTTCTGGTCACATGGAAATATCAATGCCTCATTTCTTCTTCTTCTTCTTCTTCTTCCTCTTCCTCCTCCTCTTCCTCCTCCTCTTCCTCTTCTTTCTCTTCCTCTTTTCTTTTTTTTTGAGACAGGGTCTCACTCTATCACCCAGGCTGCAGTGTAGGGCATGATTATGGCTCACTGTAGCCTCAACCTCCTGGGGTCACTGAATCTTCCCACCTCTGCCTCCTGAGTAGTTGGGACTGTAGGTGTGCATCACCACACACAGCTAATCTTTATATTTTTTGTAGAGACAGGGTTTCACCATGTTGCTCTGGCTGGTCTTAAACTCCTAGGCTCAAGCAGTCCGCCTGCTCAGCCTCCCAAAGTACCAAGATAACGGGTGTGAGCCACTGCGCTGGGCCTTAGTCTTTCTTCTTAAGAAATCATTAATGAATATTATCTTCAGATCTTTTATGTCACATCTCTTTTTTGAAGGTAGGGAATACATTGATCTCTGGAACCTAACTTAGATCTTGGCTATTTATTAGCAGTACTTTAAAAAAAGTTTTTAATCAGTTTATCTCATCATCTGACAAACCTAAAACTTATTTTTTTGATAAGAAACATCTCTCAAAATTGATTTGAGAAAATTGAATTTAAGAGCTGGTTTGGGCGCTTAAGTTTAATCCTGTAAATATTTGAAAACTCTCATAACTTCATCGTCTTTTCTTTTTCAGTTTAGACATTCTTAGTTCTTGAGATGTTCTTTACATTTTATGGTATTATATTATGACTGTTGATTTGGATGTTTGTCTCTTTTAGAACTACTTTTTTATGTTTTGAGAAGTTTAGTTTGTAGGCTCATTTTGAATGAGTTTCATTTTAAATTTTTAATGTTCACTCCCATCCATCCTCTCTAGTGATTTTGTAGTTTTATGGTTACTCCCTACCTGCAGAATATTTCAGAACTAGGTCTTAAAATAGTGTTTGGAGTCTCTTGCTCTGTAGTAATGTTGGGGTTTTGATAACTGGTCTTAGAATCTTGGGTTGCTTGCTCACCACATGCAGGTGAGGGTTTTTTCCCTTCACACAATAGCCCCCAGTCCCATACCTTCCAATAAAGCCGTTGTGCCAAGCAGGAGTGACCTGTCCCAATGTCTGGCTTAAGCAGAGAGTCTTGCAATGCCCTCATTCTGGACTGAGCCCTTTTGGTTTCATCCTAGATTGTCAGTGCCGCCTTCCATACCTTAAGGCATGTGCCTTGAACCCCAGTTATCCTCCAGGGTCCACAAAGATATTTCCATCATTTTTCATCCTAATCCTTCCTTCCTTCCTTCCTTCCTTCCTTCCTTCCTTCCTTCCTTCCTTCCTTCCTTCCTTCCTCCCTCCCTCCCTCCCTCCCTCCCTCCCTCCCTCCTTCCTTCCTTCCTTCCTTCCTTCTTTCCGTCCCTCCCTCCTTCCTTCCTTCTTTCTTACTCTCTCTCTCTCTCTCTCTCATCTCTGTCTCTCTCTCTCTCTCCCCTTTCTTCCTTTCCTTTCCTTTCCTCCCTCCCTCCCTCCCTCCCTTCTTTTCTTTTATCTTCTCTTCTCTTCTCTTCTCTTCTCTTCTCTTCTCTTCTCTTCTCTTCTCTTCTCTTCTTTTCTTTTCTTTTCTTTTCTTTTCTTTTTTTTTGAGATGGGGTCTTACTCTATCATCCAGGCTGGACTGCAGTGGTGAGGCACTGCAACCTCTGCCTCCTGCGATCAAGCGATTCTCCTGCCTCAGCCTCCCAAACAGCTGGGATTACAGGCACACATCACTACTGCCCGGCTAGTTTTTGTATTTTTAGTAGAGATGGGGTTTCACCATGTTGGCCAGGCTGGTCTTGAACTCCTGACTTCAAATGATCCACCCGCCTTGGCCTCCCAAAGTGCTGGGATTACAGGCGTGAGCCACCGTGCCTGGCCCTAATTCTTTCTTTCTGGGAATCTGTTTTTGTATTTATCTGTGTGACTGGATCAGAGGTCATGTGTCAAAGTGGCCTTGTTATGGCTTCTAGAACATTTACCCCTTATTATAGGTGAATGCTCATTTGATCTCTGGACATGACTAAAAAGTTGATACACTGACCAGCCAAAATCTCACCTTGCTGTTGGGCACAGGAGCCCAAAACTGAATTCAGTTTTTTGGGAGCAGCTATCTACTCTTGTGACTTCAGACTGAGTTTGTGTTCTTAAAGCTACTAGTGACATTTATAGATGCTGCTGCTGAGCTAAATGTAAATGTCATGTATTCCTTTGCACTCAAAGTGTAGTCTCCTGAACAGCAGCATCTGGAAACTGGTTAGATATGCAGAAGAGTATTGAATCTGCATTTCACAAGTTCCCTAGGTGATTCCTATGCATATTTAAGTCCTATTTTATATTAGTTCAGATTAAGCATTATGAAGGAAAGCTGAGGTCATAGGATGTTTAAATGACAGTATTAGGTTTTGTGATTTTTCATGAATTGACAGATAAATCTAAGTTTTCTTTTGTTAACTGATTCGTTAATCTATTTTGTGTGAGTGAGCATTCATTTCTCTTAGTCTGAAATTTTGGTTAAATATTCAAGGCTGGCTTTCATTTGAGTTTATTTTCATTTAAAAGAAAGAAGAGACATTCTCTCCCCAAACCAAGTCTTATACTTTTCTAATACTTTTACTTATTTGAAAAATGAATCACCTTTTTTTCACATTTAATATGTCTGAAGTGAATAGTAAGAAATGGTGTTTTATGATTAAAACAGTAAAAGATACTTTAAAGAACATTTTGCTTAATAGAATGTAATATCTCTTTTTCTAATAACAGTTTAAACAGCTTTATTTTAAAGCTATGACATTGTTTTAGAAACTTTTTTTAGCTACATCAAATGAAAACATTTGTGGAAGCAGTATGCAGAAATTATGGAAATCCTTCTGTACACACAAATATGTGGACAAAAATACAGTGATTCTTTGGAAAGTTTACTTTTCCATTTTTAAAAACCCGGTCTCAAAATTGCCAGTACTGTTGCTTAGTATAGGATCTTTCCTCTTGTTCATCCCTGATCCACTTCTTGAGCTTTTGGACTGTGAAAATTTCTTCTGTGAAAAGGATTTCCTAAGTTTTGCATCTGTGGCTCTAATGACTTCAGTGACTTATTTTTCCTTTCGAATGGCTAGAATATCATGTTTTTAATAACTAGAATATGCACCCTGTTGTTTAACACTAGAATCTGAAAATCCAGGTTTCATAAAGGTAGTATTAATCCGTTCCATAAGTTTGAAATTTTGATGTTGAATTAATACGAAAGGGTACCAGCATTTACATGATATTGTCTTTGCATGTATTTCCTAGGGATGTCCTTTAACTCCATTGCCTCCAGTTAGTATTGCTATTCGATTCACCTATGTACTTCAAGATTGGCAACAGTATTTTTGGCCTCAGCAACCTCCAGGTGAGAGCATTTAGAACTATATTTAACTTACTGAATATAAATGGAAAAGAAGATACATTCAGAAATTAAAATTACTTAACAAGAGTTTCAAGTGTTTTACATTAGAAATATTTGTGATTCATTTTAAATGTAATATTGTTGCTTTCATTGCCCTTATCATTTTTTTTCTCTTAAAGAAAAACTGTGGGTTTTCTAGAGATAGTAATACTCTATGTTTGACAATCTGTCTTTAAAAGCCTTCTATAAGGCACCCCTTGCTGTGGCACATCATATGCCATAAATGTAGCGAATGATTAACATGTCTGTTTTTAGACTATTATAAGAGCAGAGCTGTTCTCAGCTCACCCTCATAAAATGAGAACAGACATGCAAAAAACTTTAAAGAGAGTATTGTTTCAAGAAAGGGGGCTAAACAAGGAAAGCAGAGAAGAAAAATATATGTAGGGGAAAATAATAATTAACTTGTATGTTATAGAAATATAATCAAAATCAATTTGCCTGCTTACCCTTGATAAACAGATTCATTCAACAATTATTAATTATTAACCTGTAATAGACTAGGCAGTGCTAAGGACAGCAATATGAACAACACATTACCTCAGTTTCATGGACATATGTCCTAATTAACATTTTGATTCATGGGTGTTTCTTTCATATGTTTGATTATATTGAAGCCCATCTAATAAGGAATATAACACAAACTTATAAAATACAAGAATTTCACTAGCTTGAAAACATTTTTTAATCTACCTCCCCTAAAGAGAAATAAAATAAACTAATATTCTTTATTGTTTATTTTTGTTCTAAGTAGTTGGCTAGTTATAGGATTGAAAATAATTGGTAGGCATGAGATGATATAAAAATTAATATAATACAGGCCAGGCATGGTGACTCACACCTGTAATCCCAGCACTTTGGGAAGCCAAGGCAGGCAGATGACCTGAGGTCAGGAGTTCAAGACCAGCCTGGCCAACATGGTGAAACCTTGTCTCTACTAAAAATATAAAAATTAGCCAGGTGCAGTGGCAGGAGCCTGTAATCCCAGCTACTCGGGAGGCGGAGGCAGAAGAATCCCTTGAACCTGGGAGGTGGAGGTTGCAGTGAGCCGACATTGTACCACTGTACTCCAGCCTAGGTGACAGAGTGAGACTCTGTCTCAAAAAAAATTTTTTTTTTAATGTAATATATCCTTAGCTTTTGGCAGTTATATGTACTACTACTATTTTATTTTATATATCACAAAATAATTTGCAACTCTAATGTACACTATGAAAGGACCGTATCTAAACTACAACAGAGAAATAAAAGCTAAGCTTTAGATTTATATCAGAAGAAACACGCAAATGTTTGTGTTGGTGATTTTAGTTCCCAGATAACAGTACCCACTGGACAAGTTATAGTATACATCTAGTTAGAAGTTTCCATTCTTATCTTACTTTTTTTTCCCCCAAGGCTACTCTCTTACAAAGCAGTTTTAAAGCTTTCCTAAGGTAGTGTTGTCTGCTCGTGATCTGTGAAGAAGCCCAAGAGTTAGAACCTTAGCATTATAAGATTGCCAATAAGGTCTTTGTTAATCTTCTATTGTCAAGTTTTTAAAATGGGGATTAAAAATATTAACCTTCTCCCTCAGTAAGTTGAAAGTCATATAAATTCTTAACATTTTCCTTTATAAGGGGAAAGGGACTGAACATGTAATATAATATGGACAAGACACTGTGCTTTTCATATTTTATATCCTATTTTGTATAATTTTCACTTACCTATGAGACAATTATTATTATTATCTTTTGTTTTTTGAGAGAGTCTTGCTCTGTCACCCAGGCTGGAGTGCAGTGGCATGATCTCGGCTCACTGCAACCTCTGCCTCCTGGGTTCAAGCGATTCTCCTGCCTCAGCCTCCGCCTCCTGAGTACAGGTATGCGCCACCATGCCTGGATAATTTTTGTATTTTTTAGTAGATACGGGGTTTCACCATGTTGGCCAGGTTGATCTCGAACTCCTGACCTCAGGTGATCCACCCTCCCCACCTTCCCAAAGTGCTGGAATTAGAGGTTTGAGCCATTGTGCCCGGCCCAAGACATGTATTATTATCCTTCTTAGAGATGTAAGTTTCTTAGATTGTAAGTTTTTTAAAGAACTCACGTAAGTGGCTTAAAGTCATATGGTCACCATGTGATAAAGTTTGCGTACAAACACTAGTCAAACTCCAAGCCCAATACGCTTTTCATTCCACGAGTTGCTTCTCCCTTTTTAATTCAGCTAAAACAGTTATATTTTAGTAATAATTTTTAATTTACTAATTTATAAAAATGTGCTCGTAATTTTGAACTTTTACAAACTCACTTGTAACAATGCTAGTCATTGTGATCTTTCTTATTATAAGCATTCTTTAGCTGGAAAAATGGAATTGACTTGAGAAAATTTACCGAATCAAGTAATTGATTCATATTTGATGACTAATTTTAAATCATTTACTTAGGATGTAGATAAATATCAGATGTGATTTTAGCAAATATGGGAAGTTTTCTTAACTCAGTAGGCTTTAATTTTAGGAAATCCTTGTGTAATGTGAATAATTAAACATCACAATTTGTATTATTTCAAAGAGAAAAAAAATTCTTTTGATGACTTTTAGAAATGCTTATTACTTCCTCAGGAGAGACAGAACTAAGAGGAATGATTTACCTTCTAAGTTTTCTTCTAGTCTAGTGTGCCATTCATAATGGAAAGGAGGTTCTTTTCTGATTTATATATTTCCATTTACTGTCAACCAAAATATAATGTTATTAATGATGACAAATGTACTAATTTCCTATTCAGAAATTACTGACAGCAAAACTGATTAATGTAGTTGGTGAATAGATTTTTAAATACTTGGATACTCTTTTTGGATTATATTAATTACATTCTTTTAAAATGCAAAAAAATTACAGAAGTAATATTCTCTTGAGTAATATTTAAGGAATATTTGAGAAGGGCAAAATTTAAAATACATGGCCTGAATGAAATATTGGATAAATAGGAAATAAGTGTGCCCTTTTACTATAACATTCTCTGGGGAAGTCAAATATTTGTTAGACTACGTATGCTGTAACTTGCTCTAACTTGCTAACTTGCTATATGTGTTCTCTTGTAGACACTTTTAAAGCTATAATATTCCAAAGGGCTGAACTAGAATAGACTCTTCTGTATTTTTTCCCAAATGATGGAAAAATATTTCTTTTGTTTAGACATAGATGCCCTTGTAGGAGGAGAAGTTGGAGGTTTGGAGTTTGGCAAGTTACCATTTGGTGCCTGCGAAGATCCTATTAGGTGAGAATTTCAACCTGTCATTTGAATTGTGGGAATATTTTACTTCAAATTTATATTGATATTGATTTTACTGTGCTTTATGATGCTATAGCCTGCTGGGATGAATGTAGTACTGGAAATAAAGAAAGATGTACACCTGGGCCAGGCACAGGCTCATGCCTGTAATCCTAGCACTTTGGGAGGCTGCAGTGGGCGACTCCTGAGGTCAGGTATTAAAGACCAGCCTGACCAACGTGGCGAAACCCCGTCTCTATGAAAGAATATAAAAATTAAATGGGTGTGGTTGTGCACACCTGTAATACCAGCTACTCAAGAGGTTGAGGCACAAGAATCACTTGAACCTGGCAGGCAGAGGTTGCAGTGAGCTAAGATCACACCACTGCACTCCAACCTGGGCAACAGAGCAAGACTCCGTCTCAAAAAAAGAAAGAAAGACCTACATTTGCTTTCTTTATTTTATAATTTTACATGAAAACTTTCTGAGATTTAATATTCATCTATAATTCAGCAAACTGTATCCTTTGGGCCAGATCTGGCCATTAGCCTGTTTTTGTATGGTCAGTGAAGTCAGGATGGTGTTTACATTTTTAAAGGTTATAAAAGAAAAAAAATAAAACAGACTGTACATGGTTCACAAAGCCTAAGATACTTACTCTCTGGCTCTTTATAGAAAATGTTTGCCAACTCCTGATCTATAACATTTTTGAAACTTGAGATATAATTTACCTGCCATAAAATTCGCTATTTAAAAGTGTACAATTCAATGGTTTTTAATATTTACAGAGCTGTGCAACCATCATAATCATCTAATTCCAGAACATTTTCATAACCTTAAAAAGAAATTCTTCACCTCTTAGCCATCATTTCCCCCTAGTCTTCTCAGCCCTCTGACTCTAGGCAAACACTGATCTACTTTCTGTCTCTTTGAATTTACCTATTCTGGACATTTTGTATAAATGGAATCATACGACATGTGGCTTTCTTTGTGTCTCACTTCTTTTAATTAGCATGTTTTCAAGGTTTGTCCATCTTGTAGCATGAATCAGTACAGTAGTCACCCCTTATCCACAGCTGGTATGTTGCAAGATCCCCGGTGGATGACTGAAACCATGGACAGTACCACACACTAAATACATTGTTTTTTCCTATGCATACATATAAGTAGTAAAATTTAATTTATAAATTTGGCACAGTAAGATTTCCAGGTGATGTAGTAATACAAAATAAATAAATACATAAAATAAATATAAATTAGGCACAGTAAGTGATTGACAATAATAACTAATAATAACATAGAACAGCTATAACAATATACCTTAATAAAAGTTATGTGAATGTGATCTGTCTCTCTCAGTATATCTCATTGTACCATGCACATTCTTCCTTAATAAAAGTTATGTGAATGTGATCTATCTCTCTCAGTATATCTCATTGTACCATGACATTCTTCTTGTGATCTCTCTGATCACCAAGACAGTTAGTAAGTGAATAACAGGGCAGATAGCATAGACAGTGTAGATACACTGGACAAAGGGATGATTCACCTACTGCGGTGGGATGGCACAAGATTTCACCATGCTACTCAGAACAACATGCAATTTTAAATTTATGGATTTTTTTTTCTGGAATTTTTCACTTAATATTTTCAGACTGCAGTTGATTTAGGGTAACTAAAACTGCAGAAAGTGAGGCTGTGGATAAGGGGGAATTAAGGTACTTCTGTGCTTTTTATGACTGTAAATATACCCTTGTATGGATATGCCACATTTTGTTTATCCATTCATTAGTTGGTGGGTTATTTATGCTTTTTGACTATTATGTATAATGAGATTAATGTTTGCAAAACATTAACTTCATAAGAATGTGCTACCATTTGCTAAATAAGTTGTTTCCAGTTTGTTGTATTATAAATAATGCCACTGTAACATACTTTTGTTTTCTTGGAATAGTTTTCTAGAAGTATTAAATATAATTGCTGAGTCAGTATTAAAGCTTTTGGTTGTATTTTATGTTTTACTTTAGTGAACTCCATTTAGCTACTACATGGCCTCATCTGACTGAAGGGATCATTGTGGATAATGATGTTTATTCGTAAGTATGTTAAGAGTAGTAATACAATGAGATTTAAAAACTTCAGTAGAATAACTCTCAAATTGCTAGTAATTTTTATGTGCATTTTTTATTGTTTTCTTTTGATTTTAGTGTTCCCTTTTGTGTTTTATTGTCTAAGGACTTTGATTTCTTATGATGTTATTTTTTAAAAACTTATCCAAATGGCTCTATGTATCTGGATAAGAGTAAGTTTAAGGGAGGCTAAATGGATTGCTTGTCCTTCTATGTTTTCATTAGACTGCATTTTAATAAGTTCATGAATCTTGCAGATTGTCATAATTAGGATCTTATGTTTATTGGTTTGCGTTTTAGTGATTTGGATCCTATTCAAGCTCCGCATTGGTCTGTTAGAGTTCGAAAAGCTGAGAATCCTCAGTGTTTGCTAGGTAAGGTGTATTATGCTCCATTCCTGAAATACCACTGATCTGCTTAACTTCCAAATCAGAAACACTGCATACATTCTTTGTACTTTGTCACCTCCTCAGTTAACACCATGTAGGAAAAAAATCATTGCCAGTAGCAGTGAATCCTTTTTTGCATAGTGCCAGCAAATTCTCCATTATTTTCTCATTATCTCAGCTTTATTTTTCTGACGCTCTTTTTTTTGTTTTGTTTTTGAGATGGAGTCTCACTCTGTCACTTAGGCTGGAGTTCTGTGGCGCCATCTCAGCTCACTGCAAGCTCCACCTCCCGGGTTCACGCCATTCTCCTGCTCAGCCTCCTGAGTAGCTGGGATTACAGGCGCCAACCCCCACGCCCGCTAATTTTTTGTGTTTTTAGTAGAGACGGGGTTTCACCATGTTAGCCAGGATGGTTTTGATCTCCTGACCTCGTGATCCACCCGCCTCGGCCTCCCAAGATGCTAGCATTACAGGAGTGAGCCACCACGCCCAGCCTGAAGAGCACTGTTTTTGATAGTGCACATTAGAGCCCTTCTGTAGAGTTGTGTCACATCTGCAGCCTATTTCTGATATGGGAAAAGAAATGTGAATAATCTTATACACCTCACAAGGTTATTTGAGGGATCAAGTGAAATAACATAAATGGAAGTACTTTGAAAAATATTAATTGCTATTCAGATACTATTATTGTATCTTATGTCTGGGATTCGTCCCCTTCTCTTTTTTTAGGTGTATCTCTTTCATGAAGTCTTTTGAACCCATCTCCTCAATGTGCCTTGTCATCTTTTTCCTCCTTATATTTAGTACACATAATATTTTCTCCTTTTTTTAATGTTCATCTATGCTACCTTAACTCCCTATCACTTGATATATTACCATTTAACTGATGGAGTTACCAAATATTTATTATGACAGTAATGATGCATTTCTCTAAAGCATTGTTTTCTTGGGCTCTTTATCATTCATATGCTATTTGTCAAATGCTGATTAGTAGTTGCTATTTGTGCTAACTATATAATAGCGAAAACAAAGATGTATAATGTATAAGTCCACCATTGGCGAATTTGTCTGGGGTTTTAGGGCAACAGTGTAGAGTCAATGTCAAGAGTTTTACAGTTGGACAGACCTCAGTTCAAATCCTAGATTGACCACATTGGTCAAGTTTCTTAATCTTTTTAAGCCCCAGAGTCCTCATAAGTAAAATAGAGATAACATTAGTACTTACTTCATAGGGTTATTGGGAGGATCAAATGAGATTATGTACCTGTGTGCATGTATATATATCACATTTAACAGTGCCTTTGTTATAGTAAATGAACAGTAAATGCTTTCTGTTGTTTAATCATTGAATTACTACATATTATGTTTACGTACTAAGTTGCTTCTTAGTAACATTATTATTCCTCATTTTGTGACTCTGTGATATTTGCTGAGGATCTTAGAATTGAAAGTATTCTCATTTTAGTTTAATGTTCCATGATCTTACCTTACTTCTTATAATATTTTGTATGACTAGATTATAGACTTTTCCTACCTTTCTGAGGAAGCCCCCAAAAAGTTATGGGTTAATTCAGAATTAGTTGGTGAATTATAAAATTTAGATGTACTTGATGTATCTTAGTACTGATGGTATTTGTCAAGCATTCCTTTATTTGTGTAAACATTGTTGCTCTTTAGAAGATTCAAATCACTTTACCTCTTTTTATAATAATGACAGACAGCTGGGTGCAATGGCTTATGCCTATAATCCCGGCACTTTGAGAGGCTGAGGCAGGCGGATTGCTTGAGCCCAGGAGTTTGAGTCCAGCGTTGGCAACTGGCAAAACCTCGTCTCTACAAAAAATACAAAAATTAGCTGGGCATGGTGATGCACACCTGCAGTCCCAGCCTACCCAGGAGGCTGAGGTGGGAGGATCACCTGAGCCTGGGAGGTCAAGGCTGCAGTGAGCCATGATTGTGCCACTGCACTCCAGCGTGGGCGACTGAGTAAGACTCTGTCTCAAAAATAATAATAATGACAGAAAGAATACCATTAATATGTAGCAGAAACTGAAATATATTTATCCTACATGATTTCCTAATCCTCTAGAAACATATCTTTAGTGTTTCTTCTTTATTTTATTTATTAATGGATTTAGATTCTAGTAGAGTAGCAGTTGGGGAAAGATTACTACATACCTAGAGTAAGTTCTTGTTACTTATGTAACTTAATGACAGATGGATGCTGGGTCTCATTGAGGCATATAGTAAGTACTATTAGGTACAATTATTTTTTTCTTTCCTTCTAGAAGGAATTCTAAGGAAAAGCTTTTTAAATATCCTGGGACATGGAGAGAAAGAAAAGAACAAGGCTACCTTTGATATAGGATTAATTCTTGCCTTTTTCAATGGAAAAACTGAATGGTTTTACTTTCTACCATATCTTAATAGCTTTTGTGGAAAACATAATTTATAGGACTGATTTTGTTTTTTCACTTAAGTGTCAAAAATGATAACTTTTTTCCTACATAGGTGATTTTGTCACTGAATTTTTTAAAATTTGCCGTCGAAAGGAGTCAACTGATGAGATTCTTGGACGATCCGCATTTGAGGAAGAAGGCAAAGGTAACCTACATTTTTTTTTTAACATTACCTTCAGATGTCTTCCTCTTTTTCCTTGGCACATTTTTCAGCAACTTTTCATCTATTTTCTCATTTTGAATTAAGTTGGAGAATCAAGTTTTGATGGACTAGACAGCTACAGTTCCTTTCCAGGCTATACCCAGTGCTTGTTAAGACATTAAGGGCATTTAATAAGTTCTTTCCACCAAAAATGTAAAATATTTTGAAAAGTAGAGTTTTAGAGGTTAAATTTTGAAGTCTCCTGGGGAGAAATAATTTGTGTGACACCATTGTCACTCATGCTTGCACATAAAGCTGAATGTGTATATTAATATTTTATAATTCCAAGACCATGTAACACTAGTAAAAAGAATGAGTAAAATATTCTATACAATCATCAATTTGTTCATCACTTTCACCTGCTAAGGTTGGCGATATAATTTATATTTATTTCTGTTCTTTTTTTAGAAACTGCTGATATAACTCATGCTTTGTCAAAATTGACAGAGCCGGCATCAGTTCCAATTCATAAATTATCAGTTTCAAATATGGTACACACTGCAAAGAAGAAAATCCGAAAACACAGAGGTGTAGAGGAGTCACCGCTAAATAATGATGTCCTCAATACTATTCTCCTGGTAATTAAATGTTCTGTCTTTATAGGTCTATCTGCAGAATCATTTATTCATTATATATTCAGCTCCTTCTATGTGGTAGACAGTGACTTTGGAATATAAAATGAGTGAAACAGTTACCACATATAGAAAATTCCTACTAGTTTAGTGGTGAGAAGGAAAGTAAATAGTACTTATGATACCATGTTGCACGTGAGAAATCTGGCAAGGGGGCTGTGAGAGCACAGCAGAGGTGCATTTGTCCCTGTCTGGGCAGTGGGAATCAGGGAAGGCTTCATGAAGAGGGACATTTGAGCTGAATCTTGATGAAAAGAAGGCTTTAGAAGCAGAGGAATAGCAGAGGTTCGAGAGCATGCTGAACAGTTGACATTTTGTAGGGTGCTTCCCAGAGCGTGACCAGGGTTGAGGCTGGAGAAGTAGTAGATAACCTGCCATGCTGAAGCACTGGCTTTTATCTTGCAGTTTAAGTAGAAGATCAAAATGATTAGAATTTTTTTTCTTTTTTTTTTGAGATGAAGTCTCGCTCTGTCACCCAGACTGGAGTGCAGTTGCGCGTCTCGGCTCACTGCAACCTCCACCTCCTGGGTTCAAGCGATTTTCCTGCCTCAGCCTCCCTAGTAGCTGGAACTACAGTTGCGTGCCACCACGCCTGGCTAATTTTTTGTATTTTTTTAGTAGAGATGGGGTTTCACCGTGTTAGCCAGGATGGTCTTGATCTCCTGACCTCATAATCCGCCCGCCTCGGCCTCCCAAACTGCTGGAATTACAGGCGTGAGCCACTGCACCTGGCCCCAGAATTATATTTTTGAAAAGTTGCTTTGACAGTAGTTGAGAGAAAGCTTTTAGTGAGAATGAGAGGGAGATAAGTAGAGGGCTAAGGTGGCTCCTAGGTATAACAGGATGGAATGGCCCCAGCCTGGGGGCATCCACACCATGGTTTAATGTCTGCATGACTTACTGCGTGACTTTGAATAAGTCACTTCAGTTTCCTCATCTATAAAATCTGGCTAACAAAGCCTTGCGAGATTGCTGTGAGGATTACAGGATCTTCTGTGACACTGCCTGGCATATATGGGCCTTTGATAAATGATAGCTATTTTTACTGTAATTGTGGTTAAAATAATATTCCTGGAAATTTGTGCATTGGGAAGAACCTTCAAGAAAAGTGTTGAAAAGAAAACTGGACTTGGAAACTTAATGTTAATCTTATCTACCATTTGTCTGAACAAAACTCTTAGCCAACTTTTTAGCTTGTACGTCGTAAGATGTGGGCAGTGATACTTAGCCCAAACAGTTGTATGAGAATAGGACAATGCTGGTAATTGTGCCTGGTACTGGCACTTGGCACATAGTAGGTCATCTAATTTTTAAAAGTGTTGGACATGTTCTATAATATGTGGCAAAGTATACATAGTGAGAGGAATTACTAATCAGCAATACCACAAAACAATTGAGAGGAACAGTGGTAAAAGGACTATAAATAAATTTCTGTAGAGAGCCTCCTTTTTAAGACTGTATTCTTAAAGAATGTTATTCAAATCATGTAGCTTAGTTGTCATGTACACTGGATTGTTTTGACCACTCCTACACGTACATATAAACAGAAACCACATGGAAAAGGTACGTCGGTTATTATAGGTTTAGACTGCTTCCTACTTTCCAGGGGTATCATAAAATAAAATTGTGGGTTTTGAATATCATCTCTTAGTAGTCTATATATGAAAGCCTGTGGATGATATAACTCTTCAGATCCTCATGACTACATGGGTGTTTTTAAATTGTCTTTTATGGTTTTGTTTTTTAAATAGTAGTAACTAAAAAAATGTAATGGCCTTGGATGAGCATGAAGTCACAGTGATGAGATTTTGCTTTTGCACCATTCAGCTTACAGAATCAAGTGATTACTTTTAAGAAAAGAATTCTAATTTCTAAAATTGGCTAGTCACTGAAACCTTGTGTATTTTCAAGGAAAAATAGAAAAAAATTGAGATTGTAGAACAAACTGGCCAATACAACTGGAACATTTCTATTGTTAGAGCAGCAAAACCATTAAAAAGTTAAATAATGTCTATATGAGTTATAAAAGTCAACAAAATAGGAAATGTGGTCTAAAACACGATTGTTTTTTTTCCTTTCCTTCAAGTTCTTATTCCCTGATGCTGTTTCTGAGAAACCATTAGATGTAACTACTTCAACAGATAATAATTATCCTCCATCAGAGAGTGAAGACTATGTAAGTTGATTTGGGGTTTAATATTAAAATGTTTTAAATGCACTGAATTTCTAGAGGTTCTATATATTTCTAGTTTAATAGCTTAATATCTTTTTATTTTAAAAATCACCTTGGGAATTTTGGATGGGAGATCATGGTTTCCACCTAGATAACTAGCACAGATACACATTTTGAGTAGCAAGAATTTTTCTGGAAACAATGAAAAAATAGCATGAATATACTCTACACAGCTGTAGGATTTCTCTCATTGTAGAGTTTTGGTGAAATCATTAAATTTATGTTTTTCAACAGATTCTTTTCTATATTTTAAAACTAGTTAGTAAATGGAAAACTCTTTAATGAAGTAAAATGTGTAAAATTAGGTAAATTTTCATGGTCTCTTTGTTTAGTCTTTGAAAAATTAAGAAGTGGAAGAATTTAAATGACAAGAGTAGATATATGTCAAACTTTACAGTTATTGTTGAAAAGTAGATTTCATGAGGTGAGAGAAAAAAGCAAAGGCTTTTTACATTTTCAGTTTAGACAGTTATGATATTTGTTTGTTTAGACATCCTCATTTTGTAATTAAAAGATTTTTAAAACAACACATGAAATTTGGAATATTTCCTAGAGATTCCACAGAAGAAATTGAAAGCTACAACTTTAGCTTCATTAAACTATAGCTTTATGTTTTTAATCTTAGTAGAAATCTTGAAAATGTGGGACTGCCTAAGAATAGTTTATGCAGTAGTGTATTAGACATTTGATAATGCCTAGTTTAGGTGGGATAGGTTAATTTTAGAACTAAAATCTCTCCCTATGAACTCTTCAATTATATGTGTAAAATATTTTGGTAACAAGTTTGCTTTGTTTCTATTTCGTTAAATTTAGAATCTCTACAATCAGTTCAAGTCTGCACCATCTGACAGTTTAACATACAAATTGGCTTTGTGTCTCTGTATGATCAATTTTTACCATGGAGGGTTGAAAGGAGTGGCACACCTCTGGCAGGAATTTGTTCTTGAAATGCGTTTCCGATGGGAAAACAACTTTCTAATTCCAGGGTAATAATTTCAATTTTCAGTTGTTTAGATAGGATTTTGTTTGTTAGCAGACATTTGACTTTTGACCTATTTTTCCCTCTTCTAGGAAATCTGCCCTAAGAAAGTGGCAAGACGCTTAGACATGATTTATGTTAGAGGTGTTCACTGCAGCAAATTTATTAATATAATAGAAAAAAAGGCAAAACCTAAATATCAAACATAAAAGAATAAATAAATTGTACTGTATCTCTATAATAGAAAATTACAGATTGATTACAATTTTTTCCCCAAGAATCTTTAATAACAGATGTTCATATTGTTTCTAATAAAGTATAATATACTAATACATATACAAAGTGCTTTTAATTATGTTGCTATATTTGTACAGGAAAAAGATTATAAATAACATGAAATGCTATCAGTTTTTTCCAGTGTGAAATTATATTTTTATTTTGTTCTTTATACTTTTATGTATTTTCGAAGTCTTTTGTAATAAACCTGTATTTTGTAATTGACATTTTACTTAATCAAACAGAACATTTTCATTAGCACATAGGTTGATATTGCATAGTTTAGTGCTCATCTACCCATGCTAAGATAGGAGAATCATGATTATGAGCAATATAAAATGATTACTGATCCAAAAACATTTATATCATTTTCCAATCTCTGCTTAGCTGGATTCTCTCTTGGTTCTAGACAGTTTGCTCTGGAACGTTTTACAGACCCAGAAGCATGTTGAATGTGAGAGAGTGCCTCTGGCTGATTGCTGGGAACCTAGTGGTCTAGAGGAACCTAGAACTAGAGACAGTCTGAGGTCCTATTGAAATACAGGTGGAGATCGTGGTTTTTACAGTGAGAATCCACTGTAAGAATTTAGCACTGAATACACAAACTGATTTATTTTGTATGGTGTGAAATACTGTGTGCTAGTACTTCCTAGAAGGGGGTTCAGGGACTTTTTCTCATTTTGAGTTTTTATTGGCCTGAAAACTATCACTAATTTGCTGTTATGTTTTGAAGTATCTGTTATATTTGCTGTTGGTGATTTGTGGACTAGGAGTATAAAATAAATTTTCATCTTTTAATTCTATGTGCTCCCCCTCTGGAATTCACTTACGTGTGGAAATGTAGTTTTGATTTCTTATCAATATAGCTAAAAATTATGGTAGTATAGAAAATAATCATATCTGAAGCAATTTTACTAAAACTAAGCTGTCTTTTCTTCTTACTTTATTTGATAGATTAGCAAGTGGACCCCCAGATCTGAGGTGTTGTTTACTGCATCAGAAACTACAGGTAAAGATTTCTCAATGACATAGATAAATGTGGTCTTGATTTAATCAGAGATTATTCTAATACTAAATGTAATAATGGGTTACATGATGTTCTCATGGTGCTGCTGTAGGTTATCTATAGTCAGTAGTCACTGCAGTTCACAATGTCCTGAGAAGTGGAGAGTGAAAATTAAATATTCAAGCAGTAGGTAGATTTTTATTTTTCTGTAACTAATTCAACTATAAATGTTATTTCTCTTTTCTTAAGATGTTAAATTGTTGTATTGAAAGAAAGAAGGCACGTGATGAGGGGAAAAAGTCAAGTGCTTCAGATAATGTCACTAATATATATCCAGGGGATGCTGGAAAAGCAGGAGACCATTTGGGGCCAGATGATCTAAAAGAAACAGATAAGGACAAGGGAGAGGTAGGAAAATCTTGGGATTCCTGGAGTGACAGCGAAGAAGAATTTTTTGAATGCCTAAGTGATACTGAAGAACTTAAAGGAAATGGACAAGAGAGTGGCAAGAAAGGAGGACCTAAGGAGATGGCAAATTTAAGGCCGGAAGGACGGCTCTATCAGCATGGGAAACTTACACTGCTGCATAATGGAGAACCTCTCTACATTCCAGTAACCCAGGTAGGATGCACTAGTTCTTTCCATTTTAATTTATTTTATGGTTTATATAACTTCATCCTAGTAGAAGATAGTGCTTGGGGTAAGGAAAATTCTCTAAAAAGTCTATGTTTAGGCCAGGTGCGGTGCCTTACGCCTGTAATCCTAGCACTTAGGGAGGCCGCAGTGGGCAGATCACCTGAGGTCAGGAGTTCAAGACAAGTCTGGCCAACATGGTGAAACCCCGTCTCTACTAAAAGTACAAAAATTAGCTGGGCGCTGTGGTGCACACCTGTATTTCCAGCTACTGGGGAGGCTGAGGCAGGAGAATCATTTGAAGCCAGCAGTCGGAGGTTGCAGTGAGCCAAGATCGCACCACTGCACTCCAGCCTGGGCAACAGAGCGAGACTTGGTCTCAGAAGAAAAAAAAAAAAGTTTATGTCTAAAAATAAACATATAGACTATGTTTAAAGAAACTAAAGGTAAAGATTTCCCAATGACATAGATAAATGTGGTCTTGATTTAATCAAGGATTTTTAAAAGCTTGAACAAAGTCTATGTTTAAAGATTAAAGAAATCTAAGTAAACTTTTGGGGTTTTTAGGTTTGCCATTTCTGTAATTGAGAAATGTTTTGAAGTTTAAGTAGATCACCTCATCATATATAAGGTGGTTTATTATTTGTTAAACTGAGTGGTGAATGCTCAGATGTTTAAAAAAGAAAATCCAACTGCACTTATGTATGTTTTTGTTTAACTTGTGGACAAAGACTTATAAATAGGTGCAAAAAATAAATCCTCTTTTGCAACCCAGAACTCATTGTTCAGTATGAGTTTTGATACATATAAGAAGGGATATTATGATACCTGACACAATTAACTGATGGGAGTACTGATAGCCATAAAGGTTGGTCCCAGGCCAGGCACAGTGGCTCAAGCCTGCAATCCCCACAGCGAGGTGGGAGTATTTCTTGAAGCTAGGAGTTCAAGACCAGCTTGTGCAAGAAAGTAACAAACACCTCATCTCCACAAAAATTTAAAAATTAGCTGAGTATTGGGTCATGTGTCTGTAGTTGCAGCTACTCAGAAAGAGGAGGCTGAGGCAGGAGGATTGAGCCCAGAAGTTAGAGGCTGCACTGAGCTTTGATGGCACCACTGTACTCCAGCCTGGGTAACAAAGATAGACCCTGTCTCTTACTAAAAAAAAAAAATTGATTCTAGGACTGTCGAAGAGATAGTTAAACAGCATGGGATATGAGGGGAATCCTCAGCAGTATTGATTTTGCATTCCAATTTCATGTTGACTTGATACATATGATGGCTTTTTGTTTTAAAGGCTTTTATCTTGAGAACATGATGTCTGGAGTTAAAGGTGTTGGCGTATTCCACACATCTGTACTATTCTTGAGTATGATCGCTTAGGGTGTCAAATTGAGAACCAGGCAGATCCATCACCTACAGTAAAAAGGACCCTAAAGTAAATTGGTTGAAGAAATTAGATCCCAAAGACTCTTGGTGAATTTTGAAGTCTTTTTCAGTATATCCATATTAAAAGGAGACGACAGAGGCCAAAATAAAAGAATTATGGGCTAACAGGACAACTGGATTAAAATAAGCCTCAGTTTCATTAGAAAGGGCTAACTTGAAGATAAATCTTTTGACTCCAGCTCTTTAGAGGATCTAAAGTGACCTTGATGGACAGTGGAAGAAATCACGACATTCTTCAGGAATTCCACAATCATGGAATTCCTTGAATAAAAATTTATTGATTTGAAAAAAGAAAAAGAAAATCCAAAAATATGTAGAGAGAACAGAAGTAAATATCCTTCAATTATATGATTAGCTTTTATCTGCTCAAAAATATAGTTTGAAGCCATATACACCATTAGGATGTAGAACAGCAATAACTCAAAAACAGCAGCAGCAATAGTTGTTTTTATGGGTTTTGTTTTGTTTTGTTTTGTTTTTTTTGACTCAGAGTCTCTCTTTGTCGCCCAGGTGGGGAGTGCAGTGGCATGACCATGCCTTACTGCAGCCTTGACCTCCTGGGCTCAAGCGATCCTCCCACCACAGCTTCTCAAGTAGCTGGAACTACAGGTGCATGCCATCATGCCTGGCTAATTTTTTGTGGTTTTTGTAGAGGTGAGGTTTCACCCTGTTGTCCAGGCTGTTCTTAAATTCCTGAACTCAAGCCATCTGCCTGCCTCGACCTCCCAAAGTGCTAGGATTATAGACATGAGCCACTGTGCTTGGCCTGAAAACATTTTATTGTGAAAATTGTAATCTAGTAAAAATGAAAGAGGCTGGGTATAGTGGCTCAGTGCCTGTAATGCCGACACTTTGGGAGACCGAGGTGGGAGCGGATTGCTTGAGCCCAGGAGTTCAAGACCAGCCTGGGCAACATGGCGAAACCCTGTGTCTACCAAAAAAAAAAAAAAAAAAAAAATTAGCCCGGTGGGGTAGCATGCACCTGTAGTTGCAGCTACTTGGGAGGCTGAGGTGGAAGCATCAGTTGAGCTTAGGAGGTTGAGGCTGCAGTGAACTGTGATTGTGTCACCGTACTCCAGCCTAGGCAACAGAGCAAGACCCTGTCCCAAAAAAAAGAAAAAAAAAAAAAGTGAAAGCCACCATCCACTAATTTTGACTCACATGCCTTGAAGTAACTAGTAACTAACAAGTATTATTGGTTTGGGTTATATTTCTTATACCTGTTTCAATGCATTGATGTATAATACATATATGCGTGTACATATTAATACATGGTTTTATGGATTTTTTTTTTTTTTTTTTGAGACAGGATCTCATTCTGTTGCCTAGGCTGGAATGCAGTGGCTGGGCTCCAGTGATCCTCCTACATCAGCCTCCCAAGTAGCTGGGACTATTAAGTGCTCACCATCATGCCAGGCTGAGTTTTTCACTTTTAAAATTTTTGTAAAGATGGAGTCTTGCTATGTTGCCCAGGCTGGTCCTAAACTCCTGACCTCAAGCGATCCTCTGTTTCGGTTTCCCAAAGTGCTGGGATTATAGGCATGAGCCACTATGCTCAGCCTCAATTTCTTATAAACAATCGGTATTACCAACCATATAAATTTTTGCTAACATGATGGTCAAAAATAGTCTCTCAGTGTTTTAGATTGTATTTTTCTGAATTTTCATGAACCTGAGCATCTTTTAATATGTTAGCCATCCTTTCCTGTGAATCACCTATGATTTTTCTTTTAGGTTGCTCTCCTGTTCTTACTGATTTATATGAATTCTTCATATTTTAGATGTGAATCTACAGTTATATGTATTGTATGTGTTTTCTGCTGGTCATTTTAAAAACATACGTTCATGTATTTACTTAATTTTTGAGTTATAACTTAATATAATAAAGTGTACAAATCTTGGCTGGGCATGGTAGCTCACGCCTGTAATCCCAGCATTTTGGGAGGCCAAGATGGGCAGATTTCTTAAGCTCAAAAGTTAAAGACCAGACTGAGGAACATGACAAAACCCCATCTCTACAAAAAATACAGAAATTAGCTGAGCGTGGTAGTGTATGGCTGTAATCCCAGCTACTCGGGAGGCTCAGGTGGGAGGATGGCTTGGGTCCGGGAGGCAGGGATTGCAGTGAGCTATGATTGCACCATTGCACTCCAGCCTGGGCAGCAGAGCAAGACCCTGTCTCAAAAAATAAAAATAAAAAAATAAAAAGCGCACAAATCTTTAGTATACTGCTTGGTGAGTTTTTTCATATTGATACATGCATGTAACTACTTCCCAGATCAAGATATAGAAAATTCCTATCATCCTAGAACAGTGCTGATAAATAAAACCTTCTGTGAAGGTGGAAATGCTCTACATTCTCTGTCTTTCCCATTCAATACAATAGCCATTATCCAAATGTAACTACTGAGTGCTTGAAATGTGGCTAATGTTTCTAAGGAATTAAATTTTTAATTTTAATTTATTTAAATTAAATAGCCAGATGCATTGGATAGTGAAGTCCAGTATTCCCCTCCAGCAACTCTTTCTCTAACTTTTAATCACCATAGGTTAGTTTTGCCAGTTTTTGAACCTTTTAAATGGCATACTTTGCTTACTCTTTTGTATATAAATGTGATCATACATTGTATACTCTTTCATTGTATAATCATACATTATATACCATTGAGCTTTTTTATTTAACTACCATTTTTGAGATTCATCCTTGTTGCAGGCTTCAGTGTTTGTGTATGTGTTATTACTTCATAGTACTCTATTCTATGAATTTGTCACAATTTGTTTATCCATTCACCTGTTGGTGGGTATTTGGGTTGTTTTCACTTTGGGCTAATATGAATAAAGCTGCTGTGAACATTCTTGTTTCTTTTGGTAGACACAGGCACTCATTTTCTTTTGGATATATTCCTAAGAGTAGAGTTGTTGGACTATATGGTGCAAATATGTTTTGGCTTTAGTAGATGTATCTAAATAGTCTCCCAAAGTGGTTGAACTAGTTAACCTTCTCACCAACAATTTACAGTAGTGTAGTTATTCTACATAATCCTCCCAATTTGGTGGGTTCTCAAGACCATTCCCAGGTTTAGTGATTTTCTAGGAAGACTCATACATAGAACTTAGCCTGTAATCGTGCTCATGGCTAAAATTTATTGCAGGAAAATCAGCAAAGAGAAAAGGCACATGGGATGAAGTTTGGAAGAAATGAGGCTTAAGCTTCCAAAAAGCTTCTCATAGTATAGTTACACAGAGTGCACTTAATTCCTGTTGCAACAAATTGTGACCACATGTGTGAAATGTCATCTTCCCCGGGAAGCTTGTTAGAGGCACAGCAGTGGGAGTTATCAGTAGGGGCTGGCCAAGTAGGCATCCTTTGCTTAAGCTTAGGGTTAACCATACCAAAATCCTAGACTCCCATAAAGAAAGCAGGTGTTCAGCAAACACCATATTATTTGCACAAACTGTTTAGGCATAGTGAGTCATTTTTATCAGTTCTGGGAATGGTGGAAACCTTCTCAAAATCCGGGTTCTCAGATGCTAGTCAAAGGCCAACTTTGCAAGCAGGTCTTTCTAAGAATGGCAGTCTCCGACCTGCAATGTTAACTCTTTTCTGCACACTTGATGTTTTTGGTCATTTTAATTTTTGCCTTTCTGAAGGGTAGGAGGTAGGATCTTGTGGTTTTACATTTTCCTGAAGCATATAGAGATTTTCATATACTTATTGCCCATTTGTCTATCTTCTTGGTGAAAAGCCTGTTCAAGGCCTTTGGCTATTTTTTTTTTAAAGCAGTTGTCTTTTTTTTCTTATTACTTTGTAGGAATTCTTCATATATTCTGGATATGAGTCCTTAGATACTTTTATTGCAAGTATTTTGTTGCTTATCTATTCACTTTCTTCTTCTTCCTCCTTCTCCTCCTCCTCCTCAAAGTGATTGATAAATCTGTCACTTGTGTATCATTTTATGTGTTGGGAACATTTCAAGTTTTTTCTTCTAGTTATTTTGCAATATACAATACATTGTTGTTAGCCAGTCACCTTACTTTACTATTGAACATTAGAACTTATTCCTTCTGTTTGTACCCATTAGCTAACCTCTCTTCATACCACCCCTCACCAACACACACACACACACACACACACACACACACACACACACACACGGTTTTATGGATTTTTTTTTTTTTTTTTTTTTTTTTTTTTTTTGAGACAGGATCTCATTCTGTTTCCTAGGCTGGAATGCAGTGGCATGATCATGGCTCACTGCAGCCTTACCTGCTGGGCTCAAGTGATCCTCCTACATCAGCCTCCCAAGTAGCTGGGACTATTAAGTGCTCACCATCATGCCAGGCTGAGTTTTTCACTTTTAAAATTTTTGTAAAGATGGAGTCTTGCTATGTTGCCCAGGCTGGTCCTAAACTCCTGACCTCAAGCGATCCTCTGTTTCGGTTTCCCAAAGTGCTGGGATTATAGGCATGAGCCACTGTGCCCAGCCTCAATTTCTTTTTTTTTTTTTTTTTTTTTTTTTTTTTGAGATGGAGTCTCGCTGTGTCTCCCAGGCTGGAGTGCAGTGGCTGATCTCGGCTCACTGCAAGCTCCGCCTCCCGGGTTCACGCCATTCTCCCGCCTCAGCCTCCCAAGTAGCTGGGACTACAGGCGCCCACCACCACGCCCGGCTAGGTTTTTGTATTTTTAGTAGAGACGGGGTTTCACCATGTTAGCCAGGATAGTCTCGATCTCCTGACCTCGTGATCCACCCGCCTCGGCCTCCCAAAGTGCTGGGATTACAGGCTTGAGCCACCGCACCCGGCCACCCAGCCTTAATTTCTTATAAACAATTGGTATTACCAACCATATAAATTTTTGCTAACATGATGGTCAAAAATAGTCTCTCAGTGTTTTAGATTGTATTTTTCTGAAGGCCAGGCTGGTCTACATCACCATTTATTAACAGTGAACACACACATTCACACACGTGCTTCTCAACCTCTAGTAATTATTCTAGTTTTACGTAGTTCTTATATCATTTGCTCACAGCATGATAGTTAGGAACACTGTCAGTGGAGTTAGATTGCCTGAGTTCAAATTCCATTTCTGCCACTTAGCATATGTATGACTTGGGGTATACATATTTTATCTTTCTTTGCCTTAGTTTTTTCAACTATAAGTTCATAGTACTTCCTACATCATTTAAATGACATGGTACCTGATAAGTGATTAACATAATGTCTAATTCAAAATAAACAATTTTTAGCTATTATTCTTCTGAAGACATTTTCTTACATAAGTGGCTATTATTGCCCCTCAAGATGCAAGGATTACTTAGTTTTTGTAACTAGTCTTTATATTCTGAAATGGGTTGATGAATTATAATATTTGTAAAGGGAGTTGTGTGCTTTGCATTATATCCCTCAACTTGGATTTTTTGTGGTATATGATAATATGCTTTAATAGTTACGAATTTTAGTAAAGTACCAGGTATAGTGAAGTAAATAATAATTTGAAACATGAATTCTGTTAACTTTATTATCCATGCTTATATTGTTTCTTTGCCAGGTATAATTTAGTAGGTTTGGTTTTTGTTTTGTTTTTGATAGCCCTTATGCTATTTGCTTTATTATACCTTTTTAAAAGTAAGTTAGAATTTAGGTTTTTCGTGATTAAATTTTAGTATTAGAACAGAATCTTCTAATGCTAGAAACCAAGTATATAAGTGCATATTTGTTCCTTTTTTTTTGAAGACAGGGTCTCGCTCTGTCACCCAGGCTGGAGTGCAGTGGTGCGATTGTGATCTTGGCTCACTGCAGCTTCTGCCTGCTGGGTTCAAGTGATTCTTGTGCCTCAGCCTCCTGAGTAGCTGGGATTACAGGTGCCTGCCACTAAGCCTGACTAATTTTTGTATTTTTAATAGAGATGGGATTTCACCATGTTGGCCAGGCTGGTCTTGAACTCCTGACCTCAAGTGATCTGCCCACCTTGGCCTCCCAAAGTGCTGGGATTACAGGCTTGAGCCATCGCCCCTGACTCCAAGTGTATATTTGTTCTAACCTTCCTATGGAGAATGCAGTAGGTATTGAGGTCTTGTATAGACCTGGGTTTTAGGATCTAGCAGAACTGGATTAATATCCTTCATCACCATTTATTAACAGTATTGCTAGTACAAGCTATGTTTCCTTTCTGAGCCTTGTTTTTCTCATCTTAAAACACAGTAATAGATTAATTTCCATATTCTAGAATTTTATGCAAATGGAATAACATTTTTTGTGTGTATTCTTTCAGCATAATTATCTTGAGATTCACAACTGTATGTATCAATAGTTCATACATTTTTAGGTTTAGTAGTTTTCCCTTGCATAGATATACAACAGTTTGTTTATCCATTCACTCTTAATGGACATTCCAAAAATAATGGGCATAAGGAAATTTCTGAGGTAATGAATATATTCAGTATCTTGATTGTGTGATTATTTCATGGGGGTATAAACACACACATATGAAAATTTATCAAACGTGCCTTTAAATTATTGTATGTTGATTATACTTCTAAAAAGTTGTTTAGGGCTGGGAGAGGTCACTCACGCCTGTAATCTGGGAGGCACTCTGGGAGGCCGAGGCAGGTGGATCACCTGAGGTCTGGAGACCAAGACGAGCCTGGCCAACATGATGAAACCCTGTCTGTACTACAAATACAAAAATTAGCTGGGCATGGTGGTGCATGTCTGTACCCCAGCAACTGGGGAGACTGAGACATGAGAATTGCTTGCTTGAACCCAGGAGGTGAAGGTTACAGTGAGCTGAGATCATGCCACTGCACTTCAGCCTGGGCGACAGAGTGAGACTCTGTCTCAAAAAAAAAAAAAAAGAAAACAGTCTTTAAAAAAGGAAAAATGAAAGTGTTTCTATCTTTTTTTTTTTTTGAGACGGAGTCTCGCTCTGTCGCCCAGGCTGGAGTGTAGTGGCTTGATCTCGGCTCACTGCAAGCTCCGCCTCCCGGGTTCACGCCATCCTCCTGCCTCAGCCTCCCGAGTAGCTGGGACTACAGGCACCCACCACCACACCCAGCTAATTTTTTTTATATTTTTGGTAGAGACGGGGTTTCACCGTGTTAGCCGGGATGGTCTTGATCTCTTGACCTCGTGATCCGCCCGTCTCGGCCTCCCAAAGTGCTGGGATTACAGGCGTGAGCCACTGCGCCCGGCCAAGTGTTTCTATCTTCTTCTAACACATCTGCAGTTTTAAAACCCTACTTCTTTATCTGTTTAATAAATATTGAATTCTTAAAAAGCAATAATAGTTTATATTATTCTAATTTGTTCAGGATTAAATCACATATCATATTTGAAAGCACTTGGCATGTAAGTGTTCAGCAAAGGTTAATTTTTTTTTGTATCCTTTCTCCTTCCAGATTTTAATTAGTTCTAGTCCCTTCCCCCACCTCTTTTTTTTTGACTTGGGGTCTCACTCTGTTGCCCAGGCTGAAGTGCGGTGGCTCAGTCATAGCTCACTGCAGCCTCAATTTCCCAGGCTGAAGTGGTCCTCCCACCTCAGCTTCCTAACTAGCTAGAATTATAGGCGCCCACCACCATGCCCAGCTACTTATTTAATTTTTTGAGAGACAGGGTCTTACTTTATTGCCCAGGTTGGAGTCCCTGTTTTTAATAAGCTAATTGTACATTTGTTTCCTTGGTTTGACTGGGTTAATAAACAGTCTGAAAAAGTTATTTTGGAAGCCCGGGCTGCTTCTTTCCTGAAATAAAAATAATACTTTTTAAATTTAGTGCTTTATTTTTCTTCAAAGGCCTGTGCTCCCTCCCTTATTTCAGATGCTTGAATTTTCACATTTGAATGTATAGTCTAAATCTGGATTGACTTACTCTTCTTTCAATGTACATTTTATGTATTTAGAAATTAATTTTTATATTTTGCCTTTAGGTAAATCTAGGCAAAATTTTCATCCATTTTACTTTCTTATTTTAGGTTAATTTTATTTGAATTGTAATCATTATAAGTGTACTTATATGAAATGGTTGGAATTCAAAATGATCCCAGTTGAAACCAATGTAATTTCAAGCTTTAGAAGTTGGCTCAAAATATGCCATTAATCAGTTGCCTCTTCACTGAAAAATAATAAGACTTTATATAGTTGCTTCATAAGAATTCAAACATACTTCTGTGTTCCATTTATGTAGACTTAGGTCACAACATAAAATACATGGCTAGAAAAAGTTTGAAGACTTTACCCCAATGTACTAGAGCCAGGGCTAGAAGAAAATGTCCTTAGCCAGTGGATTGGAACCAAGCTAGTAATTCTTTTGTGTGTGTGTGTGTGTGTGTGTGTGACGGGAGTCTTGCTCTGTTACCGAGGCCTGAATGCAGTGGCGTGATCTCAGTTCACTGCAACCTCCACCTTCTGGGTTCAAGCGATTATCCTGCCTCAGCCTCCTGAGTAGCTGGGATTATAGGCATACACCATGCCCGGCTAATTTTTGTATCTTTTTTTTTTTTTTTTTTTTTTAAGTAGAGATGGAGTTTCGCCATGTTGGCCAGACTGGGCTTGAACTCCTGACCTCAAGTGATGTGTCTGCCTCAGCCTCCCAAAGTGCTGGGATTACAGGCTTGAGCCATGATGCCCAGCCTCAAGCTAGTAATTCTTAAAGTCAGCATTAAACTGATGTCCTGGATTCTCTTTTCTGTTTGCTGCTTGGTAGTTTTGCCACTTGGTGATCCTGGGCAAGGCGCTTTATCTCTGCGTCTCATTTTCATCACTTGCAAAATTCCCTGACCCCTCTCAGTGATCCCATGGGTCCTGTATATAAGAAAGCTTTGGGCATATTCAGAAACAGTATATGTGAAAATGTATGGCCCACATGCAACTTGCTGTTTATTCTCCTCTTTATCATGTTCTTCTATACTTACAGGTGGCTCAAATTTCCAAGTGGGAGAGATAGTCAGTGTCCTCTCAATATCTCTTTCTTTCCCTCCCATCCTGTGATTTCAGGGCTGTAGGCCAATGAAATGTAGCCCCTTCTTAATAGAAAGAATGAAGGCCTCTGCTCTTGAGTATACTCCTTCATAAGAGATTGAATATAATTTGTGAACTTGACTGAAATACTTTGAGAAGTATACTGACCCTTATTCAAAAAGAAAGTAGGAAGCTTATAATATAATCTAAGTATTTTGTCTTTAATTGCTAGTATGTCTTGAGCATGTGCCAGGATCTCTTCTTCACAGTAGTGAGTCACAAGAGGGTTGAGTGATTGCCCAAGGTCACAAAGCTGGGATTCAAACACATAGCATATAGTTTTTGGAGCCCAAGCTCTTAACCAGTATATAATACTAGTTACTAGTTGCTATTCAACCCTAAATCTCAGTGTGAGATTCTTGCTTAGTACTTGCAGGATAATTAAAAGTGATGCACGTTCATTGTAGAGAAAAGAAAATAAAAACTCATAGTTCTATAACCAGAGATGATCATTGTTAGAGCAATTTTTTTTTTTTTTTTGAGATGGAGTCTCACTCTGTTGCCGAGGCTGGATTGCAGTGGCTCCACTCCAGCTCACAGCAAGCTCCACCTCCTGGGTTCACACCATTCTCTCAACTCAGCCTCCCAAGTAGCTGGGACTACAGGCACCCGCCCCCACGCCTAATTTTTGTTTTTGTATTTTTAGTAGAGACGGGGTTTCACTGTGTTAGCCAGGATGGCCTCAATGTCCTGACCTCATGATGCGCCCGCCTCGGCCTCCCAAAGTGCTAGGATCACCCGGCCCTGTTAGAGCAATTCTTTCCCATTGTTTCTATATCAAACCATTTCTATTATAATTAAAATTTTGTTGCAACTAGTGACGGCATATATAATAATATCGTTAGGACTTCATTTCTTTGTCAGTAACAGGCAGGAAAATGTTGCTTAGTGGACCCAAATTCCTTTGTCTTTTACTATCAATCCTTGTCAAGGGAAACATGGTAATCTTACCTGTGATGGGGAGAAAGCCTGAAAGTGATATTTATTTTTCTTAATTTGTTCCTTTTTTAATGTAAGTTCTAAAAAACTTAGGCATTTCTCTGGATTTTTAAAAATACTCCTCTTGTGACTGCTAGAGCTGAAATGATTGTTGTCTTTATTCTATTTTTATGGTATTTCTTTTTCTAAAAAGGACTGTTTGTGAGCTTTGTCCTTTTGTGCTTCACAGGAACCAGCACCTATGACAGAAGATCTGCTAGAAGAGCAGTCTGAGGTTTTAGCTAAATTAGGTACATCGGCAGAAGGGGCTCACCTCCGAGCACGCATGCAGAGTGCCTGTCTGCTCTCAGATATGGAGTCTTTTAAGGTGGGTCACACTTGCAGAGCTCTGGGGTCTATTTTGAGCTATTCTGGGATGAAACTGTGAAAGTCACTCTGTAAAGTGGTATAAAGGCAAATGTCTTTTTGTTAAGTGTTTGGATTTCATTAGTAGTTCAGCACTCTGCCACCATCCCCCCAGAGGACATAGTCATACTTGTTTCTGAAGTTTTAAAAAAGCAAAGATCCAGTGTTATTAATAGTTGAAGGTTGAGAATAGAATCATTCTATATGTGAATTGCAGTGGTTTCTTTGTGTTCAGCCAATTTAATGAAGACTTTTAGGAAACTTAGGATTTAACATGGGTCACTTCACTCAGCGAACTTTTGAGTACCTATTGTGTGCCTTGCACTGTGATTAGATGAGTTAAGAAATACAGTGCTTACCCTCAATTACAGTCGATTGAGGTTGTGGGAGGAGATATGTAAGGAATTGTCATGAGTTCTCTTAGGAAGACAGGGTCAAAAAGACTGACTCTGCTGAGTAGGTCATGAAAGGTTTCTCAGAAGAGTCACTATTTCAGATGAGTAGGCATTTGCTATCTGAAGAATATTTTAGGGTTGGATATAGGTCAGTATTTCGAACATATAGGATTCAGGGAATGGTGACATTTGGCTTATTAGCTTAAAAACTAGGAATGAAGAAAGGACTTTTATTTTTGAAAACAAAGGCAAGTCCATGTATATTTTAAAACCCCAAGTGGGTAGCCCCATGGGCTACAGGGCTTCCTTTCCTACTGCTGATAGTCTGAACTATCCCCAGGCCCAAACTTCCCTCTTTAACCTGTGGTGGCCTCCACCTTCCCAATCCATTGCCCCTACTCAGTCTTGCTTCTATACTGTTTAGGCCAGTGTGAGTTTGATTTTTCTCTGAAACACTTCTGTATTATTTTTAAACATAAACACTCCACAAACACCTATGCCACTTTCATCCTTTTTAAGTGACAGTAAAGGGAGCCTTTTGTTTCCTGCTTATTTTACCCATCTTTACTAAATGAAAAACTCTTCAGTGAACCTCTTAAGAGCTGTATGGTTTCCTTGGAGACTAAAATGATACAGAAAGTCTGCAAGTTCTACACTGCCATGTGACAGGAAAGAGATAAGTTGCTTTAAAACAATTAGTTGGTACAGTGGATAAAGAGAAGCCAGTTGGCTCTTGGGGCACATGTCAGACCAAAAGGTAGAGAAGGGAATTGACTTAAGGTGTGTATGCACAGCAGGAAATACCAGCCTCCGCAGCAGTAATTTTCCATCTGACCTCTAGCTGCCTTCAGAGTCATCTGTTCCTATCCTGCTACAGTGTCTTTGCAGAGGCATGCATGGGAGGACATTCCAAATAGGAACTGTGAAAGTTTTTCCCTGTGGAAACATACTAGTCCCTCTTGGTAAGGTTCTACATAGTTCCTCTAACACTGCCCTTCAGCAAAACTGTGATTCATTAGACTATTTGGGCTAACCTGGGTACCTACAAATCTTTCTTGACATTGTTTTAACCAGAAAATAGACAGTAATTTAAATAGTCAACTTACATACATGCCCATAGGTCGAAATCAGATAATACATTTAAGGAAATACGTAGTTATTCTAAAACAGATATGGTTGCCTTTACTTTTTGTATAGGGATGAGTTAGTATTAGGGGCTGTTGAGAGGTCCCAGAGTATTGGAAACATACTAATATGGGCCTGGGCACCTACACCTACACCTCAGAATTCCAGAAGGAGAGGGTGGATTCTGGAGCATGCCCTTGTGGTACATACCTTTAACAATAAAGAGAAGAAAAGCTCAAGTGAGCCTTGGCCTTCTGTTGGTAGCTGTGTTCAGCCTGGTATAGTAAGGACAACCAGAAGGAAGAATTTTGGTATGAAATGCCTTTCTTTAATACAATCTATAGTGTGTGAGTGAATATTATTTTCTTTTGAAGTTTATGCTCTTTACTCCAGGCCTCTGGTTTCCTAGGATGTTTTCATGTGGGTATGATGTTGACTGACTAAGATCTAGATCTTTGTACATGAATCCTGAGTCACCCAGTATCATGAAATAATCTTGACCCACTGCTTTTGCCATGGACTGTATCATAACCCTTTTATGTTTGTGTTGTTGACAGTCAGTGAAGGATCTTCTAGGGGATATGCCCTGAGGGGTATATCCTAAGATGGTAGGGATAGTCATGCTGGTAGCCCTTGAGCCCAGTGAGGAGAAACTGGTAGTTTTACTCTTCATATTTAAGACAGAACATTCTCATCATGGTAGTTTTCATGCCCATCCTGAGGACTCTACTAGTACATCACTGGAACATTCTCATCATGGTAGTTTTCATGCCCATCCTTAGGACTCTACTAGTACATCACTGGAACACTTGCAGAAAGACCTCTGTGCCTTACCACAAACACTGGGAAGCCTCGTTTTTTTTTCCAGGCTTGAAGTTAGAATCACTGAAAAGTTTTTGGCATACATCATCATTAGTCCTATAGAACTATCCACTGAGTAAACTTTAATCAGTTTGGTTCCAGAAGCGTGAAAAACAGTAGTTTGAATTCCAGCTGCTTAACAGCACAAAACCGATTAATTTGATGGTAATTTGTTATATAAAGTATAAGAATTTGATGGCAGAATAGAACAGTTTTGAGGTTAGCCGATATTTATTGCAGAACCAGTGTTGATTTATTGAGGAAAAGAAGAACAGAACTTTTCCATCACTGTGTTATTCTGATCATGTGGTGTATTATTTAATTTTTACTTTTCTTAGTATTGAGTAGTCATTATATTGTAATATTAAACTAAGTTGTGTAACACATAATGTGTTTAAGGAAATGATTTTCTCTTTACATCGAGTTTTTATATCCAAATTCATTGAATGAATATGTTTTCGTTTACTAAGTTATATAGCACATAATATGTTTAAGAAAATGATTTTCTCTTTACATCGAGTTTTTATATCCAAATTCATTGAATGAAAGTGTTTTATTTTTCTTTTTTTTTTTTTTTTTTTTTTTTGAGACGGAGTCTCGCTCTGTCACCCAGGCTGGAGTGCAGTGGCCGGATCTCAGCTCACTGCAAGCTCCGCCTCCCGGGTTTACGCCATTCTCCGGCCTCAGCCTCCCGAGTAGCTGGGACTACAGGCGCCCGCCACCTCGCCCGGCTAGTTTTTTGTATTTCTTAATAGAGACAGGGTTTCACCGTGTTCGCCAGGATGGTCTCGATCTCCTGACCTCGTGATCCGCCCGTCTCAGCCTCCCAAAGTGCTGGGATTACAGGCTTGAGCCACCGCGCCCAGCCTGAAAGTGTTTTATTTTTCTATAAAGCTGAGAAAATAAAAATAAAATTATTTTGGTACTTTAACATCTGACCTGTTTTAAAGGTGACATCCAAATTCATTTTACATATTAGATTGTAAAGATTAGATAGGCTTTTTTTTGAAAATACAATTTTGCAAACAGGCTTATCAGTAACTGTTGATTTTCGTTTGATTCTGCTGAATTTTTTGGTCTTATTTTAGGCAGCTAATCCAGGTTGCTCCCTGGAAGATTTTGTGAGGTGGTATTCACCCCGGGATTATGTTGAAGAGGAGGTGATCGATGAAAAGGGCAACGTGGTGCTGAAAGGAGAACTGAGTGCTCGGATGAAGATTCCAAGCAATATGTGGGTAGAAGCCTGGGAAACAGCTAAGCCAGTTCCTGCTAGAAGGCAAAGGAGACTCTTTGATGATACACGGGAAGCAGAAAAGGTAATTGAGATTTGAGTCTCTAATACTAAAATGCAAATTACTGTTCTTGCAATTTAGGAACTCACTGTCATAGACATGAGAGCTCTGGACACACTTGAGGTGCAAAGCATTGAAATTCAATGAGCCTTTTATATATCTACTTTCACATTTAAGATTCTAGAACTAGTTGCAAATAGGGCAAATAACAGACATGCATAGTTTAAACAGACTGCTTACCATTGAACTGTCTCAGAGTATATGTTAAAAGTGTTAAAAATGGGTATGTCCTTTAAGCTAGCAGTTTCCATTATTACCACAACATTTATTAAGGAAATAATGAGAAATTGTATACAAAGACCTATGTATATGAATGATGTTCAACAAAGTTCTTAAGTGAAAAAGTAGAAACAACCAAAGTTTCCAACAACGGGGACTTGGTTCAATAAATTATGGTATATACCTTAGCGGCCAGCTTTGCAGCAGCTATTGAAAAACATTTGGAGTTATGGAGAATATAGTGGCACCTGCCTGATATTGAATTGCCCTGCACACCTTCCTACCTCCTCCAGCCCCCCAAAAAAGTCCCATGAAATCAATAAGTAAATAAATCCATGCATTCAGCGTTACTAAGAGACAGAAATTTCAATGACCTTCAAATTAACAGTAAATAGAAAGAAACCAAATTCCAGTGGAGCTACCACTGCTATAAGTCTATGTAGATATAGTGAGTAGGGGGCAGGAAAAGACAAAGAGCCAAGAGATACAGAAGACTTAGATGAAACACAAAGTCACCCCAGAAAGAGAGAGCCTAACACTACATGCCGAAACACTGAACACAGGTAGGGTTTGCTAGTTCACAGCACTTGCCACAGGGAAGGGGCTTGAATGTAAACAGGACTAGAAATGGAGCCTTGGAGAAGATCAGATACACAAAGAAGCAGTGGATGGGAATGATGGGAAAAAAGGAAATAAGAGGGGAAAATTAAGGATCTTGCAGAAATGAAAGGAAAACAAGACAACCAGCCTCCCTCACCCCCCTCTGTCCATTAAAGAAACTTCAGAAGAGGGCACTTTGAAGCTATTTGTGATATTACTAGGAATGGAATGGAACAGACCGTATCCATATAAAACTACTTTACAAAACAGAAAATGAAAATCAGATCATTTCAGCTAATGAAAATATTTCCCAGAAAATCAGTCACAAAACAGAAGAAAATTGTAACATAACATTCCAAACTGAATCAGATATCCTCAAACAGTTAAGGAGGATATGAAAAAACCATGTTTAATAAGAAATACTAAAATCAAGAACAGAGATGGACCAAAAAAACCCACAAAGAAATGAAACCGCAACTGATTTAGCTCAGGATAGAAGTAAAAGAAAAAAAGACAACCATATAAAAAATGAAGACTAAATTACAGGAGGCCCAAAAGAGAATAGATTTATATTTAAAATTTATAAAAGGCATTGAAGAAAAGTGGGAAACAACCAGGAGGACGAAGATGAAATATAGCAGTAAAGAAATTGAAGAGAAAGTAGTATAAATGAAAGACAAGAAAAGTAGGAATATTCAATTCATTAGTTTCCTTTAAGGAGAAAAATCAGAACACTAAGACAGAACTAATACAGTCCTATGGCTTAACAAAGAGGATGCATTTTGAGAAGCTCCTCGTTAGGCAGTTTTGTCATCATGGGAACATCATAGTGTGTACTCATACAGACCCAGATGGTATAGCCTACCACTCACTTAGGCTAGAAAATTAATGGAATACAAACTTTCTATTAAACAATATGGGTGAAAGGGGAAAATACAAATTGAAAGTACAGAATTTTTGCAAAACAATGAGAATGAAAACACTACATATGAGAACGTATAGGCTATACTTAAGAAATTGATGAAAGGAACTTTCATAGCCCTAACACCTATATCAGTAAAAACAAAAGAATGAAAATAAATGAATTAAATTCCTAACTAAAAACCCGAGAAAAAAAAAGTCAAATCAAAAGAAAACAAAAGGAAGCAAATGAAAAGGAGAGGGTGGTGAAAACAGATGAAATGAATGAGTTCAATCTAGTTCTTTTAAAGTCAACAAAATAGAGAAGCCATTAGCTAATTTAATCAAGAAAAAAGGGGAAAGCACATATGTAAAATAAAATAAATGACAAAAAGGGCACATATTAATAACTACTGATACAGAGGAAATGTGTTAAAAATACTGCTTTGCACATCTCTGTGTATGTGAATTTGAAAACCAAGTTGAATTAGACAATTTCCTAGGGAAATTCCTACCAAAAATAGAATTTATATCAAAACTAACCCCAGTAAAAACAGAAAGTATAAACAGACAAATTTTCATAGAGACAATTATCAAGGAACTACCACATTAAAAAGAACCAGGCCCAGATAGTTTCACAGGGAAATTCAACTAAATATCAAGAAACCATATAGTCTCAATGCTACATAAATTATTTCAACACATGATAATTGGAGGAAATTTTCCAGCTTCTATGAAGCAACTATAACATTGGTACCTAAACCTGATAAAGATAGCATATCTTTAAAAATAGCAGACCAATAATACTTAAGAAATTTAATGCAAAATCTGAAGTAAACAGACTCTAATATCATTTTAAGAACATAATACATGTTGATCAAATATGAGATGATTATTTAGAAGTCTGTTTATATAATTTGCTTCATTAATAGGTCTAAGCAGAAAATTATATCATTATCTCCATTTGTGCTGAAAAAGCTTTTGATACATTTAACTTAAAACTCTTGGGAAAAGAGTGGAATAGATGGCTACTTCCTTAAAATAAGAAAACATATAGAAACTTTAGTCCTAAACACAGCATCTTAATTGGGGAAGCCATAGGGGGTCACTAAGGTCAGGAACAAAGTAAGGATGCCTGCCATCTCCACTGCCAATCAAAATTGTTCTGCAGTTATTAGCTAGTGTAATTAGCAAGAGAAAGCGGAGTTATGGGAGTTGAAAGAAGAACTCTGTTTGCAGTGATAGGACTGTAAATTGGAAAATTCAAAAAGTCAGTGTTAAAACTAATGAAAACAGAAGAATCCTGCAAGGCAGCAGGATATATAGTTAACTTACAGTAATCAGTAGCATTCATATACACTAATAACCATTTAGAAGATCTAAATATAATTTTCATTGTAAGGGGAAAAAAGGTAAAATGCTTAACAGAAAATGTTTGAAATCTTAATGAAGAAAATAAAACGCTTCTCAAAAACACACTTGAACAATAGAAAGATAGCCCTCAGACTCCTAGGCTCAAGTGATTCTCCTGGCCCAGTTTCCCTAGTAGCTAGGACTACAGGTGAACACCATGATGCCCAACTAATTATTTTTCTTAATTTTTTATAGCGATTAGATCTCACTGTGTTGCCCAGGCTGATCTCAAACTCCTGGCCTGAAGCAATTCTCCTGCCTCAGCTTCCCAACGTGCTGGGATTACAGGTGTGAGCCACTGTGCTATAACCTGTGCTTTACTTATTCTAAAAAATAAATCAACAAGGATGGAAAGAGGAAAAATAACCTAAACCTGAAAGCAAGTTGAGACACATTAATCCAGCTGTATTTTAAATAAGTAACATAATCACACCGACAGGGATTGGTGAAGGGAGGATGGAAAATCTAATCCAAGTGATTTATGGACACATCAAATGTGTTTGACTCTATACTCTCAGTTGTGGTGGAGGATGGGACTACAAAAATATCTTGAGGTCAGGTGCGGTGGCTCACGCCTGTAATCTTAGCACTTTGGGAGGCCGAGGCGAGTGGATCACCTGAGGTCAGGAGTTCGAGACCAGCCTGCCCAACATGGTGAAACCCCATCTCCACTGAAAATATAAAAGTTAGCTGGGGGTGGTAGCACACGTCTGTAACCCCAGCTACTCAAGAGGCTGAGGCAGGAGAATCGCTTGAACCTGGGAGGCGGAGGTTGCAGTGAGGCAAGATCGCATCACTGCACTACAGCCTGGGTGACAGAGTGAGACTCCATCGCAAAAACAAAAAAAAAAATCTTGAACCCTATTATCTAAGCTTGTTTTTTGTAGTGATATGGATAGAGCAATTCTGAAACTTTCAGAAATGCATTATTGGTTGGGCGAAGTGAGTAACTAAATGTGTTGGTGTTGTTGGAAGTCAGAATTTCTTACTGCGGAAGTGAGATGCAAATATGAAATGAAGGAAGGCAAGGAAGAACCCAGTGTCAATGAATTGGAATTGGAGGTATTGGTGTGGACTTACGGGTTTTTAATATATGGATAGGTGTGTGGGTATGGACATAGTAAGTATTTGTGTGTACGCATATATACAAGCAAACATTCCCCGGCTTTCTTCTGAAAGAGTCTAGAAGCACTGACACCCTCATAGCAGTGAGCACACGTAGCTTGATTTTTTTTTACACATTCCTTGTGGTTACTTTTAGTAACTATGCTTTCCTCAGAAAAATGACTGATTTCAAGGTTGAGGCAAGGAAGGTACAAGATGAACCTGGAACATCCTGGATTGCTAGACAGTAAGGGAAGTGCTTTTAAAAAAGATGGGGGCATTTCATAGAGAGCTAACTTGAAGGGACTCACATTGGCCAAATCTGGGACAATTTGAGTTCTAAATATTTAAGGACAGGAATGATTATAAACCGTTGGAAAAAATAGGAATTCTTGGAACCATATTGATAATTAATGGATAAACAAAGAACTAGAGGAAAGGGGAGGTCATTTCCTACAGAAAAAAGATGATTGGTAAATGTAGAGGATATGTTGGACTTGGAAGTCTTCATTTTGTAACCATGTTCATAGTAAAGATTGGTTCAGCAAGAATCATGAATAGATATTAAGTCTAGGTGGAAATTTGAAGAGCATCATCTTGCATGATTTTTAAGTGTTTCTCTATAGAATGCGTCTGCATTGCAAGGAAAGTGGAGAAATAGGACAGTATCTCCAAATTAACATCACAAATGAGGAGTAAATGGAGATCGTACACATTGGGCTGTGATACTCTGACGTACCCAATACCACTTATATGCTATTTGGTCTAGGCATGTAAAATCTGAGTCTAATTGTGAGGGAACATTAGATGAACCCAAAATGAGGAACATTCTATTTTTAAAAGAGTTTGAAAAAAGAAAAATTTGCACAATTTTGGGAGCATATTAAAGACACGTGAGCCAACTGAAATCAGAGTTCCCAACTGGCCAAGACTGAAACAGTTTGAACAACAAAATAAAATAATATTGGATTGTAACTCAGAGTACAAAATAAATATCCTTGAGTTCATACTGATAAAAATAATTGATTGGATATATAAATTAATGGGACAGAAGAGACAAATCTCCTGTGCAGAATTCTAAATGTATCTAGATACTCCACCCTCAAGGAGGTGAAGCTAATTCCCACTCCGCAAGTGTGTGCTGCACGTAGTGCGTTCCTCCCAGAGAGCACGGTACACAGAGAGGGGAAAAGGAGTGGCGTTACAGGGCAGCAACCCACTGACACTGTCTCAGCCAGGTGATGAAGGTTAACATCCACAGGCTAAGCCATACTGGCAGTATGTACTCTTGACATGATGTGATGACAGTGGCACTTTACCTCTCTGGTCTTCCTCCCAGAAATACATAACCCAGCTTCATCATGAGCAAAAAACATCAGATAAACCATAATTGAGGGAATTTTTATGAAATATTTGACCAGAACTCAAAACTATCAAGGTCAGTAAAAACAAGGAACATCTGAGAACTGTCACAGCCAAGAGGAGCCTAGAAATATGACAGCTAAACATAATGTGGTATCTTGAAGGGGATCCTGGAGCAGGAAAATGACATTAGATAAAAACTAAGGAAACCGTGTACATACATACATGCTGACAGCATTATTCATGACAGCCACAAAATACAATAAACCCAAATGTCTATCAGTGATGAATGGATAAGCCAAATATGGTCTGTCCATGCAATGGAGTATTATTCAGCCATAAAAAGGAATGAACCACTGATATGTGTTACAACATGGATGAACCTTGAAAATATTATGCTACGTGAAAGCCAGAAAACAATGGGCCGCATATTGCATTGTTCCATTTATACGAAAGGTCTAGAATAGGCAAGTCCATAGAGACAGTAAGTTAGATTAGTAGTTGGCAGCAATGGAGATTGGGAAGGGGGGAAATCGGGAGTGGTTGCTTTGGGGTACTGTGTTTCTTTTGGGGGAGATGAAAGAAAATGTTCTGGAATTAGATAATGGTGATGGTAACATAACCTTGCAAATACGCTAAAAACCACTGAAGTTACCCATTTTAAAGTGGTGAATTTTATGCTATGTGAGTTATAGCTCAGTTTTTAGAAACTAAGGAAATCTGAATACAGTATGGAATTTAGTTAGCCAAAAAGTTCGGAGGCAGAGGAAACTATACTCAAAATGTAAATGTTGTAAAAAAACAGTGAAAAGCTGTTCCAGATTACTTGAGATTAAAGAGCTATGACAACTAAAGGCAATGGATGATCCTTACCAAGATGTGTAGTGGTTGAGGGAAAGGGTCATAAAAGACACATTATGCGGCCGGGCGTGGTGGCTCACGCCTGTAATCTCAGTACTTTGGGAGGTTGAGGTAGGTGGATAATTTGAGGTTGGGAGTTCGAGACCAGCCTGGCCAATATGGTGAAACTCCGTCTTTACTAAAAATACAAAAATTAGCCGGGCAGTAGTGGCTGCGTGCCTGTAGTCCTCGCTACTTGGGAGGCTGAGGCAGGAGAATCACTTGAGCCTGGGAGGTGGAGGTTGCGGGGAGCCAAGATCACACCACTGCACTCCAGTCTGGGCAACAGAGAAAGACCCTGTCTCAAAAAAAAAAAAAAAAAAGACACATATGGGGTCAGTTGACAAAACTGCAATAAAGATAGTAGATTAGATTACAATTATTTTATCAGTGTTAAATTTATTGTATATAATCAGAATCATTTGCATTTTGATTATATAATAAAATATTTTTAATTTTAGGAAATACACATATTTTGGGATAAGGGACATGAGTATGTGACTTATTCTGAAATTATTTGAAACAAGTTTATGTCTGTAGTGTGTACACACACGAGAGCAGAGAAAGAGCAAGGGGTCCAGAACAGGAGGGAGACAGTTCATATGTGAATCCAGGTAATGGGTGATAACATATTTCGTGTTGTTCCTGCAAATTTGTTTTCCTGTGAATTAAGGAAAACAAAATTCAGAAAGGCAGGTGTTAGCAAGGAGGTACAACAGAGGGAACTCATTACTCTAGATAAGAATGTAAATCTATTGAAACGCTTTGTAGGGTAATTATCTTGTACATTTCCTACTTCAATTTTTAGGTATATATCCTAAAGTAATTGTTGTACATGTGCCATTTGCACCAGGAAATATGTGCGATAATGTATTAGGAGCATTATTTGTTATAGCCAAAAACTGAGGAGCTATCCACTATTAGTGTAGGAACATTTTAACACAGCAGTGAAAATGAGTAAACTGTGGCATATTGGAATGGTATACGAATATCAAAAACAATACTGAATTAAAAAGCAACTCACTGAAGGGTATAAACAGAAACATTCCATTAATATAAAGGTCAAAAGTAGACAAAAGTAAACAGTATATTATTTAAGGCTACATATGTGAAAGAAAAAAACTATAAAGAAAAGCAAAAGAATGATTTGTAGTTAATTCTGGGGATGGAGGGTACACAGGAGGACTTGGAAAAGCCTGGTAACATTCTGTTTCCTAAGCTGGTGTTTTCTTTAAACTATTTCTAATACTCTAGTATGTATATTTCTTAATTTAAAGAAGTTTCAAATCAGACAAAACTCTCCAAGCCAAAAAAAAAAAAAAAAAAGGAAAGTCTACCACAAGTCATTAAATAAACAAAGCAAATAATAAAACAGTATGTAAGTTATTAATTTTTGTTAAGAAATTACATATGCATCTGCATCTCTCTGTTTAAATGGACATACAAGTAGTTTGCGAGGATAAACATGAAAATGTGGTTTTGGGGAATTAGGATTTCAGGAAAATTTCTGCATCACCTGTATTTTTTAAATTTTGAAGTCCATGAGCATTTATCAGTCAGACTCACATTATGAGATTATACTTCTTAAAATTTTGTTTATTGATGTAAAAGAATTACACATATTTATAGGGTTATACTTCTTTTATCTTTACTACTGTCAAATAAGTAGCCTAAAGGTAGGGTCTGTGTTTTGTACATACTTCTCTGTATTCTTATAATAAGAATTGGAAAAAAAAACCAAAACAACTAAAACCAAAAAATGTGTGGAAAGTCACTAACACTGTTTAGAAATATTAAATGAGAAAAGCAGGTTAAAAGGCAGTATTTTACATATACAATATTAGTGCCCTTAGTATGTGTATTCTGTGTCTTAAAATGAAACGCTCCACTGTTAATGATTATTATCTCTCGGTATTATAATTTATCGGTAGTTTTAATTTTCTTTGTATTTTCCTTATTTGCATGTATTACATATGAAAGCAGGAAAAAACAGAATATTTGTCATTATTAAAGATTGAAGTTCTGAGGTGCTTTCAGTAACATTATCCTCACCTTTGGGGTCGTGGCTGGCTGCCTGGAGGAGTGCTGTCTTGTTAAGGATTAAGACAAGTGGCTGAGGATTTGCACTTCTGTAAGTGGCTGCTTCATCCTTTGACACCTGTGCTGATCATTTGTGTGCGCTGCCCCTCCTTCAGGTGCTGCACTATCTGGCAATCCAGAAACCTGCAGACCTTGCTCGGCACCTGTTACCTTCTGTGATTCATGCAGCTGTACTCAAGGTAAAGGAAGAAGGTAAATGTCATATTTAACTAGTCATTAGTCATTTCCAAAGTGAAAGTATATTTTGCTTAATTTATTTAATGCTGGCTTTAATCTTCTTTAAAATAGAAAGTCTGGAAAACATTTCTTCAGTTAAGAAGATCATAAAGCAGATAATATCCCATTCCAGTAAAGTTTTGCACTTCCCCAATCCAGAAGACAAGAAATTGGAAGTAAGTTTGATGTAGTGTCAGAATCTTGCCAAGTGTTCTCCTCAGTTGGCAAAAATAATTTTTAAGATGCATTTTCAAAGGGCTTTGCTTTTTTGCCATCTCCCAACGTATGCCTCTTCCTTTTCCACCACCAGGAAATCATTCACCAGATTACTAATGTGGAAGCTCTCATTGCAAGAGCTCGGTCACTAAAAGCCAAGTTTGGAACTGAGAAATGTGAACAGGAGGAGGAAAAGGAAGATCTTGAAAGGTAATTGCTATTTGGCTAATTCGGTTTTGTCTGCAGTAGGAAAAGCCACCACTCTCTTAAGAAAAATTGTAATAGGATATTGAGACTCTTTTGTGGTACTCATATATTATTTGAAACAAGCATTGTCTAGAGACAGAAATAATTATCATAACATTTGACCTCTCCTGTATTTCTGAGTCTCTACCAGGTGTTTCCATTCTTCCCACTTTTAGAAACAGTCTCCTAGAGCCTCCTTTTTTAGGGATTCCTTGGTTTGCTCTTGGAGATGTGGTGTCTGTAATTTCTTGTGGAGGAGCTGTTAACTGTGTTGCTCACCCTGCCCCAAAACTTTGTTTGCAGCTGTTACTATTCCTTGACCACAGGGTGCAGGTGCTGAAACCATTTCTGCTTACTGTTCCTAGTTGTTTATTTTAAACAAGATTTGTGATAGCAAAGGTACACATCCTATGCACCTTGCAATTATGTTTTGAAAGAGTGACCAGATGGCTTTTCTCAGATGAAGCAAATGATTGGGGCATTCTCTTTATGAGACTCAACACCATTACCAGTGGAGCTTAGATCAGTGTGAGGTCCTGTTCATTTTTTGCCCATGTTATTTGGAAGGGCAATATTGTTTTACTGTGTGATAAAGTGTTTACAAATTAGCTTGTTCAGTGGCTTAAATTTGTCATTTAAAATTTTTCATGAGCCTTTCCATAAGAAATGGCATTATTGATGCTAAATAGTTAATATTGTATGGCAAGGCATTTGCTGTCTTTTAACAAGTTCATGTTTACATTTTATGTCTTTTGTTGAGTGAAGTTTTCTCCTAGACTACTTTGCTCTTGAAAATTTCTTCCTTTTAAATGAGAAGAATAAGCTGTAATCAAGGGACTTGTTTCTAAAATAGTAGTATGAATTAAGAGCAGGTGGTGCAGGCTTGGTGGCTTTGTGCCTTCAACTCTGTTAGTTCCACCATATGTTATCTGTGACATACTTGGAAGTTCAGTGTTTCCAGCATCTAATGGAACAGTTTACAATTGCGACTTTGCCCAACACAAGTATTTTAAGCATATGTGCACGTGTGCATGCACACACAGACACATACCCCTTAAAAAAAAACAAAAACAAATATGGATCATTGCTTTTATTGGATAAATGTAACTTAGTTTATATCATACAAAATTTTTTTCATCTTTTATTAACTGTAGCATTTTCTAAGCTAGTCTGAAAAAAATAGACTTTTTTCTTACACTTTGACAGAGATGGGCTTTAAAAATTTTTTATTAACACAGGCGAAAAAGTAGGAAGATTGTCAGTTAAGTTGATAATAATTGCAAATGTCAATCTATCTTGCTGTAAAATTTCACTCCAACTTTGTTGGGTTTAGCCAGTATCAGCTTGAGGATTTGTCCACAAAACTCCTGTGGGAGGATGGACGCCCAGTGGCCTGGACAGCTCACTTTCCATCCTTTCGTTGCCTGTCTCTCTCTCCTAGGTTTGTGAGTTGCCTGCTGGAGCAGCCTGAAGTGTTAGTCACCGGTGCAGGAAGAGGACATGCTGGCAGGATCATTCACAAGCTGTTTGTGAATGCTCAGAGGGTATGTGAGAATCATTATTGACTCCATCATGATCTCTCCAAACCTCTACTCGAGAAGAGGCTGTCTTAGTTCCCACACATGGCTGATCACACTCATGTCACCTGAGTGTAAGCCTGGGCATTGGGTTTGAACACTGAAGAAACAATGACTTCTGAGTCTTTGAAATCCATTTGATTTCCTACATGTTGAATTAAAATGATAAGTATATTCTAGGACCTAAATTTTAAAAATTAGAAGAGTCCAAAATCCATTGTTATAGAAGTTGGCAGGGACTCAGTTAGCAATGGCCAGAGTTGTGCTGTGGGAAAAAAATAGGAACTTTCAAATTAGAATGGAGTTCAGTTTTACCATCTTTAAACCCCATGTGGGGCAAAGTGGATTCACAACTCAGCTTAAATTATAAATATAATTGTGCTTGTAATGGTGAGGAGATCTACCTTTGAGGTTTCCTAGAAAAGAAGAGGAAAAACTTCAGATTTTTAGGGCAGATTTCAGCACTACTAGAGTAGTGAAAGTAAAGGTTTTAAAATTATATAGTATCTTGGTTACTGGTTAAGGGCTCTGGCATCCCACAGATAATTCTCAGTTCAGTGCTCATTAATATTAGGAATTCTGATAAAGGTATTATGATGTGCACTAATTACACACCTCCCCTTCTATGGCACTGTGATTACACTAGAATGACCCAGTTGTGAGAGTGTAATTTTCAGAAACAAATAAGAAAAATAATTTCTGTAGGTCTACACAGGGAATAACAACTGGCTAATCCCCATAGAGTTGGTCTGGAATACAGCTAGTTAATATATTCAAATTCATAGCCAGATACACCGATAGGAATTCTTAGCAAGAGCTCAAATCTCAGTTTGTTTGTGGGGCAGCTCCTTAAACTTCAGAATTTCAAATGAATAATAGATACTTGCTCTGATTTATTTTGTTTTTGTCTCTGGCATGAAAACAAGAACTGAGTTTGGTTCCACATCTGATAATATCTATCCAGTTCACTACCCAGAAGCTTACAAGCACATTTCCTTGTTAGCCACCCATATGAATGTTCCTCGTATTGCAAAAATTCCTTCCTCTTTGATCATTTTTAAAAAGTGACGTGTTGGCTGGGCATGGTGGCTCACACCTGTATTCCCAGCACTTTTGGAGGCCGAGGTGGGTGGATCACCTGAGGTCAGGAGTTCAAGACCAGCCTGGCCAACGTGGTGAAACCCTGTCTCTACTAAAAATACAAAAATTAGCTGGGCGTGGTGGCGAGCACCTGTAATCTCAGCTACTTGGGAGGCTGAGGCAGGAGAATCACAAGAGGCAGAGGTTGCAGTGAGCTGAGATCGTGCCACTGCACTCTGTCCTAGGCGATAAAACTCCATCTCAAAAAAACAAAAAGTTATGTGTTAAGAGGATTTAAAATCTGAAGTATTTATATCTTTAGTCCTGAGACTGTTACTTATTTTAGATAACTGAACAAAATTATTTTCCCCAAAATAGAAATAACCTCCTTACCCCCTCTACTGACTGCAAGTAAAACTTTAACAGTATAGGAAATTTTATATTTATTTATTCACTTTTTTAAATAGAGGGTCTCACTCTGTAGTCCAGGCTGGAGTGCGGTGGCACGATCATAGCTCACTGCAGCCTTGAACTTCTAGGTTTAAGCAATCCTCTCTCTTCAACCTCCCAAGAGGCTAGAACCACAGGCATGCACCACCACGCCCAGCTAATTTTTGTATTTTTTGTAGGGACGGGGTCTCACTTTGTTGCCCAGGCTGATCTAGAACTCCTGGTTTCACGCAATCCTCCTTCCTCAGCCTCCCAAAGTGCTGAGGTTATACGTGTGTGTGAGCCACCACACCTGGCCTAGAAAATTATAAGAACATATTAATCACATAATCTCACTACCCATTGATGATTTAACATCTAGTAGATACATATGTATAAATTTTAAAATGGTTATATTATATAATTACTTTGTTATTCTTGTTTTCCACTTAATATACTTATCTTTCAAAATCACTAAATACAGGAACATAGTATGTCATCTTTTTGTAGCCTCATTGTATAGCTAACTCCCTTAATGGCTACTGAAATTGTACATTCATCTACATTATGTCATTTAAGAAAAAATTTTAAAAGTTTTCAGACCTTGTAGTCAGTGTTTTCAGGGAATTGATAGACTGTCTTAATCAACATAACAAGCATCTGATTGGTTCATTTTTAAACTCAGTACTTAAATGTCTGGCTGAAGTAAACTGTTAGAATTTATTCATGTAACTTTTATTTTCATTAGCTGATACTTTGTATCAATTTTACTAATTAGTCAAGATTTTAACACTTTTTTTTAAAAAGTTGTGATGTAATTTCACTTGGCATTTTTATAACATAGTAATTTTATATATTTATAACTTTTCCTTAAAATTATAAATAGTAATGAGCCTTATGATTACAGGTGTCCTTGGTATGTACATACTTAAATGGAATTCAGCAAATAAATGACTAACTGGATTTTGCTTCAGACTTGCTAGATTGAATAACTTTTAGGCACCTATTCCTAAATTCACTGGAATATCTATTTTTCAAGCCATGAACACTTTTTTTTTTTTTAAGCATTGTAATTCCCAGTAAAAGAGCTAGGTTTCTGTTGGTCATTTCTCCCATTAAATGACATCATATGTCACCTGTTGAGCCATGGATGCATGAGTAGTAGTAGATGTTTGCTGTAGTTGACAGCTAGGTGTGCTGTGTGTGGTGTGACTTTGTCTTGAATATTCTTTTGATAGGATCGTGTTCCTTAATGTAGTGCATGCTGTCTTTGAAATAATCCTGAACTCCCTTGTCTAGCCCGATTTAAACCATCTTGCTTGTTTCCCTTTCATCACTGTTTCTTTTCTCACCCCTTCTCAAGCTGACTGAATCTTCTGATGAGGTAACAAAATAGCCTTTGCCCCTCATAGTTCCTTGTTCCTTCCCATTCCTCGAACTTCATAAGGTCATTAACACTAACCACCTCTCTCACAGTCTGGATTTGGCTTACCTTTCTTGCTGATACTTAGCGCAACATGATTTCATGTTTTCATTGCCAAAACAAATTTTTTTCCAAATTGATGGTATCAAAAAAAGTATAGTAATAAGAATTAAAATTGTAGGCTGTAAATGAATATGCATTTTATGTCATTTCAATGAAAAAATAGATGCCTTTAATACTGAGAACTTCTCTTGTGCGGTTGCCATATGGGGCTCTATCACTTCGGCATCACATTAGCTGCCCAGCAAGCAAGACCAGTGCTCCTACTTTTAATTTGGCAAGTGAACCTTAAAAAGAATCGATTAAAACTTCTGACCCAGAGTCAAGATGAAAATCATCTTTTCACTCTGGAGAAAAACAGCTCCTTACTGGACTAAGGCTATCAAATGTAGACTTGGGTCATCGCTGGAAGAAACGTAGAAAGCAGCACAGCTCCGAGGTCCTTTTTTATCAGATGTCTGAATATGGCTTTCTCTCCTCAGAGCAGATTGCCTGGCAGTCATCATCCCTCCTGTCTGTCTCCAGCCCGGCTGCTCATGCAGTGTCTCCAGCTTCTTGCATTTGCTGTGTTAATGTGGTTTTTGAGTAATCTTAACATATAGCTGACTGCATTACTGAGTAACTTGGGGCATTTTCATATCTTTATCATATTAAATCACCTGTCCTTCAAAAGCATCTGAGTTTAGCATTTGACCTGCTTTTGGCTTTAGCATTTGATTCTTTTCCAGGCTGCAGCCATGACTCCACCAGAGGAGGAATCGAAGAGAATGGGCTCCCCAGAGGAAAGAAGGCAGAACTCCGTGTCAGACTTCCCACCCCCTGCCGGCCGGGAATTCATTTTGCGCACCACTGTGCCGCGCCCTGCTCCCTACTCCAAAGCTCTGCCTCAGCGGATGTACAGTGTTCTCACCAAAGAGGACTTTAGACTTGCAGGTGCCTTTTCATCAGATACCTCCTTCTTCTGATTCTTGGAGCATTACTCGTTGGTGGCGTCAGTGACAGTGCTGCCTCCTCCTGCGGGAGGGAAGGTGCCAGGGAGAACCTGGGAGGTCCTGGAGAGCGCCCTGTCCATTTGGGTGATCAGAAATCAAACCAGCATCAGAAAGACTTCCCAGCACCAAGCTTGAGCTCTGTTGTTTCACGGAGGAGGCAGCGAGAATGGGCTTGAGCTGTTGAGAGATTTCCGCGCTAGAGATGGCCTTTGTATATGGGGGGAAACACAAACGCATCCGACACTCCCTGTCCTCACCCTGGCGGGATGGTGTTCATCGCCTTCTCTTCTGTGAGGGCCGCTAGGCTAGCGGTTGCATTTGTGGTCTGTGCTAACACTTCGTGGTTCTATATATCAGCAGCAAGTGTGCAAAGTAAAGGACCTGTTAACTCAGATTTCTGGATATTTTGGTGGTAGCTTCTAGTCCCAGAATCTGTGTTTTTAAAATACTACATGTCATTCTGTCTATTCAGTCACCTGGTGGTCATCTTTCTTGTACTAATTAACTGTTGATAAGCATTTTGGATATTCTAGGAGAAAGCCTATAATTTCATATAGTTTCTCTTTTTCACATAACTGTAACCTAAATGTATTACTTCTGATAAAACTACATATCAAATGTCACTGCAAATTAGTTTTATATCTATCTTGTGAGGTTTGTCTTACTTATTTTCCTTTTGGTTGCCATGTAAGTTATCACCCTGAAAATCGTCTCCCTCCCCTTCTCTTGCTGTACAGCATGCGTTCCTTTTTTGTGGTTGCTGGCTGGGTACTCTGTTTAATGAAGTAGAGAATAGCACTTGCAAAAATACAGTCTTGGTACCTAGAGACTGTCATGCAGATAGTATAATTTGGTATATGTGCTAATGCACTGAGTAGAGGATTATTTTAACACACTATTTTGCTTTTGTATTTTAGTTAAAATAATCGATGGGGATGTGTAGCCCCCTGTGTGAGGATGACATCACCACATTTCTAGTTTCATGGAGCTCAAGATGTCTTGTGTCTGTGTCGCTAGATGGCCTCTGCTTGGTAATCTTAAGTTATTTTTAGGCCTAAAATTCTCACTTCAATCCAAAGTAAAAATGGTTATACTGAAGCATAAACCTTGCCTGTGTAATTTTAAAGAATTAATAGAGCTGTGCAAATTATTTTATTTTTTGTAAAAAAAAAAAAAATACATATCTCTATATATAATGTGTGTGCGACACACACACGTCTCTGTGTGTGTGAAGTCGGGGAGGCCCTGGGGGATGACCTTCCAGTTTATGACGCTTTTCTCTAGGCCGCTGGACTTCATTCTTACTGGTCCACGCAGATGCAGGCGGCCTGAGGCCAGCGCTGGACCAAGTAGAAGATGGTTCCTAAGGACACAGTTTGTCTGTTTTCTAACAAAGAAAAATTCTACAAAGGAGAGGTTGGGTGTTACAAAGCATTGTGAATCTAATAAAAGGAAAGTGTCGCTTTCTGTGGTGTTTCTCTCATTTTCTCCTGCTGAGGCATTTCATTCTCATTTCACATAGTTTTGTGCGGTCTCAGCTCTAATGTTTGCAGCCTGCTGAGCCTAACAAGGCAGTGGTCTCAAGAACATTGTTTGTGCCTTTTTAAAGTACTCCATTTTATTTTATTTTATTTTATTGTAGTTACGTATTTATTTCACAGATATTTTTCAGTACCCACTTTGTGTCAGGTACAGTACGAGCAATGAAGATAAAACAGAAACCAAAACACACTCCCTTATAGGGAGAACTGACACCATGTGCCACAAAATGTTGAGTAGAGTCACCTCCGCCATGTGGATCAGAGGGCCTGCACTTCTCCTACAAATAATTGAATGTAATCCTACATTCGTGTATTCATTGGCAGTACGGAGTAATAAATGCAGCAGTATCATAAAGTGTTTAGGAAACGTTCTTCACCCAGGCTTTGGGGATCAGGAAAATTACCCCAGAGGATGTGATTTTGGGATTGAGACCAGAAGCTGAGCAGGCACTTGGGAAAGCATGAGGGGGGCGGGTGGGAAATGGCTTGCAGAGAACCAGGCGTTCCTCTAGCCCTGTGTGCAGTGAAATCACGATTTTCATTGTGAGGTGCTTTATTTCTCCACCTCTCCAATCTGGTCTCGGCTGTGTCTTTCTTTGGTCAACAGACAGAGACTTAACAAGTCCTTGCACACTGGGGCTTGCCCTCCCTTCTTGCCAGGAGCCTGGAGGCCACTGTGAAGAAGCTCGCTCTAGGGTGAGAGTTGGGGCAAAAGGTAACTGACAGGAGGGGACGGAAAGCATGTTACAGGCAGAGGAACGGAATGGGCAAAATCCCAGAAATAAGGGGAAATGTCTATGTGGGGAGCAGCCAACCTTTCTATTTGGCTGAAGTATGGTATCTAGAGTGGGAAGGGGCAAGAAATGAAGATGGTGAGGTGAACTAAGGCAAGACCAAGAAGTTCGGGGGAAGCCGCAGCTATAAGTTAGTTAGGGCTTTGCCTTTGGGGCGGTAGTGAGTCGCTGAAGGGTTTTGTGCAGGGGAGTGACATGGTGGGTTTTAGAAAGGCCACACTGGCAGGAGAGGAGAGGCTAAGAAAGTACACAGCTGTCCTAGATCTTGAGCGAAACTGTCTGCTCCTTAGAAGGAAGGTGGCAATTATAGTGTTTTTTAATCCTGAGTGCCTGAGACTGTGCTCCTAAGAGGTGCACATGCTTGTGAAATGGCCTCTCTGGGGCCCTCCCACCCCCATACATTCCTGTACCACTGGAATAATTCAGATTTTTCTTCAAGTTGGAGTATTTTAAAACCCTACGCATTTATGTTTATATTTCATTCATTAGTCCAGCAAATGTTTATTCAGTATCTGCTATGCGCCAGGTACTGTTCTAGGCATCAGGGAGACAGCAGTGACTAGAACGTGGAAGACCTGGTGCTCAGGAAGCTCACAGTATGGGACACCAAGTGTCAGCAGCTGGTCTAGGGAGGGAGTCTGCCTTCTAGGAGGTGATAAGGGAGGGCTTATGACATTTGGTGGTGACAGTTGGGCAGAGACAAGTGAGGAGGCAGTCCTGTGTATAGATGACTAGGAGAAGATTGCAGACAGGGACTGGCCAATGAAAAGCCTGAGGCAGGGGTGTACCCGGCACATGGGAAGCACAGAAGGAAGGCCGGTGTGGCTGGAGGGGAGTGAGGGGAAGAGGGGCAGGAAAGAGAGTTGTAGACGTGCAAGGGCCAGATGCGTACAGCCGCACGGAGTTGAGATTTGTTTTCTTGACTAAGAAGGGAAGTCATTGGAGAGTTTGAATCAAGGAATGTCATGATGTGACATTTAAAAATCTCTTTGGGGCCGGGTGCAGTGGCTCGTGCCTATAATCCCAGCACTTTGGGAGGCTGAGGTGGGCGGATCATCTGTCAGGAGATTGAGACCATCCTGGTCAACATGGTGAAACCCCCATCTCTACTAAAAATTTAAAAATTAGCCGGGCGTGGTGACGCCCACCTGTAGTCCCAGCTACTCTAGAGGCTGAGGCAGGAGAATTGCTTGAACCCGGGAGGCGGAGGTTGCAGTGAGCCGAGATCGTGCCACTGCACTCCAGCCTGGGCAACAGAGTGAGACTCTTTGTCTCAAAAAAAGAAAAAGAAAGGAAAAAAAAATCCCTTTGGCCACTGTGTGGTGAATACACTGCAGAGGCTGGGGTGGAAGTAGTGAAACTAGTGGGAAGAGGGGAGGTGAGAGCACTCTGGACTGGTGTGGTAGCCATGGAGCATAAAAGGGATCAGAGATGATACAGATCTTGAAGGCGGAATGCGCAGAATTTACCAATGGATTCAGCGAGGGTCTGAGAGTGAAGGATGACTTGAAGGTTTGGGACCTGAGTGAATGATGCTGTCATTTACTACAATGGGGAAGACAGGGAAGAGCAAGTTGTGGGGCTGCTGCGAGTGCTGAGCTCGAGCTTAGGGCATGTTAATTTTGAGAAGTTTATTAGATGGCTGTGGTGGCCAGCCTCCTGCCTCCAACTCACACCCTGTGTAGCCCCCCAAGCCCACACCCATTGTACCAGGGTTAGTCTCTGACCAACAGAACATGGAGGAAGTGTTGGAATGTCACTCCCAAGGTTAGGTTATAGGAGCCATTGCAACTTCTATTTTGGTTCCTAAAGAGAGGCCCACATGGTGCGGAATGGAAGGTCCCTGCCAACAGCCACGTGAGTGAACTTGGAAGTGGATCCTCCCAGCCTGCAGGTAACTGCAGCCTCAGGAGGGACCTTGGGCCTGGACTACCAGCTAAGCCACTCCCAGATGACTAACTCTCAGAAACTGTGTAAGATGTGTATTTTAAACTGCTAAATTTGGGGGTAATTTATTCGGCAGCAATAGATAACTAATACCCAAGTGGTTGGCTGTGTACTTTTGGAGCTTAAGGAAAGGGTTAGGGCTTATAATATAATAAATTGGGAAACTTAGATAATACTTAAGCCAGGGACAGTATGAGGTCACCCAAGCAGAAGAGGTCTGGGGATTGAGCCAGAGAGGAAGAGGAGGACAAGGACCGGCAGAAAAGATGAAGAAGAAATAGTTACTGAAGCAGAAGGAAAACCAAACGTGATGTCTTAGAAGCTAAGAGAAAACATACTTCAAGAGGGCAGGAATTGATCAGCTGTGTCAAATGCCACTAGGATGACAAGATGAGGACTAAGAGGCGACTGTTGTGTCTGTCTATGCAGAGGAGCAAATGCATTCAGAGAGAGGCAAATACTTACTGGGAAAGAACAGAGAAGGGCTGCCTCGAGGGCAGTCTGGGAAGGTCAGTACTCCTTTGCTAGCAGGGTGGGTGCCCTTAAAACTTCTGCCCCAAGCCAGTTGCGGTTTGGGTTTCTTGCACTGCTCCTTGCCAGGCATTGGTGGGCAGGATGTGGAAGGGGCGAAGGTCATGAAGCAGCCGCCAGTTTGCCTCAGTCCAACAGGTGGCCCTGTCTACTGCCCTGGCCCCTACTGCCAGCTCCTTTCTTCTGGGCACACTGTAACGGATAGGGGTGGGTGGATGGATGGATGGATGGATGATGCCTCGATGCCTCTCTGGGAAAAGGGGCCCCACTCTTGTGTTTAAATCTTCCGGCCTCTAATATATGACCATCGGGCATCATGAGACTACGCTTGAGAATATTAGCTCCCGGAAGCCCAAGGACTCTGCCGCTGGCATTTCTCTGGTTCTCAAAAGTGGGACTTGGCTAGTTCTTGTAGCACAAACTCAAGCTACTTCATCTAAGCACAACTTCTCTGCCAACTCTATGGGCAGAGACCGAACTCTTCCCCCTGGCAGCTTGTGAGGTCTGACAGGCTGTCATGGATAGATCCCTCCAAAGTGAACAGTGCCTCCTCCTGCAGGGAGCGCTCTTGGCCTTAGCTTAGCAGCCAAGGATGCAGCTGAACCGGAAGACACCCAACTTGGGACCGCATCCAGAGAGGGTGGGGACGTGGCCCAGCCCCTCAGGGTTGGGGCCCTGCCACCAGCCCACCCCCAAGCGCCATGACAGGAGCTCTGCGCGACCTGTGCTCTGGGATGGCCCCTCTTCTTCAGCATGTGCCCCAAAATGGGATGGTGTCCCAGGAGGCAGTCTCCGTCCTCACTCATCCAGGAGTCTCCCCGCCTGCCTATTTGCTGGGCCAGGGCCTTGCCTTAAACAGCCTCCTCTACAGACACCTTTGCTTCCATTCAACTTTGCTTCAGAAAGGTGGCCTTGGCTGTGGACAGAGGCCAGTCCGACCTGGGTAATCAGTGATGGGACACCATCAAAGCTCTTCCAAAGCCCCCCAGCCACAGGACGATTTGAGTAAATAATGACTTGTCCATGCTGTTTGTTCACATTCCTCTTTCTCAGCCCTATTTTGGCCCCAAACACTATTTTTGCCCATGTTACATAACAAGGGAACCGCATTCTTAGTAACGCACTGTCGCTCTGCTGTTATCTTGCCTATATGAAAAAATGAATTATTTTTAGAGTGTGAATTTCCCAAACATCCTCAACTATTCTGGGAGTGAAGGGAGTGTGACGGTGGGAGGCCCAGCCTTCTCTCTGGCTGTGGCTGAGTCCCACCCAAGGGCTTCTGTTGCCACTGAGCCTGGGTGGGGACATGCCCTATCCTGCCCTGTCCCAGTGGCAGGTGACTGTCTCTGCACAGGGCTTTCCACTGACAGCAGGGGGACTCCGGAGCCTAGGAATACTCTTCATTGTTTTTCTTGACTCCTGTTGTGACTTTGGGGAAAAAAATGCAAGCAATGGCTGTCCTCTTAGAGACTCAAACAAGAGGCTGAAATTCCCGCTGGGGGTTAGTCCAGGCGAGCAAACTACCCTGAAAAAGTGTGTGGGCTCCCTCCCTGCCACCGAGGGACATGGTAAGAAGGCTTCCCCGACACAGGTGCTAGCAGGGTTAATGTTATCCCATCAGTAAAGCAAACCTTTCCAAAACGGTCAGGGGTTTCAGGCCTTGCCATCTGGCTGGGGAGCCAAACATGCTTTTTTTTGTGTTTGTCAGCTCCCCAGCTGTGTCCTGGTAGACAGCTGCTCCCAGGAGTTGGCATAGAAGCAAAAGTGCAGGAAAAGCTGATCCACTCCAGGTGTGTGGAAGCTGCTGGCAGGAGCCCAGCAAGGATCCACCTGGGTTGTAATAGAAACAATGCAACCAAAAATGCTTGAGTGAGCTGGGATAGATGTGGCCTTGTCACTGAAGATTCCATCTGAGACCTCTGCAAATATCCAAATTGTATATGTTCTTAGAGCAGATCATTTTTCTCACAGGTAAAAAAAAATCTGTGTTAAGTAGAAATTATGAGTGGCCCATTCCCCTGCTACCCACTTAACTTTTCCTTTCTTCTGTGTGTGCTGATGGAGAGAAAAGACAAAAGCTATGTTAGGTCACTTCTTAGGACAGAACTTGGCAAAACGGCCATAGAGCTGATTTAGGGGATACATTTTCAATTAGGAGATAGGTTTTCAAATATGAATTCTAGTTTTTCAAATTTGAACTCTATCAGACATGGTAGAGAGCTACTGATAAATTTGGCAAAAGATATGCAAGGTTTCCAGAGAGAAAATCATGAATCTTTACTGAAAAAGAATTAAAAGACATTAAGTTGAGAATGTCAGTATTGCCATTGTTATATTATTTTGGTGACATACCCTTGTTCTTGTACAGAAAGATAAGGTACCCTAAAGATGTCCATTCTCCCGACAGTGACATATAATTCCAAACAAAATCACCAAAATATTTTTTTGGTGTTTGTTTTTTGGTGGAATTAGAAGAGTTGAATCTGAATTGTAGATAGAAGTGCAAAAGGCCATGAACAACCAAGCAATTCTTGAAGAATAGGGTCATGGATATTGCTCTATAAGATAGTTAGACTTAGTAATGCTGTACTATAAAAGAGTATGGTACTACCCTATGATCCAACAATCCCCCTACAGGGTGTCTAACCAAAGGAAAGGAAATCAGCATATTAAAGAGATATCTGCACTCCCATGTTTATTGCAGCAGTGTTCACAACAGCTAAGATGTGGAATCAACCAAAGTGTCCATCAGCAGATGAATGGATTAAAAAAAATGCGATGCGTGGCCTGGCGTGGTGGCTCATACCTATTATCCCAGCACTTTTGGAGGCCAAGGTGGGTGGATCGCTTGAGGTCAAAAGTTCAAGACCATCTTGGACAACATAGTAAAACCTCGCATCTACTAAAAATACAAAAATTAGCTCAGCCTGTTGGCACATGCCTGTTATCCCAGCTACTCGGGAGGCTGAGGTATGAGAATCCCTTGAACCCAGGAGACAGAGGTTGCAGTGAGCTGAGATTGCACCACAGCACTCCATGCCTGGGTGACAGAGGCAGACTCTGTCTCAAAAAAAAAAAAAAAAAAAAAACAAAAACAACAACAACAAAAAAAAACAAAAACATGGTGCACATACACAATGGAATACTATTCAGTGATTTTAAAAAAAGAATGAAATCCTGTGATTTGGGACAACATAGATGAACAGACAGGATATAATGTTAAGTGAATAAGCCAGGCACAGAAGAACAAATACCACATGCTCTCATATCAGGTATCTGAAGAAGTTGATATCATAGAAGTGGAGAGTAGAATAGTAGTTACCAGAGGCTGGGGAGGTGGTAGGGGACAGGGGGAAATGGAAGAAGTCGGTTAATGGGTACAAAGTTACAGTTAAATACAAGAAATAAGTTCTGCTGTTTTATTGCACAGTAGGGTGACTATAGTTAACAATACTGTATTGTTTATTTCAAAATAGCTAGAAGAGAGGATTTTGAATATTCTTACCACAAAGAAATGACAAGTGTTTTATTGGGGGAACCTGTCCCCAATATTTCAACATAGGTTCTTTCTATTTTCTGTAAGTGTCGGCCAGCTGAGAAATAAAGAGAGACAGTACAGAGAGAGGAATTTTACAGCTGGGCCACCAGGGGTGACATCACATATCGGTAGGACCGAGATGCCCACCTGAGTCTCAGACCAGCAAGTTTTTATTAAGGGTTTCAAAAGGGGAGGGGGTGTAAGAACAGGGAGTAGATACAAAGATCACATGCTTCCAAGGGCAAAAAGCAGAACTACTAATACGGGTCTAACAAAGATCACAAGGCAGAGGGCAAAAGCAGAACTACTGATAAAGGTCTATGTTCAGCAGTGCACGTATTGTCTTGATAAACATCTTAACTAACAGAAAACAGGGTTCGAGAGCAGAGAACCAGTCTGACCACAAATGTACCAGGATGGAGTTTTTCCCCACCCTAGTAAGCCTGAGGGTACTGCAGGAGACCAGGGCATATCTCAGTCCTTATCTCAACCACATAAGACAGACATTCCCAGAGCTGCTGTTTATAAACCTCCCTGCAGTGCATTCCTTTCCCAGGGTATTAATATTCCTTGCTAGGAAAATAATGTAGCAATATCTCTCGTACTTGCACATCTGTTTATAGGCTCTCTGCAAAAAGAAAAATGTGGCTCTTTTTGCCCAGCCCCGCAGGCAGTCAGACCTTATGGTTGTCTTCCCTTGTTCCCTAAAAATCGCTGTTATTCTGTTCTTTTTCAAGGTGCACTGATTTCATATTGTTCATACACACATTTTACAATCAATTTGTACAGTTAACACAATTATCACAGTGGTCCTGAGGTGACGTACATCCTCAGCTTATGAAGATAACAGGATTAAGAGATTAAAGTAAAGACAAGCATAAGAAATTATAAAAGTATTATTTGGGAACTGATAAATGTCCATGAAATCTTCACAATTTATGTTCCTCTACTGTGGCTCCAGCCAGTCCCTCCATTCAGGGTCCCTGACTTCCTGCACAGTGTTTGAGGTGATGGATATGCTCATTACCCTGATTTGATTAGTACACAATATATACTTGTATGAAAACATTACACTGTACCCCATAAATATGTACAATTCTTATGGTCAATTAAAAGCAAAAGTTCAGGCTGCACATGGTGGCTCACACCTATAATCTCAGCACTTTGGAAGGCTGAGGTAGGAGAATCACTTGAGCCCAGGAGTTCAAGGCCAGCCTGGACAACATAGTGAGAACCCATCTCTATAAAAAGAAAATAGTAAAAATGGCTGGGTACAGTGGCTCAGGTCTGTAACCCTAGCACTTTGGGAAGCCGAAGCAGGTGGATTTCTTGAGCCCTGGAGTTTGAGTCCAGTCTAGGTAACATGGCAAAACCCTGTCTCTACAAAAAATAACAATTAGCTGGATGTGGTGATGCATGCTTATGGTCCCAGCTACTTGGGAGGCTGAGCCCAGGAGGTCAAGGCTCAGTGAGATGTGATCGTGCCACTGCACTCCAGCTGGGGTGACAGAGTGACACCTGTCTAAAAAAAAAAAAAAGGAAAGATTAGCCAGGCTTGGTGGCATGTGCCTGCCATCTCAGCTACTTGAGAGGCTGAGGTTGCAGTGAGCTGAGATTGCACTGCACTCCAGCCTCAGTGACAGAGGTAGACCCTGTCTCAAAAAACAGAAGTTAAAAAAAAAAAAGGAGCGTGGCACTGACTTAAAGTAGTCCAATAGAACAGATAGAGAGTTCAGAAGCAGACCTGTCCATATAAGGAAACTTGAGTTTTGATAGAGACAGCAAGGCAGATCAGTGGGAAAAGACGAGATAGTTAATAAACCTCTCATACAAGAATGAGAAGTTATCCTTGTATCCCAAGAGGAAAAATAAAATTGGATCCCAATATCACTCCCTACTCAAAAATCAATTTCTGGTAGACTAAATACTGTTCTGTAAAACACAAATACATAAAACATTTAGAATATTATGTAGGAAAGTAGCTTTAAAATTCCAAAGTAGGGAGGTCTTCTTAAATAAATACAAAGGAATTATGAACCGTAAAGGAAACACAAAGAATATGAACCACAAAGGAAAAGATGGATACATTTGACTCCATTAGTATTAAGGACTTCTGTTTAACAAAGAAAGAAAATACAGAATGAGGCCAGGCGCAGTGGCTCACGCCTGTAATCCCAGCACTTTGGGAGGCTGAGGTGGTGGATCATGAGGTCAGGAGAGTGAGACCATCCTGGCTGACACGGTGAAACACCGTCTTTACTAAAAAAAAATAGAAAAAAATTAGCCAGGCGTGGTGGTTGGCACCTGTAGTCCAAGCTACGCAGGAGGCTGAGGCAGGAGAATGGCGTGAACCCAGGAAGCGGAGCTTGCAGTGAGCCAAGATCGTGCCACAGCATTCCAGCCTGGGCGACAGAGCAAGAGTCCATCTCAAAAAAAAAAGAAAAGAAAAGAAAAGAAAATACAGAGTGAGAAAAGACAAGCTACAGACTAGGAAAATAAATTTGCACCTAGACAACCAATATGGATTATTGTGCAGAACAGACTTTACAATCCCTCCCTTGAATCAGTAAGAAAAGACTAAAAACTTAATAGCAAACTACACATACACACACAAAGATAGGAACAGGTCTGTCATAGAAGAGGAAAGAGGAGTGAGCAAAACACATAGGATAAATTTCAACCTCATTAGTATTTAGAAAAATGCAAATCAAAATCATGAGACACTATTTCACACATACCAGATGGGCACACATTTTGAAGTTAGACAATATTCAAATGTTGACAAGGATTCTGAGCAACAGGAACTCATTTTCATTGCTGGCAAGACTGCAAATTGGTTCAACTTTGGAAAATAATTTTGCATTACCTAAAAGGTTTGAACAAATACACACCCTACAGCGTGTAACTCTGCTCCTGGGATGTACTTTAGGGCAGTGGTCCCTAGACCAGCAGCGTCAGTATCACGGGGGAACTTGTTAGAAATGCAAATTCTCCAGCCGCTAGACTTCCTGAGCCAGAAACTCTAGGGCTGGGGCCCAGCAACCTGGGTTTCAGCAAGCCCTTCAGGTGACTGATGCACATCCAAGTGTGAAAATGTTTGCACACATGGACGCCAGGAGACATGAACAGCCATGTTCACGGCAGCACTTTAGAGAAATCACAGACTGGAAATTGATGTCCTTCAACAGTGGAAAGGATAATTATTTTTTATCAGAGAATAGTGAAAAGAAATGAACGACTATTATTACACTTATTGGCATGGTGAGTATGTATCACAAACGTAAAATCGAGTGGCAGAAGCATGTCACAGGGGCATATATGCAGTACAATTTCATTATCTAAAGGTCAAAAACAAGTAACTCAACAATAACCTGTTTAGGAACATGCACATATGTGGCACTCCCATAAAGAAAAGCAAGGGGCTGCTTTCCACACAACTCAGGAGAGTGAGTGTTTACAGGGAGGGAAAGGGAATGTACTTGGGCGGCAGGGGACCAGGTTTAAAGGCAGAGGGAATACTTCATTTTTTAAGATAGGTGGGAGGTACACTGCTGTTCATTTTACTATTTAAAAAACATAGTTCAGGCCAGGCGCAGTGGCTCACGCCTGTAATCCTAGCACTTCGGGAGGCTGAGGCTGGTGGATCATTTGAGGTCAGGAGTTTGAGACCAGCCTGGCCAACATGGTGAAACCCTGTCTCTACTAAAAATACAAAAATTAGCCAGGCGTGGTGGCGCGTGCCTGTAATCCCAGCTACTCGGGAGGCTGAGGCAGGAGAATCACTTGAGCCTGGGAGGCAGAGCTTGTAGTGAGCCGACATGGTGCCACTGCACTCCAGCCTGGGTGACAGAGTGAGGCTCTGTCTCAAAAATAAATAAATGAAATAAAATAAAAATAGTATATATTTCTATCCTAGTGTGGGACTAAAAGTTTCCATCACAGAAGATGCAGGATTGCATTATCGAGCGGTCAACGCAAAGGCTGCAGGCAGCCCGTCAAGCCTGAGGCCTGAGTCTGAGGGTCCATCTGGGAGCCCCCAGCTGGTCTGGCTTATGCAGACTGGCAGCAGCTTGCATAGTGATGGGGACAATTTTGGATCTTACAGCCGGGTTTGAAGGCATGAGTTCGGGAGGATGAGGGAACGCGGAGTCCCACTTGTGCCTCTCCACCCCGGGCCTCAGTGGGGCCTTCCCTTTTGCCACCTGACCTCGCTAGCCCCTTTGTGTCTCCTCTCCTCCCAGTAGGATAAGAGCTTTAGCCAGGGCCTGAGTGGAGGACAGAAGCCAATTTCCAATTTATGAGAACCTTTATAACACTGCAGTTTTATTGTGTATGTCTTGTGTGTATCTGTATACGTATGTGTGGGTACACACACACAACAGAAAAGGATATTTATGGTTGTGAGTGGTAATTTTTTAAAACTCTTTATTTCATTTACATGAGCATTTAGGAAAGTCACCTGTCTTTATAAAAAAATCCTTTTAACAAATATTTCCCTAAAATAATGACAGATGGTCAGTAGGTCATTCAGTCACGTGACAGAGATTTAGCCTCTCAGTGATCAAACCCACCGCTCTAGTGGCTGCGTGGAAGGGGGTTTAGGGAAGGCCAGGCTGGAAGTGTGGCCGTGGGAAGATGCCCCCTGGGGCTGCTGCTCTCCAGGTACACGGATGCTACTGTTTCTGGGAGTCACAGGTAGGCAAGTGCTGCAGAAACACGGTCGTGTTCATCACTCGTTTCTCACAGGGCCTGCTGGCCTGCAGTAGTGGAAAGGATAAATGGCGTCTATGCAGCCAGAGCTGCGTATAGTACAGGAAAGAGCTGAGGAACGTCTTCTGGAGCTCAGGAAGGGTGCCCTCCTTTTGGGATCCACCCATCCTTCAAGACCGAATCCACAGGAGGTATTTATGCAGGGACTGGGGCTGACCCCACCGAGAAGGATTTAATGCATCCTCTCAACAAAAGACAGCCTTTTTCAACGACAGGAGGCTGGTCAGAGACCCTGCCATCTGGGCCCTTAGCAGATCTCAGTGTCTGAAACAAGCAGGCTTCGCAGGGAAACTTCAACCAGGCACTGTTTTTCACAGAAGGCTCACATTTGACAGGAAGGGAATGGTACGTAAGTTCCAGGAGCACAGGGTTGGGTTCCAGGGTCAGGAGAAGCAGGGCACCCAGAAGAGCTAAAGGGACCGAACGCTGCAGCCCCGTTATGTTCCTGACCCTCAGAGGGACAGACCCTTCCCTGCTGCGGCTTTCAGCTCCCACCAGACGGGAATGTGCTGGGCAGGGAACAAGGACTGTCTGTTTAAATTATCCCCAAACCTAGCTCTGAGCACATTTCCTGATTTGGAGGGAGGAGGGGAGGAGGTGCTTCCACTGCGGGACTTGATCTGGGCGGCTGCTTTGGACCTCCGGACTTATCCGGTCCGGCGGCTTCGAAAACGCCAAGTTCTTACAGGAATTATCAGCTGACTCAGTCATAGGGTTCTGGACAGCTCAGGATCCTCCGACCCTCGATTTCTTGATTTCAACAGGAAGATAGTTCTTTTGTTCCCCTTTTCTGAAAGAATGGAAAATGTCATACTGCGTTTCCATGGAGGCCTCTAAAGAAAGATCATTCTCCTTTAGAAGAGCATCCAAAAAATTACACTCAAAACAAATCTTCTTTTGGCAGGACACCATTTAATCAGCTGGAAGATATTTATGCCTGTGCTTATAATTCTATGGCTTGTCGTGGGAAGGGAGAAGAGGAAGTTAGGAATCAAATGCTCCCTCATTTTTTGGAGGAATGATTGGAAGACTCTGGGAAAACATCCTAAATTGTTAGGTTTGATATTTAGCCATCTTAAGTTCACTAGAAACAATAGTTTTCTTGTTAATAAAAATAACCATAAAAATAGAATAATAACAAGTAAGGGCAGAGATCATGTCAAGTAACTGTGAGGATGTATTTGGTCCCTGCGTTAGTCAGACTGATAAAATAGTCCATAGAGCAGATGCCTTAGTAGGAATTCTATAAATTCCCACTGAGCACTGGAATTGGTGTTTTTTTCTCAGCTACCCTGATTTGCTTCCTTTTAAAGATCCATGTGCTCTTGAGCCGTCCAGCAATACACCTATCAAAATGTTACCTGTTAGGTGCAAAGGCCTGGCCCATGGCTGCTCAGAATCAAGAGGGTTTGGGGGAGGTGGGAGTAGGATGCTGGATGAAAAATTTACCCATAAAATACTGGCATGGGCTCCAAAATGATGCTCCCCGCAGGCCTGGAAGCCAGTGCCACCCAAGGAGACCTACACTTCCCGAGGTTGAGCACGCTCAGCTTGTTAAACACCAGGACACACAGAACGAAGTATAAACCCACCGGGGTTCCTCTGGGATATTTCCATGCACCAAGATTTCTGACCAGAGTAAGCCAGAAAATGTCTCAATTCTTCCAGTGGCAAAACGAGGATATGATATCTGCCTTTTACTTGCCACAGAACCCCTAAGATTCAGGACTGATTTCAGCAAAACTACACAATGGGTGAAGCATGTATTTGAAATCCTGCCATTTCAAACTAATCATCCAGTTTACCAATTGGTCAGGCCCACTCCTCGGACACCCCCACTTATAAGCCACCCCCCATTACACTTCCTTAATACGGCAGAGCCTTCATGCTAGCTAATCTAATTAATACCTCATGCCTGCACAGAGGAGGCCAGCTGTGACTGTCAGGATACATTGTGCCACAGATGGGCAAGCCTCTCAGTCTGCTAGATGGCACATTCTTGAGGGGCAGGGACCATGTTTTATTTACATTGCTCTTTAAACACCTACATGATATATAATATGTGACTAATTAATTGAGCATGCACATGAGTCTATAGAGAAGTATATTTCCTATAATTCCTTTTAGCTAAGCTAGGTGGCATTTCTGTTATGAAATAGTTCAGATTTCCAAATTTGTGTATGTTGGAAGGTATACAGAATGGCAGTGATCACTGTGACTTCAACCAAACTTCAGAGCATGGAAACAGGTAACCACTCTAAGGGTTTTCTCTTAACCAGTGCTTCACTTCTCTCTTTTTTTTTTCTTTGAGATGGAGTCTTGCTCTGTTGCCCAGGCTGGAGTGCAGTGTCATGATCTCTGCTCACTGCAAGCTCCACCTCCTGGGTTCACGCCATTCTCCTGCCTCAGCCTCCCGAGTAGCTGGGACTACAGGCACCCGCCACCATGCCCAGCTATTTTTTTTTTTTTTCTATTTTTAGTAGAGACAGGGTTTCACTGTGTTAGCCAGGATGGTCTCCATCTCCCAACCTCGTGATCTGCCTGCCTTGGCCTCCAAAGTGCTGGGATTACAGGCGTGAGCCACCGCACCCAGCCTCTTTTTTTTTTTTTTTTAACAGACAGGGTCTCACTCTGTTGCCCAGGCTGGAGTGCAGTGAGTGATCATGGCTCACCGTAACCTCTAAGTCTTGGCCTCAAGAGGTCCTTCCACCTCAGCTTCCTGAGTAGCTGGGACTACAGGTGTGCACCACCACACCCAGCTAATGTTTAAAATTTTTTTGTAGACAAGGAGTCTTGCTCTGTTGCCCAGGTTGGTCTTGAACTCCTGGCCTCAAGCAATCCTCCCACCTCTGCCTCCCAAAGTGTTGGGATTACAGGTGTGAGCCACCACAAGCAGGCTGCCTTGCTTCTCTTTATAGTTTCACCACATAGGAATGTATTCCCAAACAATACACTATCAAGTTGAGGTTTTTTTGTTTTTGTTTTTTTTTGAGACAGAGATTTCGCTCTGTTGCCCAGGCTGGAGTGTAGTGACTGAGTCACGGCTCACTGCAGCCTTGACCTGCTGGGCTCAAGTCATCCTCCTACCTCACTCAGCCTCCAAACGCCTGGGACTACAGGTGCACACCACCATGCCCAGCTAATTTTAAAATTTTTTCTAGAGATAGTATTTCACCATGTTGGCCAGGCTGGTCTTGAACTCCTGGCCTCAAGCTGTCTGCCCACCTCGGCCTCCCAAAGTGTTGGGATTACAGGCATGAGCCACCGCGCCTGGGCTGCTATCCAGTTTAGGTTCTTTTTGATCTTGTAAGTGAAATCACAGTGTATGTATTCATCCTGATTTGTGTGGTACTTTGTATATGTGACATCACCATGTTGATAGACATAACTTCATTGATTTTCACAGCTGTATAGTATTTTATTATGTGAATATATCCAATGTATCCATTCTTCTGTTATGAACATTTGGGTTCATAACCGACTTTTTGCTGTTACAAACAGTGCTCTCTGAGCAACCTGGGGAGTGACTCCTCCATCACATGCAGTTTCTCCAGTGTGTACATTCAGTGAAGGATCTGCACCTTTGACTTCATTTGATAATGTCCAGTTGTATTCCCAAGCGGCTGAACTAATTTACAGTCCAACTAGTTCTGGATGAGGGTTCGCTTTAGTCCATATCCTTACAGGCTCTTGGATGGCTGTTGACAAAGACAAGTTTTTTTTCTTTTACCAATTTGACGGTTGTAAAATAGTATCATTTTATGGTTTTGTTTTGGAGACAGAACCTCACTCTGTTGCCCAGCTGGAGTGCAGTGGTGAGATCTCGGCTCACTGCAACCCCTGCCTCAGCCTCCCCAGTAGCTGGGACTACAGACGCGTGCCACTACGCCCGGCTAATTTTTTGTATTTTTAGTAGAGATGGGGTTTCACCATGTTGGCCAGGCTGCTCTCAAACTCCTGAGCTCAGGCAATCTGCCTGCCTCAGCCTCCCAAAATGCTGGGATTACAGTTATGAGCCACTGTGCCTGGCCTCTTACTACGGTTTTAATCTGCATTTCCTGAGGCTTATCATCTTGTACTAAATTTGAAAAATTAAAAACCTAAAAAAATTCAGACGTCCTCTTTGTCTTGCTCAATCAGCTCTATTAAAAACTTCCTGCAAGCAGCAGGAATTCTACTGCATGGATGTTCACAGCACGAATCCCCACAAACAGGGCAGAACTTCTCAGGGTTGTAAAATGAAGCCGAAGCTGCTGCCAGCACTGCTGTTACCGGAAGTGGCAGGCTCTATGCTGGACTGAGAATGAAATGTTGCTGCTTCCAGAACAGAAGACGAGCACAAAATGGCTGTGCACACGCCCATCTCTCCCTGCTGGAAGCTTATGGCCTAGAAGACAGAACCACTCACCCACATGTCGAGGGTTAGTCTTAGGAGGGATGGAGGGATTCCCTGTGGAGGCTTCTGTTTTAACAGCGACTTCCCAGCCTTCTACAGATTGAAGCCTTCTTTGCATGGGAACCGTCTCACCTAATCCAGTGCGCGTTTTGAAAAAGGAAGGAACAGAATGCCCTTCAGTAAACCCGGCCGGGCACAGTGGCTCACGCCTGTGATCCCAGCACTCTGCGAGGCCGAGGCGGGCGGATCACCTGAGGTCAGGAGTTGGAGACCAGTCTGGCCAACATGGCGAAACCTGGTCTCTACTAAATACGCAAAAAAATTAGCTGGGCATGGTGGCGGGTGCCTGTAATCCCAACTACTAGGGAGGCTGAGGCAGGAGAATTGCTTGAACCTAGGAGGCAGAGGTTGCAGTGAGCCAAGATTACGCAACTGTACTCCAGCCTGCGGGACACAGAAAGACTCCGTCCCCCACAGCCCCCACAACAAGAACAACAACGACGACGACAACAACAACAACAACAAACAAGAGAACCAAATCAAACCTTACCTCACACATCCCATTTTGGAAGTGGGTGCTTATAGCCGTGCTGCCAGTACAGCAGCCACTGCCACAGGTGGCTACTGAGACTGAGGAACTGAATTTTTAATTTTGTTAAATTTTAATTTAGAAACTAAAGCAGAATAAAATATTTTTCTGCGAAGCACAACATTATTGTTTTGGTAGTGATACATTTCACTTTAGTCATTGAAAATTTAGCGTCTTTGAGATGTTCTCTAGGTATACAAAATGTATTTTGAAATATTTAGTATAAAAATCACCAATTTTTATATTGTTACATGTTAAAATAATATTTTGAATACAATGGTTTAAGTGAAATATATTGTTAAAATATTTATCTGTTCCTTTTCACTTTTTAAAGAAGCTACTAAAAAATTTAAAACTATATATGTGGATGACATCAGGCAAGATGGTAGCGTGGGAAATATAGGACTCTGTCTCCCTATCTAGATAATTACACTGGCAGAATCTGTTTGATGTAACTATTTTGGAGCTCTGGAGTCTATTCAAAGGCTTGCAGCTGCCAAAGGAAGGCTTGGACAGTAAATTGCAATGAATTTTGGTCAATTTCAGCTCTTTGCATGGTAGTGGCTAACCATCCCCTTTTCCCAGCTCCATGGGAGTCAGTCATGCATGTGTGCCTGGTGCAGCTTGCACACAGCTTGTGGAAGTTAGAGAAGGGAATAAGGACCTTGTCTTCCAGATATCAGGGATCTATGTTCTGAATGCTGCTTCTGATCATGGAGGTGAAGACACAGAGGCAGGTTCCACTGTTGCAACCTCACCATGTGAAGTAGGTTTCAGAATATTTAAAGACCCAGAGCCTGTTATCTCCTGCCCCCTTCGTTATTCCTTCTTTTCCCTTTTGGAAGCCACATTTGAACAATGGAACATCAAAAAGCAGCTGCATATATAGGGAATTCAGAAAGTCACTACATATGTCCAGGGAAAGATTTAGGCTCAGAAAATACCCAAGAAGAGATTAAATTTACACCTTGGGTGAATGCCTGGCACAAAGTCACCCTACTACAGTAAGAACAGCAACAACAGGGCGAGCGCAGTGCCTCACGCCTGTAATCCCAACAGTTTGGGAGGTCAAGGTGGGCGGGTCATGAGGTCAGGAGTTTGAGACCAGCCTGGCCAATATGGTGAAGCCCTGTCTTTACTAAAAATACAAAAAAATTAGCAGGCATGGTGGTGCACACCTGTAGTCCCAGCTACTCAAGAGGCTGAGGCAGAAGAATCTCTTGAACCCAGGAGGTGGAGGTTGCAGTGAGCTGAGATCGTGCCACTGCACTTCAGCCTGGGCGACAGAGCGAGACTCTGTCTCAGAAACAAAAAACGAAAAACAAAACAAAACAAAAACAAAAAACAACAGCAATAACAAAACCCAATAAGCCACAAACCTTGGGGAAGAGGAGACTCTGATTTCCAGAACTAGCCAAAATATAAAATTCAAATGTCCAGTTTTCAACAAAAATTACAAGGCATAAAAAGAAACAGGAAAGTATAGCTAATTCAAAGGAAAAAATTAACTCACCAGACATAATCTCTGAGAAAGACCAAGCAGTAGAAAACTTTTTCCTAGACAAAGACAACTGTCTTAAAGATGTTCTAAGACCTAAAGGAAGAGGTGGACAAAGTCAAGAAAATGATGTATGAACAATATGGAATTATCAGTAAAGAAATAGAAAACATAAAAGGAACAAAAAAGAAATTTTGAGCCAGGCGTGGTGGCTCATGCCTGTAATCCCAGCACTTTGGGAGGCTGAGGTGGGCAGATCACCTGAGGTTAGGAGTTTGAGACCAACCTGGCCAACACGGGGAAACCCTGTCTCTACTAAAAATATAAAAATTATCTGGGTGTGGTGGTGCATCCCTATAGTCCCATCTATTTGGGAGGCTGAGGCCCAAGAACTGCTTGAACCTGGGAGGTAGAGGTTACAGTGAGCTGAGATTGAGCCACTGCATTCTAGCCTGGGCATAGAGTGAGACTCTCTCAGAAAAAACAAAAATTTTTTTTTTGGAGCTGAGAAGTACAATAACTGAAATGAAAATTTTATTAGAGGGATTCAAAAGCATATTTGAACAAGCAGAAGAGAAAATCAGTGAATGTGAAGAAAAGTACAATTGAAATTATTGCCTGACATGGGCAAGGACTTCATGTCCAAAACACCAAAAGCAATGGCAACAAAAGCCAAAATTGACAAATGGGATCTAATTAAACTAAAGAGCTTCTGCACAGCTAAAGAAACTACCATCAGAGTGAACAGGCAACCTACAGAATGGGAGAAAATTTTTGCAATCTACTCATCTGACAAAGGGCTAATATCCAGAACCTACAAAGAACTCAATCAAATGTACAAGAAAAAAACAACCCCATCAAAAAGTGGGCAAAGGATATGAACAGACACTTCTCAAAAGAAGGCATTCATACAGCCAACAAACGCATGAAAAAATGCTCATCATCACTCACCATCGGAGAAATGCAAATCAAAACCACAATGAGATACCATCTCACACCAGTTAGAACGGCAATCATTAAAAAGTCAGGAAACAACAGGTGCTGGAGAGGATGTGGAGAAATAGGAACACTTTTACACTGTTGGTGGGATTGTAAACTAGTTCAACCATTGTGGAAAACAGTATGGCAATTCCTCAAGGATCTGAAACTAGAAATACCATATGACCCAGCCATCCCATTACTGGGTATATACCCAAAGGATTATAAATCATGCTGCTATAAAGACACATGCACACGTATGTTTATTGTGGCACTATTCACAATAGCAAAGACTTGGAATCAACCCAAATGTCCATCAGTGACAGACTGGATTAAGAAAATGTGGCACATATACACCATGGAATATGATGCAGCCATAAAAAAGGATGAGTTTGTGTCCTTTGTAGGGACATGGATGCAGCTGGAAACCATCATTCTCAGCAAACTATCACAAGAACAGAAAACCAAACACTGCATGTTCTCACTCATAGGTGGGAACTGAACAATGAGATCACTTGGACTCGGGAAGGGGAACATCACACACCGGGGCCTATCATGGGGAGGGGGGAGGGGGGAAGGGGGAGGGATGGCATTGGGAGTTATTCCTGATGTAAATGATGAGTTGATGGGTGCTGACGAGTTGATGGGTGCAGCACACCAACATGGCACATGTATACATACGTAACAAACCTGCACGTTATGCACATGTACCCTAGAACTTAAAAGTATAATAATAAAAAATAAATAAAAAAAATTATCGCCTGAGGAACAAGAAAGAAAAAATATTAAAGAAAAGTGAACAGAGCCTGTGAGATCTGTAAGACACCATAAAGCAGACAAACATATGCAGTTTGTGAGTTACAGAAGGAGAAGAGAGAGACAAGCAAACCCACAATGACACACATTCTCCTAAATAAAATTAAAAAAAAATAAAAGAATTTGTCAAACACCAAACACAGAGAGAATCTTAAAATCAGCAAAACAGAAGTCATTCATCACACTAAAGGGTGCTCAAAAAAATTATCAGCATATTTCTCATCAGAAGTCTTGGAGGCCAGAAGGCAGTGGGCTGATATATTCAAAGTGCTGCAAGAAATAAAATGGCCAACCAAGATTCTTATATCTGGCAAAACTGTCCATCAAAAATGAGGGAGCAATTAAAATATTTCAGAATAAATAAAAGCTGAGAGAGCTTATTACCACTAGACTAACTCTGCAAGAAATGCTAAAGGGAGTCCTATAGGTTGAAATGAAAGGATGTGAGACAGTAGATCAAAACCATGTGAAGAAATATCTCCAGCAAGGATAAAGCCTTTCTTCTAAGATTAGGAACAAGACATGCCTGCTTTCACCATTTCCATTCAGCACTAACGGAAGTTCTAGCCAGAGCAATTAGGCAAGAAAAAAAAAAAAAAAAGAAAAGGCACTGAAATCGGAAAGGATGAAGTAAAATTATCTGTTTGCAGACAACATGATCTTAACACAGAAACCCCTAGAGATTCCACATTTTAAAAACTCTGTAAAAACTAATAAATGAATTTAGCAAAGATGCAGAATATAAAACGTGCAAAAATAAGTTTCATTTCTATACATTAAAAATGAACCAATTGAAAAGGAAATTTAAAAACAATTATATTTATACTAGCATCAAAAAGAATAAAATATGTAGGAATTAACCGTGAAAGGGAAAGACCTATAAACTAAAAACTACAAACATTGCTGAAAGAAATTATAGAAGATATAAATAAATAAATGAAAACACATTCCATGTTCATGGATTGGAACACTTAATATAGTTAATGTGTCAATACTACTCAAAGTGATCTACAGATTCAATGCATTGTTTATTGATATGGTTTGGATATTTGTCCCCTCCAAATCTCATGTTGAAATGTAATCCCAATGTTGGAGGTGCGGTGTGGAAGCAAGCATTGGGTCATGAGGGCAGACCCCTCATGGCTTGGTGCTGTCCTTGTGACAATGAGTTCTTGTGAGATCTGGTGGTTTAAAAATATGTGGTACCTCCTCCTGCTCTCACCATATGAAACACTGGCTCCTCCTTTGCCTTCTGCCGTGAGTATAAGGTTCCTGAGGCCCTCACCAGAAGGAGAGGCTGGAGCCATGCTGGTATAGTCTGCAGAACTGTGATCCAATTAAACATATTTTCTTTATAAATTACCCAGCCTCGGGTATTTCTTTTTCTTTTTTCTTTCTTTTTTTTTTTTTTTTTTGAGACGGAGGTTCGCTCTTGTTGCCCAGGCTGGAGTGCAATGGTGTGATCTTCGCTCACCGGAACCTCCACCTCCTGGGTTCAAGTGATTCTTCTGCCTCAGCCTCCCGAGTAGCTGGGATTTACAAGCATGCACCACCATGCCCAGCTAATTTTGTATTTTTAGTAGAAACAGGGTTTCTCTAAGTTTGTCGGGCTGGTCTTGAACTCCTAACCTCAGGTGATCCGCCCACCTTTGCCTCCCAAAGTGCTGGGATTACAGGTGTGAGTCATGGCACCCAGCCCAGGTATTTCTTTATAGTGACACAAGAATGGCCTAACACACCTATCAAAATCTTACTGATATTTCTGTGGAAATAGAAAAGTCCATCCTAAAATTTATATGGAATCTCAAGGGACCCCAAATAGCCAAAACAATCTTGTAAAGAAATCAGAGGCCTCACATTTCCTGATCTCGAAATTTACTACAGAGTTACAGTAATCAAAACAGTGTAGTACTGGCATAAAGGCAGACATACAGACCAATGGAATAAAGTACAGAGCCCAGAAATAGATCCATACTTGTTGGAAATCAAATGATTTCCAACAAGGGTGCTAAGATCATTTAATGGGGAAAGGACAGTCTTTTCAACAAATGGTGCTGGGGAAACTACACATCTACATGTAAAAGAAGGAAGTTGGGCCTTAGCTAATGCTAAATACAAAAATTAACATGAAATAGATCAAAGACTTAAATGTAGGAACTAAAACTATAAAACCCTTAGAAGAAAACACAGGGGAAAGGCTTCAAGGCATTGGACTTGGCAATGACTTCCTAGATCTGACATCAAAAGCACAGGCAACAAAAGAAATAACAGACAAATTGGGCTTCATAAAAAATTTAAAACTTTTGGAGTAAAGTTCATTCAACTGAGTAAAACGACAATTCACAGGATAAGAGAGAAGATTTGCAAATCACATATCTGGTAAGTAATTAATGTCCAGAAGATATAAATAACTCCTAAAACTCAACAATAAATTAGCAAATAATTCAATTCAAAAATGGGTATAGGACTTGAATAGATATTTCTCCAACAGTAATATATGAATGGCCAATAATAATATGAAAAGATGCTCAACATCACTAATCATTAGGGAAAAGCAAATCAAGACCACAGTGAGATACTATTTCAAACCCATTAGGATTGCTACTATAAAACGAAGCAAAACATAAAGTGTTGGTGAGGATGTGGAGAAATTGGAACCCTTGTGCATTGCTGGTGGGAATGTAAAATGTTGCAGCTGTAGAAAATAATGTAGCATTTCCTCAAAATATTAAACTAGACTTATTTGTTCCAGCAATTCCACTTTTGGGTACATACCCCAAAGAACTGAAAACGGAGTTTCAAACAGGCATGTGCATACTCATGTTCACAGCAGCATTATTCACAACAACTGAAAGGTGGACCTAACCCCAATGTCCATGGTAGATAATAATGAAATATTATTTGGCCTAAAATAGGAAGGAGATTCTGACACATGCTTCAACGCGGATAAACCCTGAGGACATAATGATAAGTGAAATAGGCCAGACACAAAAGGACAAATATTGTATGACTGCACTTATATGAGGTGCCTAGATTATTAGTCAAATACATACTGACAAAAAGTAGAATAGTGGTGTTTTCCACTATTCTTACATTGTTGTAAGGAAATACCTGAGACTGGGTAATTTATAAAGAAAAGATGCTTAGCGCTAGGTGTGGTGGCTCACACCTGTAATCCCAGCACTTTGGGAGGCTGAGGTGGGCGGGTCACCTGAGGTCAGAAGTTTGAGACCAGCCTGGCCAACATGGCTAAACCCCATCTCTACTAAAAGTACAAAAATTAGCCAGGCATGGTGGCAGATGCCTGTAATCCCAGCTACTCGGGAGGCTGAGGCAGGAGAATCACTTGAACCCAGAACACGGAGGCTGCAGTGAGCTGAGATTGCACCACTGCAAGAGCAAGATTCCATCTCAAAAAACAAAAACAAACAAAAAAAGAGGTTATTTGGCTCATGGTCCTGCAGTCTTTATAGGAAGCATGGTGCTGGCATCTGCTCAGCTTCTAGGGAGGCCTCAGGAAGCTTACAATCATGGCGAAAGGTCATGGGGGATCAGGCATGTCACCCGGTGAAAGCAGGAGCAAATGAGAGAGAGAGCGGCGGGGAAGTTGCCACACACATTTAAAGAACCAGATCTGGTAAGAATTCATTATCATGAAGACAGCACCAAGCCATGAGGGATCTGCCCCCATGACCCAAACACCTCCCACCAGGCCCCACCTCCAGACTTCAGATTACAATTCAACATGAGATTTGGGTGGGGGCAAATAGTCAAACTATATTAGGTGGTTACCAAGAACTGGGGAAAGAGTTTCATGAGTGCAGAGTTTCAGTATGGGACAATAAAAAAGTTCTGGAGACGCATGGTGATGATAGTTACACAATAATGTGAATGTACTTAATACCACTGAACTGTACATTTAAAAACAATTAAAATGATAAATTTTACCACAATAAAAATTACATATATGGCTTGTATTATATTTATGTTGGATTGTACCGGTCTAGAAACACAACATGTTTTATAGTTAATTGTGATTAGTGGTCATAATTCACAAATACCTTTTTTTAAAAAAAGCAAAAACACCCTTGCCAGGATTTGAACAAAATCAGCTGCCTGACCTCTACTTAACTACTAATATGAAACCACACTGGCATATGGCACACTAAGAAAGGGATTCATTTTTTTTTTTTTTGAGACAGAGTCTCGCTCTGTCGCCCAGGCGGGAGTGCAGTGGCAGGATCTCGGCTCACTGCAAGCTCCACCTCCCGGGTTTACGCCATTCTCCTGCCTCAGCCTCCTGAGTAGCTGGGACTACAGGTACCCGGCACCCCGCCCGGCTAGTTTTTTGTATTTTTTAGTAGAGACGGGGTTTCACTGTGTTAGCCAGGATGGTCTCGATCTGCTGACCTCGTGATCCACCCGTCTTGGCCTCCCAAAGTGCTGGGATTACAGGCTTGAGCCACCGCGCCCGGCCCCAGGATTCATTTTTACTTACAAGCTGCAGCAGGCACAGGAACCAAATAGGCCACAGAGATGCACATTAGGCTGGAGAAAGGGCAGGCATTGATGTCAGGGTGGCAGATGGTTTCTAAGGCCCAAGGGGAGTTCAAGACTAGTGGACACATGACCAGGGTCCAGGGTTAGGGTAGTATTTGAGCAATGGTATTTTAATAGGAACTGATTTTGTCATCATGCTGTATGCACAAGATGGCATACAGTGATGCAACATGAAATACCTCTTCCTCACACCTCAAGTTTGGCTAAAAGAAGAAATGTTTGGCCTCTCTCTATCCTCACTTCCTCCTCCCTAAAGGAAGCAGAGTGACTTATCCGATTGGTAAATTTGGGAGAAGCAATGGAGGATGAAAACGCCTGCTCCCTTTCTCTCTGATCAGCCTGTCTACAGAACAGACTGCTTTTATGTGCTGAGGATAGAAGCCCTCAAGTTTGGCCTGGGGATCCTTCTCTCATTGTCCCCAAGATGAAGTCAAGTGACTGCAGGCATGGGTTTTGGGGTAAGTTTGCTTGTCCTCCAGGATAGATTAACTCTTACTTTCCTGCACGGGGGCTACCCCAGGGTCCCAGTTGAACACGGAGGCCCTAAGTATTAGAGAGCTTGATGGGTGCTGCAGATTCATGCATGATTTCAAATTCTCTTTTATTAACTTAAAAACTGACATTGTCAATTCCATCTGTCTGATTTCTGCGTCTCATTTCTCAGCTGGTCCCCAGTTTGATGTGAGGAGAGAGGCATTCGAAATTATCCTTCCTAAACCTCCTAAGAGCAGTTTTCAAAACAGTAAGAAGAACAAAAACCACATAGCAATATTTCATGTATGGCTTTAAAAAATATCCATTTGATGAAAGCCAAGACATAAATTAAGTCATAGTTCTGTAAAAACATTTCTGCAGGATTGCAAAGGCTGTAAGCTGAAGCATAGCAATCTGGGTTACACCAAGAAGATTGGACTGTGTCTGTGGCATCTGTGTGTAAATGATGCATGCCAAGCACTTGCTAGATTCAGGCAGCACAAGAGTGCTTTCTTTAGCTCATTGTGGAGGCTAAGTTGAAATGACGTTGGGCTTTTTTTTTTTTTTTTTTTTTTTTCCCTGAGATGGAGTCTCGCTCTTGTTGCCTGGGCTGGAGTGCAATGGTGCAATCTCGGCTCACCACAATCTCTGCCTCCTAAGTTCAAGCAATTCTCCTGGCTCAGCCTCCCAAGTAGCTGGGATTACAGGCGTCCACCACCACACTTGGCTAACTTTCTGTATTTTTAGTAGAGACGGGGTTTTACCAGGTTGACCAGGCTGGTCTTGAACTCTTGACCTCAGGTAATCCACCCGCCTCGGCCTCCCAAAGTGCTAGGATGGTTTTTGTTTTTGTTTTTTTGAGGCAGAGTCTCGCTCTGTCGCCCAGGCTGGAGTGCAGTGGCCAGATCTCAGCTCACTGCAAGCTCTGCCTCCCGGGTTCACACCATTCTCCTGCCTCAGCCTCCCAAGTAGCTGGGACTACAGGCGCCTGCCACCATGCCTGGCTAATTTTGTTTTTTTAATTTTATTTTTAGTAGAGACAGGGTTTCACCATGTTAGCCAGGATGATCTCGATCTCCCGGCCTTGTGATCCACCCGCTTTGGCCTCCTAGAGTTCTGGGATTACAGGTGCGAGCCAATGAGCCCAGCCTGGATGGGCTCTTTCTTAGACTTTAGCTTCATATAGTTTAGGTGTCTGGCGGTTCTCCAACCTAATGATGACATCTAGTTGCAGGGAAGGCAGATGTGTAAGAGCAGAGAGACCATGAAATATAAACACGTTAGCAAATGTGGAATAATTAACAATATTTTTAAGGTGTACCAGAGGCCAGTTTCCAGAAAATAGCTAGAAGCTACTGCCAGAAAGACCTTAGTCAATGATTTGAGGGAGGTGGGAGAGAAACTGCTAAGGCAGAGAGGCAGGTAGTTGGAACACAGAATGTATTTTAATAACAGTGACATTTCTCAGTGGTAATTATGAACACAACCAGGGTGGCAAAAACACCCTTAACCGTATAAAGCAACTGACAAACTTGAGATGGGAAAAAAGTTTTTCTGGTAGTTGGATATTCAGTTAGATTAGTGCAGTGACTAGGAGCCCACAATTTTCCAGTTCAAAAGAACAAATGATGGAATGAGAGACAGGCTAATAATATGCAACAGAAAATGAGATACTATTTTTTTTTTTTTTTTTTTGAGACGGAGTCTCGCTCTGTCACCCAGGCTGGAGTGCAGTGGCCGGATCTCAGCTCACTGCAAGCTCCGCCTCCCGGGGTTTACGCCATTCTCCTGCCTCAGCCTCCCGAGTAGCTGGGACTACAGGCGCCCGCCACCTCGCCCGGCTAAGTTTTTGTATTTTTAGTAGAGACGGGGTTTCACCGTGTTACCCAGGATGGTCTCGATCTCCTGACCTCGTGATCCGCCCGTCTCGGCCTCCCAAAGTGCTGGGATTACAGGCTTGAGCCACCGCGCCCGGCCATGAGATACTATTTCTACGATTTATTTTTGATGTTTGAGAGCCATGATTCTGTATCCTATGAGTAAACACAGTCTATTTACTGTAAAGAGCGCAAGAGCATTGACTTCTTTGTCACGTAATTTAAAATGCCTCATACTTTTTTATTTCTAAAGAAACTGTATTTTAAATGTTTCACTCAAGAATCTGAAGAAGAGATTTGATTTATTAGCAAGATGTCTGGGCAGAAAATCCTTTTTCCATCCAGTTAAGAAAATGTAGAGGGTATTCACTTGTCCCAGGAAAATCTCCTCAAGAAATGTATGTTGCGCTGTAATTAACGCTAAGAGTGGGCGTCTTTAACAATTCCATATGAATTCTTCTTCCTGGCTCTGGGGCTACTAAAAGCAACGTTACTAGTCATCAGAATGTGTCTGGGATCAATGTCACCCAGTGACGGGAACAGGAAGGCAGGCCAGCCTGATGCTGACTGTGCGGTTTGAGTGTGTGAGCCCACCATGCTCCGGAAGTCCTCCCCACCCTACCCCTACCCACAGGCATATTTTCATGTGGTTTTCTATCGTAAGCGGGTTCCTTCCTCAGCTACCACTTCCCAGCTCTGTTCCCTGGATCCAGAGCCTTTTTTCTTTTTTGAGATGGGGCCAGGCTGGTCATGAAGCCCTGGGCTTAAGTGACCCTCCTACTTCAGCCTCCTGAGTAGATAGGACTACAGGCAAGTGCCATCACACCTGGCCAGAGCCTTTTTTTGTTGTTGTTTTCTTAGCCTCAACTGTATCTTGCACCTTCTGAGTCTTTTCAGAGCCGGGCCTATTCTTTTACACTCATTCTACCCACCTGTGTTTTTCACTCCATCTCCAGAGTGGCAGCAGCTATCTTCTTCCTGGGGGGCATCTGCACTTCTTTCTGCACTCAGGATCTGCTGCTTGCTCTGATACTTTCTGTGTCCCTCTGTCCTAACATCCCATTTGCCTACATAGTGGGGAGCTTCTGTTTCAGATTGTGAGGAGGAAAGAACAGTCTCCTCAAGATGCCCTTTTGGTCTTGGTTATTAGATCAATCTCTATCTTTATTTTCAGTCTCAGAACCCTTCGTCTCAATGTGCCCCACAAGTAATGCAAACCAAGTTAGGGGAAGGCAGGACACAAAGCTCTGAGACATGTCAGGAAGGGATGGGGATGAGCCAGTCAGCATCCTGTACAGCAAATGCTCACTGCTCCTTATGGCATTTTTAATTAGAATTCTGAAACCTGGTATAGACTGAGCCTAGCTTCATAGATTGTTTCACCTCAAATCATCACACAGTTCTTACATGTGAGAACTTTCTCCTTAGAATTATCACCTTAGTGTGATCTGAAGAGCGAGTTCCCCTCAAATTTGACCTACTTAGACATTGCTTGCAAACACCCCATGCTGGAGGAAAGGCAGCGTGCCTGCTTCTTGGCTCTCAACCATGACAAATCCTAGGTTACCTTAGCAATGAGGCAGAAAACTGCAAAGAGAGCCTGACCAACTAAGCAGAAAGGAGGCCAAAGAAAGCCCAACTTCATTTATAAAATAACCAACATGATTTGATCTCATATAATGAAATAGAACCTGAGGAACAACTGTGGTGGTATAATCTTTGATTGTTTAATCTTTCTAAAAACAAGTCCTTTATGTTGTAAAACACTAGCTATTAATTAACATGGGAAAATGCTCAAACTAAAGAAGTGTATGTCCTAGTAGTATTTACAAACAGCTCCCTTTTGGGAATGTAATTCTTCCTTGGTCCTGTATTTTGTATAGTTCTGACTCTTTGCTCTCATGATTCTGACATATTGCAGGATTAGGCCCCGGGTTTGTTTCATTATCACTCTTATTTTATGTCAATTACATTTTAATGTTATCACTGTATCTTTAAATGCATATAACCATCTGATTATGCCTTATTATAAAGTGTTTTATCATCATCACTCTTTTTAAAAGAAGTACCAGAAACATACCTTTAATAACAGAGGGTTTTAAAAACAGAAAATGAGAACCAGAAGACAAAGAGTATTTTGACAGTACGCCTAGTTTGTTTGTTTGTTTGTTTTGAGACGGAGTCTCGCTCTGTCGCCTAGGCTGGAGTGCAGTGGCGTGATCTTGGCTCACTGCAAGCTCCGCCTCCCAGGTTCAAGCCATTCTCCTGCCTCAGCCTCCTGAGTAGCTGAAATTACAGGTGTGCGACACCATGCCTGGCTACTTTTTTGTATTTTTAGTAGAGATGAGGTTTCACCTTATTAGCTAGGATGGTCTCAATCTATCTCCTGACCTCATGATCTGCCCGCTCTGGCCTCCCAAAGTGCTGGGATTACACGTGTGAGCCACGGCGCCCAGCCAACAGTAAGCATAGTTTGATTCATTTTTTAAAAAAGATATTCAAGCTTAAGTGGCATTTTACATTTTATGTTTTCAGTTATTTAATAGTTTTAACAATTACTTTACACAGAACCCCCAAATTGTCCGCAAACACCATAGGTATTTCATTTTGAAAAGGATATTTTTGATAAAGATGACTGGCTAAAAAAGCAAGAAAAGCAACACCCAAAATGTGTACCCCAAGCTCATTCTGGAGGTATTCAGTGTACAATCTCTCTTGAACCCTAAGCAAGCTGGTAATGCTTGGCCCAGAATTCCCAAATAATGATTTGTGTCTGAAATTTCCCATGAGGTTTTACAATGTTCCATTCATACCCATGACAGTCCAGAACAATACCAATCCAGAAGCATTTTTAGGTAATTGAGAGTACATTTTTTAAACACCATCTATGCACAATACAGTGATTAGGCATATTAGGGGTAAAGAGCTTAACAAAACATTGCTGAAACATAATTGCGAGTCTGCATCAAATCAAAAAGGCCACAGAAATATTTAGTATTGTATCTTAGTTTCTGTTAAGTACTTTCAAAATGTAATTAACACTAAAATAATTAGTACAAGAGAATTTGAGTTCTTGATTTTTGTTCAGAAAATTTTTACTCTTAATATATTAAACAAACATGGAAAACTTTTGTATTAAAGTCTTCCACATGTAAAACATTTGTCATTCATTCATATCTTTTTCTACTTTACTTCTTCACCAAAAATCGTGTGATGTCTGATCCATGCTTTGATGCTAGAGATTGTCTTCTCACCTGGCTTCTTTCCTTAGCTTGTCTGGCAGTTCTCTAAAAGTTAAAAAATATGCATGTATACATGTTAGGAAAAAAGCACTGGCTACAGAAGCTCAAAAACTCTTTGTATTGTTAGTCTGGAAAATCTACACTGTCAGTACACCCATTTCCCAGTGGCTGGCTATTAAAGAGTTACCAAACGACAAGGCAGAGTATCTCGGCAGCTCTGGCAAGTCCCTGAGGTCCTAGGTTCTTAGGACCAACGTAGCAGGAGAAAACATACAACTTAGGGGATGTCTTGCTACCCAGTGAGAGCATGAATTCCTCATTTGGAGAATAGGGAGGCCCTGATTCTCCCATCTAAGCGGGAGTGTTTTTCTTTTTTTTTTTTTGAGATGGAGTTTTGCTCTTTCGCCTAGGCTGGAGTGAAGTGGTGTGATCTCAGCTCACTGCAACCTCTGTCTCCCAGGTTCAAGCGATTCTCCAGCCTCAGCCTCCAGAGTAGCTGGGATTATAGGCACCTGCCACCACACCCAGCTAATTTTTGTATTTTTAGTAGAGACGGGGTTTTTGCCATGTTGGCCAGGCTGGTCTCGAACTCCTGACCTCAGGTGATCCACCTGCCTCGGCCTCCCCAAGTGGGAGTTCTTAAGGCAACTTGGGACTACCCAGTGAAGAAAATCTACCCACTTCCTATTCTCTGATCCCAGAGGCCATTTCCAACTCAACAGATGAGCTGGTATAGAAAATAAAATGACGCAGACCAGAACTGGATTCTTCCACTAATCCCACAAGTAACATTTTTCATGAGAATCTAAAAAAATAATTACAGAAAGGGCTGCATTTTCTTTGGCTACTTCTTAATTCTCATATAGGTCTTGAATTTGCTACTAACTTGCACAGCTGAGAAATCAGATGACTTTTTTTTTTCCACCTGAAGTCCATGTGAGGTGATCCACGTGGAAAGAGTAAGGACAGAAGAGAAGCTTATGGTGGGGGGCGGTGGCTCACACCTGTAATCCCAACACTTTGGGAGGCCGAGGTGGGTGGATCATCTGAGGTCAGAAATTCGAGACCAGCCTGGACAACATGGTGAAACCCTGTCTCTACTCAAAACATAAAAATCAGCTGGGTGTGGTGGCGGGTGCCTGTAATCCCAGCTACTCAGGAGGCTGAGGTAGGAGAATAAGCTTGAACCCGGGAGGCGGGAGGCGGAGTTGCAGTGAGCCGAGATCGTGCTGAGATCACGCTACTGCTCTCCAGCATGGGTGACAGAGCGATATTCCGTCTTAAAAAAAAAAAAAAAGAGTAGTAAAGAGTTCATATATTATAAACATTGGCAAAGGATCTGAAATAGTTCTCAAAAATTTAAATATAACTGATTAGCATCTTTTTAAAACATCAGTGTCTTTAGCAAACAAAACAATTTCAGGCCTTTCTCCCCTTGCACCACAATGGCACCCACTGACCATACCCAGTGGCAGTTAAGTGGGCTTCTGGGGTCATAAATGAGTAAAGTTCTTTGGAAAACAGTTTGGTGATAAATTCCTACATTGTCAAAAATATCCAAATACTTTTGACTCAGTGATTTTTACACATGATAATCTACCTTAAGGAATGACCTCAAAATGCAGAAAACAGTTTTGTTTACAAAAAGTGTGCTTGGTGGCATGATGTATAAAAGCAGAAAAATTTAAATAAGTATTAATCAGTATGGGAATGGTTAAGTAAAGTACAGTAGAGATCTGCTCAATAGAATATTGTATTATGCAGTCATTTTAGATGATGTAAGTTATGAATGGTTAGAGAACATGAGAAATGCTTAGATCTTGCTGTAACTGAAAAAAAGTTGAATACGAAGTTGCATATTGAATATTTCTAAGATGATCTCAACAGGTAAATCCCATTACCTTTTACTGGACTGCCTGTAAAAAATTTATCCTGGTAGATAAACAATAGTATGTGTTTTTTTCCCTCTCATTCTAAGCAACAGGTAAGTAACTACCAAAAGATGGGGCAGAGTTAATTGGTTTCATACTTTGGCCAGCAATGAAACCTTTGTATGTTGAACTGAGTTGGTCCTAGAGATAACTTATCAATGTTTTCAGATATTTCAGGATATCCTTAGTTATATGCAAACATGTATCACTGCCCCAATTCACCAAACTGGAAGTTTGGGTCTGATCAAGACAATATGTAAATTGTATTCATTTCTTTCTTGGTAGTGGTGCAAATGTCTTGGTCCTAGAATGAATGAAAAGGGAAGCAGCTTTTCTTGCATCTGTGACACGGGCCTTGAGAGGAAAGGCAAGTGTTAGATGATGAAAGGAGTAAAATGCGCCTTGAATCTCAGACCAGGAATAAATTCATCCACATAATCTTCCACACCTGTGTGCACAATTTTCCATCTGACTTCTCAGGATGCAGTCAAAGCTATATGAGAGCTTCACTGACCTCTTTGTGACAGACTGTGCAGAGAGTCTGCAGGTTGTCCAGGGAACACTGTCCTCCTCCCCCATACACTGGCTTGATGTGATCCACCTGCCAGAAATGTCCTTCCCCTGGGTTTCTTATCATTTCATTTAGCTGCAATAAGAATACAAGTCAGCAATTTTCAACATATACTGCAAGAAGTGTTTGTTGGTTTTGCATTGTGCAATCATGTTTATACAGGAAAATCATGGGGAAAAATACATCAGGAGAGCTTTGAATAGCTTTTATTGTGAGTAGAAAAAAACCCTCTGTTTGAAGTTTGAAAGCAATAAGATGTGTTTTTTTTCTCCCTTATCTCATTTTGAAAGAATTACAAGAAAATATAAAATACCAAGACTCCTGACAGATTGGGAAAAACTGGTTTTTCTGCACCTGTAAGTTAGTTTATATATTCACTAAACCAAATCTAAGAAAAGCATAACAATAGGTTAGAAATTTAAAACTTCTCAATACTACTGAGTCAAACAATCTTTAATTGTTGACCTAAATGCTTTTGTCACTACACAATGGCAGTTTAATGTCAATAGCTATTACCTAAAACTTTTATACTATTCACCAGAGAACTTTCCAAGTTACGTGAACTGGAATGAAATTTCTAGAACAAATATCTGTAACTTGCATATTTGGAATAATTAAAGATGACCATTTAAAGTAGCCTTTATTTAGGCCAGTCCATATATACACATTTTATATTTAATCAGTGATAACCTACATTAAAATGGGATGTATTTTATCATTTTACCTGAGGTAGTAAAACCAACTCACACCATGGAAATGCAGTTGTCTAAATATCACAGAGATGAGTGTGGCACTTGCTTTTATTTCCTTCAACTTAACGGCTGCTGGCCTTGGGAACCCATGATTATGTATAAAGCCTGTTTAAGAAAGCGTGTCAGGCACAATGACCTGATCAATAGTGCTGGCCCATGAGGAGTCACAAGAGGCAGCAAGTTGGAGCAGTAAACTTTGTCCAGCTGACCTTTGTTACTGCCTGCCTTATCTTCTCTTCTGTGCTGAACTTCCCAACTACTGTTAGAAGAATGTATTGATTTTTGTTTTCGAGGTTGGCATTGTAAGAAGCTACTACAAATGGCGGTCTTGTGCATCAAGCAAATGGCATAGTCTTAGGAAAAAAAATCCATTTTGGCTTTGCCTTTTTAAACCAATTCCTTCTCTCTGAGCAGCCCCCACTCTGACAGACTCAATAATTCAGAAGATGCTTCTTTAGTTTTTCCAAGCAACTGTAAGGCAAATCACTTGGGGCCACTCTTGGATATCCGAAATTTGCCCACCTCTTGAAAGAATCACTTGATGTGGTAGTGCATGCCTGTAATCCCAGATGTTTGGGAGGCTGAGGCAGAAGGATCGCTTGGTCCAGGAGTTCAACATCATCCTGAGCAACACAGTGAGACCCCAGACCCAATCTCAAAAAAAAAAAATATATATATATATATATATATGTGTGTGTGTATAAAATCACTCTCTTTAACTAGTCCTACCTAATTCGAGCCTATTGTGTTCCTTATTCTCAGAGCACTTTTGTTTTGGATGTCTATTATATTACTTCTGCATTCCTGGACAGGTTGCTTTCAATGACCTTGAGTCATTTTGTTGCATGTCTTCTGGAAGCCATCACACTGAGAGAGCAGTAACTGGAGTCTGACTGACATCCCTGGGATGTGTACAATATGTCCCTCACCAATTAGACCAAAAGATCTTTCAGGAACTCTGGATAGCATTAGAGAAATAGTGTATTTCCCTATCTCTCAGAGACATGCTAATTCATTTTTACAGAAATGCTGATTAATTCATTTGCTCATAATTCAGCAACACTGTCCTAGGTAAATAAAAATACATAATTTGTCTAACTGGAAGGAATTCATCCAATATTTTAGTGGGCAGACAGTGGCTGAGGGGTGATTCTTCTTAAATTAAGCACACTACAAAATTATATTTTATTTAGAGATGGGGTCTCGCTCTGTTGCCCAGGCTGGAGTGCAGTGGCACTATCACAGCTCACTGCAGCCTTGACCTTCTGGACTCAAGCAATCCTCCTATCTCAGCCAACCAAGTAGCTGGGACTACAGGTGCATGCTACCACACCCGGTTAATTTTGCTTTGCTTTTCTTTTTTTTTGGAAAAAAGGGGTTCCACTATGTTGCTCAGGCTGATAACTCTTGGCTCAAGCAATCTTCCCACCTTGGCCTCTCAAAGTACTGGGATTACAGGTATGAGCCAAAGCCTGGCTTGCTTTGAAATTTAGAATTGTTCAGATAGCAAGATTAGAAATCCAACTGAATTTTGGAAATGAAAGTGAATACTGATGATAGTGTGCTATAAATAATAATTTGTCATAAATTGGTGTATTAAAATTACATTTTTCAATGCAATGAACACATATATGTATGTGAGTGTATATACACATACATAGCCTTCTGATTGTGATGGACTACATTTCTGGGTTATCTGTCTGCCCCTTGTCATTCAATATTAACATATGGAAAGGGGAATTGCCAGACCATAGGTGCCTCTTGATACACTGCACCACCTGTTAAGATCTTTTCCCAAAATAACTGAATGAGAATGAAATTAAGCCTCTAGATCTTACAATTATTATTCAGAAAATTGGGGGAATAGAAGAACATGTCAAACAATACCTTGCGATACAGGGAGACAAATCCGGAATGGCAAATGATCCAGTATATTCAGCCATTGATAGTATAAAAAAGGAATGGGGTGCTATTATAGATTAAATGAAGCATAAGAAGCATTATAATCAAATATACTATGTGGGTGACATTTTGATACTAATCTGAACAAAGTAACTATAAAATGCTTTTTTTTTTTTTTTTGGAGACGAGTCTTGCTCTGTTGCCCAAGCTGGAGTGCAGTGGCGTGATCCTGGCTCACTGCAACTTCTGCCTCTCAGGTTCAAGCGATTCTTCTGCCTCAGCCCCCGAGTAGTTGGGATTACGGGTGCCCGCCACCACGCCTGGCTAAATTTTTATACTTTTAGTAGAGATGGGGTTTCTCCATATTGGCCAGGCTGGTCTCAAACTCCTGACCTCAGGTGATCCACCTGCCTTGGCCTCCCAAAGTGTTAGGATTACAGGTATGAGCCACTGCGCCTGCCAAAAGGCGTTTTTGAGACAACCTGGGAAACCAAGCATAGACTTAGTATAATTAAGGAATTATAATTGTGTTGGGTGTGATAACTCGTACTGGGATTATATTTAAAAGAAAGAGAGGAAAGGAAATGAGGACTAGGAAAGAGTGCAGGAGGAAAGGAGAAAAGGAAGGGAGAGAGAGAGAAAGGGGAAGAGGGAGGGGGGAAGAGGTGAGGGAGAGGAAAGGAAGGATAGAAGTAAGGAAGGAGGTCTTTACCTGTGAGAGATACAGAATGAAAATATTCAAGAGTGAAAAGAAATGTCTGGAATTTTCTTTAAAATAATCTAGGAGATGGCCGGGCGTGACGGCTCATGCCTGTAATCCCAGCAGTTTGGGAGGCTGAGGCGGGTGGATCACTTGAGGTCAGGGGTTCAAAACCAGCCTGGCCAACATGGCAAAACCCCGTCTCTACTAAAAATACAAAAATTAGCTAGGCGTGGTGGCACATGCCTGTGATCCCAGCTACTCGGGAGGCTGAGGCACGAGAATCACTTGAACCCAGGTGGCAGAGGTTGCAGTGAGCTGAGATTGCGCCACTGCACTCCAGCCTGGGTGACAAGGGTGAAACTCTGTCTCAAAAAAAAAAAAAAAAAAAAAAATTAATAAATAAAATAAAATAAAATATTCTAGGAGAAACAAACAAGTGAGTCAATGGCAGACAAAAATCAATGCCAAAATGCTGGAAACTGTTAAAGCTGGCTGATGGATATATGGGTCCATTATTTTCTCTCCTTTTATATATTTGAATATTTCCATGTTAAAATGTAAAAAATAAAGTTAGAGAGTCAATATTCATTACTCAGTACAATGCTGCCTTCTATCTATCACATGATTATAACTTACCTGTTCTAATGGGAGCTTTGAAGTCCAGGTAGCATCCAGAAGTTTCTTCCTCTGACTTTTAGGGGCATCTCTCAGACGTAAAAAGAGTTCTTGTGCATTCACATTACAGAGCTGACACACACCACGTTCAGTTTCAAATACTTTGGCTCGCAGGTAGCTGTTATTAGATCGAATCCAAAACTCTTCCTGACATTTCAGAGAGCAAAACCGTGAATCCCAAGCGTTCACTTTACACGCTTGCTTAGTCTGGCAAGTGGGTTGCTGACAGTGAAGGCAAAGTGGATTTCCTTCATTATCCACAGCTTGCAAATAGCCTTTGGATGTAGAGGGCTTCACAGTGAGATGTGCCTGCACTGTGTATGGATTTAGAAATGGGACACAGGCTCCATCTTCAAGAAATTTTCTACAATTGAAAAAACACTGAATAGGTAACTAATGAATGAATACTCTAAATAGTAATTGCTTCATATAAAGGTTATCAAAGTTTCTATACGGATAAATAGTAAACACGGATCACAGTGTAGAAATAAAATAGCTATAGTCAGCACTCTATATTCCATGCCATGTAAGGAAGAATGGTGTGTTACAAAAATTAATTTGAATATAAATATGTTGCCTCTCTTGGGAATTTAGATGCTCTCGTGTTAAATGATCTGGAAACATGTGAAACATGAAAACATGTAAAACATCTGGAGAAGCTGTTAGAAAATGCTTCTTCAGGCTGGGAAAGGACAGCCTAATGTAAAACTCCAACTAAAGCTTAGTGGCTACCCTGCTCCTTAAATATATGGGGTCACACACCTCATTAGCTCAGAGAAGTCATTACAAACTCTCTCCTCCAGCCTCTGCTTGCACACAGGAAACAGAGTCACAGCCATAAAGTGACAGAGTGAAATAGCTGACAGTGCTGATAGGAATTAGAACAGAAGACTGGCTCCTACAGGTAAACGCAGAGTTGATGAAATTAAACATGCTAGGATACAAAACATAATAGGATATGTGCTCAATTTGTTAGAATAAAAGAAAAGGTACACTACTCAATTTTGTTAGAAAGTCCTACTTGGGAAGTAACAACAGCTGCTCTATTTTTCCATGGTTGTTTGAAAGAGTTAAAAGAAAAACTTCTAATGATGGAGCTCAAGATTGAGGGACAGAGCCCAGATTTAACCTCAGGTCTCCTGGCATCTACCCCCAAGCCGTGGGGCAGGTTACTTAGTCCACCTGGTCTCAGTGTCCTTCCTCATCTTTAATGTTTAAAATGAGGACACCAGGTACCTCAACAGGTTGCTAGGACAACTGAAGAGCTACTATCTTGTGAAAGTTCTTTGTAACGTCTAAAGTGGTCACGCAAAGGTGAGACATTATTTTGAATATCAAAATGTAAAGAAGTGGAATTAGTACTACTATATACTAGTAGTAGAAAAACCTTACTTTGTGAAAGGATCCTGTGGCCTGGACTCCTTTGTGATCAGACGGACATGGCCCCCAGTATTCTTCACTTTATCCACTGAAGCTATGGCAACATCTTCTTTGGTTATGTATCTGAAACAATGATATGTTAAATAGATTCCCTCTATCTCATGAAAAAAAGTCTCTATTGCATGTTCACATTGTTCCTTGCAAAAGCAATAGAAGAAAAAGCAAGCACAATTCTATTCACTGTGCTAAAACTCAAGTTAGAAAATGGAATTTTTACCCTTTATCTTGGTGTTCATTATGTGAGAAATACATTTCTTTGTTCCAAATTAGTTGTCTCAGATTTCTTTTTCTAAGAAATCCAAGAGTCATTCAATATCCTTTGGACCAATTTTCATTTAGGGGAAAGAGGAGTGGGTGTGAGAATAAGAAATGATCAAATACACGCACAACTGACAGCCTTAAGGAAACTGCTTGGCAAGCTGTGCAGAAAATCTCTAACTGTATTTTACTTCCCTCTTGGTCATCCCTTCAAGGCTTCTCCAAATCACCTTAGTCAGTTATAATGGTGTATCAGTGTTTGGGTAAACTGAGTCTCTTTTCAGTTAACTGGGTTCAATCACATCTTCTGTAATCTGAAGGTTGTTTCCCTTATTATCAGCCCATATAGGGTTTATGGATTCTTCCACAGAAATAAAGCCACCCTTGACGTGGGATTCAGAACCTTATTACCCAACACTAACAATACCACACAATGGTTCAGGGACTAGAAGTAAAGATAAGTTATTCCGATTAAAGGTGATGGGGGAATTTAAGTTGGTGAAATGCAATTACCCAATTAATTCCTTCCAATTATATTAATTGGCCTACTTTCTCTGGTGGTTTACACCTATGATAGACTTTTTTGGAAATTAGTTTAAACATGAATTTCTTAATATTATTGAATGCTTCTTAATTAGGCAGCTTGACAATAAAATTAAAGTTCAATCAAAATGGAATTGTGCAATTGTAGGTAAAATTTTAGAAATTTGCTTTATGTTATTAGGATAGATTTAACAAACACGTTTCCTTTTTTAAATAAACTATTTTATTCATTTTTGATTAGGTGATATAAGCACATGGTTCTAAACTCAAAAGGCAAACAAGTGTGTTTATGGTGATGAATAATTTTCTCTCTCACTCCTTTCTTCCTTTTGCCCCTCCCCAAAAGTTACCTCTGTTGCCAGTTTTGTTTTTATTTTTTTTTGACTCAAAATGACCTTGAGTCATTTTGTTGCATGTCTTCTGGAAGCCATCACACTGAGAGAGCAGTAACTGGAGTCTGACTGACATCCCTGGGATGTGTACAATATGTCCCTCACCAATTAGACCAAAAGATCTTTTAGGAACTCTGGATATCATTAGAAAAATAGTGTATTTCCCTATCTCTCACAGACATGCGAATTCATCTTTGCAGAAAGGCTGATTAATTTAATTTATTTTACTTTGTTTTATTTTATTTTATTTTTTGAGACAGGGTCTCACTCTGCCGCCCAGGCTGGAGTGCAGTGACACTATCTTGGCTCATTGCAACCTCTGCCTTCTGGGTTTAAGCTATTCTCATGCCTCAGCCCCCCAGAGCTGGGATTACGGGCATGCACCACCATGCGAGGCCTGTCTCAGCCCGTCTCAGCCTCCCAAAGTGCTGGTATTACAGGTGTGAGCCACAGTGTCTGGCTCATTTTAGAAATAGTTTATTTTTGGCCTGGCATGGTGGCTCACACCTGTAATCCCAGCACTCTGGGAGGCCAAGGTGGGTGGGTCTCCTGAGGTCAGGAGTTTGAGACCAGCCTGGCCAACATATTAGTCTCTGCTAATAGTGATAAGTATCTCATCATAGATTTTAAAATTTGCATTCCTATTAAGAGTAATGGGGAATATCTTTTCACACATTCACATGGTGAAACCCTGTCTCTACTAAAAGTACAAAAATTAGCTGGGCATAGTGGTGTATGCCTGTAATCCCAGCTACACGGGAGGCTGAGGCAGGAGAACCACTTGACCCAGGAAGATGGAGGCTGCAGTGAGCTGAGATTGCGCCACTGCACTCCAGCCTGGGTGACAGAGAGAGACTCTGTCTCAAAATAAATAAATAAATAAATAAATAAATAAATAAATAGTTTATTTCTTTTCTGAGTATAGGTGTATACCTTTTATTTACTTATTTTTGCATTTCCATTGATACATCATTTACATGGCATAAAATTTACCGATTAAAAGTTTACAATTAAGTGCATTTTAGTATATTCACAAGGTTGTACAACCATCACCACTAATTCCAGAATATTTTCATCACTCCAAAAAGAAACCTGAGGCTGGGTGCAGTGGCTCACGTGTGTAATCCTGGCACTTTGAGAGGCCAAGGCGGGTGGATCATTTGAGGTCAGGAGTTCGAGACCAGAATGGCCAACATGGTAAAACCTTGTCTCAACTAAAAATACAAAAGTTAGCCGGGCATGGTGGTGTGCACCTGCAGTCCCAGCTACTCGGGAGGCAGGGGCAGGAGAATCACTTGAACCCCAGAGGCAGAGGTTGCAGTGAGCTGAGATCATGCCAGTGCACTCCAGCCTGCGCAATAGATTGAGACCCTGTCTCAAACAAAAACAAAAAATGAAACAAAAAGATACCCATACCCACTAGCACTCATTCTTCATTATACCTTTTATTTTTAGAAATAAATAATAGCATAGCATATATACTGATCTTCACCTTGCTCTTTTTACCAAAACATGCTTCTCAGAGATCTTTCCTTATTAGGATTCATAGTTTCCCTATTCTTTTTAATGGCTCCATGTTATTCCATTATATGGATAAACCATATATTTGACCAGTCTCTGATAAATGGACATTTAGGTTGTTTCCAGTCTTTGCTATCACAAACAATGCTGTAATAGATATCGTTATATATGATATTTTCTACACATTATGTATCTGTAGAATAAATCCCTGGAAATAGAATTCCTTGGTCAAAGGTCTTAGGTGTTTTAAATGTGGGTAGATTTTGACAACTGTCTTTCCTCTAAGGTTATACCAGTGTACGTGTCCACCAGCAACAAATAAGAGTATCTGTTTCTTCTCTTTCACTAGCACAATGTCATTTTTAAAGTCTCTGCTAATAGTGATAGGTATCTCATTGTAGATTTTAAAATTTGCATTCCTATTAAGAGTAAGGGGGAATATCTTTTTACATGTTTGCACTCTACTTGCATGTCTTTCTTAGAGCAAAAAGGAAATTAAGCCATCGTGCTCCAGTCTGGGCAGTAGTAGTAGTAGTTAAAGCACAGTAAATTGTTGTAGAGTTCTTTTACTTGCCCTTTTAGTTCTCAAACTTCCTCCTTCTCTGGCCCCACCTCCAACAATTTCTTCAACCATTTTATTCCCTTGGAAAATGCACTCGGGAAAGTATTTCTGTGAATTCTAAATGAACTCAAAAGCTTCCTAGCTTTAGGGGCAATGGGATATTAAGCCTTGCCTGAGGTATTATTATTCAATGTTTAAAAGCTTAAAAACCTAATTCAGTAACTTTAAAAGATGCTGAGAAATCTAGTCAGAGATTTAGAAACTAAAAATAACCTTTTGCTTTCCTACAAGAGGTTTAAGAATAAATTTTGGGAAACCACAAGAAACAGATGAACCAATTCCAAAAAAGGGAGCTGACAACTTTTCAAATGTAGTTGCAAGTTGCCAATACTTAATTTTCTGCTGAGGTTTGCGAGGAAGTTCACCAACTCCCAAAAGGATTATGGTAAATCCCAATTTTAGTAAATAGAGAAGGAAGGATGTTGTCTACTAAACAAATTCCTGGATAGGGACGGGAGTGGAAGATAGCAATTTTTGCAAGAAGAGTGTACGTCGCAAAGTGGCCCACATCAATGAACACAATCTTGGGCTCTGGATTTCTGACCTGCTTTGGAGCTCAGCTATAACTAGTGATTAAACAATTGGCATCCTAAACATGACAGGGCTCCAAGTGAATTAGGCCTGCCTCTGATAAATGGTACTGGTAACCATAACAATGGCTGGTAATCTTGGCTTCCATTCACATGTAAAAGTGAGATATTTAAAAGCTGACTGCAAGCTCTGAGCTTGGATGGGGCCTGCAAACTGGTGGACATCACTGGCGGATAATCTGGTTGGAGACCTAGCCATTGCATTTGGGGGAATGCCCAAAGTCAGTTAACTATAGGTCTTTTTTCAGAACCATTCAATACTTTTAAGAAAGAAATCCTCTAACCTCCTGTTTAGGAAGTAAAATGTCGCTGCTGTCAATCTGAAAGCTGCGCCAAAAAGAGGGTCTGGGGAGTTTCAGTTTTCAATCTAATACCTCACTCTTTACTGAGCCTGATGTTTCTAGGTCTGGAGACTCTCTGATTCAGTTTCTCTAGAAAATAAATTGATAGGACAGTGTCTAACTGGTCCTCATACAGACTGCCACTCAATGCTGCTATTCAACAGCATATTTCACATTTGCTTTCAGAGATACATGGTTATTCCAAATTACTGAGACTTACTTTGGGTTCTGCAGCAAGAATCAGAATGCTTCCTGATAGTATCTCCCTGCTGCAGGTACAGAGGTTTCATTTCATGATGTTGCTAAGTTGGTTTCCCTGGGGGCCTCTCTCTCTCTGCCTCTCTATAATCAGTCACCAAGTCTCTAGACATACCTCCTTAATAGCTCTCTTCATTCTCTTTCCTGATTCCCATTGTAATCACTTAATATAGGTCCTCATCATTTTTCTCCAGGTATACTAGAATAGTCTTTTAACTTGTGTAGCAGGCAGAATTTTAAGATACCCTCTAGGATTCCTGTCCCCAGGTTATTTAATCAATCATTAATTTAGATAATGCTATAAAAGGACTTTACAGATATAATTAGGTTACTAATCAGCTCACTTTAAGATAGGGAGATTACTGAGCGGGCCCAATGTAATCACTTGAACCCTTAAAAGCAGAAGAGGAAGGCAGAGAGATTCCAAGGAGAAATATGTAGAGGTCCACGTGCTAGGACCACAGAGAGGGCTCTAGTAGCTGACAGTCCAGCTGACAGCCAGGAATAAACAGGAACCTCAGATCTACAACTGCAAGGAACTGAGTTCTGCCAACAATCTTAGTGAGCTTGGAGGTGAATTCTTTTCCAAGCTTATCAACTAGAGCCCAGCCAGCCAACACTTTGATTTCTGCCTTGTAAAATCCAGAGCATTACTAGAAAACTAGTAACAGCCAACTTGGACTTCTTACTTATAGAAGGGTGAGATAATAAATGTGTGTTGTTTTAAGCTGCTAAATTTGTGGTAATTTGTTATGGCAGCGATAGAAAAATGTAACTTATCTCCCCACTTTGAGTCTTGCCCTTTTTGATCTAATCTCCCAACTGCTGCTAGAGCTAAAAAATACAATGTATTTTTACATTTAGAATACTGCTGTATTCTAAAAACTACAAATCTGATTAATCTGCTGCTTGTTAACACAAGTTATATTCTTAATATATTATCTATATATAATTTTATAAATAACATGGTGTGTCTGACTTTGGTTTTATGAATTGACTTTTGCTTTTAAATCTGATCAGTCACCTTTCTCAGTTGGTACTTTAAGTGGTCATCCATGTCCAATGGAGAAGAAATAATAGGGCATATCTAGAAATAGCTAGAAATTCAGTTATGAAGAGAATTATGATCATGTGAGAAAGAGAAGGTCAACAAAGACTGGTTACAAAAATGAGAAAGATTGAGAGGACTGGAAGTATTGAGAAAAATAAAATAGGCATTGTGCTTTTTGATATATGTGTGTGTGTATGTGTGCACTTATGTGTAAGCATGTGTGTGTGTGTATATATATATATAAAAATATGTAACACATATATTTTAAATGTATTTTTATAGAAAATGGCACATGCCCATGGGAAAAAAAATCAACCGTTACAGAAGAGTTCAGGCCAAGAGTCCAAAACTGGCAACTTATAGATAAATTCAATTAGTCAAAGGGCTTTACTGTACTCATACAGTATCAATTTACTATACTCATACAGCATTTTAAATTTATTTATTCATTTTGAGACAGGGTCTTGCTCTATCACCCAGGCTGGAGTGCAGTGGCATGATCACAGCTCATCGCAGCCTTGACCTCCTGGGCTCAGGTGATCCTCCTGTCTCAGCCTCCCGAATGGCTGGGACTGCAGGCGTGACCCACCATACCTGGCTCTTTTTTGGGTTTTTGTGGAGATAGAGTCTCGCTATGTTAACCAGTCTGGTCTCAAGCTCTTGGCCTCAAGTGATCTTTCCACCTTGGCTTTCCAAAGTGCTAGGATTACAGGTGTGAGCCACCATGGCTAGCCAGTATTTTTAAATTTCATTAATTTAATTTAATTTTAATTTAATTTTTGTTTTATTTTATTTCTGAGACAGGGTCTCATTCTGTCTCCCAGGCTGAAGTGCAGTGGCGCAATCATGGGTCACTGCAGCCTCGACCTCCAGGGGATCAGGTGATCCTCCCGCCTCAGTCTCCAAAGTAGCTAGGACTACAGGCATGCACCACCATGCCTGGCTAATTTATCTGTTTTTCGTAGAGATGGGGTTTTGCCATGTTGCCCAGAGGCTGGTCTTGAACTCCGGGCTCAAGAAATCTGTCCTCCTTGGCCTCCCAAAGTGCTGGAATTATAGGCATGAGCCACCATGCCCAGCCCAATATTTTATTTTTAAATCTGAATTTGAATGACTTCATGGGTTCCAAATCTGCCTGTTTGACATAGTCTCAGCCCATCTCATCCTTTTCTAGTTTTATAACTGACCTCATTCATTGATTTGTGATTCTTGTTTTGTTTTTAGTCAAATGAGTTTGTAATCTTGGCATAAAGTATAAAGTCCCTACTACCTCCACAAATCCTCAAGTTTTATGCCCTAGAGCAAGATTTCTCAACAGTGGTAATATAGACATTTTGAAATGGATAATTCTGTTTTGGGGGGTGCAATCCTGTTCACTGTAGGATTCTCAGCAGCATCCTGGATCTCTACCCACTAGATACTCCCTAGTCACATCCCTTACTTGAGACAATTTAAAATGTCTCCAGACACTACCACCCTAGGGGACCAAATTGCTCCCAATTGAAAACCACTGTCCAAGAGAAACCCGTGATAAATTTCTAAGGTATCCTTCTAGACAATTTCTATGTCAGTAATAGCAAGTTGTGCAAATAGTAAAGTTTGTGTCTCCATCCTTTTTTTTTAATAATTTATATCTACCTTTAACAATTTATCATAAGTATTATTCCTTGTTCTTACAAACAAATAAATGTGCTATATGCCATACTTTGAAACAGTGGAAAAGATTTTCACTATATGGAACTATCATAATTTATTTAAATCAACCATGTTCTCGGTCCCTTGCTCCCCCCACAAACCCCTGGATTTTTTTTCACCTGTGTGCATGGAAAAAGCTAGAGAAAGGAAACCTCTCTGACAAACTGATGAAATACAAGGATGAAGAGAGATTACCGGTGTATGGAGGCAGCAAGAGTTAAAGGGCTTTCTCTGCCAATGCTGCCGTTTGCTTTGTTGCTTTGCAATTTCTTTGTTTTGTTTTGTTTTGTTTGAGACAGGGTCTCACTCTGTTGCCCAGGCTGGAGTGCAGTGGTACAATCTCAGTTCACTGCAGCCTCAACCTCCCAGGTTCAAGTGATCCTCCCACCTCAGCCTCCTGAGTAGCCAGAACTATAGGAGTGTGCCACCTGGCTAATTTTTATTTTTTTATAGAGACAGGGTCTCCCTATGTTTCCTAGGCTGATCACTGAACTCCTGGGCTCATGCAATCTACCCACCCTGGCCTCTCAAAGTGTTGGGATTACAGGCATGAGCCACGGCACCCAGCCTGCAATCTCTTTCAAAAGCAAGGACTGGGCTACAAAACAGCAGACCACTTTTCCTGATAATCCTTGCTTCATGCTAAGAAAAGAGTTTACAAAGAACGGGGATTTGAGATCACACACGGAGAGACTTGAGTTGATAAAGATGATTGTGATGGCAAGGAAGGAAATCAAATGTACAGAGATTAGAAAGGAACCTGTAATGATAAGGGCAAAACAGTCACAAATATCTGACAGTCAACCTTTCCTTTTATTTCATTTCTAATCATGGACCTGATTATAGTTATCTTCCATTACTTGGGTGGTGATGCATTCAAACAGAACCAGCTCCCTTGCTGCACAGCATCATACTCCCCCACAGCGGGGCCAAGCAGATGGGGTCCAGAGGCATGCTCTGATGTTCTAAGAGTAAAATGTATTCCTGTTGCTAATAAGTGTCCCAGGCTTGGCAGGTCATAGGTTGCACCATCCTGTGACTCTGGTCTTTTTGTTGATGAATGGGACTCATGGAGAGTAAGATCTGGACAACCTGATCTCTTTTAGCAGATTTTATCAAATTCACTAAACATATAATTATGTCATTATGAAATAATATGGCTGTGATTTTATGCATAATTTTCTCATAACTCATCAGGATTTCATTAATAGTTCCAAAAGATGCCTCAGACCCTCCTGTAGAAAGAACCATGAAAAGTAATATAATACAAAATTTAAAAAAAAAGACAACTCATACCTTTTGGTGCAATTTTGTTTGGTTTGTTGCTTTGTGATCTCTTCCAAAGCAAGAATTGGGCTACAGAATAGCTGTCCACTTTTCCTGATTATTCTTTGCTTCATGGCAGTTAGACTACTCCATTCTCGAACAAATCTCAAAATCTGGCAGAAAATGAGATAATAAAAAGAGTTAACAGCTCACAGTCATCTTCCTTTGAAAGTGAGCCTATTTATAACATCAGAAAACTGCTATTTTGTTATGTCCCCCAAATAGGCTTTTGAGTTCCACAACCTAATGCTTTCTTCAATCTGACGCAATTTTCATATCTTTATTGTGAACTACCTACGGCATTCTCAAGAGATACTTTTTTTTTTCTTTTTGATAAGGTCTTGCTCTGTTGCCCAGGCTGGAGTGCAGTGGCATGATCACGGCTCACTGCAGCCTTGACCTCCAGCAGTCCTCCTGCTGCCTTAGTTTCCTAAGTAGCTGGGACTACAGGCACATGCCATCACACCTGGCTAGTTTTTCTATTTTCTGTAGAGACAGGGTCTCACTATGTTGCCCAGGCTGCTCTTAAACTCCTGGGCCCAAGTGATCCTCCTACCTCACCCTCCTTAAGTGTTGGCATTACAGCAGTGAGCCATCACACCCAGCCAAGAGATCTTTTTCAATCCAAAGCTTCTCTAAAGGCATGTTTCAGGACATGCAGTGTATGCCCTTAACACACATAGATCAACAGTGATAATATGCTTATTGAGACCAAAAAAAGGTCTGGAAGTACATATCCCAGCTGGGGTCAAGGCAAAACTAGGTGACAGAATGATAGTGCAACATCTGAGAATTGCTTTGTAAATGATGCCTAAGTTTTCACAGGAAAAGAAAATCAATAAATCTGGGACATTTTTAGTAGGGTTACCAGTCAAGTATATATAACTGGCTATTTTTTGGGACTCTGAGAATCAGGATTAGATTATTCCAAATAAATAGCTTACTGTTCCCTTTTCATTTAAAACAGGTATAGCTGACCTATGGGCAATGCTTCATTTCCACTCAAATGGTAAAAAAAATAATCACCATTTTCTTGTAAAAATGGCACACAGCATGCTGGGTTAGCCCCTGCGCATGATGACCCTTCTTGGCAGTGAAGGAAAATCAACCACAGATGAGTGTTAAGACCTCCCTGGCAGGAACTTGGCCTGGAGCTGCATGCTGGTGTTTCTGCTAATGAATCAAGAATCACCCAATAAGGTATTATCTCTGCTCTTGGAATTTGTCATTGTTAGAACTTAACCTTAGTAGAAAAAATGTGATTCTAGCAGATACAAATATCACAGTTGCTAATCCTGTGAATGAGAAATTAAATAATGTGAGGATGATTCTATCCACAGAAACAGCAACTGTAGGTGTGATCATTTGCCAAGGAAACAGATTTCACATATATTCTTAGCACCGGGTAATTAATAGGCACCACCTAGACTGAAGAAAATGCAACCAGTGATTTGACTCTATAATATGACACAAAGTGCTTTTTTAAACTTAAACTCAAAATGATCATTAAAATTATTAAAACAAGTTTATTTAAAGTAAATAAAGCCATTTTATTTAAAACTATTCTTACCAGTGAGCGATTTTGTTTCAGCTGAAAGCTTGCTGGTAAATCTTCCCAAAGGTCTAATTTTATATCCAAAGGAATGAAATTACAGCTCATCTGTTTTCCACCCTGATGATAGATTAGGAAGACACTAACAATCCATTTTTGTATAGGCACTAGAAACTATTTTAAATGAAAATAATTATATTTTGACGCAATATGCCTAGTCTCCTAAAAGAAAAACTGAGGTGACACATTCTAGACAAGGGTCCACCAAAATGGCTCCTCTGGAGAAACTGTGAGCCAAGAAGGGGAGGCAGGCTCTCTACCACACTGGGTGCTTCCACTGCCCATGCCTACCCCGAGGTTATTGCCTTCAGCCTGGAATGCTTTGTTTACTGCTGTGTCATACTCTTTTCTATTGACTAATCTTGGAAATACGTATCAAAACAATAAAATTATACACTGCAAATTAACATAGAAGAATATTATATCCTTGAAGTTAACAGTAGCACAACCATTCCCAAATTTGCAAATAAACTTCTTTATACTCACTGACAACATAAGTACCACGTCAAAGAAGGGTATCAAGGAATAGTCTGAATAACCTTCACCAAATGATAAGTCTGTCCATTGTTACAGGAACAAGGAAGTAAAGAGAAGGCAGAAAGATCAATTCTAGAGAAGTTACTTAAAAATTTGCTCCCCCAAAGCAATGTCACAGTATCAGTCAATGAGGACTGTCTGCCAATAGTACCACCTGGAGAGTAAGTGGAACTGCATTTAGGTCCCAACCATCGGTGCACAACATCCTGAAATCTTTTTTTTCCCTTTTTTTTTTTTGAGACAAGGTATCACTCTGTCACCCAGGCTGGAGTGCAACAGCGTGATCTCGGCTCACTGCAGCCTCAACCTCCTGGGCCCATGTGATCCTCCCACCTCAGCCTCCCAAGTAGCTGGAATTACAGGCACAAATTCCACCACACCTGACTAATTTTTTTCTATTTTTTGTAGAGACAGGGTTTCACCATGTTGCCCAGGCTGCTGGGCTCATGTGATCCTAACACCTTGAACTCCTGGGCTCAAGTGATTCTTCCACCTCAGCCTTCCAAAGTGCTAGGATTACAGGAATGAGCCACCATGCCCAGCCTCTGAAATCTTAAGGGTACAAAGTAACCACATACAGCGGTGCAGTAGAGGTATTTCCTTTATAAATGGGAAGAATCTCTCATACGAAAATCTACTTTATCAATAGTTGAACTCATATTCTCTCAGTTAAAAAAAAAAAAAAGTTACAGCTCCCACAATTACTTTAGAGAAAAACATACAAAAAGTATGCACTGATTAAAAATTTTGAGGCCAGGTGCAGTGGCTCACGCCTGTAATCCCAGCACTTTGGGAGGCCAAGGCGGGAGGATCACAAGGTCAGGAGCACGAAATGAGCCTGACCAACATGGTGAAACCCTGTCTCTACAAAAAATACAAAAATTAGCTGGGCGTGGTGGCACGTGCCTGTAATCCCAGCTACTCTGGAGGCTGAGGCAGGAGAACTGCTTGAACCCCGGAGGCAGAGGTTGCAGTGAGTCGAGATCCCGCCACTGCACTCCAGCCTGGGCAGCAGAGAGAGACTCCATCTCAGAAAAAAAAAAAAAAAATTGGTATGTAATTCTAAACCCTGATATAGACATGGGATTCTGGCTGAAATGAACAGTTCTAATACGACACAGGATGCTAAATGTCTGTTACTACTCTTCCTTTAAAGGGGTATCCTTTTAGGCCGTGAACTAGGAATTATTTTATTTTATTTTTATTTTTTTAGACAGAGTCTCACTCTGTTGCCCAGGCTGGAGTGCAGTGGCACAATCTTGGCTCACTGCAACCTGTACCTCCCGGGTTCAAGTGATTCTCCTGCCTCAGCCTCCCAAGTAGCTGGGATTACGGGTGCCTGCCATCACGCCCGGCTGATTTTTGTATTTTTAGTAGAGTCGGGGTTTCACCATATTGGTCAGGCTGGTCGCAAATTCCTCACCTCAGGTGATCCGCCTGCCTCGGCCTCCCAAAGAGTTGGGATTACACGCATGAGCCACTGTGCCCAGCCTTACTTCAGCTCTTTTAAGGTGAAAAGGAAAGCTTTCATTTCAGCTCTACTCTGGTTGTGAAAAGATATGTCAACAATTCATCTGCTCAGTGTCTTGTGTTTGGAAAATTATTTGGGTGATAACATTTTATGGTAAAGAGACATGTAAGTATTTAGAACAGTCATAAAACTATATTTGATACCATTAACAGAAATGTCAAGAAGAAGCAGGCTACTAGGCTGGCGGCAGAGCCTGAATACGGGTCAGCGAGGTGGTCGCTGTGGTTTGGTTTGGCAGCAGGTGCATTATACCCTCTATCAGGAGCCTGCAGTTCTCTGTCTGCACCCCAACAGGGATACAACACTGATCAGGTAATCCAAGAGGCAGAGCTTTCACTGTATAGAGTTAAAAAAGATTAAAGAATTTAAGAGCTTCTGGATTTCTGTGGTATGCTCTGCCTGGTGTTTGTCCTTTGGTTTTGTCTACCTTCAAGCCCCTCTTGGGACCATTTCTCTGTCCCTCTCCTGTGATGGTCTGAGAAAGAAGCATGGCCTAAAGCTCTCCCAACATGGGGGATGAGGGTGGCTCAGGCACTTAAACCTGCCTCAAGATGAATAAAGGAGTCACTGGTGCTCCCTGTAGCCTGGTTCACCATGTCAGAGGCTCCACATGGTAGATCAGGCTCCACACCTGTAAGAGGAGAATTGATTACTGCCTGGCTTGGTTCTTGGTGTCTCTCTCTCAGTTATTGTCCTATGCTAGAGGCTGCTTGGGGATGCTGGTATTCATGATCCTAGCCATCTCCTCCTAAGAGAAGATTATTACATGGTACACTATCTATCTATATCTATATTTGGTTTAGTAGAAAACCTGTAACGGAAAGTTTGGTCATCTCCAACATATTATCTTTTAAACATCGATATAATGGACCATGAGTTTTAAAAGTTTCAAATACTATCTTATTATACTTATAAAGATTAGAAATTTAAAACTTTAGGCCGGGTGCAGTGGCTCACATTTGTAATCCCAGCACTTTGGGAGGCCGAGGCAGGCAGATCACGAGGTCGGGAGTTCAAGACCAGCCTGGACAACACAGTGGAACCCTGTCTCTACTAAAAATAGAAAAATTAGCTGGGTGTGGTGGTGGGCGCTGCAATCCCAGCTACTCGGGAGGCTGAGGCAGGAGAATCGCTTGAACCTGGGAGGCGGAGGTTACAGTGAACCGAGATTGTGCCACTGCACTCCAACCTGGGTGACAGAGCTAGACTCCGTCTCAAAAAAAAAAAAAAAGAAATTTAAAATTTTAGACCAAATAAAAGTATTAATAATCTATCCAGGCCATAGATTCTCACTTTCAGAAAGTCGTGTTTTCATACCAATAGCAAGATACTGTTTGCCTTTTCCACTCTCATTCTTTCACAAACGTATGGTGACTTTTTCCAGTGGCTACATGAAATGCTGTCTCAACAAACTAACACAGAGACAGATACCGGAATCCCACTGTTTTCCATTAAGACTTTAGAGAAAATTGCTCAACATGTAAAACAATGACAATCTTCTCACTAAATATTTTTTTGACTTGGAAAATATAATTATTTTAAATAAAAAAAGTTATTTATATAAATATATAATGGGTTTATTTATCTTAAAATATGCATTTCCTCACTTAAAAATAATTGTTGGCCAAGCATGGTGGCTCACGCCTGTAATCCTAGCACCTTTAGGAGGCTGAGGTGGAAGACTGTTTGAACCCAGGAGTTTGAGACCAGTCTGGGCAACACAGCAAGACATTCTGTCTCAAAAAAAAAAAAAAAAAAAAAAAAGGGCCCTTTCTCTCTAAAAAAAAAAAACAACCAAACAAAAAAATGGCCAGGTGTGGTGGCTCACACCTGTAATCCCAGCACTTTGGGAGTCTGAGGTGGGCGGATCACAAGGTCAGGAGTTCGAGACCAGCCTAGCCAATATGGTGAAACCTCATCTCTACTAAAAATACAAAAATTAGCCAGGTGTGGTGGCAGGTGCCTGCAGTCTCAGCTACCTGGAGGCTGAGGCAGGAGAATCATTTGAACCCAGGAGGTGGAGGTTGCAGTGAGCTGAGATGGTGCCACTGCACTCCAGCCTGGGCAACAGGGTGAGAAAAAAAAAAAAATAGAAAAATGTAATTGTTAATTATTCACATTTAAGTGAATAAATGAAAAAAATTTTTTTTTTTTTTGAGACAGAGTGTCATTTTGCCGCCCAGGCTGGAGTGCAGTGGCACGATCTTGGCTCACTGCAACCTGTACCTTCCATGTTTACACGATTCTCCTGCCTCAGCCTCCCGAGTAGCTGGGATTAAAGACACTCGCTACCACACCCAGCTAATTTTCGTATTTTTAGTAGAGAGGGGTTTCGCCATGTTGGCCAGGCTGATCTCAAACTCCTGACCTCAGGTGATCCACCCACCTCAGCCTCTCCAAGTGCTGGGATTACAGGCGTGAGCCACCACACCCGACCATAAATGAATATTTTTGAGAAGCTCCATTTTAATTTCAAATATAGTAGACATCAATAGATATAACCTATATAAACAAAAGGTCTTTGGGGTTCTCAATAAATTTTAGGAGTGCAAAGAGGTCCTGAGTCTAAAAAGTTTGGGTACTACTAAGCTAGCCTATGGCAGGAATCAGCAATCATCTGACACAAGCTTCCTAGCATTTACTCAACATGAATGGGCAGGTCTAGGCTTCTGTAAAGACGCTGCTGCTCCTGCTGCTGCAAGTGATCAGTGCAGGATTAACATTTATGGAGAGTTCATGTAGGCCAGGCACTGTCCTAAGTGCTTTACAAGACTCAGCTCATTTTATCTTTGCAACAAATCCTGTCTGCATTTTATTTTTTATTATTTTAACAATTTTTAATTTTTAAGGGTACAGAGTAGGTTTATATACTTATGGGATGCATGAGATAATTTGATACTGGCATACAATGTGTAATAATCACATAAATGGGGTAAACCACATTTTACAGTTGAGGAAATTGAAGCACACAGCAGTTGAGTAATGTGTCCAAGATTACATACTAACAGATTTGAACTGAGGCAGTCTGGCCCTGAAGTCTATGTTCTTAAAGACTGTGTGGTTTTACCTCTCATTGTCTTTAGATTTAACACAGAAATTTGAGAATTAGCTTTAAGGAGGAAAATAACTAGATGCTTATCTCATTGTTAATAAAATTAAGTATCTCCACTGAAAAGTGAAAAAAGGAAGTCTTTTTTTATGTTTCAAGTTACAGACTCTGCATGACGCTTACCTTAGTATAGATGTGAATCCGGTCAGTATTCCTACTTGCACAAAACATTAAGGTGTCATACACTGGCAAAGTGTCTGAACTCTTCAACTGTTCTATTAAAGAAGACAAAAGAGAACCTGAAGGCTTATCTACTCTCTACCTAAAATAGCTTATTTAAATCATGTGTAGGTTAGAATGATGAAATAGCTATATCAAAAATATCAATATATTTAACAAAAAGTAATTGTCTAGCCTTGAAATAAAACTACCACAGTAGGCCATTGAAGAGCATATCGGCTTATATGGTAACCAATTGTTTTACATTTTTGCTAATGACCTAACAAGAAACAAACAGATTCAGAATTAGCTGAAAAAATACAAGTTAGGTAGGCATAAGGAAGAATTTCCACCAATAAGAGCTGTTATTGGTCTTGAAGTTTAGACTAATCTATTCCTTTTGCTAGAGTAGATTTGAGGCTGAATAAGCACCATTTTGATTATTAGCAGCAACATCGCTATATTGAGGGCCACTTAAATGCCTGATTCCCTGGAGCCTGGTGCCTGACATTCACAAAAGAAGATAAGTAGACAAGCTTCTTTTCTGATAATCTCTTCTTATTTAGCCCTTTCTTAGTCCTACTGTCCAATATATTTTGCAGGAGATACAGGATTATCAATGCAGGTCTAAATAATAATTAGAGTTAACATTTAGTGAGCACACACAATGTGCGAGGCACTGTTTTAGGTACATACAGTAATACCTTTCAGAAATAAATAGTGCATTTTACATAGGAAGAAACTGAGGCACGCTAACTTATGGTCACATGCCTAGTAAGAGGACATAAAACCTGCAAGCTGGCTCCAGAGTCTGTGCTCTTACCTTCTCTCACAGTTCCTCAGTGATCTTTTAAAGTACTTTCCCAGACCTAGAAGTCTATGATTTGTTTGCCATTCTACTTGGCAATGTCATCATACTATTATTTTTCTAATCAAGGCACTGACCACTTTACAAACCTGATTTATGAATTATTCCCTTATTTTGTAAATTGAAAAATGTACTTTAACATCTCTGAAACTGGCATGTCTTACAGTCAATAACAACGATGGCATTTTACAATCATTGCTGGCCATGTGGCAGTTGTAAAACAGTTGTCTTTGCCTTAGTATGCATAAGCTGAGTCATAGCTGTAATACTATTGTCACTTCTACACTACACATGAGGTATATGCATTGTTGTTACTATATGTATTGACTTTATTACCTTTAAAATGTCTTTAAATTTTTTCACTATGATTTGGTATTGAAATGAAAAGTTATCATATATACCATAAAACTTGGATACAGACCAGGAAAGCATAAACTTGATATGTGTATCACTGGAGGAATAACCAAAATATCTTATTTTCTTGTAAAGGAATAATGGAGTGCTTCATGGTACCAAAGGAAACGAGAGCTCTGCAAATAGAGGAAGATGTCTTACATTTGGTTACTGAGATGTTCAAAAGGGTTGCCTATTACATGCCAAAGAAAGCAACTGACAGCAGGAGAAATTGCCAAATCCCTCAGAGCACATGAAAGAAATGCCAAAGCAACAGAGGATGATGTGGCCTGGTCTGGGCTAACATTAAGGTATTGTGTCATAGCTTAATTGGCAGTTTTCTTTGAAGAACTATGCATTAATGCTTAAAGATCAGAAGCCATTCTTTGATAAAAATAACTGTAACAATTCCAAATCAGTTGATATTAATTCTTGATAGCTATCAGCTACATTAGGGAACATATTTTTCTTTTCAGTGTTGCCATGAAGTGTAAATTAATGATTTGAGACTATAGATAATGCACCTATGGTTATTCTTCCAAACTCCTGGAATTCCAGAGAGAACAAAACTACAGTTCTAGAGTAGTACATATCACTCTGGTTCTAAAAGAGCATATGTAGGTAGAATAAGCATTTAACATAGTGTGCTTCCTTTGTTTTCTGTTTGTTTTTCATTGAAATTCATGTTAGTGGAAAGATGTGAAGCATACCTCTTATGTGGAATTCTCAGCCCAATGATCTGAAAAGTCAAAAAAGGGAAACAGGAATAGGTAAGGGGTAAATGCTGGCATTGTCTGGAGTGAATGAGGCCAAAGCAAATTTCATTGGCAGAACAGAACTTCAAAGTGATTTCTTTTTTTTTTTTTTTTTTTTTTTTGAGACGGAGTCTCGCTCTGTCGCCCAGGCTGGAGTGCAGTGGCCGGATCTCAGCTCACTGCAAGCTCCGCCTCCTGGGTTCACGCCATTCTCCTGCCTCAGCCTCCCCAAAGTGATTTCTAAAAAGCATTTGTAAGTACAAGCTAACATGTTTTCATCAAGAGACCAACGTACAACTAACAAGCCAATATTTCCCTGCCATAGATGAAGAGATCCATAGCCCCGTTGATGACAATTGCCAGGTGTTGGTTCCTAGTCTGCTATTTAGTTCACTGAGCCATATGCTGTCCCATAACCAGAGTTTCATCAGCACTTGAGAGTTTCTCACAGTAAGATAAAGAAAACTAGAGACACCAAAGAGTATAACCCACCTGAGTCTACACTGTCTACTTAAAAGCTGTTAAAATGAACAGACCTAAACAGATCCATTCCAAGATATTCTTTGGGAAGACCTTGAGGAGTTAGAAGGAAGGCTGAGAGAAGAAGAAAGGAGGATGCCTTGAGCTCAGAAATTCTTAAATGAACATTTCATTTTAAAGCTATGAGTCAGACTCTAAATTGTATTAGTGTTTAATAGCAACTAACTTAGAAGAAAAACTTCAACAGTCTCATCCCAACTATTGGGTTTGTGTTAATAAGAATATCAACCTGTATGTTACTATGGTCACTAAATGAGTAACAAGGAAAATAACCCAAAAGTACTCAGTCTCTTGCCAGCTGGCCCATAAATGATAGTGAAGTATGACATACAGGCTGGTATTTGCTAACCATCACAGCTATAAATAATGAAAGGAATCAACCAAAAAGTAAATAAATCTGAAACACTGTATGGTTGGCTCCAAATGCAGTCATGATTCATACAGTCTTGACATCATGTTCCCTAAAAACATTTTCTTTAAAATACTTTTTAAAAAATATGCTAATTAAGTGCAACCATTTACAACAATTTTTGTGTAAAGGATTAATGATATGCTAAGTGTTAGTTAATTATCTGTCAGTCTTACTGTTTTGTCCAAAGCACCTCCCAAATATCAAAACAACACCCTTACTGTGTGAATGAGCTAGGCTTGGTTGAGGCTGGGCAACAGGCCTGGTGGCAGCACATGTAGCTATTTATCGGTTTTGCTCTATGTGTAATGTCTGAATGCCAACAGACATACTCAGCTCTTCCAGCCATCTGGTGTTTAAGTATGTAGTTACAAATGGTTGATATTTTTTAATATAAAAGAGAGTAAAAGGAACCTGGAACAAGGTAGTAATTACTAATCTAATAACAGTATTATGTGTGAAAGTATATGGTTATTACTTGGATGCTAGAAATGGAAACAAGACTTACCATTACCTTGCTGGGATGTAAGTCCATCTTCTTTCTCAATTTTTGATGTCTCTTCCTTGCTGTCAGCCAACTGGTCAGGTTCTGACTGTGCAAGGGCTTTTTTTTCACAGTCTGAGATAGTTTGAACCTTTTTGGAGGTGTCTTTCTGAGAATCATCCTCGTTTTTATCCTGGATATGGTTGAGGCTATCTATTTGCATAACTATTAAAATAAAAATTATTACAAAAATGTAATAATTTACATTTAAAAGTAAAAAGAATGTAACAGGTAGGTCTTATAGAAAGAAACAAAGTGAATAATGTTTATTCATATGTTCAAAACATTTATCAGGAGCCTACTATATGCCCAGTACTATTCTAGATGCTGAAGAGACAGCAGGAACAGGACAGAGAAATCCCTGCATTCTAGACTCCATTCTAAATGGCAGAGAATGACAATAAAATAAACAAATAGGTAAATAGTATATTTTCAGATAAAGACACAACTAAGGTTTTTTTTTTGTAAGAAGGTTTTGGAGAGCACTCCTATAGCAAAAGTCATGAGGACCAAGCTCTGAAAGGAGTCCCATTTGAGCTGAGAGCTGTTCATGGATCTAGGAAGCTTCGACTCGGGCCTATATTCTTGGTCTAAATATTCTAAATGTAACTGGAAGCCATTAAAGAGTTTTAGGCAAAGGAATAAAGGATCACTTTGGCTGCTGTGCACTGAAGGATCAGATTAATATGGAGACTGTTGAGGTCTGGGAGAAAGATAGTGGCTTTAGAGTAGGATGGTAGCAATAAAGATAAAGTGGTTGGAATCAAGATTTATTTGGAGGTTACCTGATGGGTTGAGTGTGGGAGGTGAGCAAGAGACCAAAGATACAGCCCAGGTTTTTAGCATGATGTAGTAAAGAACAGGGAGGAGAAGATTTGGGTATTAGATGTGGTAGCGGTAGAAATATAAATCTAATAATTATATTTTTATATATAGTAATATCACTGTTACATAGACTATCTATTTCTCTCTAATCAGACTTTCATATTCACAAAAGGTAGTTTTTATTTTTTTAAGTTGCTTGAGAGATTCCTTATTAAATCCCAGGTCTAGAAATTTTCATTGTTGCTCTTGGTATCACAAAGGAAAAATCAGAACTATAAAACCCATATTAAATTATGACTTTTGTTGCTAAATCATTCAACTTATACATTTAATGTGAACTGACATTATTTCATAGTCACAATAGAACTTATTTTTATTGCCTGTAGCAGTTGGGAATTGCATGGAATCATGCTAATTGTGACAGAGATATTACATGGAATAAGCATGTGATTCCAATTTAGTTCACAGACAACAGGTGCCCACATACAAATATAACCACCACCCACATGGCAGACTTGTCAATTTTGGTAGAAGCACCCAAAGTGAAAGAGGGAAGACTCAGCTCCTCCCTACATTTTCCTTCAAATCAAAATTCAGACAGAGAGAAGAGCAAGGCAGGAGGAAGGAACTGCAATATCAGAATTTATATCTTAGCTGAGTCTTTGTCAATGCCAATATTTTGAAGAATTAATGTATGATGCAAAATTAGATGTGTACAATTATTACAAATGATAAAATAAAATGTGTACTTCCAGTTTCCAAAACTGTCAGCTTGGCATTTTTATTACTATAAAAATGCTCTATAGAATTGGAAACAAGAATACGGACGTATGACAACCATGGGTATTAATAATCATTTCAGAAACTAAACATCAGAAAATGGTATCCCATGCTATAAAAACATACTTGAGGTATATTTATGATTTCTAACTTTAAAATAATATGTTTTAAAAAAGAATAAACTCAAAAAAGCCAGACATCAAATCGGTTCACAAATGAAGACTGATCCATAGAGCAATTTTGATGCTTTGAAAAGCAAAAACCATGGCACAATGTATACTGACTAGGCAAAGAAGCGACATTACATTATTTTGCTATTTAAACATAAAAATAATCCACAATTTCCTTAAAAACAAGTATTAGCTACAGAGGAGAGAAAATAGTAAGTCTATGAGTATAAGGCATATTTGCTACCATAGCAACAGAGCTTCTATTCCTGCCCACTGAATTCATATCCTGCTGACATTAATCAGAAATGTCCATTTGTGCCAAATTAATGCCATATCACAGACGTTTGGGGATATACATTCTTGACAGAACCAGGAGCTTTTCACATTCCACAAGGGATAAATTCATTCTTCACTATATGAAGCTCTTATTCCAATTTAAAAGCTAAAGTTGTGCTGAGTCACACTATCTGTGGATAACAGCAGTCTCTATAAGCACAGGTTATCTGAAGACACCACTAACAGCCCTTACCTCCATGGTCACCTTCTATATACTCACCAGCACTGCCTTGAGGATTCTCACACATTTCGCAATAAGGTAACACTGAATTATTGATATATGTGCAGAAACGACACTGCCAGCCCTCTACAGGAAAGGCTGGGGTGGCTGACTGGGCCTTGGCCTCCTGGACACTTTCCATGAGTGGAGTTCTGATTTCCCTGGACTGGGATGGTATCTCTTCCGAGGGACTGCAGTGGTCATCTGAGGTGGCCAATTTCAATCTTTTAGTTTCAGGTTCAACATCACTTTCATAATCGATGGTATCTCCTGCAGCTGTTTTTGTAGGGTCTGATGACACTACAGTATTTTCCTCCTGGAATCTCTTTGATTCATCACAGGAGGTCATCAACTGTCTTTTTTTAGGTTGTGGTAAAAAAAATGATCGAATATCATGCTGTTTTTCTTTTTCGAACTAGGAAAAGCAAACAGTAGTTATCAAAGTAAGAAGCAATCTAATATGTTCTTCTTACATAAAAGAGCTTAACAAAATATTTTAATTAACCATATTGCCTTATCCTTTAAATACCTTTTGGAAATGAATTCATATATACATACATATATATGTATGACTCTTCATATATACATACATATATATGTAAAACATATCCATGTACTTCCTGTGTCTTAACTTTTTTCTTAGCACTTATTGTGTGCCAAGCATTTTACATATATTAACTCATTTAATCCTCATGTCAGTTCTGTGAGGTCAATACTATTATTATTATCACATTTTGAAGGAGGAAACTGCAGCTTTAGAGAGGTAAGATAACTTGGTTAGAGCAGTTATATAATAAAAATATACTTAATACATTACCCTAAATGTATGTCAGGGGAAAAAAGGCAATTGTGTATTCAAATATTTCAGGACAATCAAGGACCTAAAAAAACGCTTTCACACCCAAGCTATAAACACAATGTTCATACATAATGTTATTCATATGAAAATGTTTTCTTGACCAAGAAGCATCTTGACCAGGAAGCTGTTAATTAGGCTGGGTGTGGTGGCTCATGCCCATAATCCTAGCACTTTGGGAGGCTGCGATGGCAGGATTGCCTGAGCCCAGGAGTTCAAGACTAGCTTGGGCAACATGGTGAAACCCTGTTGCTACAAAAAAAAAACCCAAAAAACCAAAAAAAACCCCAAAACAAAAATTAGCCAGGAGTGGTGGCGTGCACCTGTAGTCCCAGCTACTTGGGGAGCTGAGGTGGGAAGAATGCTGGAGCCTGAGAGGTTGAGGCTACAGTGAACTGTGACTGTGCCACTGCACTTCAGCTGAGGCAAGAGAGTGAGACCCTGGGGGGGAAAAAAAACAACAAAAAAACCTGTTAATTAGGACAGCTTCTTTAGTAGACACATTTTAATAATAACCTTGTTTTCAAGAAATGTATTTTTTTTTAAGAACAGCTATACCATTGCATGTTTTTCATCTTTTCAATGTGTGAATCTCAGTTTCCTATTACAGAAAGTAGGATACCTGTCTCCATGGTTTATTAGCTACAGTGAGGGTAAATTAAAGGATTTAGTTTTAGAGGTGCAGTTGGGAGCTATGTTAGAAACACGCTGTGGCCGAATATATTTTCAATGATGGTCACACCAATTCTTATGTCATTTCATATGCTCTTCTTACAATGTGACACTGACATGCCTCCATTGAGAGGTGGGATCTATGTTCTTCTTCCTTGAACCTGAGTAGACCTTTGTAACTGTCTCACCCAACAGAATGCAGTTAAAATAATGCTGTGTGACTTTTTTTTTTTTTTTTTTTTTTTGAGGCAGAGTTTTTCGCTCTTGTCGCCCAGGTTGGAGTACAATGGTGCAATCTTGGCTCACTGCAACCTCCGCCTCCCAGGTTCAAGCAATTCTCCTGCCTCAGCCTCCCAAAAGTAGCTGGGATTACAGGCGTTCACCACTACGCCCAGCTAATTTTTGTATTTTCAGTAGAGACGGGGTTTCATCATGTTGGCCCTCGTCTTGAACTCCTGACCTGAGGTGATTCACCCGCCCTGGGCCCCCAAAGTGCTGGGATTATAGGCGTGAGTCACCATGCCCAGCCGATGCTATGTGACTTCTGAGGCTAGGTCATTGAAAGTAATATGGCTTCAACTTGGCTGGCCCTCTGTCACTCCCTTTCTTTCTCTCTTGGGACACTTGCCTTGGGAACCTAGACACCATTGGTGTGAGGAAACCCAGGCCACATGGAGAAAGCCTGCAGTGTTCCAGTTGACAGCCCCAGAAAAGCTCCCAGGTGACAGCACCAATTGCCAGACACATGAGTGAACAAGCCTTCAGAGAAGTTATCAGCCCCTAGCGTGGGTGTCTTCCAGGAAAGGCCACAGTCATCATGGAGGAGACATGTCATCCCTGTTGTACCCTGGTTGAATCCTGCACCCATAGAAACTATAAGAAATAATACATGGCTATTGTCTTAAGACACTAAGTTTTGGAGCAATTTGTTATGCAGTAATAGATAACTAAGACAGACCCTGTAGATAATGATAGCAAAATACCATATATTATAAATGATATTTTACAAAGTGAATATTATCTGTACTTCTTAGTGGTACTGTATGAGAAAGAATTATACAATTCATAAAAACAGAAAGATTAGTGGTTACCAGAGGCTGGAGGGGAAGGGCAAATGGAGAGTGATTGCTAAATAATTATAGACTCTCTGGGGTAATGGAAAATTTTTGGAAATACTGGTGGTGGGTGCACAACACTGTGAATGTAATGCCACTAACTGTACACTTAAAAATGGTTAAAATGGCAAATTTTATGTTACCACAGTATAAAAATTAAAAAAAAAAAAAAAAAAAAAAAAAAAAAAGGAAGCGAAAAAATAAGGAAGGAAAATTTAGGCTGTTCCCTTATTTGTAAAATTAAAACATGTTATCGGCCGGGCGCAGTGGCTCAAGCCTGTAATCCCAGCACTTTGGGAGGCCAAGACGGGCGGATCACGAGGTCAGGAGATCGAGACCATCCTGGCTAACACGGTGAAACCCCGTCTCTACTAAAAAATACAAAAAAAACTAGCCGGGCGAGGTGGCGGGCGCCTGTAGTCCCAGCTACTCGGGAGGCTGAGGCAGTAGAATGGCGTAAACCTGGTAGGTGGAGCTTGTAGTGAGCTGAGATCCGGCCACTGCACTCCAGTCCGGGCGACAGAGCAAGACTCCATCTCAAAAAAAAAAAACAAAAAAAAATGTTATCATAGGGAAAAAAACTCTCCCCTACCCCACTACTCCAAATAATGTAGAACTCTTATTTTGCATGGCTAATTTATACATTCTCAAATACTATAAAAAGTTATCTAATTAGTTGTGAAATATACAGAATTCAGATAAATATAAAGAATGAAATCATTAACCACGAGATATGATTTTTAAAACAATGCATAAGGGAAATTAAAGAAAGGGTCGGTCAGACGTAGTGGCTCATGCTTGTAATCCCAGCACTTTGGGAAGCTGAGGCGGGCGGATCACGAGGTCAGGAGTTCGAGACCAGCCTGGCCAACATGATGAAACCCTGTCTCTACTAATAATACAAAAATTAGCTGGGTGTGGTGGCATGCACCGGTAGTCCCAGCTACATGGGAGACTGAGGCAGAAGAATCGCTTGAACCTGGGAGGTGGAGGTTGCATAAGCCAACACTGCACCACTGCACTCCAGCCTGGGTGACAGAGTGAGACTCCATGTCAAAAAAAAAAAAAAAAAAAAAAAAAAAAGGGTGGAGGAAAGCAAAGAGATTAATAGACTGATGAAGTTGGTGTTTTAAAAAAAAGGTAACAGGCTGAGTGCAGTGGCTCATGCCTGTAGTCCAGTTCATTGGGAAGCCAAGACAGGAGGATTGTTTGATACAAGGAGTTCAAGACCAGCCTTGACAACATAGCAAGATCCTGTCTCTACAAACAACAGAAAAATTAGCCAGGTGTGGTGGCGTGTGCCTGTAGTCCTAGCTACTTAGGAGGCTGAGGAAGGAGGATTGCTTGAGTCCAGGAGTCCCAGTCTAGGCAATATGGCAAGATCCTATCTCTTAAAAACAAAAAAGGTAACAAAGAAACAAATAGAATTAAACATTTAAAGAAAATATTCTATTCTATACAATAAAACTGCAAAGAGAGCTTGCAGAATTTTGAAAATACTAGCAAATGTTCAGCAAACATGAACAAATTCTATCAGCTATTTCTAGTTAAACCATACTGTATTTCCAAGAGAGGTAAACTTTCTGTCCTTGCCTATCTAGAAATGAGTTGATTTTGTCCTCATCCTTATTCAGTAGTTTTGCTGGGCATATGATTCTCCTCGAATCCTTCCTTTCTGAGACAGGGTCTTGCTGTGTCACCCAGGTTGGAGGGCAGTGGTGCAATTACAGCTCACTGGAGTCTTGACCTCCTGGATTCAAGTGATCCTCCTGCCTCAGCCTCCCAACTAGCTGGGACTACAGGAGCATGCCACCATGCCTGGTTAATTTTTGTATTTTTTGTAGAGGCTGAGTTTCAACATGTTGCCCAGGCTGGTCTTGAACTGCTGAGCTCAAGTAATCCACCTGTCTTGGCCTCCCAAAGTGGTGTAATTACAGGCATGAGCCACCCACCATGCCTGACCTCTCAAATCCTTAAAGGCATTGTTCTGTTTCTTCCAACATCTGTTGATGCTGAAGATGTTGTTTCTTGGTAGGCTGCACCTTTTTGCTTTCTTTTAGGGCTCTTCAGGAACTTTTATTTCTGGTGTTTTAAAATTTCACAGTGATCTACCTCTATATAATCTATATTCATGTGCCTTTAAAAATTCTGCTCAGCACCGAAGATACCTTATTTTGAATACTACTATCTTTAGCTCTTGAAAATTTTTATTATTCTTTGATAGTTCCTTTCTGTTAATTTTCTCTTTTCTCTTTTCCTGGCATTCCTATTAGTAGAATGTTAGACTTATACATTTATGTCTCATCTTTTACTATATTTTCCTTCTTTTTGTCTTTTTACCCTGTAAACTCTTAGTTTTCCTCTACTTATCTTTCAACCCTTATTATTTTAGTTTGGCAGTTATATTTTTACCATCTAAAAGTTCCTTGTTATTCTCTATTTTTTTTTAACCATATTCTCATTTTATTTTTATAGGCAATATAATTTCAAATCTGAAACTACTACTTAAGAGTTTTTTTTTAATTATCTTCAGGATCAATCTGTGTATTAGTTTACTTTTGCTTACCTTTTTCATGCTATAGATTTTCTCTTCAAATGTCTAATGACCCTTGATTGTCCCTTCCTTGAGGGATGAATGGGGAATAGGAGGGTTCCTGAGAACTCAGGACATATGGGGCTATCAGCAAGATCTGATGGGACATGCTGATTGAACATGAGGGATGAGGAAGATGCAGGGGCCTAGAGTAATCCTCAGACTCCTAGATTTTTGACTTATAACATGGTAGGGATGATATTTTCAGTTACTGCAATAGAAAATACAGAAAGATAAATAGGTTCATTAGAAGACCAAAAAACAAGAGATAAGGAAACAAGTTCACTTTTAGAAATGTATGAGAACTAGTGGTACTGGGGTAGAGGATTCCAGGAAGCAGGTTTGGAGTCCATGAGAGAGTCAACTGAGGCCAGGCATGGTGGCTCATGCCTGTAATCCCAGCACTTTGGGAGGGTGAGGTGGGCGAATCACTTGAGGTCAGGAGTTCCAGACCAGCCTAGCCAACATGGTGAAACCCCAGCTCTACAAAAAATACAAAAAGTAGCTGCGCATGGTGCGCACGCCTGTAATTCCAGCTTCTTGGGAGGCTGAGGCATGATAATCACTTGAACCCGGGAAGCAGAGGTTGCAGGGAGCCAAGTGGTGCCACTGAACTCCAGCCTGGGTGACAGAGAGAGACTCTGTCTCCAAAAAAAAAAAAAAAAAAAAAAAAAGAGAGAGAGAATTGGATGTAGGTATTGGAGAACAATCATGGACATGCAGGTGGATAAAATCATAAAAGTGGATGTCATGCCACATAGAGGTAGTTCACAAAGAAAAGGTAAAAAGGACAGAAAACAAGGGAACAAAATTAATGGTCGATTGAGTAAAAGATATCCAGAAAAAAACTCAAAGCAAAAAATCAGAAGAGTGATGGCTTTAGTGTGTGTTTTGGTTTCCCATTCATTATAGTAGATGCTCAGTAGGTACTTTCTTTTTTAATTTTTTATTTTTTTAAAGAGATGGGGTCTCAGTGTTACCCAGATGGGGCTCAAACTCCTAGGGCACAAGCAATCCTCCTGCCTCAGCATCCTAAGTAGCTGGGACCTACAGGCGTACCACTGCACCTGGCTTTCAGTAGGTACTTCCTTTTTTTTTTTTTTTTGAGACAATCTTGCTCTGTCGCCCAGGCTGGAGTGCATTGGCGTGAGCTCACTACAAGCTCTGTCTCCTGGGTTCACGCCATTCTCCTGCCTCAGCCTCCCGAGTAGCTGGGACTACAGTCGCTCGCCACTACGCCTGGCTAATTTTTTGTATTTTTAGTAGAGACAGGTTTTACCGTGTTAGCCAGGATGGTCTCCATCTCCTGACCTCATGATCTGCCCACCTCGGCCTCCCAAAGTGCTCAGCAGGTACTTTCTTTCAATCAGATTAACTTGTGTCCTTCCGTCCTGGGAAGTTTTCTTAAATTATTTTTTTCTTCCTCTATCTTATCTTTCTAGACCTCCTATTAAGAAAAAAGTTTCTGAACAGATTGTTTAATTTTCTTCACTTTTTCTATATCTTTGTTCTACTTCTGGGTAATTTCTTCATTATCCTTCTTTCTTTCCTTATTTAATTATTAATTTCTGGTATTAAAGTTTTAAGCTCTAAGAGCTTGTATTCTCTGATTTTTCCTTTTTCTTATTCTTGTTTCATGAGCACAATATTTTTACTTCTCTGTGGCTACTGATGGTAGTTTTTTGTTTTGTTTTTACATTTTCTTCAGCTCATTACATTGTCTCTGTTGCTTTTGTTTCTCATTCTTGGCTTGGATGTTTGTTTTGGTTTCTGTTTTTCACATGAGAGGTTATCCTCAGTGCCTGGTGGCCTTTTGTTATCAACTGATATTTAATAAGATGCTAAAATGCCATCAGGAGTTCCACATGGGAGACTTCACTGTAGCATCATCACCGACTCCTTTATGATCTCCTTCAGTCTCCACAAGTTTTTGCTTGGTCTAGTCAGTTTCTCCACAGACTCCACAGACGACACAATGTTAGCTACCACCCACGGAGCTGGTCAGAGAAAGGTGCTAAAGAGACCAGGTGCGGTGGCTCACGCCTGTAATCCCAGCACTTTGGGAGGCCAAGGTGGGTGGATCACGAGGTCAGGATTTAAAGATCAGCTTGGCCAAGATGGTGAAACCCCGTCTCTACTAAAAATACAAAAATTAGCTGTGCGTGGTGTCGCGTGCCTGTAATCCCAGCTACTTGGGAGGCTGAGGCAGGGAACCCAGCAGGCAGAGGTTGCAGCGAGCCGAGATTGCGCCACTGCACTCCAGCCTGGGCGACAGAGTGAGACTCCATCTAAAAAACAAACAAACAAACAAACAAAAACTTACCATTAATTAAGGAATCTTTCTTAATCTGTTTGTTTTCAATTTAATGCCTTAACCATAACCTCAACCACCTCTCTTTCTATACTTAAAAAAATTTCTTTTTTCTCTCTGAAGCAGGGTCTCACTACAGTAGTGCGATCACAGCTCACTGCAGCCTTAGCCTTCTGGGCTCAAGAGATCCTCTTGCCTCAGTCTCCTGAGTAGCTGGGACTATAGGTGCATGTTGCCATGCCTGGTTAACTTTTGTTGTTGTTGTTGTTTAGACAAGGGTCTCCCTATGTTGCCTGGGCTGGTCTTGAACTCCTGGGCTCAAGCGATCCTTCTGCCTTAGCCTCCCAAAGTGCTGGAATTAAAAGCATGAGCCACCATGCCTGGCCTTAAATTTTTTTTTCTTAAGAAGAGCAAATAAAACAAACTGATGTCAGCATAGCTATATATATAAAATGTGTAATAGTCCACTGTCATCTATACTGAATAATGTTTAAAAAATACTTGAATCTTTTGTCCCATTCTATATTTTAAAGAATCTGTTTCTTTAATGACTTATATCTCCATTTTCCCACCAAAAAAACCCAAAAAACAAAAAAACAATTGCAACATTTGTTAAAACAAAAGAAACCTTCCCAACAACAAAACAGAACAAAGAAGGCTGAGTGTGGTGGCTCATGCCTGTAATCCCAGCACTTTGGGAGGCCAAGGCAGGCAGATCACTTGATCTGGTCAAACAGATCAAACCAGCCTGGACAACATGTCAAAACCCCATCTCTACTAAAAACACAAAAATTAGCCAGGTGTGAGGGCTCACGCCTGTAATCTCAGCACATTGAGAGGCCAAGGTGGCCAGATCACTTGAGGTCAGGAGTTCGAAACCAGCCTGGCCAACACAGTGAAACCCGGTCTCTACTAAAAATACAAAAAAATTAGTCATGCATGGTGGTGGGTGCTTGTAATCCCAGCTACTTGGGAGGCTGAGGCACGAGAATCACTTGACTCCAGGAAGTGGAGGTTACAATGAGCTGAGATTGCGCCACTGCCCTCCAGCCTAGATGACAGAGCATACTCCATCTCAAAAATAAACAAACAAAACAACTAAAGAAACCTCCGCCCCAAAAAAAGAATTCTCAGGGCCTTCATATACCAGCTTTACAGCTGATCTTCTTAACTAAGCTATTTAATTAAGCTATTTTAAAAATAACTTATTTTACTATTTAAGCAATGACTTATTTTGGGAAAATAGCATTTGAGAATTCTCATTATGTGCTGAAGGCAGGTTGAGAGGTAAGGTTAGTAGTGACTGACAGTATGAGAAATTGATGCATACTTCTGCCATTATGGTAGTTTATGAACAGTGCATGGGAGTAATCAGTATAGGTGATGTTCTAAAATAGAACATTACACTTAAGTAATAAAATTAAGGCTTTAGTACATAAAATCCAGAAAACAAGGGAAAAGGTAGAAAGGAAATTATTTTAATAATATTGTGAACCAAAAGATACTCTTAAGAATACAATGTTAGCAAAAGGAGAGGACAAGATTAGCTATGGCTAATGTTATGATGGCTAAACTGAACAATGATGAATGCTGTCACAGGAAGTAAACCTTACAAGTTAGGGTCCTGGCCACAGGGCTGCCATAAGCTGGAAGGCCTAAAAGGAGTAAGGATTTCCTACTAGGTAATCAGTGAGAAACCTGATCCATGTCATCAGTTGTGCTTTCTGATCGTAGCCTCTGGGCAATCAGCAGGAAGTTGACTGATGAGGTCTCTTTGACATTTAGCAGCTATGACTAACAGAAAAACAAGTGAGAAAATCTCTTTGATATATTCTAAAGATAATTATACCTGCTGGATGAAAACAAAGAGGGGCTCCTGGTTTACTGAAAATGATTTTTTGCTTTGTTTTTTTGAGACAGAATCTCACTCTGTTGCCCAGGCTGGAGTGAAATGGCACAATCTTGGCTCACTGCAACCTCCACCTCCCTGGTTCAAGTGATTCTTGTGCCTCAGTCTCCTGAGCAGCTGGGACTACAAGCATGTGCCACCATGCCTGGCTAGTTTTTTGTATTTTTAGCAGAGACAGAGGCCGGGTGCTGTGGCTTACACCGTAATCCCAGCACTTCAGGAGGCTGAGGTGGGCGGATCACCTGAGGTTGGCAGTTTGAGACCAGCCTGACCAACATGGAGAAAACCCATCTCTACTAAAAATACAAATATAGCTGGGCATGGTGGCACATGCCTGTAATCCCAGCTACTCGGGAGGCTGAGGCAGGAGAATCACTTGAACCTGGGAGGTGGAGGTTGCGGTGAGCCAAGATCGCATCATTGCACTCCAGCCTGGGCAACAAGATTGAAACTCCGTCTAAAAACAACAACAACAACAACAACAACAACAACAACAACAACAACAACAAAAAACGAAAAGAAACAGGGTTTCACCATGTTGGGCAGGCTGGTCTTGAACTCCTGAGCTCAGGCAATTCACCTACCTCGGCCTCCCAAAATGCTTGAATTATAGGTGCCAGGCCTGAATATGAGTTCTGAATTTGGAGTCTATAGGCTTCTCACAAGACCCTGGATGGTCTTCTGTGAGCTTGGGAAGCCCCTGAAATTGTCATTTTTCTGCATTGTGTGTGTTTTGTGGGGAGCAGTTCTTTATTGTCCCCATAGTTTCAAAAATTCAGGACCCACCAAAGGCTGGGTTTAAGAGAGTAGAATAAAACATCTGGGGCCGGGCACGGTGGCTCGCGCCTGTAATCCCAGCACTTTGGGAGGCCAAGGCGGGAGGATCAAGAGGTCAGGAGATCGAGACCATCCTGGCTAACATGGTGAAACCCTGTCTCTACTAAAAATACCAAAAATTAGCCGGGCGTGGTGGCGGGCGCCTGTAGTCCCAGCTACTCGGGAGGCTGAGGCAGGAGAATGGCGTGAACCCGGGAGGCAGAGCTTGCAGTGAGCCAGGATCACGTCACTGCACTCCAGCCTGGGCGACAGAGCCAGACTCTGTCTCAAAAAAAAAAAAATCTGAAGATGCACTTGTGGTTTTAATAGCCCTCTTTCTTTTGTTTTCTTCTTTTTGTTTTTGTTTTTGTTTTTTTGAGACAGAGTCTCACTCTGTTGCTCAGGCTGGAGTACAATGGTGTGATCTCGGCTCACCGCAACTTCCGCCTCCCAGGTTCAAGCCATTCTTCTGCCTCTGCCTCCCAAGTAGCTGGGATTACAGGTGCCCGCCACCATGCCCCGCTAATTTTTTGCATTTTTAGTAGAGACAGGGTTTCACCATGTTGGCCAGGCTGGTCTCGAACTCCTGACCTCAGGTGATCCGCCTGCCTCGGCCTCCCAAAGTGCTGGGCTTACAGGCGTGAGTCATCACACCAGCCCTAATAGCTTCATTTCTTTCCTTAATTTTCTGCACATAAAGAGGGATTGATAATTTATATGTGAATATACACATGCATGGTGACACCCTTTTTAAGGAGAAGCAAATACATGAACTCTCTTACATAATTCATGAGAATCCCTCTGGCCTCTTTGAAATAATAATTTTTACAAACTGAAGAATGCCAGCACAGAGTGCTGTGCAGGCACAAAATGTGCTAGCTGAGCTCATCTGTCTGTCACTGTAACTGGAGTTTGGATAATTTCTCATAAGACTGCAAATGACAAGTAGGGTCACACAATCAAAAAAGAGGGAAACTGTTGATAAGGTAAGTAGAAAAAGCACATGGATTTGAATGGCTAGGAAATTACTATACTGGCAGGACCCAAAGGTCACATAGGTCAGTTTAAAACAAAACACATTATCCTTGATTTTTTTTTTTTGAGATGGAGTTTTGCTCTTGTTGCCCAGGCTGGAGTGCAATGGAACGATCTTAGCTCACTGCAACCTCCGCCTGTCAGGTTCAAGCAATTCTCCTGCCTCAGCCTCCCGAGTAGCTGGGATTACAGGCACCTGCCACCACGCCCGGCTAATTTTTTGTATTTTTAGTAGACATGAGGTTTCACCATGTTGGCCAGGTTGGTCTCAAACTCCTGACCTCAGGTGAACCACCCACCTCAGCCTCCCAAAGTGCTGGGACTATAGGCATGAGCCACCGCGCCTGGCCATCCTTGATGTTTTAAGACAGAGACATATCACCATCAACTCATGGAGACTCAAGCAGGTATTGGGAACATGTGTGGTTTATAAAAGAAAAAGGTGACCTTAAATAAGATACTAATTTGTAGATACAGATATCAAATATAAATATCTGTAAGATGCTTCTAATGACTCTTCTTTGTCCTTTTTTGTTAATTTTTCATAAAGTGTTCTCTTTTAGTAGAGCTGGCAACACTGCTACAGCTGTTAGTAGATTCACTGACTAAAGAATTTGGGGAAAAGGTAGTAAGAAATAACTGCAAACAGAATGCTTTCCAAAAAAATGCATATTTTCCAAAAATGTTAGATTCATCAATAACATGACTCCCTGCTCCTTAGAGGAGGAAGAGTGATCTAAGCCTATGGTAATTTTTATCACAAAACTTATGAGGAAAATATAATTACAATAACATGCCCATGTCATAAGGAAAGTGGAAGATAGAAGAACATATTCCTCTCTTCAGTTATACAGCTGAAACTCAGTTATTGGGTTCCTGTCTTTTGTTCAATATTGTTTTTGAAAAACAAAAGAAAAATACTGCTTTTGGTGAGAAGTACTGGGAATACAAACTGCAAAATGCTTAAGATGGCAAAAATGAACGTTTTTATCTGGAAAGTTCAGAGTCCTAATCTATTTGCCCTGTTTTTCACCATAGCAAACTACTGGTCTTTACAGACAAATCCCCTGGCCATGATGATAGGATTAAAAGTCAGTTATTAGAACTGAAGGAGAGGGGAAAAAAAAATCTAGTAAAACTCATAAAAAATAAAGCACTTCAAAGCTTGGTGCTATTCCAGGGAAGCACAGGCTACCAACAAAAGCACTGATGTCAGGTTTAATAGACTTTGATCAAAGGGCAGCTCTGGTAGGAACCATTACTGCCTCATGTCATTTGGCCCCTGTTCCTGAAAAAATTAATAAACCTGTTTTACAAATGGGTGATTGGGACATCATGCTGGTCTCTTGAACCATAGAGGATTGATGATTGGAACTGGAACTAAACAGCCCTCATGAGCATTTGTAAACAAGTCAACAAGAGTCTGTTTTCAAAGGAGATAGAGTGACACAAGTAGGGTTTTAATCATCTAACTGAAAAAATAGATTTAAATTATTCTAAGAAAGAAATGACTGTTTTTTTTTTTTCAGATTTTCCAAAATGTTTATTCCCATACAGCTGAATAAAATACTGACAATATCCACTCTTAGGCACAACTAGTGTTTCCCTGCAGGTAGACAGAAAACAAAACACACAAAATAAAACACATTTTGATTTTTTTAAAAAACCCAAAGTAGTAAAAAATAAAATGCTACTACTACTTATTATTTTTTTTTTTAGAGACATGGTCTTAGCCAGGTGCGGTGTCCCATGAAGTGGGAGGTTAGACTCCTGTACATATCTCTAGGAAAGAGGCTGAATGCAGGTGGATGAGCAGCAACAGCCTGCAGGCCCCACTTCCACGGCAACTCACTTCCATGACACCTCTAAAATTCCAGTCAGCTACCAGACGCGGCACTGCATCTCCCTAAGAAGGAGGTCCTGAGGGGAGGGGCTGGTCGCCATGTTTGCTGTTTGCACCTTAGCCGTTCCAGTCTTCCCGCTTTTGGACAGTCCAAGCGGAATGGAGTGTGGAGGGTAGAAGGGATCCCCCAGCACAGCACAGCTGCTCTACCAAAACGTGGCCAGACTGCTTTTTTTAAGTGACTCCCCAAACCCATTCCTCCTCACTGGACAGAACCTCCCAACCGGGTCACCAGCTACCTCATTCAGGAGCCTCTGGACCAGTAACAGGCCTGTACCTTCCTGGGAGGAAGCTCCAGAGGGCGGGATAAGCTGCCATCTTTGCGTTTCGCGGACTTCGCTGGTGATACCTCTAGGTACTGGAAAATCCGAGGTGACTAGGGACTGGAGGGGCCCTCAGCATACTTCAGTAGCCCTACGGAAAACTGGCCAGACTGTTACATGGGTGCCCATTCCCATATCTGCTCATTGGGTAGGTCTTCCAAGCCTGGGGCTCTAGCCATCCCCCACCAGAGCTATGCAGCCAGTAGATGCTGAGCCAGTAGCTGCTCAGCAACTCCCTGTACAGAGCCTCCAGGCCCAAAAGTATAAAAGCCCTGGGAGACAACATAGGCAATACCATTCTGGACAAAGGAATGGGCAAAGTTCTCATGACAACACCAAAAGCAATCTTAACAAAAGCAAAAGTTGACAAGTGGGATCTAATTAAACTTAAGAGCTTCTGCACAGCAAAATAAACTATCAACAGAGTAAACAGACAACTTACAGAAAGGAATAAAGTATTTGAAAATTATGCACCTGACAAAGGTCTAATATCCAGCATCTATACGAAACTTAAACAAATTTACAAGAGAAAAACAAAAACTTCCATTAAAAAGTGGGTGAAGGGCCGGGCGCGGTGGCTCAAGCCTGTAATCCCAGCACTTTGGGAGGCCGAGACGGGCGGATCACGAGGTCAGGAGATCGAGACCATCCTGGCTGACATGGTGAAACCCCGTCTCTACTTTAAAAATACAAAAAACTAGCCGGGCGAGGTGGTGGGTGCCTATAGTCCCAGCTACTCGGGAGGCTGAGGCAGGAGAATGGCGTAAACCCGGGAGGCGGAGCTTGCAGTGAGCTGAGATCCGGCCACTGCACTCCAGCCTGGGCGGCAGAGCAAGACTCTGTCTCAACAACAACACCACCAAAAAAAAAAAAAAAAAAAAAAGTGGGTGAAGGGCCCAGTGTGGTGGCTCATAGCTATAATCTCAGCACTATGGGAGGCAGAGATGGGTGGATCACCTGAGGTCAGTAATTTGAGACTAGCCTGGCCAAAATTGTGAAACCCTATCTTTACAAACAATACAAAAATTAGCTGAGCATGGTGGCATGTACCTGTAGTACCAGCTACTTGGGAGGTTGAGGCATGAGATTACTTGAACCTGGGAGCCGGAAGCTGCAGTAAGCCAAGATTGTACTACCGCACTCCAGCCTGGGTGACAGAGCGAGACTCTGTCTCACCACCACCACCACCAACAAAAAAGTGGGCAAAGGAAATGAACAGACACTTCTCAAAAGAAGACATACATGCAGCCAACAAGTATATGAAGAAAAGTTCAATATTACTGATCACTAGAGAAATGCAAATCAAAACCACAGTGAGATACCATCTCACACTAGTCAGAATGGCTATTATTAAAAAGCGAAAAGAATAACAGATGTGGGCAAGGTTGCAGAGAAAAGGGAACACATACACTGTTGGTGGGAGTGTAAAATAGTTCAACCATTGTGGAAAGCAGTATGGCAGTTCTTCAAAGGGCTAAAAGTAGAAGAACTATCATTCGACCCAGCAATCCCATTACTGGTTATATACTCAGAGGAATAGAAATCATTCTACCATAAAGACACATGCACAGGAATGTTCACTGTAGCACTATTCACAATAGCAAAGACATGGAATCAACAGACATGCATGTTGATGACAGGCTAAATAAAGAAAATGTGGTACTTATACATCATGGAATACCATGTAGCCATAAAAAAGAATGATATGTCTTTTATGGGAACATGGATGGAGCTGGAGGCTATTATCCTTAGCAAACTAATGCAAGAACAGAAAACCAAATACCACATGTTCTCACTTATAAATGTGATATGGTTTGGCTGTGTCCCCACCCAAATCTCAATTTGAATTGCATCTCACAGAATTCCCACATATTGTGGGAGGGACCTAGGGGAATGTAATTGAATCATGGGGGCCAGTCTTTCCTGTGCTAGTCTAGTGATAGCAAGTGAGTCTCATGAGATCTGATGGGTTTATCATGGGTTTCCGCTTTTGCTTCCTTCTCATTTTCTCTTGCCGCTGCCATATAAGAAGTGCCTTTCGCTGCCTGCCGTGATTCTGAGGCCTCCCCAGTCATGTGGAACGTTAAGTCAAATTAAACCTCTTTTTCTTCCCAGTCTCAAGTATGCCTTTATCAGCAGCACGAAAACGGACTAATACAGTAAACCAGTACCAGTAGAGTGGGGTGTTGCTGACAAGATACCTGAAAATGTGGAAGTGACTTTGGAACTGGGTAACAGGTAGAGACTGGAACAGTTTGAAGGGCTTAGAAAAAGACAAGAAAATGTGGGAAAGTTTAGAACTTCCTAGAGACTTGTTGAATGGCTGTGCCCAAAATGCTGATAGCAATATGGACAATAAAATCCAGGCTGAGGTGGTCTCAGATGGGGATGAGGAATTTGTTGGGAATTGGAGCAAAGGCGACTCTTGTTATGTTTTAGCAGAGACTGGTGGCATTTTGCCCCTACCCTAGAGATTTATGGAACTTTCAACTTGAGAGAGATGATTTAGGGTATCTGGCAGAAGAAATTTCTAAGGAGCAAAGCATTCAAGAGGTGACTTGGGTGCTGTTAAAGGCATTCAGTTTTATAAGGGAAGCAGAGTATAGAAGTTTGGAAAATTTGCAGCCTGACTATGTGACAGAAAACAAAACTTTTTGGGAGAAATTCAAGCCAGCTGCAGAAATTTGCATAAGTAGCAAGGAGCCTAATGTTAATTCCCAAAACCATGGGGAAAATGTCTCTAGGGCATGTCACAGACCTTCATGGTAGCCCCTCCCATCACAGGTCAGGGGGCCCAGGAGGAAAAAGTGGTTTCATGGGCCAGGTCCAGGGTCCCTGTGCTGTGTGCATCCTAGGGACTTGGTTCCCTGTATCCCAGCTGCTCCGGCCATGGCTGAAAGGGGCCAATGTACAGCTTGGGGTGTGGCTTCAGAGGATGGAAGCCCCAAGCCTTGGCAGCTTCCATGTGGTGTTGAGCCTGTGGGTGCACAGAAGTCAAGAATTGAAGTTTGGGAACTTCCACCTGGATTTCAGAAGATGTATGGAAACAACTGGATGCCTATGCAAAAGTTTGCTATAGGGGTGAGGCCCTCTTGGAGAGCCTCTGCTAGGGTAGTGTGGAAGGGAAATGTGGGGTTGGAGCCTTCACACAGGGTCCCTACTAGGGCACTGCCTAGTGGAGCTGTGAAAAGAGGGCCACCGTCCTCCAGACCCCAGAATGGTAGATCCACTGACAGCTTGCACCATGCTCCTGGAGAAGCCGTAGACACTCAATGCCAGCTTGTGAAAGCAGCCGTGAGGGAAGCTGTACCCTACAAAGCCACAGGGGCAGAGCTGCCCAAAGCCATTGGAACTTACCTTTTGTATCAGTGTGACCTGGATATGAGACCTGGAGTTGAAAGAGATCTTTTTGGAGCTTTAAAATTTGACTGCCTCACTGGATTTCAGACTTGCATGGGCCCTGTATCCCCTTCGTTTAGGCCAACTTCTCCCATTTGGAACAGCTATATTTAACCTGTACCCCCACTGTATCTAGGAAGTACCTAACTTGCTTCTGATTTTACAGGCTCATTGGCAGAAGGGACTTCCCTTGTCTCAGATGAGACTTCGGACTGTGGACTTCTGGGTTAATACTGAAATGAATTAAGATGTTGGGGGACTTTTGGGAAGGCATATTAGTTTTGAAATGTGAGGACATAAGATTTGGAGGGGGCCAGGGGCGGAATGATATAGTTTGGCTGTGTCTCCACCCAAATCTCAACTTGAATTGTATCTCCCAGAATTCCCATGTGTCGTAGGCGGGACACAGCAGGAGGTAATTGAATCATGGGGGCTGGTCTTTCCTGTGCTATTCTTGTGATAGTGAATAAGTCTCATGAGATCTGATGGTTTTATCAGGGGTTTCCACTTTTGCTTCCTTCTCATTTTCTCTTGCCACCACCATGTAAGAAGTGCCTTTCACCTCCTGCCATGATTCTGAGGCCTCCTCAGCCTTGTGGAACTGTGATTCCAATTAAACCTCTTTTTCCGCTGGACACGGTGGCTTACACCTGTAATCCCAGCACTTTGGGAGGCTGAGGTGGGCAGATCACGAGGTCAGGAGTTCGAGGCCAGCCTGGCCAACATGGTGAAACCCCGTCTTTACTAAAAATACAAAAATTAGCTGGGCATGGCGGTGCGCGCCTGTAGTCCCAGCTTCTTGGGAGTCTGGGGCAGGAGATTGCTTGAAGCCAGGAGGCGGAGGTTGCATTGAGCCTAGATCGTGCCACTACGCTCCAGCCTGGCAACAGAGCAGGACTCCGTCTCAAAAAAACAAAAGAAACAAAAAAACCCCTTTTTCTTCCCAGTCTTGGGTATGTCTTTATCAGCAGCATGAAAATGGACTAATACAAAATCGGAGCTACATAATGAGAACTTACGAACACAAAGAAGGAAACAACAGATACTAGGGTCTACTTGAGGGGGGATATTGCGTGAAGGAGAGGAACAGAAAAGATAACTATTGGGTACTGCGCTTAATACCTGGGTGATGAAATAATATGTATAACAAACCCCTGTGACACATGTTTACCTATGTAACACACCTTCCTATGTGCCCCCATAGAAAAAAATCCCATGACATCAAAAGTAGTATAGCTAATGTCTTTGGGAATGGCTGTCTCTTCCAATAATGACAATGAGAATTTATAGCAAAATATCATATAACATATAGAGTATTAGAATGTAACTCAGGGAGTTACATTAATCCACTTATGTCTAGTGTGTACCTATGTACCATCATTTCTCTTTAAGCTCTAAAGCTGAGCTCCAAATGACTCTTGGACAACAGCTGAGGTTCAGAGACACCTCAAACTCAAGATGTCCTGAGTGAACCCTTCACCTCTGTCCTTAAGCCAGCTCCTCTTCTACCACCACAATCTTTCGGCTCTTCACTCCTCATCCAAATTAACTATAAAGTCCTCTGCATGGAATCTCCAGTTTTAGACTAAACTGGATCTCTTTCCACTGTTTGAATTTGTCCTCTCCTTATCTACCTGCATGCTGTTGGCTGTGGTGTTTTCCTTAAGTGCCTCCTTCAATCCCTTCTACTCTTTCCACACTGCTATTAGATAGGATTCCACTCAGGTCTCATGTTATTGATTCTACTGCTGAAATGTCTGGCATTTTTCGCCTCTCTATTGTCACTACTACTGTTAGGAATTTAGGGTGGTTATAGCGCCTCAAATCCCCTCTAGGAATCCTTGACAAAGGAGTTTTATATATACTAATAGCCTCATGAATAAAAAGGAACTGGCTTTATTAATAGACCTGTAAGTGCCTGATAGCACCAAAGTAAAATTCTGGTAAAAGGAATACTGAAGAACCCAGCTAGAACCCAAGGTCAAAACTAGACTTCCTAACTTGTCAGCACAGATCTAGCAGCAGAAGAGGTGGTAGGGCCTGCCAACACAGGCTTGTTTGCTGTGCTCACTCACAGTGGAGGCAGAAAGCAAAGGAGAAGCATGTCTCCTGGGGGAACAGCAACTCACCTACTTTGAACTGTGACCCAATCAAGTTCTCAGGCTCTAAAAAATCAGGGGGAGAAAGCCTGGACAGGCAGTGGGGAGAGAGAGGTCCCTTCACCATAGACTGAAACTAGATGAGAGACTATACTATGCTTAACAATGGAGATACAGACACATTCTGAGAAATGTGTCTTTAGGTGATTGTGCAGTTGTGCCAACATCACAGAGTGTACTTCACAAACCTAGATGGTATAGCATACTACACACCTAGACTACCTGGCATAGCCTATTACTCCTAGACTACAAACCTGTACAGCAGTTACAGTACTGAATACTACAGGAAACTGTATCACATGGTGAGTATTTGTGTATCTAAACATAGAAAGGGTAATGCACTGTGCTACCATATTACTATGGCTACAACCTCACCAGGTGATAGGAACTTTTCAGTTCCATTATAACCTTGTGAGACTTCCATTGTATGTGATCGTAGTTGACCAAAACATCATTATGTGGTGTATGACTGTAATCCATTCCCCAAGTAGCACTGCCTCCAAGAACTTCTGTCTGTTCACTCTTCCATTTGTTTCCACACTACCATTAGGGTTACCTTTTGAAGACATAAATCTGATCATGTTATTTATCTGCTTAAAAACCTCTCATGACACTACATACCGCCAGAATCAGGTCTCACTTTTTGGCATGGCAAGTGTGAATTCCTCTCCAACTGGTTACTGCCAAAGTTTTAGGCTTCCTCTCCTTCAACTCACTTCCCATAAGCCCTAAGCTCACATATTTGTGCAGATTTCACATTCTCAGAACAATTAATATTTGTTCATATCTCTGTGCTTTCTGGCATGTTTTTGGTGTTCCCTCTGCCTGAAATTGGACCTACTGCCTTTGAATTCATCCTTCAAAATTCAGTTCAGATATTTCCTAAGGGAAACTTTCTCAAATGCTCCAAGTAGTTATTTATTCTGTCCTGTGTTCCTAGGGCCTGACTTACATGTCTCTATTTTCATATTTATCATATTGCATTAAAATGATTTGTTTACAATTGTTGTTTTCCACTAAAAAGTAAACTCCACAGGAAAGTTAACTATTTTCCTTATCTTTGCATTCTCAAAATTTAGCATATAGTCTTTTAAAAAAAATAACAGCTGTGGATGGGCGTGGTGGCTCACACCTGTAATCCCAGCTACTCGGGAGGCTGAGGCAGGAGAATCATTTGAACCTGGGAGGCGGAAGTTGCAGTGAGCCAAGATCATGCCACTGCACTCCAGCCTGGGCAAGAGTGAGACTCAGTGTTGAAAAAAATAAAACAAAAAACAGCTTTATTGAGATGTAATCCATATACCATAAAATTCATCCTTTTAAAGTGTCCAGTTCAATGATTTTAGTATATTCAGACTTTATTAATTGTAGAACATTTTCTTTTTTCTTTTTTTTTTCTTTGAGACAGAGTCTCGCTCTGTCGCCCAGGTTGGAGTACAGTGGCGTGATCTGGGCTTACTGCAACCTCCGCCTCCTGGGTTCACACCATTCTCCTGCCTCAGCCTCCCGAGCAGCTGGGACTACAAGCACCCGCTGCCACACCTAGCTAATTTTTTTGTATTTTTAGTAGAGATGGGATTTCACCATGTTGGCCAGGCTGGTCTTGGTATCCTGACCTGGTGATCTCCCTGCCTCGGCCTCCCAAGGTGCTGGGATTACAGGCGTGAGCCACCGCGTCCGGCCATAGGATATTTTCATTACCCTTAGAAAGAAACCCTATATTCATTAGGCAATGTTAAATAAAATGTATGTGAAGCCATTGTTTTAGTCTGAGCTCCTACACTAGGACCCAAAAGACCAGAGCAAACCAGGATGGAGTAACACATGCTAGGTGCCACTTAATCAAACTGAACTTAAAAACAGGGCAGTTTAAAAAAAACAAAACAACACACACACACACACACACACACACACACACACACACACCCCAGGAGATTCACAGCAATCAAAAGGGGCCCAGTCAACCTGAACCAGCATGATGAGGAAGTCCTCTCTGCTTTACCCCTACAAGGAAAATAACTTTTAAACCATTAATCTGGCTTTTCTTCCTTGTTTCTGCTTTCTTTTCTGTTCCCTGTTTCTCCTTTTCTGCCTATAAAACTCACCCACTCTGCTCTGCTCAGCTTAGTGAAGCATAATTCTAGTTCATAAATGGGATGCTGCCCAATTCATGACTTGCTAATAAAAGCCAGTCAGGGCCAGGTGCAGTGGCTAACACCTATAATCCCAACAGTTTGAAAGGTTCAGGCAGGCGGATTGCTTGAGCTGAGGAATTTGATACCAGCCTGAGCAACATAAGGAGACCTCCATCTCTACAAAAAATAAAAAATTAACCTGGCATGGTGGCATGATGATAGTCCTGGCTACTTGGGAGGCTGAGGCAGGAGGATCACTGGAGCCCAGGATTTTGAGGATGCAGTGAACTATGACCTCTCCACTGAACAATCCTGGGCAACAGAGTGAGAGTCTGTCTCTTAAAAACAAAAACAACCCTCCTCAAACAAAAAAACCCAATCAGATATTTAAAAGTCAATTCGTTAAAATATTGTTCTTTTGTTTTTTTTGTTTTTGAGACAGGGTCTTACTCTGTCACCCAGGCTGGAGTGCAGTGGAGAAATCATGGCTCACTACAGACTCGACCTGGGCTCTGGTGATCCTCTCACCTCAGCTTCCTGAGTAGCTGGGACTACAGGTATGTGCCACCACGCCCATCTAATTTTTGTATTTTTTGTAAAGACAGGGTTTTGCCATGTTTTTCAGGCTAAATTCTGTTCTTTGACAGCAGTCACTGTCCATCCTCTCCTTGAATCTCTTAGCAAGTACTTGTCTACTTTGTGTCTCTACAGATTTGCCTATTCCGGCTAATCTGAATAAAAAGAGCTATACAAGAAGTGGCCTGTCCTGCTTCTTTCACTTAACAAATTTTCAGGGTTCATCCATGTCATCCATGGTATAGTATGTGTCTTTTTGTTTGTTTGTTTTTGAGACAGCATCTCACTCTGTTGCCCAGGCTGGAGTGCAGTGGTGCAAACTCAGCTCACTGCAACCTTTGCCTCCCGGGTTCAAGTAGTTCTCCTGCCTCAGCCTCCCAAGTAGCTGGGATTACAGGCGCACGCCCAGCGAATTTTGTAATTTTAGTAGAGAAGGGGTTTCTCCCTGTTGGTCAGGCTGGCCTTGAACTCCCGACCTCAGGTGATCCACCTGCCTCAGTCTCCTAAAGTGCTGGGATTACAAGCGTGAGTCACCAGGCCCAGCGCATGTATACTTTTTAAAGCCAAATAATATTCCACTGTATGTGTCAGAGGCATTTGAACGAGAACAACTCCATCTTGAATAGGGGCAGGGTAAAATGAGGCTGAGACCTGCTGGGTTGCATTTCAAGGATGTTAGGCATTCTTAGTCATAGGATGAGACAGGAGCCTGGCAGGACTGGTTTCACAACACACAAGTCTTTTCCCAAAGACCCTGCTGATAAAACAGGATGCAATAAAGAAGCCAGCCAAGACCCACCAAAACCAAGATGGTAATGAAAGAGACCTCTGGTCATCCTCACAGCTCATTATATGCTAATTATAATGCGTTCGCATGCTAAAAGATATTCCCACCAGCACCAAAAGAGTTTACAAATGCCACGGAAACATCTGGAAGTTACTCTATATGGTCTAAAAAGGGGAGGAACCTTCAGTTCCAGGAACTTGCAACCCTGGAAAACTCATGACTAATCCATCCCTTGTTTGGCATATAATCAAGAAATACCATAAGTACACTCAGTCAAGCAGCCCATGCCACAGCTCTGCCTATAGAGTAGCCATTCTTTAGTTTCTTTACTTCTCTAATAAACATCATTTCACTTTACTTTGTAGACTCACCCTGAATTCCTTCTTGCATGAGATCCAATAACCTTCTCTCTTAAGGTCTGGATTGAGACCCCTTTCTGGTAACATAGGGATTAACCACACTTTATTTACCCATTCATCAATTTATAAACATCTGGACTGGTCCTACTTTTTTTGGCTACTATTAATCATGCTGCCATAATGTCCACGTCCAAATTTTTGGGTAGACAGATGTTCTCAATTCCCTTGGAAGTACAATTGCTGGGTCATATGGTAACTCTATGTCTAACATGTTGAGGAACTCCCAGATGGTTTTACAAAATGGTTGCATCATTTTACATTCCTACCAACAATATATGAGTCTTCTAATTTCTCTACATCATAGACAATACTTGTCTTTTTTATTTTAGTCATCCTAGTGGGTGTGACGTGGTATCTCATTGTGGTTTTGACTTGTATTTCATATAATCTTAATAAATGTTTATATAATGAATGATTTTTGAATGTCCTGTATGTGGCTTACATCCTAGAAACCTGGCTAAACCAAATTGAAGTTTTTCAATGTTGTATTCATTCCACACACATTTGTTGAAGTCCCACGATATGTTAACTCTAATGCACCTAGTATAGAGTGGCAAAGTTATGAGAACAGACTTTGGAGCAGAAAGGTCTGGCACTTTCTGCCCCAGCTGTGCCACTTATTGGCTGTATGACCTTGGGCAGATTATGTAACCTTTCTCAGATTTAGTGAGGCAAGTTAATAGTATCTTCCTCATGATGCTGCTCTGAAGGTTAAATAAGATCATGAGCCTGGAGTGGTCCTCAGGTCTGTAATCCCAACATTTTGGGAGGCTGAGGTGGGAGGATTGCTTGAGCCTAGGAGTTCGAGACCAGCCTGGAGAACATGGTGAGATTCCCATCTTTATTTAAATAAGTTTATTTTTAAAAGAAAGATCCTGAATATTAAGGGCTTAGCACAATGGCTGCAAGAAATAACAACTCAATAGATGTTAGTCATTATTATTGAGTGTATTAAAGTCATAAAAGTAAATAAGACAAATGTCTAATAATAACATAATGTTATGTAAGCTATTGAGACAAGTGAGGTAAAAAGGCTCCTTGGAGAATCTCCAACCTGCCTGGGCACTGGGAGGATGGGGTGGAGCCTTGGGGAGTTAGCACCCATTGCAGGAAGGAGGAGCCTGGCCTCTCCTGTTCCTGGGTGGTAACAGGGGATTCAATCCATGAAACGCGAAGCCTGCTCGCAGGACTCTCACTTTGCTGAGAGTCCCTGTTTCCCTTTTTTCCCTTTTCACACAATAAATGCTGCCCTTCTCACCCTACAATGTATCCACATGCCTAAATTATCCTGGTCATGTGACAAGAACTACGACAGAGACATTTGTGTGTCTCTCTCTGTAACCATGAGGCTACTCTCATGTCCTTATTAATTAGGCTGTTATGCAGACTAATTATATAATAACTACAAAGTTCTTCGAATTCCTAAAATATATATTAAATAAATATTTAAGATGTGTTACCCTAAGAAACCAGTTCTTTACCATATTCAGAAAGAAGAGATTTTGGACAAGAGGGACTTAGATTTCACGAATGCCACAGCTCCTGTGGTCAACTTTCTTTTTGCTGTTACCATTTATTCAATTGGACAATATGCAGGAAAAAAAGGTTATTTTTTGTATATGTGAGACATTTTTAATTTGTACTTTTTACCACAACAAAGCAAACATTTCATACAATGTTGGCATTTAATAAAAAATGCGGTTTCTTTTTGAATTTTGAGAACTTTGTTTTGTCTTTGTTTTTGAGACAGGGTCTCACTCTGTTGCCCAGTCTGGAGTACAGTGGTACAATCATCCTCCTGAGTTTGAGTGATCCTCCCACCTCAGACTCCTAAGTGGCTGGGACTACACGTGTGTACCACCATGCCCAGCTAATTTTCTTATTTTTTTAAATTTATTTTTACAGAGACAAGGTGTAGCCATGTTGCCCAGGCAGGTCTCAAACACCTGGGCTCAAGGGAGACTTGGCCTCCCAAAGTGCTTGGATTACGGGCAAGAGCCACCAAGCTCTGGCCTGAGGGCATATTTTTAAATTTAATAATAATTCTGAAGAGCTCTCCTAACTACATACAATTTTTTGCAGCAGACAAGCAACCATTCTACTCATTTTTAATGCAAATGTAAGTGTTTGAAATGTAAATTTCCTTTGGGTAAAGGATGATCTAGAAGCCCTTGAGGCAGCAGGCCAGGGAACTTAAGGATGATTGTGATGGAGAAAAGGCAAGCCAAAGAGGCTCGGACAGAAGCAGGGTGAGGAAAGCAGGCAAATGGGGAGAGGCTAATGAAGGCAAGGAACGCTAGGACACATTGAACTAAGAGCACACAAAACAACTGGCAAAGGAAAGCAGAGACTGTAGAGTGGGCTGATGCAAGAGGTAGCAAGAAATGACTGGAAGTAGTCGTTCTGGCTGTATTTGTGAATTTCCTAGAGATTCATCTCAAAATGTAAAGATAACTACTGTATGAAGTAAGGAAATAGAAGTAGCTCTGGCTCATTGAGATTAAAAGAAGAGAGGCTGAGCAGAAAGCAGACATGTCCTAACCACAAGCAGAACTCATTACCCACACTATATTAGAGTACTTTTTTTTTTTTTTTTTGCTCACCTATGAATCATTTATGTACCAAGTTTCTCTTAGGATACTTTATAGTTTATATATAATGGATGAAAGGGGGCTTAGAAGCCACCTAGTAACCTAGGGACTCAAATGGCTAGATATATAATGTTGCTGATTATTGGAGAAAGGAGCAAAAGGGGATAAGAAAAGACCCTAAAGAGGTTAAGGGAAGGGCCCCAATTTCCCACAGCTAGAGCTAGAGGAAGAGATACTTGTTAGATGATGGTAGCAAAATGAAAACCAGAGACAGAAGGAGGCTCCCTATTTGAATACTCCACTCAGCTTGCTTTATTCAGAAACAGCCTTTCGTTGCTTAGAAATAACATACACTAATATTATCCATGCCATTCTCCCGCCTGGAGATGACCTACACTATCACTCAATGGAAGCCACTGTAGGGAAATCAAAACACCTCAAAGCCAAAATAGTACTTAGAAGTCAGACACATTCAGAAGTAGAAGAAGGGAAGAAGCAGTGGAAATTGGACTGACCACATCTTAGGCAGTGACCCTGGTGATGGATTCCAAGGCAGAACTGCTTACTTATGGGACAGCCAACTGGGCTGTGCAAAAGTATCTTTCCTTGTGGTGATGGAATTTTTTCTTTTTACTTGAGTTGGACTTCAATTTGAGTTTCATTTGGGTTAATAAATAGTGTAATTTCTTAAAAAATGTAAATACATCTAGCATGGGTAAAGAATTGTCACTCATACATTTGTGTGGATTAGTTTCATTTAAGGTATTATTCAAATGCTTGAATAATATATATTCAAGTGTATATATACACTATATGTGTACTATATATACTTGAATATATTATTGAATATTATATAGTCAAGTATATATTGAATATATTACTCAATAATAATATAAGTATAAAATAAGTATATATTGAATATATTGAATATATTATTGACTTGGGTGCAGTGGGGCGATCTCGGCTCACTGCAAGCTCCGCCTCCCAGGATTACGCCATTCTCCTGCCTCAGCCTCCGGAGTAGCTGGGACTACAGGCGCCCGTCACCTCGCTGGGCTAGTTTTTTGTATTTTTTTAGCAGAGACGGGGTTTCACTGTGTTAGCCAGGATGGTCTCGATCTCCTGACCTCGTTATCCGCCCATCTCGGCCTCCCAAAGTCCTGGGTTTACAGGCTTGAGCCACGGCGCCCGGCCAATTGAACATTTCTTAAACTGCATGAAGCTGGGAGGGTATAGACAGAGTGGTGAGAGGGCACACCCACCTAAAGTCAATCAAAGCACAGTTCACATGCTGGCCATATAACAAATAAATACCAACAAAGCAAAATGAACCAAAACAAACAAAAGATCCCTACATTCTAGGATTCCAATTCACATCAAACTGCATTTGTATAAAGACAAGTATTGGAAAACATATAAGACAACACTGAACCATGAAAGATATACCTAACTCAAGAAAGTAAAATTTGGTATGGGTGATTTTTTAAAATTGTGTACAGAAATATATATTTTCTTCAGATAAACTTTTAAAAACAATAAACATATACATATGTAGGAAGATTTATTTCAAATTCTTAATACCTATCTTAGAAATGAACTGGTAAAAATAGTTTGATAGGAAGTTTTAGAGAAAGAACAGCCACAAATCATAGGTTTATTTATATATTTTAAAAATAGCTAGGATTTCTATTCACTTTATTGTAGACCAGAATATAATATAATAAGCATTGTTGAAAGAAAACTTGGTTGGGCGCGGTGGCTCATGCCTGTAATCCTAGCACTTTGGGAGGCCGAGGTGGGCAGATTGCCTGAGCTCAGGAGTTGGAGACCAGCCTGGGCAACAGGGTGAAACCCCGTCTTTACTAAAATACAAAAAATTAGCCAGGCATGGCGGCATGTGCTTGTTGTCTCAGCTACTTGGGAGGCTGAGGCAAGAGAATTGCTTGAACCCGGCAGGCGGAGTTTGCAGTGAGCCGAGATTGTGCCACTGCACTCCAGCCTGGCGACTGAGTAAGACTCCATCTCCAAAAAGAAAAAAAAAGAAAAAAGAAAACTCGTTTTTTAAACGCGATTATAAATGATCTATTTTTTAGCAATATTTCACAGAATTATATTCTAATATTCTAGAAAAAAAATTGTACTAGACCTCCAAATAAGATAATTAAAAATTAATACGATTCCACATAATGTATTTTTATGAAATTAAACTTCACATTAAATTTTAAATTTTGTATTATCAGAAAAAATGTAAATATTAATTTTATTCCTATAATTTCTGATCAGTTCTTTGAAAAATTAAAATTAAACTCTCTGTAACTCTGACACCATATTACCCCAAAAAGACTAGAAGGCCAAGAGTGGTGGCAGTTCATGCTTCCAATCTCTGTGTTTTGGGATGCAGAGGTGGGAGGATTGCTTGAGGCCAGAAGTTTGAGACCAGCCTGAGCCATGTAGTGAGACTCTGTCTCTACGAAACATAAAAAATTAGCCAGTCATAGTAACACATGCCTGTGGTCCTAGCTACTTGGGAGGCTGAGATGGGAGAATCTCTTGAGTCCAGGACTTTGAAGCTGCAGTGAGCTATAATCATGCCACTGGACTCCAGCCTGGGTGATAGGCAGAGAGCCTGTCTTTTAAAAAAATAAGAATTAAAAAAAAAAAAAAAAAAGGCTAGGAAACAGCAGACATTATAAATTACAAATTTCTCTAATATATTATTTCTTACTAAATTTATAAATAATCTCTAAATAGCATTTGTTAGAGGTGAGACTGGGGGATTTTTACATATAGAAATGTATAATGAATACAACAAAAATCTATGTATCCACCATTGAAAATTTACAAATATTAATATTGTACTTCTGATCTTTTTATAAAATAAAAGAAATAAAACATTTTTGCTGAAGCTGCTATCACACTTTTATTGTTCCCCACATCCATTCTCCTCTACCAGAGGTAACAAATTTTATAAATTTGATATATATTCTTCCAATGTGTGTTTATGTTTTACTACATATGTGTACTCATAAATATAGACTATACTGTGTGTGTGCCATGTGTTTTTAAAGCAACTTTGTGGCCGGGCGCGGTGGCTCAAGCCTATAATCCCAGCACTTTGGGAGGCCGAGATGGGCGGATCACGAGGTCAGGAGATCGAGACCATCCTGGCTAACACGGTGAAACCCCGTCTCTACTAAAAAATACAAAAAAAAAACTAGCCGGGCGAGGTGGCGGGCGCCTGTAGTCCCAGCTACTCGGGAGGCTGAGGCAGGAGAATGACGTGAACCCGGGAGGCGGAGCTTGCAGTGAGCTGAGATCCGGCCACTGCACTCCAGCCTGGGCGACAGAGCGAGACTCCGTCTCAAAAAAAAAAAAAAAAAAAAAAAGCAACTTTGTGTTTTCAAGATCTCATCATGTTGATACATATAAATATAACTCATTTACTTTAACTTCTAAATAGCATTTTACAAGATATGACAATCTACATATCCATTCTTCTATTGATGGGCATTTTGGTTGTTTCCATTTTTTGCATTCTAAAAAATGACACAATAAAGATCTTTGTGCATGTATCCTTATATATGCGTGAGAAAATATTCTGTACATTGAAAAGAGCCTAGAGGCAATGACAGCCCAGAGGAACAACAAAAAAATCCTAATTTCTAAATATCACTCCACAGTAAAGGGAATAAGTGCTCCTTAAAGAAATGGGCCAATTCCAGGTCTGGGGCAAAAAAATTAAGGTGAACCTGTTATATATTGTGTGCCAGAAAGCAAGGAAGCACTCAGAGAATTATAAGGATGTGTTTTTTTTAAAAAGGAGCCAGTTTAAAGGAGCTTTCATTAGCCAGATCTTTTTTTTTTTTTTTTTTTTTTGAGACGGAGTCTTGCTCTGTCACCCAGGCTGGAGTGCAGTGGCCGGATCTCAGCTCACTGCAAGCTCCGCCTCCCGGGTTTACGCCATTCTCCTGCCTCAGCCTCCCGAGTAGCTGGGACTACAGGCGCCCGCCACCTCGCCCGGCTAGTTTTTTTGTATTTTAGTAGAGACTGGGTTTCACCGTGTTAGCCGGGATCGTCTCTCGATCTCCTGGCCTCGTGATCCGCCCGTCTCGGCCTCCCAAAGTGCTGGGATTACAGGCTTGAGCCACCGCGCCCGGCCCATTAGCCAGATCTAAGCTTAAAAAGAAAAAAAGGTAAAGGATTATAACACATTAAATAATAACAATAATTGAAACCCCTAAGTTCACAGTAATTTTTTCTTTTTTTTTAGACAGAGTCTCACTCCATCACCCAGGCTGGAGTGTGGTGCGTGATCTCGGCTCACCAAAACCTCCACTTCCTGGATTTAAGTGATTCTCCTGCCTCAGTCTCCCGAGTAGCTGGGAGTACAGGCATGTGACATGATGCCTGGCTAATTTTTTTTTTTTTTTTTGTATTTTTTTTAGTAGGAATGCAGTTTCACCATGTTGGCCAGGCTGATCTCGAACTCCTGACCTCAACTGATCCACCCACCTCAGCTTCCCAAAGGGCTGGATTACAGGTCTGTGAGCCACCACGCCTGGTCCATAGTCATATTTTTTCAAAGCAGGGAGGTAAATGTCTTCTTTATAGAAAAATGACAACTAATAAATATAGAAGCAATGACGGAATTAGAAAAAACATTTCAGGCCGGGCGCGGTGGCTCAAGCCTGTAATCCCAGCATTTTGGAAGGCCGAGGTGGGCGGATCACAAGGTCAGCAGTTCGACACCAACATGGCCAACATAGTGAAACCCTGTCTCTACTAAAAATACAAAAAATTAGCCAGGCATGGTGGCAGGCATCTGTGTATCAGTTACTTGGGAGACTGAGGCAGGAGAATCGCCTGAACCCGGGAGACAGAGGTTGCAGCGAGCTGAGATCACGCCATTGTACTTCAGCCAGGTCGACAGTGCGAGACTCTGTCTCAAAAAAAAGAAAAAAAAAGAAAGACCATTTCAAAGGTGATTCATGCAAATATCATTAATGAATGCTAAAACCACTCAGTAACAAGTTTTGGGAATGGGGGGGGGTCACATACTTTGAAATTGTTAGACCGCTAATTACTTACTAATAAATAGTAAAGAGGAAAATTATCTTTACAATTTGCCTTATTTTAGTGAGGTAGAGCTTCTTTTCATGTTTATTGGCTATTCAGGTATCCTCTGATGCTCATATTCTTTGCCTATTTTTCTTTTTTTTCTTCTTTCTTTTTTTTATTTTTGAGACAGAGACACAGTCTCACTCTGTTGCCCAGCCTGGAGTGTAGCAATACAATCTCAGCTCATGGGAACCTCTGCCTTCCTGGTTCAGGTGGTTCAAGCGATTTCTGTGCCTCAGCCTCTCAAGTAGCTGGGATTACAGGTGTGCACCAACACACCCAGCTAATTTTTGTATTTTTAGTAGAGACAGGGTTTCACCATGTTGACCAGGCTAGTCTCAAACTCCTGACCTCAGGTGATCCGCCTGCCTCAGCCACCCAAAATGCTGGGATTACAGGTGTCAGCCACCATGCCCAGCTCTTTGCCTATTTTTCTGTTGACTTGTTTATGCTTTACTAATTGAGTTGTATAAATTCTTCAAATACTTTGGACACTGTAATGCAAATATCTTTACTGAGTGTGTGACTTATATACAGGACATTTTGTATAACAAAACCTTTGATTTCGATATACTCAAATATCTGAATCTTTTTCTTTATTATTTGCACGTTTTAAGGCACATTTAATATATGCTTCCCTATTCTCAGTGTCATAAAGATAGCCTCCTATATTTTCTTCTGAACTGTGAATTTTATTCAGTTTATCTGAGGAGCTGAACAGTAAGTATGAAAACTGTTGGAAAACAATGTTAATTTTTGGTTCTAAGGGGGTTCCAGCTTTATGTGAAGTTTCCTTTCAATACCATAAATAATTAAGAGTTGCTATTTAAAACCATACATACAAAGTTATGGTTTCAGGATACTAAAAAAAAATAAAAATAAAAAAGAGTAAGGCATATAATCTTACGTGAGTGAACAAAGCTTCCTTCCTTAACTCTTCAGAACTGTCATTTGGAGTCCAAGCTTCAGCAAACTGCAGGAAATCCCATTTTTCCTTATCACCTTCCTCAGCCTGAATTTTTTCCTTCCTACCATTCAGTGTGCTCCCTGTAACTTGAGCCTACAAAAGGAAAAAGTAAATGAATTTTTCAGCAGTTCACCTCACAGCTGAAATTCACTAAGTAACTTGATTTTGCATTTAAATCATAAGCTACCCACTAAGAAAATCTCACTGTTCCAACATAGCATGGGCTTCATTAGTATAATTATCTTTGTAAACCAAAAATAAAATTATAAGCCTCCCAACCAACTAAATGGATTCCTCCTCTTGGCAAAGAGCATTCTAAAGTAAACCTGAAACAGGCCAGGCGCAGTGGCTCACGCCTGTAATCCCAATACTTTGGGAGGCCGAGGGGGGCTGATCACCTGAGGTCAGGAATTTGAGACCAGCCCGCCCAACATGGAGAAATCCCATCTCTACTAAAAATAGAAAAATTAGCCGGGCATGGTGGCAGACACCTGTGATGCCAGCTCCTTGGGAGGGTAAGGCAGGAGAATCACTTGAACTCGGGAGGCGGAGGTTGCAGTAAGCTGAGATCCTGCTACCGCACTCCTGTGTGACAGAGTGAGACTCCATCTCAAAAAAGCTGACCAGCATTAACATTAAAATAGAGATAGTAAGACTGACAAAACAGATTCTTTGTAGCAATAAGACACCAACATGACAGATAGCAGGCCCTAAAACAAATGGAAACCTTTTACTCCCTAATATATTTCTTTTGTATGAAATGGCTCTGCAGAGCTCTCTCTTGTGGGGAAAATTTACATTCTGTAGAGAATCCCCGTTCCTTTCCAGGTCTTTATCCTGATCCCAGAGAGAATTAACTAAGGATTCTGGCACCTTTTAAAGTCTAATAAGAGGCCAGGAGTGGTGGCTCATGCCTGTAATCCCAGCACTTTGGGAGGCTGAGGTGGGCGGATCACAAGGTCAGGAGTTTGAGACCAGCCTGGTCAATATGGTGAAACCCCATCTCTACTAAAAATACAAAACTCAGTTGGGCATGGTGGTGGGCACCTGTAGTCCCAGCTGGTCAGGAGGCTGAGGCAGGAGAATTGTTTGAACCCGGGAAGCAGAGGTTGCAGTGAGCTGAGATCACGCTACTGTGCTCCAGCCTAGGCGACAGAGTAAGACTCCATCTCTCAAAAAAAAAAAAAAAAGTCTAATAAGAAATATTTACAATCTATTCTGTCTGAAGCCTGCTACCTGCATGCTTCATCTGCCTAAGAAGAACCTTGGTCTCCACAACTCCTTATCTTAACCCAGGTATTCCAAGTCTTCAGATAAACTCTTTCAATCAACTGCCAACCAGAAAATCTTTGAATCCACCTGTGATCTGGAACCAATGCCTCCCTCCACCCCACCTTGCATAAAACCAAGCTGTAGCCCAACCACCTATGGCACAAGTTCTCAGAATCTCCTGGGGCTGTGTCATGAGCCACTGTCACTCATATTTGGCTCAGAGTAAATCTCTTAAAATATTTTACAGTTTGACTCTTCATTGACATCTAGTATGTTTTCTTTTGCTTATAACATAATATCTGAAATTGTGTAATATATAAAGAAAATGAACTTATTTCTTATGGAAGCTGAGAAGTTAAGGTTGAGGGGCCACATCTGGTGAAGGCTTCTTGCTGGTGGGTACCTGCAGAGTTCTGAGACAGCACAGGCCATCTTATGGGGAGGGGGCTGAGTGGTGCTAGCTTAGGTCTCTCTTCCTCTTCCAATAAAGCCACCAGGCCCACTCTTATGATAACCCATTAATCCCTCAATCCATGAATGGATTAATCCATTCATGAGGGCAGAGCCCTCATGACCCAATCACCTTTTTTTCTTTTTTTTAGAAGAGGGTGGGAAAGAAGGCCAATCACCTCTTAATGGCCTACCTCTCAATACTGCCACAGTGGGGATTAAGTTTCAAAGTAAGTTTTAGAGGGAATGAACATTCAAACCATAGCAATAATTATCCAAAATTATAACCCATTACCCAGTCAATGGTTCCATGCTTAATGAGAAAAAGTCTAACTTGAGAAATTATACTATTCACTTTCTTCATAAAAACTTTTATTCTAATATTTATATGCTTTGAAACTTAACCAACATAAGATTGGCCATTTTGAATATCTACATTCAGTGCTTTAAAAACACTTAATTGAAAAACAGTGCTATGGGCTGAATGCTTGTATCCCCCCCAAATTCAGATGTTAAAATCCTAACTCCCAATGTTGGTGGTGTTCAGATGTGGGGCTTTTGGGAGGTGATTAGGTCATGAAGGTGGAGCCCTCATGAATGGGCTTAGTCCCCTATAAAAGAGACCCCAAAGAGCTTTCTTGACCTCTTTCCACAATGGGAAAGCAGTAGTCAGCAATTTGGAAGAGGGTCCTCACCAGAACTCAACCACACTGGCATCCTAATCTCAGACTTCTAGCCTCCAGAAGTGTGAGAAATAAATTTCTATTATTTATAAACTACCCAATCTATGGTACTTTGTTATGGCTGCCCAAACAAACTAACCCAGAAATCATCTAATCCTTTTTTTTTTTTTTTGAGACACAGTCTTGCCCAGGCTGGAGTGCAATGGTGCGACATTATGTTTCCTTGCTAGCCAATCCCATCATTGTCCCTCTAATGTAGTAGAAGGGCTTAGAAGATAACAGGAATATGTGGAAATTCATGCCTCTCTTATTACAGAGGAGAGCAGGCAAGGTACTACTATTGAAGCCTTTTCTTAACTTGGTCTCTATTATTATCATCATCTTGATGTACTTAAGTATCCTTTGCCTGAAAACACTAAAACTCAGCCTCTTAACTCAGTTGGCTATGGTTAATAATAAGTAAGCTGCTAACTTGATTTAAATTCAAGCTTTACCTTGCGATTCAACATTCCCCACATAAGGGTGTCTAGAGTTCCATTTGCAATAAGGTAGTGAATATTCACAGAACTGCACTGGCCAATTCTGTGAGCTCGGTCTTCTGCTTGTTTTATATGTCCAGGGTCCCAATACAACTCAGCAAATACAACATGACTTGCCGCAGTAAATGTTAATCCCTAAGTGAAATAAAGCAAATAAATTGAGATGCAAATAAATTGAGAATGTAACATACAGCCATATATAATAAAGTCTTTCTGAACATGTTAAATGGAGAACACTGAAGGACTTGAAAACAAATTAGTTGTTTATTTTAGGCCAAATTAAGATTTAATTCATGAAAGGCAAATGAAGAACGTTTAATGCAACATAGCATAGCTAGGTGAACTACAAAAAACACATTTGAAAGGTATTTCAAAATTTCAAAAGTCAGCTTGATGGAAGTATATAAACTAAATCACTTTATTCTCTGATGATGAATGGATTCACATTACCACTGGAAAATCTAATAAAATACTTTATAAATGAGAATACAATTTCCAACATATGGTATCTATAGCAACTAGGCAGACAGCATTTACATCCTCTTCATTTAATTCACACTGTCATGTTATAAAGCAAGAAAAAAATGTCTCTGGTTATACCATTTTCTTCCTGTGATATTTCTCATGTTATATTCCAAAGAGCTGAAATTTACTGCCTATGTCTCAATATATACAATGCAATTGCATTTTCTGTACAACTGCATTTTCATGAATTTCAAATAGTGTGACATAAAAACATTAACTAAGTCTTGCTTTATAATCAATATATGAAATAATGCAAAACCCTCAAACTAAAAAATGTGTCAAACTAAACAATGTGTCAAAAAATGCATGACTTTAATGTTGGTAGGCTGAATGAAATGTGAACCATGCTTATGCTATAGCCATATAGCAGTAAAATGACATTAGGTGGTAAACAGAAATATGTGCCATTTTTTCAGAGTATTATTTAATCAATGCTGTTTGTTGTTCACACGCACCAAACTCCTGTGAGTGACTTTTGTGACTGCTATTATTTTGATATGTTATTTTCACTTAAAATATTTTCATGTCACATAACAAAATCATGCTAGCATTAATTAAATGGTGGTACTAGTTCTCAAGCTGAAAAACTTACTGAAAATCAGTCTCTGAAAAAGAAGTTAGAGGTAATAAAAATACAGAGACACATATTAAACTATGCTGCTATTTAGGACTGAAAATGCCACAGAATATTAGAAATAATGCAGAAACAATAAAAAGTAGTTTTTAAAGAGAGCCATCTTTAATTTTATAAAAAGCATCGTTTGACTATACAAGCATAAAGGGAAAATATGCTGGCAAGATCAATACCACTCTAAGCAGCTGCTAAACGATAATGTAAGATTCACAGTACCAAGAACAAAGACCTTTCTACTTTCCTTTATTCCTATGGAGATATCAGTCCTAAAGTATATGAGTCTTGATTTATATAAGGTCTTCAGAAACAGCTTTGAATAAAATGTAAGTGCCCCATACATTATTAATTTCAAAAGGTCCTAGACTCTCCCGTCTGGCTTTCTCCTACTTAGCACCTCCCTAGCTCTAAGTACTTCATTTCTAATTCTAAGCCCTTTTTGATGATATTCTCTATGGTTGGAATAGTCTAACAGATAAATAACTCCGATTATTGGAAGGTTAACTGAACGTGAGGGAAGCATTGAGACAACCGTCCTTTTGGTTAGAACTCCCAGTGAATTGTGGAACTGCTTCATCCTCATAAAAGTTTCTCTCTGTATACAATTTTATATATTTTAATTAGCTGGGTAAAAGCAGATCTTTGGCATGTATCAGCTTGGTTGAACAGCAGTATGCTCAATTACTTTTCCCTATGTTAAATATCCTAGCTTAGACATTTACAACAAAATATTTTAGAATGTTAGCAGAAAAACAGTCCAGAAGATCCCCTCTTATCTACTGTGGCAGAGACTGCCATTACTTTCCCTAATATCTATCCTTCTCTTATTCCTTTGTAACATAACACCCAATTTTTAGCGGAGCTACATGGAAAAAAGGATACTCTTCCCAGCTTCCCTTGAAATTAGGTGTGGTTGTGGGACTAACTACAAGACAGTGAGATGCAGTGTGCTTTTCTTCAGGCAGCTGCTTGAACTGCAGATATGATGAAGCTCTAGCAGCCCTTTTAGATAAGAGATACTTGCTAAGAGTGGTAAAGCAGATAGCGAGAAGGGGTGTAGGTCCTAAGGACTTTGTGCAAACATCATGCTAGGCCTGGACTGTCTACATAAGAGAATTAAACTTTGTGTATTTAAGTCAGTCTTAATCTGAATTTCTGTTTACTTGCCTTCAAACCTAATCAAGTAAGTGAGGGGTTGGATATGAGACAGGTATGGGAAAAGCCTATACAAATTCAAAGGAAGGAAAAAAGGTCACGTAAAAAGATTACAATCAAATTAACTATACACTTCTTACTCTTCTTTGAAAGTATATTCTTTCAAAGACATACTTTCCCTGAAAATTTAGGAGATCTGTGTCAAAGACTTCAAGGCCTCTTTCTATTATACTTTCTGGAACTCTCTGAAGAAGAATTAATATTTATTATACAAGGCATCAAGATAGAAAATTATAAGTTTATAAACCAAAGTTATAGTGAATGGCCTTTTTTCTTATTTCAATGACATTTCATTGAAAATTTCTTACCTGGCCAGCAGCTTGAATGCTTAGGATAGCCACACGAGTGTCAGGATCCTTTTGAAACTGATTAACCAGATGTATTCTTTCTGAAGATGAAACACCTCCATCTATCCTAATGTAACGAGTCTAGCATCAACAAGGGAAACGGCAAAATTAGGACAAACCCCTATGTACCCATCTCATTTTACATATTTTACAGCTTATTTTTACGGTCACATAACAAAATGGAACTTGGTTAAGATGACAGATTGCTAAATGTTATACAAGAAGAATCTTACCAAGTTTTTAAATAGCTTCTTATAACAATTTCTTATTTTTTTAATCTTTTAAGCTACTTGAGGGTAGAGTCTATGTCTAATTCATCTTTATCCCATCAATGCCAAGGGCAATGCCTTGTATATAGCTGAAGCTCCACATATCTTTTATGAATTAAGCTAATGCTGTCTTCAGTAATATTCTACGTAAATTGACATGCAACTTTAAACCATGGATCAGACTAACTCTAAAGTTTTAAGATCACTAATTCTAAAGTGAAAATAAAGCCAGACGTGAGAAAAGAGAAAGATGATTCTGCCCACAAATTATGGATTCATGAAGAGTAGTACATTTATTTCTGAAATATCTCAAATATTAACTGGGAAAATAGAGCTTTATTTATTTATTTATTTTTCTGAGACGGAGTCTTGCTCTGTCGCCCAGGCTGGAGTATAGTGGCACGATCTCTGCTCAATGCAAGCTCCACCTCCCGGGTTCACACCATTCTCCTGCCTCAGCCTCCCGAGCCGCTGGGATTACAGGCGCCTGCCACCATGCGTGTCTAATTTTTTGTATTTTTAGTAGAGACGGGGTTTCACAGTGTTAGCCAGGATGGTCTCCATCTCCTGACCTCGTGATCCGCCCGCCTCGTTGTGCCCAGCCAGAAAACAGAGCTTTTAATCTATCGTTTGAATTCTGGTTTTACACATTATTAAACTTAAAAGAAATATGTGATACGGTCATCTCCAGTGAGGTGGGGCACTGATGCAACCACACACATTTTTAAAAAGCAGGGAAACAGGCCGGGCGCGGTGGCTTACGCCTGTAATCTCAGCATTTTGGGAGGCCGAGGCGGGCGGATCACAAGGTCAGGAGATCGAGACCACGGTGAAACCCCGTCTCTACTAAAAATACAAGAAAAAAAAAAAAAAATTAGCCCGGCGCGGTGGCGGGCGCCTGTAGTCCCAGCTACTCAGGAGGCTGAGGCAGGAGAATGGCGTAAACCCGGGAGGCGCAGCTTGCAGTGAGCCGAGATCGCGCCACTGCACTCTAGCCTGGGCGACAGAGCGAGACTCCGTCTCAAAAAAAAAAAAAAAAAAAAAAAAAAAAAAAAAAAAAATGTAGGGAAACATTAAGTGTTAAACTGAACATTGCTGTCTTTAAGAATGATTTGAGTTGAGAAAAGGGGGTTATCACTATGTGTTAGAATAGCTAAAAAGAAGTCACTATCCAACTTCTAAAAATAGTCCTAAATTTCAAAAAACCTTATTCATATATGTACTGCTATAGAAAATATAGCCTTGAATAGTTGGAACATATGAATATTCACTTTTATAAGGGAATATCCAAGTTAATTATTAAAAAGAATGTCCCGTATTAATGTTCTGTCCTCAAAGAGCAAGTATACGTTGACCAATGAACCATTTAATAGCCATTAAGGAAGATTATAAAATCCTCTGAGGGTCTTTCTAAAGAAAATACATTGTCAGGGTAGGGAGAGTTGGGGAAAAATTCACCTCCAACCCCATAAATATCTTTTTTTTCTTTTTGAGAAGAAGTTTTGCTCTTATTGCCAAGGCTGGAGTGCAGTGGCGGGATTTCAGCTCACTGCAACCTCTGCCTCCTCCTAGGTTCAAGCGATTCTCCTGCCTCAGTCTCCCGAGTAGCTGCGATTACAGGCATGTGCCACCACGCCCGGCTAATTCTGTATTTTTAGTAGAGACGGGGTTTCTCCATGTTGGTCAGGCTGGTCTGGAACTCCCGACCTCAGGTGATCCGTTCCCCTCAGCCTCCCAAAGTGCTGGGATTACAGGTGTGAGCCACCGCACCTGGCCTATATCTACATTTTTAACTCTTAGTAAAGCTAAATGGGATTCTAAACATATCAGTAAAATGGATGTAAGAAAAAAAGACTACCATACTTCGAATCGATCCCAGTAGTTTTAAGGTATAATGGAATCAGAATAAGAAAAATATTAGGAATTTAATTTCTTGCCCAATCATTTAAAAAATATTAAGGTTAATTAACTCTTAGAGGGTGTTTATCAGAAACTATATAATCAGTGAGAAAGTACCTTTTAATGTACAGCACTTTATTATAACTCTTCCTATGGAGGAAATACTAGAAGTATTTCTTTGGTAATATTAATGAACATATTAACTAATGTTTAAACAATGTATGCTAAGTTTTTATCTTTGATAGAAACAAAGGAAGATGTTGCCACTCACTGGTGGACTACTGGAAATCAAGGTAGACCTAAGAAGATGCAGTAAAGCCACATGGCTTGATGGAGCTAACCTGATAAATTACTTAGGCCATATGTTTCAAATACATCTACACTAAATTTTAGTAATCATTTTCCATACACTGCCTGGAAGTTTAAATGGTATGACTGCAGTTGGGTACTAACATTGGCCAAATTCATTCTTTCTTTCCTCTCTATGTCACCCACATTCAAAGGCCACCATGCAGGTAAATAGAAAGTCTAACGTTTAACCACCTATGCCACTCTAAAATGGTATATCCAGGAACAAAAATGAAATTCACATTATAGCCTATCATGGCAGCATATTTTTAATCAATCTAGATAATTTGGTCAGTGGAAAATTATGAGATCAGTTAAGAAAAGAGAAAATTTAATAGTATATCACATATAATACTAATATAATTTTCAAGAAAAATGTGTAATAATTTATATACCATCATCTAAAGAAGTAAAAAAACTCCTCAATTATGAGACTACAACTGAAGTTTAGTATAGTAAAAATATGCATTCTAAAAAGTATTTAATTAAAAAATAGCAACATACCTTATTTTCGATGACTGCTTCTGTGCAAGCTTGGAGCATGCTTAAATGGTGAGCAAAAACCAGAAATTTAAGTGAATCATTCTGAAGCATCATCTTAATATAATCCTTTACAGCACCTGCCTAAATATTAAAAGGTAAACCTTATTAGTGTCATAAAAGTGATTATTTAAAATTTGTCACTTTTAATAAAGCGGCTTGAAAATCAGCAAATATGAACTTTTAGCTGCACTGTTCTCTAGGTAGCCTAAGGAAGTAGAAGCCCACATATAAGGAAAATGTTGAAGAAGAGGGACAAGAAGGGAAAAACCTGAGCAGTTAAACGAGAAGAAGACAAGAATTAGAAGAATTAAAAAACAACACAACAATGGGTTTCAACGGAAAGGAGGTAGTCAAGTAGGCTATGATCAAGAAGGAGTTGGCAGTTTTGTTTAGAAGGTGATTTTCAAAAAAGTTTACATATAAGACTAAGTAGGACAGAGTTAAGGAGAAAATAGAGAGCAAAAAAAATCAGATGAAGAGCACTTTTTTTTTTTTTTTAAAGGGAAGACTGAAAAGAGTAAGGTTTAAGGAAAGTTGTTTTGTTTTTGTTTTTGTTTTTTACTTAAGAAACTTAGGTGGACTTACAAATAGGCAGTTCAAGGAGCACACAGATTAAGATAAATGGAAATGAGGTCATTTAGCGTATCTCTGGGATGGAGAAGGTTCCAGAAGAGGCTGGAGTGATGGGATGAAGACAACAGTAGTGAGGTCTGAGAGAACAGGGGGACATATAGAACAATTGTGAGGTAGAAGGAAGAAAATTTAAAAAGTTCAGATTAATAGGTAACTTGAGGCCAAGTTACTTAGTAAGAGTGAAAAATCAATTTGGTATGAAATAAATAGGAATTAAAGAGGATCGCATGAATTAAGTTTAAAATATGAATATATGTATCTTTTAACTTTAAAAAATCTGGTTATTTACAACTTTTGGAAAAAGATACCAGGCTGACCACATTTAACTTCTGCTCCATCTCAATGCTATGTTTAAAAGATATCTAAGTGTAGAGGGACAAAGAGAACTGGAGAAAAGTCAATAGCAACAAAACTTTGGAAGCTAAGAAGTACATAATGACTGACAACTGATTAACCAATCTCACAGATCCTAAACTGGCTATGGAAACTGGAGAAGCACTTGAATTATGCTGCAGTCATCTAAAAAGGTTCAGAAAATGACACCTCTGGAATGGGGACAGGTGTGGCTAGAAGGATCTGCTGAAATAATGTTTAAGTAGTTGATTATGTACAATACTGCTATTTACCTTCTCTCTACCTATGCCATACAATAAGTAACTACTATAACCATTCTGGTAGAAAACTACAGACTTATTCTCTGGAGTGGATAAAATAGAGGGTATTTGGATGGAGGAATCCTATATTGATGATAAGTATATCCTACAAAATTCATGGGGATTACATGAAAGTTACAAAATAAATGCTGAGATCTGCCCCTCTCTCCCAGCCTTCTTACCCCTATACTTCCCCAAACAGAAACAGGCTTATGTCCTTCAGGCAAGAGAGTAGAATCATATAAAGTGATTCTTTTCTAAGGAATCTGACCAGCCAAGAGAAAAAACTAAAGATACTGCTATCAGGGGTTTCCCAAGGAGACATCCCATTCAGAACACCCTTTATTGAAGGCCATAGTCTATAAATCATATACATGTGCAGAGCTTCTAGTCAGTGGTTAGTGTCTTTCTTGTAAATATAAGCAACCAACCAAAGATCAATAGATATTTGTAGAAAGCAACATGTATGAACAGATCAAATATACAGAGCTAAGAAAACTGGAAGAGATTGCATTTATAAAACAAGACCATTTTCCAGAAAAAAAAAAAAAAGAGAGAGAGATATATAAAGAGGAGAAAAAAGTACTCTCAGAAATGAAAAATATAATAGCAGAAATGGATAATTCATTGGTTACTAAGCTAAGGAAATCTCCCAGAAAGTGGACAGAAAATATGTAGGCCAGGCATGGTGGCTCACGCCTGTAATCCCAGCACTTTGGGAGGCCGAGGCGGGCGGATCACTCGAGGTCAGGAGTTCAAGACCAGCCTGGCCAACATGGTGAAACCCCATCTCTACCAAAAATACAAAAATTAGCCAGGCGTGTTGGCACGCGCCTGTAATCCCAGCTACTCGGGAGGCCAAGGCAGGAGAATCGCTTGAACCTGGGAGGTGGAGGTTGCAGTGAGCCGAGATTACGTCACTGCTCTCCAGCCTGGGCAACAGAATGAGACTCTGTCTCAAAAAAAAAAAAAAAAAAAAAAGAAATATAAAATATAAAATAATTAGGGGATCAGGTCATGAGGGCAATGTATGAAAATATAGGCATAATAAAATTCTCAGAGAACAAACAGAGAAGAAAAACCAACAAAAATAATCAAAGAAATAAAGTTCTACATAACTGAAGGGCATGAGTTTCCAAAATGAAAAATGGAAAAGACCCACTTCGTGTCTTTCACAATGAATGAAAACAGACCCAGAACGAGGCTCATTATCAAGAAATTTTAGAACACTGGGACACAGAAATGATTCTATAAGCTTCCAGAAAGGGAAGAAAAGATTTCATAGAATCAAAATAGAGTAACAATTCTGAATTGTATTGGATTTCTCAATACCAATACCAGAAATGAGAGAAAATGATTTCCCTAAATTTTATATCCAGCTAATTAAAAATCAGATAGAATAATAATATTTTCAAATACGCAAGGAATGCAAATAATTTGCTTCCAATATACCATTTCTTGGGAGGCTAATGGAGAAAATCCTCCAACAAAACAAGGAAGTAAACAAAGAAAGAAAATAATATAAAGGAAAGAGGTGAAAATCTCTAGGATGAGAGCTCTGCAGCAGGCCTAAAGAGTAACAGTTCAGACTGGAGCTAATCAGAAGGAACCAGGGGAAATTTCTTTAAGAAGATGAGATTAATACAATGCTTAATGTTTAAAGATAATGGGAGGAGGTTAAATAACTAGGGGAAACTTTGAGGATGAATTAGTGACAACTACACAGAAAACTAATAAAAGAAGAAAATAAAAACGTTTATAATTATTAATGCCAAAGAAAATAAAATGAATTGTGGAAGAAAACATATCCATAGCATATATTTCACCTGTAAATGTTGTAAATATGGTTCTAATAATAAACATGGTGCATACTGATCAAGCCAAAATTGGTAATAAGTTGCTATAAAATCAGTAAAACTATGACTATCACTTTCATGGAAGGATGGAAATAACAGAAAGGGCTAAAATTTTATCTTCCGTATTAAGAAGGCAACTGATGAGAGCTAAAATTACAAAGCAAATAGTAATACAAACCAAGCAGCAATATAAGTATGGTGTTGAGGGATTTGAAGTAAATACTTAAAAAAAAAAAAAATCAGCTGAAAGAAAAGAAGGTTGTTGCCTTTGGGAAATAAGGTTAGAGGACTGTTATTTTTTGGATCTCTGGTCATTAAACTATGATACTATGTAGGTTTGGTAATAAAAAATTATAAAGAAGGCATTTCGAAACTGAAAAATACCTACTTAAAATTCATATATATGACTATAAAGTCACGTGACAGATTCTGCAAATGACATTTTGCATGTCTAAGTTTTCTAAACCACAGAAATTCATCATACAATGAGAGAAGGGGCTGTTAAGAACTTTAGCCTTGGATTTCAGTGCCTTGGAAAGTGGAAATGAAGTACTGTCAAAACAAGGAGCTATAAATTCCGGATATGTTGTCATGGCAACTGAACCATTTTAATAAAGTGCATGTTTGCCTAAAGAGCTATATTTACTGTGATAAGCCTTTCAAAATGTACATGTCAAGATGGAGTACTTTTAAGGTACATTCATTACTATCCAGTCCAGATTTACAAACTATATAATTGCTAAACCTCTAGTCTCAGATGGATTCCCCCTCCTCTTCCCAAGTGAGCAATTTTTGTTAGAGTCTCCTCCACTGATATCACCTGCTTCCATCACGACCAGAGATGCTGATGCCAAAGTTCAAGCCCCCTTTTCCCACTCCTTTCCACTAGTGCTTCAAAAAGGTTTATGGTTCCTAACATTATTATAAAGCTCAATTACATAACTGGCTAAATAGGCTCTTAGGACTAACAAAGCAACTTAACCATCATTTGTGATACTGCTTTTTAGGAGAAAATGTGTTTAGTATAGCAAAACATCAAAAGTTACAAATGAACTTTTGGGATTCTCTTAGGTTCTTAAGCTGGGGATTACACAGATTTTCATTTTAAAATGTACTATGCATGCATTTTAACTATTTTGATTTTATCCTAATAAAAACTATCACTGCATTGTCAGATTTGAAATTATCTGAACAGGAATTTGCTTCCAAACGATCTTAAGCACATAGTATGTGGAATGGCAGGTTCTCATAATAATTAACGTCTTGGTTATGCCGGTTCAGGTTTCACAGAAGTTGCAGAAAATGCATGTGTTCAAAACTCTATTTTATTTTACTAGAATTGATCTGTTAGTAATGAGCCTGTTAGTCAAAGGTCTAATTTAAGTAATTAATTATACATTATATCTTATTTAAAAAAATGCAGGCCAGGTGCGGTTGCTCACGCCTGTAATCCCAGCACTTTGGGAGGCCGAGGTGGAAGGATCACCCGAGGTCTGGAGTTAGGGACCAGCCTGACCAACATGGAGAAACCCTGTCTCTACTGAAAATATAAAATTAGCCAGGCGTGATGGTGCATGCCTGTGGTCCAGCTACTCGGGAGGCTGAGGTGGGAGAACCGTTTGAGCCCGGGAGGTAGAGGTTGCGGTGACCTGAGATTGCACCATTGCACTCCAGCCTGAGCAACAAGAGCAAATCTCCATCTCAAAATAAATAAATAAATAAAATAAAATACAACAATAAAGAGAATATTCATTTTTTTTTCAGTGAAGAGGTATACATTTTACTTTCTGAGGTAAAAGTAGTTAAAGAAAAATCTATATTGCACTGAAGAACTGATAAAAGTTATTTGATTTCAAATTGTTGGCTTTTAATCAAATAAAAAGAAAGAAAAAAAAGAAAGACAAAAACATCAAAACTGAACTATGACAAAGACTCTCCTTTGATCTAACTTTAGTTAGGCTCTCCTGAGCCCTCTGTGCAACTAAGCCTTCACCTTGGTCTTCTGTGTCCATCCTATCCTTGCCAGGCCTGCATAGCCCAGTCTTATAAGAACCCTACTAAGTCATTTCAGTGAAAATCCCCCCACTCTTGATATTGGATGTAGTTCCTCATTCCACACCTTTGGATGTATAAAGCCTTGGCCTGTCTTTAGCAAGAATCTCCTTCAGGTCTCCTCTTAGTAATTTTCCATTCATCAACTCTCTCAACCTACTTGCTGGCTATAAACCTCTACTTGTCCTTGCATTTGGAATTGAGCTCAACCTCTCTCGCCTATTGCAAAACAGTTGACCTCTATACTGCAATAGTCTTGAGTAGTCTTCCCTACTGTTTTTAACAAGTCAGAATAATCTTTTCTTTAACAGCTATAACTTACAGCTAAGAGAGTGTGAGCACAAAGAAAGCTTCCCTTTAAGTCCTGAAGTCCTCAGAACCCAGTCAAATGACAGTTTTGTTCAGATATCGCATGACCTTTTACACTCTTTTTTTTTTAAAGCTCTTTTAATGTCTTCTTAGTCACAGGTGAATTGTGATTGGTCTAAGCAAACCTAGCATTTTCATTTCCCCTGCAAATGATTCTGACTAATATGACACCTAAGGAGTCTGCTGAGGGTTTCAAAAAAACATCCTCCCTGACAAAGGCACTCTTAGGAACACTTTTCCTTGCTTTAGACATTATGGGCTGCACTTCATATCTGATATCCTGGAACGCAGCAGTCATCTTGGGGCTATAATAGGAGCTGTTGAGGGCAAGCAGCGAACTGGGTCAGACAACAAAAGACAGAAGAACCTAGGTTCTCTCTCTTTTTTAAAAAATAGCTTCATTGTGATATAATTCCCATGCCATAAAATTCACTCTTTTAAGTGTACAATTCAATGGCTTTTAGTACATTTGCAGAATTGTGTATCATCACAACAATCACAACCTAACAATGTTAGGACCTTTTCATTACCCTAAAAAGAATTCCTTTACCTCTCAGCTGTCATACCCCAGCTCCCCATCATTTCAACTCTAGGTGAACACTAATTAACTTTCTGTCTCTATGGATTTGACTCTGTTGGACATGCCATATAAATGGAATCATATGTGTGTTTTCTGAGGCAGCTTCTTTAACTTAGTGTAATGGTTTCCAATCCATGTTGTAGCATACATCAGCACTTCATTTATTTTTTAATGTCAAATAATATTCCACTGTACGAATATATATGCATTTTATTTATCCATTCATCAGTTGATACGCTCTCTTATTTTTATTCATTTATCTACCTCATCTTATACTGTTCCTTAATAACTTATTTCTTTTGTGATAGTTGATTTACTTTCTATCCTTTAAAATTATCTTAAATAAGCAGAGGCAAGTACCAAAGTAAAAGAGAATATGCATTGTTTGTTTACTCCTTGCCTAGCTTCTGCAGCTCACCACAAAACGAAGGCTAGACATTGTCTTCCAGTATCCCTTCCCCCTTTGCCGACAGTTTTTAATTTAGAAACTTTTTCATCAGCCTGAAAAAACATTTTCAAATCTGTTAGTAAACATTTTGAAATCTGGTAGGAGACAGCCTTCAGGAGAAGACTAGCAGTTTCCATACCATAATGTCAGGGCTTTGAACATTTTTACAGAGCCTCATGCCCAAATTTTCCCAAAGAAACAATAATTTCACTTCAAAAGATGGTTCCAGTGAACTATCAAAAGTATTATTTTCTTATCTCAAAGAATGTTTTACTTCCTTATAAATATATCTGCAAATACAAATCTAATGCCTCTAATACATTGAATCTTTTGACACTGACGGAGTTCCACAAGCAGCACACTGAAGGGTAGATGGGATACAATCCCCTGTGAAAAAGGTAATTCCAATTTAATATCTTAACCAACACAATTTTACAAAAAAACCCTGGGATCCTAAATCTTTCCGTAAGGTTTTCAGAACAAGTTATAATAAAGCAATCATTATCCATCAATCAATCAATCAATCAATCAACTTGGCAAGGATACATGAGACAGCATTCCATTTGGAATGGAATGACATAATTCCATTTACCCAAAATTCACACAAATTTTGACAAAGTAAAGTCAATACTATTATGAACTTTAAGAAAGTTATTTTCGTGGAAGTTTGATCATAAAAGTCATTGATCAAAACAGCTAATCTAGGCCTGACACAGTGACACATGGCTATAATCCCAGCACTTTGGGAGGCTGGGGCAGGAGGACTGCTCAAGCCCAGGAGTTTGAGACCAGCCTGGGCAACATAGTGGGAGCCTGTATCTACAAAAAATTTAAAAATTAGCCGGGTGTGGTGGCATGTGCCTGTCTGTACTCCCAGCTACTTGGGAGGCTGGGGCAGAAGGACTGCTTGAGCCTAGGAGGTTGAGGCTGCAGTGAGCTGTGATTGTGCCACTGCACTTCAGCCTGGGTGACAGAGTGAGGCCCTGTCTCAAACAAACAAAACAGCTAATCTAATTCTTTTAAAACTGAATTCAATTATTAAAAACATTCTTGATTTATTTCTAAACTCCATCCACTAGTCATGGCAATAAGTACAGAATAAACCTTATTTGGTGAGGTTTATTTATTTATTTGTTCATGAATAAACCTTATTTGGGTGTTAAAAATCAAAACACACAGAATGTACAGACTTTAAAGTCTGCATCTTTTCCATGCCTATTCAGGGATGTTGAAAAATCACTAATAGGGAGCCAGGCATGATGGCTCATGCCTGTAGTCCCAGCTAGTCATTAGGCTGTGGTGGGAGGACAGCTTGAGCCTGGAAGTTAGAGGATGCAGTGAGCCACGATCACACCACTGCACTGCAGCCTGGACAACAGAGCAAGACTCTGACCCTTAAAAAAATCACTAATAGAAAAATAGGTAACACATTAATCCAGGGTCATTAACAAATATTATGTCTATTTAGCTATCCTTGTAGAATGATGGCCAAGCACATGGACTCTGGAGCCAGACAGTCTGGGTTTGAATACTAGCTCCATCATTTACAATGTGAGAGACATTGAGAGTCACTTAATCTCTGTGGTTTAATTTTCTCATCTATAAAAGAAGATAAAAGTACCTATACTGCATAGGGTTGTGGTGAAAATTAAATAAGTTAGTCCATGAAATATGTTTGGATTAGTGCTTGGCACATAGTGGACATTACAAAGTATTAGCTCCTATTATTAGCATATTTCTCCAGTAAACTGCAAAAACTATTTCAACATCATAACCTATGACTCCCAGCTCTCAAACCACCCCTTGCCCAAAGAAAATAGAATCACATCTGAGAATTCTGTTACCTTTCCTTACTTTACTCATCCTCACTTCCTTTCCTTTTGTAACAAGAGAGGTTATTTCTTCTTCTTTTTTTTTTTTTTTTTTCTTGAGACAGAGTTTTGCTCTTGTTGCCTAGGCTGGAGTGCAATGGTGCAATCTCAGCTCACTGCAGCCTCTGCCTCCCGGGTTTAAGCAATTATCCTGCCTCAGCCTCCTGAGCAGCTGGGATTATAGGCATGCACCACCACGCCTGGCTAATTTTGTATTTTTAGTAGAGACGGGGTTTCTCCATGTTGGTCAGGCTGGTCTGCTTGAACTCCTGGCCTCAGGTGATCTGCCCGCCTTGGCCTCCCAAAGTGCTGGGATTACAGGCGTGAGCCACCGTGCCTGGCAGAGAGGTTATTTCTTCTTTTTCTATGGTAAACTCCTCTATTTGTGATTCCAACCTATCCATTCTTGCCACCTCAAAAACCTTAGAACACTCCTTCTCAAGTGGATTTATTTCCTTATCTTTAATAAAGCCTTCCTCCATGCCACATCTCCATATGGTTAATATACTCTTTTATCCTCTAAAATGGTAACATTATTTTGTTTGCACTGTATTGATTATTGCTGACTATTTCCTGCTAATGAAGAGGAGGCAGAGTGTCCCCAATTCAGAGCCAGAGATCCTTTCCGAAACTACAGAAACGGCACAAGAAGAAGCGCTCTTCAGTCTCATATCTTCCCAGACCCGGTGCGGCAGGGAATATTGCAGTGGCCTCATTATACCTCACTGCATATTATAAATAGGATTCCACCTGTGCTAAGCTGCTGAGGCAATTAAAGAGGAAACACACTTTGTGCATAATGGAAACGTGTTTAAAGTAATTTGCCTTCTGGAAAGTTGTTAAGGCACGAAGGAATGCTGCCATCCCTCTAGTGACAAGAAATTTTAAATTATGGGTTGGCTTTAATCCTTTTCATAGAAAAATAACTGGCATTTCTCCCAAAATGGTTTCTTCTAAAAATGAGGCATTGTTGTGGTACCTGTTGTAATGTACTTGAATTGAGAGATGGCCAGACCATACGTAACACAGGTATCTGGTTTTTTTTCTAGGAAAGTATTATGCTGATCACAAATCTGAAGAATGTGTTCATTTTCATCCATTGTATTCTCAACATATATTACAAAGCAACAAAAACAATGACATAGAAGAAAAGTAATTCTCCTAATTATTGGAGATTCTCCACTAATTGACTTTGTACTGGTAACATTGATTATTTTTGGTTCATTCCTTTGTTTACTATTTATCATCATTATTTTTAAAAAAAGTTCCATTATTTTATTTTATTTTTATTTATTTATTTTTATTTTAATAGGTTTTTGGGGAAACAGGTGGTGTTTGGTACATGGATAAGTTCTTTAGGTGTGATTTCTGAGATTATGGTGCACCTATCACCTGGGCAGTGTACACTGCACCCAGTTACACGTCTTTTATCTCTTACACACCTCTCACCCTTCCTCCAAGTCCCCAAAGTCCCATTGTATCATTCTTATGCCTTTGCGTTTTCTTTTTCTTTTTGAGAGGGAGTCTTGCTTTGTCACCCAGGCTGGAGTGCAGTGGTGCAATCTCGGCTCACTGCAACCTCCAAATCCTGGGTTCACGCAATTCTCCTTCCTCAATCTCCTGAGTATCTGGGACTACAGGCACACGCCACTACACCCGGCTAATTTTTGTATTTTTAGTAGAGACGGGGTTTCACCATATTGTCCAGACTGGTCTCAAACTCCTAGCCTCAAGTGATCTGCCTGCCTTGGCCTCCTGAAGTGTTGGGATTACAGGTGTGAGCCACTGCACTCGGCCTTATTTTTTGATTTTTAAATGATAGCCATTCTTGCAGGAACAAGGTGGTATTATACTGTGGTTTTAATTTGCATTTCCCTGATAATAGGTGATGATGAGCATTTTTTCATGTTTTTTTTGCCATTTGCATATCTTCTTTGAGAATTTGTCTATTTATGTACTTAGCCCACTTTTTGATGGGATTATTGTTATTTTTTTTCTTGCTGACTTGTTTGCATTTCTTGTAGATTCTGGCTATTAGTCCTTTATTGGAGGCATGGTTTGTGAAGATTTTCTCCCACTCTGTGGGTTGTCTGTTTACTCTGCTGACTGTTCCTTTTGCTGTGCAGAAGCTTTTAAATTTATTTAAGTCTCATCTATTTATCTTTGTTTTTGTTGTATTTGCTTTTGGGTTCTTGGTCATGAGCTCTTTGCCTAGGCCAATGTCTAGAAGGGGTTTTCCACTGTTATCTTCTAGAATTTTTATTGTTTCAGGTCAGATTTAAGTATTTGATCCATCTTGAGTTGATCTATGTATCAGGTGAGAGATGAGGATACAGTTTCATTCTCCTACGTGTGGCTTGCCAATTATCCCAGCACCATTTATTTGAATAGAATGTTCTTTCCCCACTTTATCTTTCCGTTTGCTTTGTCGAAGATCAGCTGGCTATAATTATTTGGCGTTATTTCTGGGTTCTCTACTCTATACCATTGGTCTATGTGCCCATTTTTACACAAGTACCATGCTGTTTTGGTGACTACAACCTTATTGTACAGTTCAAAGTCATGTAATGTGATGCCTCTGGATTTGTTCTTTTTGCTTAGTCCTGCTTTGGCTACGAGTTTTTGGTTTCATATGAATTTTAGGATTGTTTTTTCTAGTTCTGTGAGGAATGATGATGGTTATTTCAATGGGAATTGCATTGAATTTGTTGATTGTTTTTGGCCATATGATTATTTTCACAATATTGATTCTATCCATCCACAAGCATGGGATGTGTTGACGTGTTTCCATTTGTTTGTGTTGTCTGTGATTTCCTTCAGCAGTGTTTTGTAGTTTTCCTCGTAGAGGTCTTTCGGGTCCTTGGTTAGGTATATTTCTTTCCTCTTTTTTTTTTTTTTTTTTTTTGCAGCTACTGCAAAAGGGCTTCAGTTCTTGACTTGATTCTTGGCTTGGTCACTGTTAGTGTATAGCAGTGCTACTGATTTGTGTACATTGATTTTGTATCCTGAAACTTTACTGAATTCATTTATCAGATCTAGGAGCTCTCTGGATGAGTCTTTAGGGTTTTCTGGGTATACGATCATATCACTGGTGAACCATGACAGTTTGACTTTCTCTTTACTGACATAGATGCCCTTTATTTCTTTCTCTTGTCCGACTGCTCTGGCTAGGACTTTCAGTACTATGTTGAATATAAGTGGTCAAAGTGGGCATCCTTGCCTTGTTTCAGTTCACAGGGGGAATGCTTTCAACTTTTCCCCATTCAGTATAATGTTGGCTGTGGGTTTGTCATAGATGGCTTTTATTATCTTAAAATATGTTCCCTCTATGACGATTTTCTGAGGGTTTTAATCACGAAAGGATGCTGGATTTTGTCAAATGTCTTTTCTGCATCTATCGAGATGATCAGGTAATTTTTGTTTTTAATTCTATTTATGTGATGTATAACATTTATTGGCCTGTGCGTGTTAAGCCATCCCAGCATCCCCAATATGAAACCCACTTGATCATGGTGGATTATCTTTTTGATATACTGTTGGATTTGGGTTAGCTAGTATTTTGTTGAGGATTTTTGCATCTGTGTTCATTAGAAATACTGGTCTGTAGTTTTCATTTTTTGTTATATCCTTTCCTGGTTTTGGTGTTAGGGTGATACTGCTTTCGTAGAATGATTTAGGGAGGATTCCTGCTTTGTCTTTTGGAATAGTTTCAATAGGATTGGTACCAATTCTTTGGAAGTCTGATAGAATTCAGTTGTGAATCCATCTGGTCCTGAACTTTTTTTTGTTGGCAATTTTTAAATGATTTTTAAATTTCAATGTTGCCGCTTGTTATGGGTCTGTTCAGAGTCTCTATTTCTTCCTGGTTTAATCTAGGAGGGTTGTGTAATTCCAGGAATTTATCCATGTCTTCTAGGTTTTCTAGTTTGTGCACATAAAGGTGTTAACAGCAGCCATGAATAATCATTTGTATTTCTGTGGTATCGGTTGTAGTATCTTCTGTTTCATTTCTAATTGAGCCTACTTGGATCTTCTCTCTTTTCTTGGTTAGCCTCACTAATGGTCTATCAACTTGATTTATATTTTTAAAGAACTTGTTTGTGTGTGTGTTGTTTCAATTTCATTTACTTCTGCTCTTTTATTTCTTTTCTTCTGCTGGGTTTGGGTCTGGTTTGTTCTTGTTTTTCTAGTTTCTTTAGCTATGACCTTAGATTGTCTTATTAGTGCTTTTTCAGAGTTTTTGATGCAGACATTTAATGCTATGATCTTTCCTCTTAGCACTGTTTTTGCTGTATCCTAGAGGTTTTGATAGGTTGTGTCACTATTATCATTCAGTTCAAGGAATTTGTAAATTTCAATCTTGATTTTATTGTTGACTCAGTGATCATTCAGGAACAGACTATTTAATTTTCATATATCTGCATGGTTTTGAGGGTTTCTTTGTAGTTGATTTCTTTTTTAGTTTTTAAGATGGAGTCTCACTCTATTGCCCGGGCTGAAGTGTAGTGGCGCAATCTCAGCTCACTGCAACCTCTGCCGCCCAGGTTCAAGCGATTCTCCTGCCTCAGCCTCCTGAGCAGCTGGGATTATAGGTGCCTGCCACTGCTCCTGGCTAATTTTTGTAGTTTTAGTAGAGATGGGGTTTTGCCATGTTGGCCAGGCCGGTCTTGAACTCCCGAACTTATGATCTACCCACCTCAGTATCCCACAGTGCTGGGATTACAGGCATGAGTCACTATGCCCAGCCCTGGAGTTGATTTATAATTTTATTCCACTGTGGTCTGAGAGAGTACTTGATATACTTTGATTTTTTGGCTGGGTTTGGTGGCTTATGCCTGTAATCGTAGCATTTTGGGAGGCCAAGTCAGGTGGATCACTTGGGGCCTGAAGGTCAAGATCAGTCTAGCCAATATAGTGAGACCCCGTCTCTACTAAAAATACAAAAATTAGCTGGGAGTGGCGGAGCATGCCTGTAATCTCAGCTTCACAGGAGGCTAAGGCAGGAAAATCACTTGAACCCAAGAGGCGGAGGTTGTGGTGAGTCGAGACTGTGCCACTGCACTCCAGCGTGGGCAACAGAGCAAGACCCCGTCTCAAAAACAAAAACATTCGACTTTGTGAAATTTATTAAGGCTTGTTTTGTGGCCTATCATATGGTCTATCTTAGAGAATGTTACTATGCTGATGAATATAATGTATATTCTGCAGCTGTTGGGTAGAATGTTTTCTAAATATCTGTTAAGTCCTTTTGTTCTAGGGTACAACTGCAGAATGTTATGTACCTATCTGTTATGTCCATTTATTCTAAGGTATAGTTTAAATCCACTGTTTCTTTGTTGACTTTCTGTCTTGATGACCTGTCTAGTGCTGTCAGTGGAGTACTGAAGTCCCCCTCTATTGTGTTGCAGTCTATCTAATTTCTTAGGTCTAGCAGTAATTGTTTCAAAAGTTTGGGAGCTGCAGTGTTAGGTGCATATGTATTTAGGATTGTGGTATCTTCCTGTTGGACTAGTCCTTTCATCATTATATAATGTCCCTCTTTGTCTCTTTTAACTGTTGTTGCTTTAAAGTCTGTTTTTTTTCTGATATAAAGATAGCTACTCCTGCTCACTTTTGGTGTCCATTTACATGGACTATCTTTTTACACCCCTTTACCTTAAGTTTATGTGAATCCTTATGTGTTAGGTGAGTCTCCTGAAGACAGCAGAGACTTGGTTGATGAATTCTTTTTTTTTTTTTTTTTGAGACTATCTTGCTGTGTCGCCCAGGCTGGAGTGCAGTGGTGCAATCTCGGCTCACTGTAAGCTCCACCTCCCGGGTTCACACCATTCTTCTGCTTCAGCCTCCAGAGTAGCTGGGACTACAGGTGGCCACCACCACACCGGGTTAATTTTTTTTTTAATTTTTATTTTTAGTAGAGACGGGGTTTCACCGTGTTAGCCACGATGGTCTTGATCTCCTGACCTCATGATCTGCCTGCCTTGGCCTCCCAAAGTGCTGGGATTACAGGCGTGAGCCACCGTGCCCAGCCTGATGAATTCTTACTCATTCTGCCATTCTGTATCATTTAAGTGCAGCATTTAGGCCATTTACAGTCAATGTCAGTATTGAGATGTGAGGTACTATTCTATTAAGAGTGCTAGTTGTTGCCTGAATACCTTGGGTTTGGTTTTTTGGTTTTTTTTTCTTCCCCCTCCCATTGTGTCATTGTTTTATAGGCCCTGTGAGATTTATGCTTTAAGGAGGTTCTGTTTTGGTGTATTTCAAGGATTTGATTCAAGATTTAGTTTCACGATCTTTTTGCGATGAATTTCCTGGGTGTTCTTTGAATTTCTTATATTTGGATGTCTAGATCTCTAACAAGGTCAGGGATGGTTTCCTTGATTATTCCCTGAAATAAGTTTTCCAAACTTTTAGACTTTTCTTCTTCCTAGGGAACAATTATTCTGTCACCCAGGCTGGAGTGTAGTGGTGTGTTCTTGGCTCACTGCAACCTCTGCCCCCCAGGTTCAAGCCATTCTCATGCCTCAGCCTCCCGAGTAGCTGGGATTACAGGTGCATACCACTGCACCCGGATAATTTTTTGTATTTTTAGTAGAGATGGGGTTTCACCATGCTGGCCAGGCTGCGCTTGGACTCATGACCTCAGGTGATCCACCTGCCTCGGCCTCCCAAAGTGCTGGGAATACAGGTGTGAGCCACCGCACCTGGCCCAGGAACATCAATTATTCTTAATTCTTCTTCGTCTTCTTTTTTTTTTTTTAAGATGGAGTCTCACTCTGTCACCCAGGGTGGAGTGCAGTGGCATGATCTCGGCTCAAGGCAACCTCTGCCTTCTGGATTCAAGCAATTCTCCAGCTTCAGTCTCCCAAGTAGCTAGTATTACTGGCGTGCGCCACCACACCTAGCTAATTTTTGTATGTTTAGTAGAGACAGGGTCTCACCATGTTGGCCAGGCTCGTCTTGAACTCCTGACCTCAAGTGATCCACTCCCCTCGGCTTCCCAAAGTGCTGGGATTATAGGCATGAGTCATAGCACCTGGCTATTCTTAATTATTCTTAGGTTTGGTCATTTAACGTAATCCCAAACTTCTTGGAGGCTTTGTTCATTTTTAAAAATTCTTTTTTCTTTGTCTTTGTCAGATTGCATTAATTTGAAAGCCTTGTCTTCAATCTCTGAAGTTCTTTATTCTACTTGTTCAATTATATTGTTGTAAGTTTACAGTGTATTTTATATTTCTCTAAGTGTTTCTTTCATTTCCAGAAGTTATGATTGTCTTTTCTTTATGATATCTATTTCTCTGGAGACTTTTTTGTCCATATCCTGCATTGTTTTTAAAATTTATTGGCTGGGCTTGGTGGCCCATGCCTGTAATCCTAGCCCTTTGGGGAGCTGAGGTGGGTGCATAATCTGAGGTCAGGAGTCGAGATCAGCCTGGCCAACATGGTGAAACCCTATCTCTACTAAAAATACAAAAATTAGCTGCGTGTGGTGGTGCGCGCCTGTTGTCCCAGCTACTGGGGAGGCTGAGGCATGATAATTGCTTAAACCCAGGAGGCAGAGGGTGCAGTGAGCCAAGATCGTACCACTGCACCCAGCCTGGGTGACAGAGTGAAACTCTGTCTCAACAACAACAAAATATTATGTAAGTCGGTTTTTACCTTTCTCTGATGCCTCCTTGAGGAACTTAATAATTGACCTCTGAATTCTTTTTCTGGCACTTCAGATTTCTTCTTAGTTTGGATCCATTGCTGGTGAGTTAGTGTGATTTTTTAGGGATGTTAAAGAACCTTGCTTTGTCATATTACCAGAATTGTTTTTCTGGTTCCTTCTCATTTGGATAGACCATGTCAGAGGAAACATCTGGGGCTCAAGGGTTGCTGTTCAGATTCTTTTGTCCCACAGGGTGATCCCTTGATGTGGTGCTCGTCCCCTTCCCCTAGAGATGGGGCTTTCTGAGAGCCAGACTGCAGTGATTGTTATTGCTCTCATGCGTCTAGCCACCCCAGCAGAGCTACTGGCCTCCGGGCTGGTACTGGGAAGTGTCTGCAAAGAGTCCTGTGATGTGATCGGTCTTCAGGTCTCTCAGCTGTGCATACCATCACCTGCTCTGGTGAAGGTAGTAAGGCAGTGAAATGGACTCTGTGAGGGTCCTTGGTTGTAGTTTTGTTTAGTGCACTGGTTTTCCTGAATGCTGATTGTGCTAGCAGTGAATTTGTCACATGGACAGACTCAGGACCTCTGGTTAGCCAGGATGTTACAGGCAGTGGAATTAGCTGTTCTTTCCTCCTTTTCTGGAGCAGGGTTGTTCTGAGTGGCTGTAATGGCTTGATTGGCTGGCCGACAGCCAGTAGGGGGCGCTTTCAAGAGAACATCAGCTGCAGCAGTATAGGGGGCATACAAGCTTGTCCTGAAGTCCTGGATAAGTATTCCACTTTCTCCGGAGATGGGCAGGACTACATAGATTCTAAGAGATTATGTCTTTTGTCTTCTGTTACCGGGGCGGGTAGAGAAGACCATCAGGTGGCAGGGTTAGTTGTGTCTGAGCTCAGACTCTCCTTGGGCTGGGTCTGCTGCATCCACCCTAGGGGCTGGGAGCGTGGTTCTCAGGCTAACGGACTTATGTTCCTAGGGAGATTATGGCTGCCTCTGCTGTGTCATACAGGTCTCCAGGGAAGTGGGGGAACGCCTGCAGTGACAGGCCTCATTCAGCTCCCAGGCAGCCAGCAAGGCCAGTCTCACTCCCATTGTGCTCCACCAACAACACAGAGTTTACATCCAGGCAGCTCTTGCCCCAGGCTACAAGCCTCCCCTGCTCTGCCTACAGCTGCTTGGGTGCTTGTATCTGCACTTCCCATTCTGCTTGAGCACCATCCCCCTCGAACACCATCCCCCTCCCCAGGTTTCTGCCTAGGAAAATTTGTACTTGGTCGAAATTATTAGAGTTCAGCTGGAAGTTTCCTTCTCCTTGTGGCCCTTTCCCATTTCCACTGGAAGCCCTCCCTATCATCATTATTTACTATTTATCATTACCATTATTTGTTTTCATTAAGAACTACCTGAGAAAGAAACCTTGATAATCTAATAACACCACTAAGGAGATAATAAACATACTTAAAATATACTCTGTCCTCCTAAGAAGTACTTCAAAAGGTAGACTAGCATAAATGTTTATATAGTACATAAATAATACATGCCAATACCATAATTCTGTAGCGTAGCACTGTACATATTAAAATTTATTAACAATATGACCTAATTTGCTGATATGACCTAATTTGAAGCCCTGTACTTTCCTCTTGTCTGCCTAGAACAGTGTGTATGTTATGAGGCAAAGAAAAGATTACAGCAGAGAAAGAAATCTTTTATCTTGAAGATCTATAAAATTAGGATAGATAGAGACCCATTTGTTTGGAAGGCTTTAGGCATATCTCCGTCTAGAGCAAAGGAAGAGGAAAGATGACCCAATACTCTCTAGGCCCAATGCTCTCTAACCACAATTAGTGAACAGTGTTTAAAAAAAAGAATAGAGAAAGCATTCATTTCTTCAGTTTGGCAAGAACAAGATTTCATACTTCATACATTTATGTATTTATTATGGAATTATAGCCTTTTAAAAATTAAACACCACGAATAATGAGGAATTCATTTTACTGTAAGCAATAATTAAGTATATGCCCTTAAAATAGCATATCCTATAAGTAGCTGCATATTTACACCAATCTATTTACTTGAAAACTCATTATTCTCTTTAAATTTTTCCTTCTTATTCTTATCAAGATTAAAAAAAAATCCATCATCAGGTGGTTTTAAATTATCTTCAAATTCCTCAACATAATTTTTCAAACGATTCATAGAAAACAAAAGTATTTCTAAAATGATGCTACAGAGTACAAAGAAAATTTTTACTATCTAACAGCCTGCACCTTGTTGTGTTTGGCACAGATCATGCTTAATGGGGGTCTGGGCACAAAATGTATCTCCTATTTTTTCACAATTTTGATGAATGGCAGAAATATCAACCCAGTTGATCAAGCAAGAAATCTAGATTTGACCTTTTCCCTCACCTCCACACTCAGTCAATCACCAATGTCTACTGATTGCACTGCCTTAATCTATCTTGAATTATTCCTTTCCCAGTTAAGATATGATACAGCCACTACCTTGGTATAGATCACCAGCATTGTTCATCTAGATTATCAGTGAGCATCCTAAGTGGATTCTCTGCCTATTAGTTATTGCTTCCAATACATTCTCCACACAGCTACAGTTATTCCTCTAAAGCCCAAATTTGATTATTTTACTCCAGGTCACTGTACCTGACTGCTGAGAACCTTTAGAATAAATTACAAATTATGAACTGTGACTTTCATAATGTAGTTACAGCTCTCATTGACCTCCAGCCTAATCTCAGTCAGAATTCCTCTTTTTGAGACAGTATCTTGCTCTGTCACCCAGGCTAGAATGCAGTGGCATGACCATGGCTCACTGCAGCCTTGACCTCCTGGGTTTAAGTGATCCTTCCAACTCAGCCTCTCAAGTGGCTGGGAGTAAAGGCACATGCCACCATGCCCAATTAATATGTTTAATATATATTTTTTTGAGACAACGAGTTTCACTCTTGTTGCCCAGGCTGGAGTGAAGTGATACCATCTCAGCTCACTGCAACCTCCACCTCCTGGGTTCAAGCAATGCTCCTGCCCCAGCTTCCCGAGTATCTGGGATTATAGGCACGCACCACCATGCCCAGCTAATTTTTGTATTTTTAGTAGAGATGGAGTTTCACCATGTTGGCCAGGTTCATCTCGAACTCTTGACCTCAAGTGATCTGCCCACTTAGGCCTCCCAAAGTGCTGGGATTATAGGCTTGAGCCACTGCACCTGGCCATGTTTAATTTTTTGTAGAGGTGCGGTCTCACTATGTTGCCCAGGCTGGAGAACTCCTCTCTAGGACTATGCTTCAGGCATGTTGACCTACTTTTGGTTCCCTGAATATGTCTTTCCTGGTTATTCTGTGAGTTTCCACAAACTGTTTCAATCGCCTGAAATACATTCCACCAGCCCATCTCCTTCCTATTTTACTCTCTCCCTCTGGCAGGCTAAATCTCATTTGTTCATTCCTTGGGATGTCTTTCTTGCACCCTCAAGACTGGGCCAGGTATTTTCTCTCATGTACTTTCATAAGCATCCTGTTTTTGAAGCACTAAATATACTCTACTGTAGTTGAACATTTATTTCATGGTCTTCCCCAACAGATTGCAAGTTCCTTGAGAGGAAGACACTGTGTTCACCATACCTCCCTAGCACCTTGCTACATAGTAGGCAATCAATAAATATGTATTGAATTAATAGGAAAACATTTAATCAAAGAAAGGAAGCACCAACGCTGGTATACGTACAATATAATAATCAAATCATAATCTGTGGTATTTCAAGTTCATTTACAAACTGGTTTGGGAGAACTCTGAAACTAATTTTTTTCACAGAATCAATATTAAATGTAGTTGATAACTAGCTACCTCCTGCAAAGCCTATTTAATCTATAATGTAGGTAAACTGTATTATTCACAGTTACTATAGACTCTACTAAATATCAGTAATATTTCTGGGGAAAATGTATTAAGAATTCCAATTTGGTCATAGCTTGAATTAATTATTTCTGGCTGTAGCTCAGGAATAGAAATACACAGTTCCAATTTCCATAGGTGGTTGACGACAGAAGTTCTATTAGAGAAGGAATGAAATGACTAAAAACTCTAGGGAACTGGTGAGACAAGGACTGGCCTGCTGCTGCCATTAATCTTTGGGAACATGACCTAATTTATGGACAACTACTTTTCTTCTCTTTTCTTTTCCTTCAAGAATCCTAGGAATTAGATGCCAGATTCCTATTGATTGTCAACACTTCTGACTTCAAACCAGGGTTTTTTGTTTGTTTGTTTGAGATGGAGTCTCACTCTGTCAACCAGGTTGGAGTGCAGTGGCACCATCTTAGCTTACTGCAACCTCCACCTCCTGAGTTCAAGTGATTCTCCTGCCTCAACCTCCCGAGTACCTGGGATTACAGGCACACGCCACCATGCCCAGCTAATTTTTGTATTTTTAGTAGAGATGGGGGCTTTCACCATGCTGGCCAGGCTGGTCTCGAACTCCTGACCTTGTGATCTGCCTGCCTTGGCCTCCCAAAGTGCTGGGATTACAGGCAGGAGCCACCGCACCCGGCCCCAACCAGGGTTTTTTAACCACAGACAAGAAATGATCTAAAAGGTTCTCATATATGTTCTTTTTCCTTAAGCAAGCATTCTGTATTCAGTATCATATACAAAGAAAATTAAGTAAGCAAACAAGCAAAAAACAAGAGAGTTATTAACTCTAGGAAAAACAATAGTTGTCAAAGAAAAAAATTTAATTATAGCTCACCAGTGAGATGTTTAACAGAGTTATTATACTGTAAACAATGAACACTGATCTAACAAAAAATTACGATCAAACTGAAAATTAAGACATGGGAAAATGAAACAAGGAGAATATATTGAAAATATTTTCTTCCAATCTATGTTTTGCATTTTCATTTTCCGAACAGTGTCTTTCATACGACATACTTTTTTTTTTACCACCATGTGTTCAAGTTTTTAATCTTAATTTTTTCTTTAAAGTTTGTACTTTCTGTATCCTAAATAAAACACTGTCCTCCCCAAAAGTTGGGAATATTTTTACATATGTATGCTCCTAAGAATTTTATAATTTTAGCTCTCATATTTAATTCTATGACTCATTTCAAGTTAATTTTTATGTCTGGTGTGAAATAATGTTCAAGACTTCTTTTTTTCCTTATGGATATCCTATTGTCTTACTATCCATTATTGAAAACTATAATTTCCCATTGAGTTATCTTGTCTTCTTTCTTAACAGATCAACTGACAATCTATGTGAGGTTCTACTTCTGGACTCTCTTTTCTGATTCATTAATTTAACTTCTTATTAAGTATTTATATAATGTAGTATGACTCGTTCAAAATTGTTTTGGCTATAGTAAGTCCTTTGTATTGCCACAAAAAATTTATATTTAGTGTGTCAATTTATACAAGAAAGACTACAAGGATTTTGATTAACACTGCATTGAATATAAAAATTTACAGAGAACCGACATCTTAACAATATTGAATCTTCTGATTCATGAACATAATCTATCTGTTGTTTATTTAAGTTTGCTTTACTTGCTCTAAACAATGCTTTGTAGTTTTCAGTACATATTTTTGTTGACTTTATTCTAAATTAGTTCATGATTTTGGATGCTATTTCAAATCATATTTTTAAAATTTCAGTTTCCAATTGTTATTGCTGATATATGGAACTAGAAATGATTTTTATATGTTGAACATGAATTCTGTGACTTTGATAAAATCACTCTTCGATTTTGTATGTGGATAATGCTGCCTGTGAATATGGACAATTTTACTTACCGCTTTTCAATATGTATACCTTGTATTTCTTTGTCTAGCCTTAATGCACAGCTAAGACTAGAACCAGAACAATGTTAAAGAGAAGTGATGAGGAAAGGCTCTCTCGTCTTGTTCCTGATCTTAGAGAAAGAGCATCAGTCTTTCTACATTAAGTATGATGTTAAATGTAAGTTTTCATAATTGCCTTTTATTAGGATAAGGAAGTTCCTTTCTTTCTTTCTTTTTTTTTTTTTTGAGACGCAGTTTCTCTCTTGTTGCCCAGGCTAGAGTGCAATGGCACAATATCGGCTCACTGCAACCTCCGCCTCCCAGGTTCAAGCGATTCTCCTGCCTCAGTCTCCTTAGTAGCTGGGATTTAGGCATGTGCCACCATGCCCGGCCAGTTTTGTACTTTTAGTAAAGACAGGGTTTTTCCATGTTGGTCAGGCTGGTCTCAAACTCCCGACCTCAGGTGATCCGCCCGCCTCAGCTTCCCAAAGTGCTGGGATTATAGGCGTGAGCCACCGCACCTGGCCAAAGAAGTTCCTTTCTATTCCTGATTTGTTGACAGGTTTTGTCATGAATGGATATTGAATTTTGTCAAATGTTTATATTGAGATAATCATATGGTTTTTAATTTTTATATTGTTCATGTGATGATTTACAGTGATTGATTAATTCACTGTCAAACTTTGTATTGCTGGTATACTTTTTTACATACTGGTGGATTTAATTTGCTAATATTTTGTTAAGGACTTTCAAATTCATTAAGAACACTGACCTATAGTTTTCTTATTATGTGTTTGTCTGGTCTTGGTATCAGAGTAATCCTGAATTTATAAAATTAGTTGGGAGGTATTTCTTTCTTTTTGGTTTTCTAAGAAATTTTTAGAATTGGTTTTACTTTTTACATTATTCAATGGAATATAGCAATGAAACCATTGAGGCCTCAAATTTTCATTATAGGATGATTTTTACTATGAATTGAACTTTTCTAGTTGATACAGGGTTATTCAGGTTTTTAATTTCTTTTTGAGTCAGCTGTGATATTTATGGAATCTATATATTCATATAAATTTTGTTGGCTTTCTTGACATAAAGTTGTTAATGATATTCTCTTATCTTTTTAATGCCTATAGGGTCTGTAGTGACAGTCTTTTTATTCTATTTTACTGCTGACATGGGTAAATTAGTTTCTTCTCTATTTTTAAGTTTTACAAGTTTTATTCTTTTAAAACAATCAGTTTCAAGTTTCTTTTTTTTTTTTGAGATGGGGTCTCCCTCTGTCGCCCAGGCTGGAGTACAGTGGTGCGATCTCGGCGCTCACTGCAACCTCCACCTCCCTGGGTTCAAGCAATTCTCCTGCCTCAGCCTCCCAAGTAGCTGGGATTACAGGTGTGTGCCACCGTGCCCAGCTAATGTTTATAGTTTTAGTAGAGACGGGGTTTCACCATGTTTGCAGGTTGGTCTCAAACTCCTGACCTCATATGATCCACCTGCCTTGGCCTCCCAAAGCGCTGGGATTACAGGTGTGAGCCACTGTGCCTGGCCCCTTTTACTATTTGACATAAGGCTTGCTTTTCCTGATAAGTATAGCTATTCCTGCTCACTTTAGGTTTCTCTTTGTGTGGAACATCTTTTTCCATCTCTTTGCTTTCAGTCTATATATGTCTTTACAGATGAAGTGAATTTCTTATAGGCAGCATACAATTGGGCGATGTTGTTTTAAAAAAATCCATTCAGCCAGCCTGTATCTTTAAAGTGAAGAATTCAACCCATTAACATTTAACGTTATGTTTTATATGTGAGGACTTATTCCTGCCGTTTTGTTAATTGTTTCATCGTTGTTTTCTATATTTGTTCCTTTCTTTCTCTCTTATGGTTTGGTGGCTTTCTGCAGTAGTAACATTTAAGTCCTTTCTTTTCCTCATTTGCGTATCTGCCCTACCAATGAGTTTTGTACTTTCATGTGTTTTCATGATGGTGGATGTAATTAATTTTTTCCAGGTGTAGGGCTCCGTTAAGCTTTTCTTTTTTTTTTTTTTTTTTTGGAGACGGAGTCTCGCTCTGTCGCCCAGGCTGGAGTGCAGTGGCCGGATCTCAGCTCACTGCAAGCTCCACCTCCCGGGTTCACGCCATTCTCCTGCCTCAGCCTCCCGAGTAGCTGGGACTACAGGCGCCCGCCACATCACCCGGCTAGTTTTTTGTATTTTTTAGTAGAGACGGGGTTTCACCGTGTTCACCAGGATGGTCTTGATCTCCTGACCTCGTGATCCACCTGTCTCGGCCTCCCAAAGTGCTGGGATTACAGGCTTGAGCCACCGTGCCCGGCCTCGTTAAGCTTTTCTTATAGGGCTGTTCTAGTGATGATAAATTCCTTCAGTTTTTCCTTGTCTGAGAAATATTTTATTTCTCCTCTACTTTTGAAGGACAGCTTTGTTGGGTATAGTATTTTTGGCTGAAAGCTTTTTTCCTCTTCCTTTCAGCAAATTGAATATATTATCCCAGTGTCTCCTTGCCTGTAAGGTTTCTTTTGAGAAATCTGCTTTTACTCTGTTGAGCATTCTCTTATATGTGATTTGATGTTTTTCTCTTGCTGCTTTTATAATTCTCCCTTTGTCTTTGACTTTTGACAACAATGTGCCTTGCAGACCTTTTCAGGTTGTATCTATTTGATAAGTCTTTGAGCTTCCTGTATCTGGATGTCTAAAGCTCTTGCTAGACTTGGTAAGTTTTAAACTATTATATAATTAAATAATTTTTCTATGCCTTTGTCCATCTCTTCTCCTTCTGGAATATCCCAAATTTAAGTATTTGGACACTTTATCGTATTCCATAGGCTTTCCTTGTCCCTTTTTATCCTTTTTTTATATCTGACATTTTTTTTTTTTTTTTTGAGATGGAGTCTCGCTCTGTTGCCCAGGCTGGAGTGCAGTGGCACGATCTCAGCTCACTGCAAGCTCTGCCTCCCGGGTTCATGCCATTCTCCTGCCTCAGCCTCCCGAGAAGATGGGACTACAGGCATCCACCACCACACCCGGCTAATTTTTCTTTTGCATTTTTAGTGGAGACAGGGTTTCACCGTGTTAGCCAGGATGGTCTTGATCTCCTGATCTCGTGATCTGCCCGTCTTGACCTCCCAAAGTGCTGGGATTACAGGCGTGAGCCACCGCACCTGGTTTTTTTTTTTTGTTTGTTTGTTTTTTGTTTTTTTTTTAAAGACAGAGTCTTACTCTGTCACCCAGGCTGGAATGCAGTGGCACAATCTTGGCTCACTGCAATATCCGCTTCCTGGGTTCAAGCAATTCTCCTGCCTCAGCCTCCCGAGTAGCTGTGATTATAAGCAAGCACCACCACACCTGGCTAATTGTTTGTATTTCTGGTAGAGATGGGTTTCGCCATGTTGGTCAGGCTGGTCTCGAACTCCTGACCTCAAATGATCCTCCCATCTTGGTCTCCAAAAGTGCTGGCATTACAGGCATCAGTCACTGGGCCCAGCTGATTTTGTATTTATTAGTAGAGATGGGGTCTCACCATGTTGGCCAGGCTGGTCTCTTAACTCCTGGCCTCAAGTAATCCTCCCACCTCAACCTCTCAAACTGCTGGCATTACAGGCGTGAGCCACTGTGCCGGCCAAATGTTTTAATGAATGAATTTTATTTTATTTTATTTATTTTTTAATTTTTGAGACAGGGTCTCACTCACTCTGTTGTCCAGGCTAGAGTGCAGTGGCATGATCACAGCTCATTGTAACTTCTGCCTCCTGGGCTCAAGTGATTCTCCCACCTCAGCCTCCTGAGTAGTGGTACCACAGACATGTACCACCACACTCAGCTAATTTTTGTATTTTCAGTAGAGACGGGTTTTTGCCTTGTTGCTCAGTCTGGTCTCGAATTCCTGGGCTTGAGCCATCTGCCTGCCTCAGCTTCCTGAAGCACTAGGATTACAGGTGTGAGCCACCACACCCGGCCAGATTTTTTATGATTATATTTTATCTCTACTATTGGCTTATAACTGATACTGTGTTTTCTATTTCTAGTATTTCCATTTTACTGTCTTATAATTTTCATACTAATTCTAAAATTCTCCATCTTTTCATGCATATTGTTTATCTTTAAAATTTGATTCTTTAACATATTATTCAGAGCTATTTTAAAGCCCTTGTCTAATAGTTCTACAATGTGGGTCATTTCTGCATCTGGCTTTATCAGTTGCTTTATCTCTTGGCAATGGTTGTTTTTTTAAATGTCTTTTTTGTTATTTTGCAATTTCTATTGAATGCTAGGAGTTATGTGTAGAAGGACAGTACAGAGTGAGGAAATGACAGTTACATCCAGAATTGAGCATGCTTCTTCCTTTGTGGTGATAATATGGTGGGGGAGGGGACTGAGTGAATATAGTCAGCACTGAGTTCTGTTTAGGTTCTCTTGTTACATTTACCTCTGGAGCACCATGAACCTCAAATTCCCCCAGCAATGGGATACTTCTACCTTGTAATACTGTGTGTCAAGGGTTTTGCTAAGTGTTCCTGCCACACTCAGCTTTCAGTAGTCCTGCATGCCTGTATTATAGAGGGGTATCTCTCTTTCCCAGTGGTAGACTGATCTTGAAGGTTTCTCAGTGTTAAGTTCTTAGTGGGGGTTGGAGGACCTTTCAAGTCTCCTGGTACCAACTCAGCATAAGACAAATTTTTTGCTGCAGCTGAGCCTTGGGGGTGGGACTTTCTTGGTGTTCCTGCCCCTCACCGCTAACAAAACTATGTCTTGTAACTGCAGGTGGTGCTAAAGCGGTCTCTGCCTCTCCCCTGGCAGTAACAGATCTCTGCCTTATATCAGTGCAGGGTCCTGAGTCCAACAGGGTTTCCTGCCCACTCCCCAGGGGTAGGCAGCATTTGTCCCTATCCCACCACCAGAAGCAGTCCATCGCAGACCAGGCTTTGAAGTTGGAGGAGGGGGTACTCTGCCTCTTCCACAATGGCTTAAGGCTTTTGTTTAGTGTAAGAAAGGGGTATTGAAAACAGGCAGTTTTGAACTTGTGCTCCTCTAACGGATATGTTCTCAGGACTCCCAGCTAGCACCTGGTAGATGCCAGTGAAAATAAAGCTAGTGAGAGGGTATAAACTCCCCTGTGTCAGGACCCCTTTTATTGTGAACTTTCTTTCTTTTTTCTTTAAATTTTGTTTCTGAAAAAATTTTGTTCTTTTTTTGTTTGTTTTTTATAGAATAGAGACAAGGTCTTCCTCCGTTAGTTACCCAGCCTGATCTTGAACTCCTAAGCTTAAGGGACCCTCCCACCTCGGCTTCCCAAAGTGCTGGGATTAGAGATGTGAGCCACCACGCCTGGGTGAACATTCATAAAAGCCTAGTTCTTTCACTTACAGCAGTGTTAGAACTTTAGCTATTTTCTTCATATCCACTTTTATAATAACCACCTCTTCTTCCCCTTCTCCACCAAAGGAAAAAAAGTTCATATGTTCCATCTCTTCTTTAAACAAACCAGAAAAAGAAGGACGTTTCCTCTACATAAGAAAAGTCATCTATGAAAACCTTAGTAATAATATCATTTTTTATTTTTATTTCTTATTTTTTTTGAGACAAGTCTTGCTCTGTCGCCCAGGCTGGAGTGCAGTGGCGCGATGTCGCCTCACTGCAAGCTCCGCCTCCCGGGTTCATGCCATTCTCCTGCCTCAGCCTCCCGTGTGGCTGGGTTTACAGGCGCCTGCCACCATGCCCGGCTAATTTTTTGTATTTTTTAGTAGAGACGGAGTTTCACCGTGTTAGCCAGGATGGTCGCGATCTCCTGACCTTATGATCCGCCCGCCTCAGCCTCCCAAAGTGCTGGGATTACAGGCATGAGCCACCGTGCCCGGCCGCAATAACATCATATTTAATGGTGAAAGACTAAATGCCTTCCCCCTAAGACTGGCTACAAGGTAAGGCGGTTCAGTCCTATCATTTCTATCCAAAATTGTACTAGTCTTCCTTCAACGTAATAGGCAAAACAAATAAATAAAAGGCATACATATTACAAGGAAGAAATAAAAGTCTTTATGTGCAGGCAAAATGATCTTCTATCTTCTATAATTAACCAAAAATCCACAATAACTAATAGAAGGAGTTCAGCAAGGTCATATAATAAAAGGTTATATGAAAATCAATAATAATTCTATACTTAGCAACAGAAACTTGGAAATTTACATTAAAAAATGCCATTTACAGGAGCATAAAAGGACACAAAATACCTATGGATAAATCTAACAGAATGTATTCAAAAAACTAGAGAACGTTGTGGTGATAAATTAAAGGTGAACGATACTCTTTTCAGGGACTAGAAGACTAAATATTATTCAGAAGTAAATTCTTCCAAATTAGTCAACAGATCCAACACAATTCCAACAAAATTGTATACACTTAAAATGCTGATTCTAAAATTCATATAGAAAAGCAAAGGACGTACAAAAGGCAAAACAATATTGAAAAGGAATATAGTAAGGTAAACAATGTATAATTTCAAGGTTTATTTATTTTTTTGAGATGGAGTCTTGCTCTGTTGACCAGGTTGGAGTGCAGTGCCATGATCTTGGCTCACTGCAACCTCTGCCTCCTGGGTTCAAGCAATTCTCCTGTCTCAGCCTCCTGAGTAGCTGGGATTACAAGTGTGCACCACCATGCCCAGCTAATTTTTGTATTTTTAGTAGAGACGGGGTTTTGCCATGTTAGTCAGACTGGTCTCAAACTCCTGACCTCAAGTGATCCACCTGCCTCGGCCTCCCAAAGTGCTGGGATTATAGGCGTGAGCCACTGGACCTGGCCTTCAAGACTTATTATAAAGCTACAGTAATCAAGTCATTGTATATAAAGCTGATGAATAGACCAATAAATGAGAATAGAGTTCACATACAGACCTACACATATGTTGCCAATTTATTTTTGATGAAGGTGCCAAGGAAATTTAAGGAGGGCAAAATAGTCTTTTGTGTTCTAATGAATGTTGTAACAGTCACTTGAAATTGAAAATCCATATGTAAAACGACAAATCAAAACAAAAAAATCGGAACGTCTGCCTTTATTTTGTAGCATATTATATGTAGCATATAATATGTAGTATACATATTATACATATTCTATGTAGTATTATATGTAGCATATAATATGCTACAAAATAAAGGTAGAGGTTCTGATTTTTTTATTTTTGTAGCATAAAAGAATTATATGCTACAAAATAATAGTTTATAGATCTACATCTAAGTCATCTATCACTTAGCTATGGGGTATGTTCTCAGAAATGCATTGTTAGGTAATGTTGTCATTGTGAGAACATCACAGAGTGTACTTACACAAACCTATCTGGTATATGTATTTTTATTTATATATTTTTCTCATATGAAAAACCAAAGGACCTGGCACCATTACTGAATACCAATTATTTCTTCTACTTGATCTGCAATGCAACGTTAAGTGCCATTTATTGTTTCTATATATGTTCTATTATAATCTTATGAGACCAGCGTTGTATATGTGCTGTTTTGTTGACTGAAATTTGATTAAGTAGCACATGACTGATAACCTAAATCTATGGCGTTTTTAGAAGAAAATATAAGAGAATATCTTTGTGAACTTAGGCAAAAATTTCTTAGGACTCACAATACAAAAAAAAAAAAAGAAAAAAAAAAAAGAAAAAAATTGATATACTAGGTTGGTTCCAAATTTTAAACTTGTGTTCTCTGAAAGACAATGTTAATAAAACAGAAATCAAATCCATAGACTTGGAGGACATATTTGTAAAAGATATGTATATTAGAGAACTTGTTTCCAAAATAAAGAGTTCTTATTACCCCATATAAATATGGACTCAATATGAACAGATACTTCACAAAAGAAAATGAATAGACAAAAGGCACCGAAAAACATGGTCAACACCATTAGTCATCAGGAAAAGAAAAATTAAAAGCACAATGGGATGCCACTACATGCCCACAAGAATGGCTAAAATTAAAAAGATGGCAATACCCAGTGCTGACAAAGATATCGAATGGAACTCTCATACAATGTCAGTAGAAATGCAAAATAATATAGCTACTTTGAAAAACAATTTGGCAGTTTTTTTAATAAAGTGGAATCTATACTTTTCTTATGACTTACCAGTTCTATTTCCAGGTATTTACTCAAGGAAAATGAAAATATATGACTATATAAAGGCCTGTACGTGAATGATTATATCACTTTTACTTACAATAGTCTAAAACAAAAATATTCCAAATGTCCATTAATTGGTGAAGGAATTAAAAAGAAAAACATTTTAGGGGCCAGATGAGGTAGCTGATACCTATAATCCCAGTGCTTCGGGAGGCTGAGGCAGAAGGATCCCTAGAGCCCAGGTGTTTGAAACTGCAGTGAGTTATGATTGTGCCACTGCACTTCAGCCTGGGTGACAGAGCAAGACTCTATCTCTCAAAAAACATTTTTTTTAAGTTTTGTTCCCATACATTGGAGGATGTAAGGAAAGCAATAAAAAGGAAAAAGTCATAACATATACAACAAACTGAATCAATCTCAAAAGCTTTATGCTAAGCGAAAGAAGCCAGACACAAGGCTACATGCTATTGTTCCATTTTTGTGACATTCTGGAAAATGTAAAACTATAGTGACAGAAAGCATATCTGTGATTGCCAAGGTATAGGGATGGGTGGAGGGGAAATGCTACGAAGGTACATGAGGGAACTTTTTGGCATGACAGAAATATCTCTATCTTCATGGTACTGGTGGTTACTTAACTATACACATTTGTCAAGCCTCATCCAACCACACATTTTTATTGTATTGTATTATATTGTATTGCATTTTGTTTTATTTTATTTTATTTTAGAGACAGAGTCTTGCTCTGTTGCCAAAGCTGGAGTGCAGTGGCACAATCATAGCTCATGGTAGCTAAGATCTTCTGGGCTAAGCGATCTTCCCTCCTCAGCCTCCCAAGTAACTAGGACTACATGCACACTACCACGTCTGGCCCAACTGTACATTTTAAAAGGATAAATTTCACTTTATGTAAATATACCTCAATAATCCTCATCTTAAAAAATTATGTTACAAAAAAATCTCAGAATCAAGAGGGGTGACACTCGTCAGTATTTACAGGTTCTACCATGGTGGTAAAAAAAACAACTACCACAAATATATGATAAGTTTACTTGACAGTTATACTAATTTTACTAAATTCTAAAATCCTATATTTTTCACTTTTAGACAAACAGAAAGTGGCAAAATTACCTCTGTAGGGCACTGAACATGGAATATCAAAGAAAGATGACTGACAAATAAAAAAAGATTATTTGCAGTAATAATGTAGTAAAACCATGGGAATACTAATAATAAAGATGAATATAGGTCGGGCACTGTGGCTTTTAACTGTAATCCCAGCAGTTTGAGAAGCCAAGGTGGGTGGATCACTTGAGGTCAGGAGTTCAAGACCAGCCTGGCCAACATGATGGACCCCATCTCTGCTAAAAGTATTAAAAAAAAATTTGCCAGGCGTGGAGGAGCATGCCTGGAATCCCAGCTACTTGGGAGGCTGAGGCAGGAGAATTGCTTGAACCTCGGAGGTGGAGGTTGCAGTGAGCTGAGATCGAGCCACTGCACTCCAGCCTGGGCAACAGAGTGAGGCTCTGTTTTAGAAAAAAAAAGAAAGAAAAAGATGGAAAAAAAAAATATATATATATATATATAATTTAAATGAGAAAGTATAATGTATAGTATCCTCTCGCATCAAAATATACCTGTATATTGGAAAAGATAAATATATGGTTGGAATATGAATATGTCTGAATTTTTCCATAAAAAAAGAGTTAAACAGGCTGGGCATGTTGGCATGTGCCTGTAGTCCCAACTACTTGGGAGACTGAGGCAGGAGAATGGCTTGAACCTGGGAGGTGGAGACTGCAGGGAGCCAAGATCATGCCAGTGCACTCCAGCCAGGGTGACACAGTGAGGCTCCCAACTCAAAAAAAAAAAAAAAAAAAGAGTTAAACAACAGCAAAGAAATTCTGCAATATATAAATAACTTGCTTAATTAAAAACAGTAAAATACATTGAATAATTTGTATGAAGACAAATACATGATGGCCCAGCAAAGAGTACCTTGGCAATAGCAGTTTGTTTAAACATGCGAGTTATCAACCCCATGACTGTCTCCATGGCACCTGAATTTGGAGTTCTCATTATTTTTTCCCACTCTTCAAAGCTGGTATTCAATTCCTATGTGGGAAAAAATAACATTGTTTAGGAATATAGCATAATGAACAGAACAAATTAATGCAATCATGAATCATTTTTCCTTTTCTCTATAGAAAGATATAAAAAGAAAATTATCAAAGATTCCAACATGTTCATTTAAAAACATCAACACAGAGGTAAGTCAGTCACATTTTCAAAATTATAGAAACCAATGATAAGCTGTGGGTGAAAACAAAGCCCTCTGCTAACAGCATAAATCAAACAATTATACTTTCTTCTTTTTTTTTTTTTGTATGTGAGACAGAGTCTCGCTCTTGTTGCCCAGGTTGGAGTGCAGTCGTGCAATCTCGGCTCACTGCAACCTCCACCTCCTGGGTTCAAGTGATTCTCCTGCCTCAGCCTCCCCAGTAGCTGGGATTACAGGCATGCGCCACCACATCCAGCTAATTTTGTAGTTTTAATAGAGACAGGATTTCTCCATATTGGTCAGGCTGGTCTTGAACTCCCAACCTCAGGTGATCTGCCCGCCTCGGCCTCCCAAAGTGCTGGGACTACAGGCGTGAGCCACCGGGCCCTGGCCTATAACTTCTTAAGAAGATGCATTCTGTAAAGTGGACATAAGAAACATAAGAAAGCAGAGTAGTAAAAATGTATACGGCAGCTAAGTACTTTTGTAAAAAGATGTGGTTTGGTTTAAATAAAGATGGAGAATATTAAATAAAATTAATATCAAGTAAAAATACAATCATGTTGATTCCATTTTATTTTTTCTTTCTAATGCTAAAATAATAGATAAGAAAATCAGATTGTTCTTATTTTAGAAGTAACATTGCTCAATGTTTACAAAATGCTCATATGCTTTCAAGATAACAATGAAAAACTGTTAATAAAGTCATTTTCAGATTTGCAGAAATTTCAAACACTGCATTCTCTAAAAATAAACATGGATAAGGATTAGGTAAGGATTAGTAAACTGGTTTTCTGATATACTGAATTTCACGTCTTAAACATGATCACAGAGTTTCAGAATTTCAAGAATAGGGCTGCATGAAGTTATTCTAGAAGACAGTTATTCATACTTTAAAAAGAAATTCTAGAGCAAGGACCCCAATTTCCCTCGCTAATTATTGGGTTTCACACCTTCTATTTAGAATTCTTTTTTTCTTTTGAGATGGAGTCTCACTCTGTCACCCAGGCTGAAGTGCCATGGTGTGATCTTGGCTTACTGCAACCTCTGCCTCCTGGGTTCAAGCTGATTCTCATGCCTCAGCCTCCCGAGTAGCTGGGATTATGGGCACGTGCCACCACACCCAACTAATTTTTGTATTTTTAGTAGAGACGAGTTTTCACCATCTTGGCCAGCTGGTCTCAAACTCCTGACCTCAGGTGATCCATCCGCCTCAGCCTCCCAAAGTGCTGGGATTACAGGCATGAGCCACCGTGCCTGGCCGATATTTAGAATTCTTAATACTACATCTCTGTTGCAATTGAAGTTCTTTTTTCAGCAAAAATACTTTTTTTCTTAAACCACTAGGTTACCTTGTCTTTTTATGTATCTGATGAATAAAATTGAATTCTTCCTGCTTTCTTGCTGAAATACAAAACCAATTTATAGGCTCTATTAATTAAACCTATTTTAAGAAAGCAAACCTTTCCTTCTGTGAAATATGAAATATGTATCATCTTTAATAGTATAATTCAAAATTATTTAAAGTTAGACTTTCAGTCAAGCAAGGGTTCTCACCTTGGCTGCTGCTGATGGAAGATCAAATGGAATACGTTGTCTGACTTTAGGGGGTAGCTGGGTTAAAACTTCAGTCTTTAATCTTCTAATCATTATGTCACTTAATAGCTGGTGAAGTTCATTAAGATTTGATGCCCCTCTACAATCCCACTGAGGTCTTTTACCAAAATATCTGTTAAAATGAAGACAAAACATGTAGCAAAATTGAATGTTGGAGTTAAGAAAACAATTTATCCAATGTGTTCTTCCTTTTAATAAGGAGCCATGACACTGTTTTCATTGTTATTTCTGAATGAACATTAGTTTCAAAAAGCTCAGCCTGAAAAACAGTAATGAATAAGATTTGACACTACTCTAAACTAGAGAAGATGTTAGTGTCTAAGCATACTGTTTACACTGAGTTAATACAAGGCTGTGATGAACTGATGACTCTGAATTGCACTAGGTCACTGTTTGTAAATGGAGGTGTCATTGGCATTTTGGGTGGGCTCACACATGGTGGTGTTTTAGCAGATCTATCCATAAAGTAGGCATGAACTGCCAGTGCGTCAGCCAGTCATTATAATAACCAAAACCACCCAGAACATTTTCTGTGCCCTCTAGGAGGAGATATGATCTCCAATAGAGCTGTTAAAGCATAGCAGATGGATTACACGGTGGTCTCTTCTTCCTTTGAAATACTTCTTCCTTTCCAACCCTTTGCTGCATGGACAGCAAAGGGATAAAATAAAAGAACACAAAAACTACTATGAAAGACAGAATGAGAGAGGAGACATCAGAGAATAAGTGATTCGAAGAAATATTTAGAAGGCATAATGCAGACAGACAAGTGGTAACTGACTTGGCAAAAGAAAGGAAGTGATAACTTAAACTGCTTGCAAAAGACAAGTTACTCTCTAGACTTTTGAGAAAATCAGAAGCTCAAAGTGCCAAGTACTGTGAACAAATGTTAAGAGAAGGGTTGAAATCTAGTGGATCAATTGAACTTACACGTTACGACAATTGATCCAATAACACATCCCTATCAATGTGACAACCAAAATACCACCCCATAAAATTTCCAATCATCTCTTAGGGGTCCATACTACCCACTATTGAAAACAGCTGTTAGAGAATAATTAACAAATAAAAAATTCCTGTTAGGTTGGATTATGATTACTAATATTAATAATTTAAGTAACTATCCATTTTACTGGATAAAAAATACTGGGTGCATTTTAGCATAAATAGGTGTCAATTTGAGAAATGTGAAACTCATTTTTATTTATTCGCTTTTTAAAAAATAAATATTAAACATAAACAATACACACAATATTAAAAAAGATATACTTGTAGCTGGGAGCGGTGGCTCACGCCTATAATCCCAGCAGTTTGGGAGGCTGAGGCGGGCAGATCACAAGGTCAAGAGATCGAGAGCATCCTGGCCAACACAGTGAAACCCTGTCTCTACTAAAAATACAAAATTTAGCCAGGCGTGGTGGTGTGCGCCTGTAGTCCCAGCTACTCAGGAGGCTGAGGCAGAAGAATTGCTTGAACCCGGGAAGCAGCGGTTGCAGTGAGCCGAGATCGCGCCACTGCACTCTAGCCTGGCAACAGAGCGAGACTCCATCTCAAAAAAAGAAAAAAAAAAAGATATACTTGCATGTAGAGTCAATTACATAACTATAGTGAATGAATGGAAACTACTGTATGATAAAATTATACACATACCACTTAGTTGTCATCAAAAAGAAATTTACTTGTTTAAAAAATCTAAGTGCTGTCACTATATAAAAATTTTAATGGATTTACTTATAATTGTTATAAATTAAATTGCTGAAACTTGTTCATTAAAATATTTTGACTTCCTTTAATGTATTGTGTCCCTATATTTATATTAAAAATTCACACACTAATAAAAATGGGAAAATACTTGCCAACACCTATTCTGCACCTATTTTTCCATTGTTACACTTAGGTATATTTTGATCACATGGTTACAAAAAAAAATCTAACATTCAGAACTATCAATATTGGGAAGAAGTTGGTAGGTGGTGTTTTTTGTTTTGTTTTGTTGAAAATGCAGTGTTTGCCATTAAAACAGATTCTTAAGCACACTCTCCACTTACATGAGACATTGTACAGGTGTACAGTATGCTAGCTGGAGGTCTTTTGGTATGACTGCTACATGCTGGCAAAGACAACATACAAGTGTCTTCAAACAGGCTAACCACATAGCCACACTTGCCTCCTGCAGAGTACCAATAGTTGTACTCCCAAAATGCAAATCTGTTTTGAAGTCTGAGCAATCTATTTTCAGGGTGTCATAATGCCAGGACCCAGTCTGTAACAATGAGGTTTCCTTACTGCTGCAGGAGAGGGTACACTATTGAGATAAGTTTTTGCTAGTTGCCTCCTGGGTCTTATGCCACTGGTTGATCCTAAGCCATATGCCTAGTATGAACCATGGTTTAGAGGAATTATTTCTTGTTACCCACTCTCCCCATCCACATCTCTTTCATCTACAGCTTGGAGTGGTGGCATTTGTTCTAAAGACTGGTAACACCACCATATTTCCCAAAACCCCAGCCTCATGTTTGGGGTGCAAAGGGGAAGTAAGAGGGATTAGAGAGGACTAGAAGAGGTGCCACCTGTAAACCCCTAGTCTCTTTAAATTTGCTGAATTTGAAGAATTTGCCCAACATCTCATGGATAGTAATAGTGGTGCTGAGATTTGAAGTTGGGCAGTCTGACTCCAAAGTCTTGCTTTACTAAAAGCCAACTTTTACCTAATAATATAAAAATTATATTAAATATATTTCTTGGGATTATTTTCCTATGCTATTTACACACTATTTTGTGTGTGTGTGTGTGTCTGTGTGTGCTGGGGGCAGCTACACAAAAAGCAGGAGATTCTGGGACTAGGTAACATTCCTAACTTTAGGTTCTGGCCTTTATTTTTCTTAATTCTCAATTCCTACATGTATAAAATGGGAAGATCCACTGTTTGGGGGACGGTTGAATAAAATGTGGGGCATGCCAACTATGGACTATTAAGCAACTATTCCTAAGAATCATTTAGATCTTTATGTAAGGGGTAAGATGAATGTCGAAGATAATGTGTTAAATTAAAAATGGAAGTCTCAGAGTAATATGTTTGGTATGAAGGATTATGTAGGTGTGTAGATGTGTGTATATATGTATGTCTGTATAATAATGGAAGCAGTTCCAGAAGAATACACATCAAGATATGATACACTGCATACCTTCGGGGTCATAGTGGTAGAGACTGAAAAGGTTACATGAAAACTGGGGTCTTGTAACCTCATTTTGTTTTCACTTTGTCTATCTGAAAGTTTACAATAAGCAAATAATGCTTTTGTAATTAAAATTCAATGAAGTAAAAAGAACCTTAAAAAAAATACCTTCAATAGCTCCCACTTCATAGCATTGGTCTCCAAAGTGTGGGGATGGGTAGACTCCAGAGACGTTCGAGTCAACCCACTGAGGGGCAGAAGGAACTTTCTCTATATATTGTATTCTTATCTCAGGTTTCTAAATTAGCTTCTCTTTCATGTAAGTTTTAAAATATACATAATGCTTAGTATAGTAACATGAATATAATTCATGCATTGGCAGTACACTAAAAAACAACGCTTTAAAATGGGGTGTATACAGAGTTGAGGAGACTGGCAAGTGCCCAGCAGGCATAGGCACAACTTGACTGACAGAATTGGCCAGTAAAGATACAATGAGCCCTTTTTAGAGTTAGACACTTTTGTTACTTATACAGAATCACAAATAAAAAATTAAGTACAAATCTGAGTCTATAATGAAAAAACCACAAATTACACAAAACAAAAAATTTATAAATGCTTACAGATGTTCCTAAATCCAGAAAAATAACACTTTCTAAATTAACCACTCATCACATCTATAATGTTTTTTCAACATTGTTCACTGCTTACGCTTTGAGTGCCTCTTCAGGTGACAATAACTTTGAAATATTTGAGAAATAGGATACTTCAGTCTTTACTCAATCATGGATGATCGAATTTTGTTTACCAATGATAATTTTTTAAAATTTATTTCAAGTTCATAATTCACTGTCATACTCTGTGTGTACATATATTTCTAATTATAATCAAATTTGAAAAAAAAAAAACCTCTATCAAATTTCTGTCAAATATAGGCTATAAGAATTGAAAGAATTATTTGCAGATTATCCTCTGGCTCTCTAAATTTCAACCTTGCTTCTCTTCCAGTACTCACATGTTCCCAGCATTTGGCACCATAAGACACGTTCGCACTGCAATATGTCCACTTAGCCAGTACCAGGATTATTTCTGGAAGCCATTCCTATACTAGGTTGGCTAGCAATAACCTAACTAAATACATAAATATAGCCCACTAAATCAAAACCAAACATACCCCTAATATAATTTCTTCTTAGCCTGATCCGAACAACGCTTGGTGATAACTCCACAATCACAAAATACAAGGAAAAATATGAGAAGAGGAAGTTGTGCGGAAAAGAGATCTTTTAATATATTAAAAGTGTCTACTTGTATAAATTTGATAGGTACATATGATCCTGTGAAAACTGCCAAAACTCCCTCCTAGGGTCCTGAAATGGCCTAAAAAGTGAGTGATTCTTTTTTTCCCCCCAACAGATGGGCTCTCACTATGTTGCACAGGCTAGAATACAGTGGCCATTCACAGGCACAACCATAGTGCACTGTAGCTTGATCTCCTGGGCCCAAGTGATGATCCTGTTTCAGCCACCAAGTAGCTGGGACTACAGGCACATGCCACCAGGCCCAGCTAAAAGTGAAAGATTCTGAAGATTAGGGTCCATAGTTTTATGGCAAGGAAAGAAAATTATAAAACAAATTTGTAAATGCATTATCAAAGAGGTAAAGTGCATAGAAGAAAGAGAAAAGGTGTAAATGAGTAAGAAAAATATTTTTAAGGACAAAGTATAAGCAGTATGCTTTGGGTGTAGGTTTAAAACAAAAGGATACTTAATTCCTAACAAACTAAAATTAGCAACAACAACCAAAAAATTGTAAATGTCTCTGAAGACATTATGAAACGTGAACCTTCTTTTGAGGTTAGAATAATTATTTTCTCATTCAGTTTTACAAAGTAAGTAAAAATTCATTTATCCTTTTCTAAATTGAAAGAATTAGCATATGCCTTTTAATCTACTTTTGATCATATATAATATAAAAAGAGGCATTTCCCAGTAGAATTTAACATTAGCTTACAATGATGAAACAGGAAGTTTATGGCCAGAACATGTATGCTTATTTGTGTTCATGAACACACACACATACACATGCAGAGTTAACTTTTGACTTTGGAAATCACCCTCTGATTTTTTAAAGTTAGGTTCTCTTGTGCCTCTTGTAGCAATCCTTTCCTCTCGTCCCTGGCTCCTGGCAACCATTAATTCGTTTTTTGCCCTAGTAGTTCTGCACATTCCAGAATGTTATATAATATAAATAGAATTATACAGTAAGTAGCCTTTTAAATCTTATTTCTTTCACTTAGCATATTGCATTTGAAAGTTATATATGTTATTGGGTATATTAATAGTTTGTTGCTTTTTATTGTTAAGTAATACAGTCCATTGTATGGCTATATCACAATTTCTGCAATCCCTTTAGTTGAAGGACATTTGGATTATTCCAGTTTTAGGTGATTATAAATAAAGCTACTATAAACAGTTGCATACAGATTTCTGAGTGAACATATGTTTTCATTTATCTTTACTAAATACCGAGCAGTAGGATCAGTAGGATTTCTGATTTGTATGGTCAGTGTATGCCAAAATGTTTCCAAAGTGGTTGAACATTTTGCATTCCCAGCAGCAATGTAAGCAATGTAATTCCCAGCAGAAAGTTCCAGTTGTTCAGTAACCTTGCCATCATTCTAATGCATGTGTACTGGTACCTCACTGTGATTTTAACTCGCATTTCTCTGACGACTAAGGTCTTGGGCATCTTTTCATGTGCTTATTTGACTTTTGTGTATCGCCTTAGGTCAAGTGTCTTTCTAAATCTTTTAACCCTTTTAAAAATTAATTATTTTGTTTTCTTATTACTGAGTTTGGGAATTTTTTTTTGAGACAGAGTCTCACTCTGTCACCCAAAATGGCGGGCAGTGGCACGATCTCAGTTCACTGCAACCTCTGCCTGCCAGGTTCAACCGATTCTCCTGCCTCAGCCTCCTGAGTGGCTAGGACTACAGGCATGTGCCACCATGCCTGGCTAATATTTGTAGTTTTTTTTCAGTAGACATGGGGTTTTGCCATGTTGGCCAGGCTGGTCTCGAACTCCTGACCTCAGGTGATCCGCCCACCTTGCCTCCCAAAGTGCTGGGATTACAGGCGTGAGCCACCCTGCCCAGCTGAGAATTTTTAATATATTATTTTAAAAATTCCTTTTGTGTACTTATAAATTTATATATTCCTTTATCAAATATGTAGTTTACAAATTTCTCTCTAAGTTTATGGCTTGTCTATTCACCTCTTAACAGAGTTGGGGAGAGACATTTTAAGTTCTGATGAGGTGAAATTCATCACTTTTGTCTTTTATGGTTCATGAAGTTTGTACCCGTCTAAAAAAATCCTTGCCTAACCCAAAGTCCCAAATATACAATCCATTTATCATTAAATTTTGCATATTGTGTAAGATATAGTTTGGGTTTCTTCTTGTTTTCACATATGGATGTCCAATTGTTCCAAGAGCATGTGTTGAAAAGACTAGCTTTTCTCCAGTGACCTGTCTTGCATATTGTCAAAAATCAACTGATCACATATATGGGTCTATTTCTAGATTCTATACATTGATCACATATATGGGTCTATTTCTAGATTCTATATGTTCCAGTAATTTACATGTGTCTCCTGATTGATGACTGTAAGGAAAAATAGTGTGACTCTTATTCTTTTCTTCTTTTTTGAAGTTCCTTTGCCTATCCTTTGCCTTTGCATATCAATTTTAGATTTAAAATGTCAATTTCTACAAAAATCTTACTCGAGTTTGATTGTTATTGCACAGAATCTACAGAACAATTTGAGGGAAACTGCCATTTAAAAAATATTGAGGTCAGGCACGGTGACTCATGCCTGTAATCCCAACACTTTGGGAGGTCAAGGTGGGAGAACTGCTGGAGGCCAGGAGCTCGAGACCAGTCTGGGCAACAACATAGGCCCAATCTCTGTAAAAAATGAAAAACAATTAGCCAAGCATGGTGTCGTGCTCCTGTAGTCCTCACTACTTGGGAGGTTGAGACAGGAGGATTGCTTGAGCCCAGGAAGTTGAGGCTACAGTAAGCTATGATTGTGCTACTGCACTTCAGCTTGGGTGACTGAGCAAGATCCTGTCTCTTTTTTTTTTTCAGACGGAGTCTTGTTCTGTCACCCAGGTTGCAGAAGATCCTGTCTCTTAAAAAAATTTTTTTTTTGGCCAGGCGCAGTGGCTCACACCTGTAATCCCAGCACTTTGGGAGGTTAAGGCAGGTGGATCACCTGAGGTCAGGAGTGCAAGACCAGCCTGGCTAACATGGCAAAACCCTATCTCTACTAAAAATACAAAACTTAGCTGTGAGGGTGGCAGGCACTTGTAATCCCAGCTACTTGGGAGGCTGAGACATAAGAATTGCTTGAACCTGGGAGGCAGAGGTTGCAGTGAGCCAAGATTGTGCCACTGCACTCCAGCCTGGGCAACAAGAGCAAAACTCTGTCTCAAAAAAAAAAAAAAAAAAAAAAAGTTTCTTTTGTTTTAGTCTCCTTGTCCACGAACATGGTATACCACTCCATTCATTTCAGGTCTTCTTTTATTTTTTGTTAGTGTTTTGCAGGTCTTGTAAGTTTAACTTTATAAAAAATTATAAACAAATTATCAAACTGTTTTCTAAAATAGTTGTAATATTTTGCTTTCCCACCACATGAGTTTCACAATGAAACAGTTTGACACATGACAGAAATGGGGGAAAATTTAGGACACTCTGTTCTTATATCAAATAATAGTGCCCTGCAAACGTAACAGAATGTTTAGTTCTGGTTGTATCATCCAAGAAGAGTATTATACACTAGATAAGATTTAGAAAGGGGAGCCAATCTAATTGTTAACACACCAGAGGGAAATAATGGAGTGTGGAAGTTATAGGAGGACACACTGAAAAACTGAAATTACTCAGAGTGAAATGATGATGACAAATTACAAACAGAATTGACAAAGAACAGCCCAGATAAACAGAACACACTTGCTCATTAAATACTGAACTATCAAAGTGCTCTGAAAGTGGAATAAAGGTATCATCATGAAAAGAGTAGAATGTAAATTACAAAGTAATTGGAGATGGTCCCATTTGTCAAAGGAGGGACAATTTGATGATCAATAAAGATTATAAATAAAATTGATTTAAAAAAATGAGTTAAAAATAAAAACCCACAAATACTCAGTAAACTAGAATTAGAAAGGGTCTTTCCTCACCTTGATTTTTTCTTTTCTTTTCTTTTTTTTTTTTTGAGATGGAGTCTTGCTTTGTCACCCAGACTGGAGTGCAGTGGTGTGTTCTCAGTTCACTGCAACCTCTGCCTCCGGGGTCCAAGCAATTCTCCTGTCTCAGCCTCCTGAGCAGCTGAGATTACAGGCATGCACCACCACACCCAGCTAATTTTTATATTTTAAGTAGAGACATGGGTTTCGCCATGTTGGCCAGGCTGGTCTTGAACTCCTGATCTCAGGTGATCCACCTCAGCCTCCCAAAGTGCTGGGATTATAGGCGTGAGCCACTGCGTCCGGCCCTCAACCTGATTTTTAAAATGTAAGACTTACACACTGAAAGCTACACAACACTGTAGGATTTCTTTTTAAATTAAATAAATGGAAAGAAATTAATTACTGTTCATGAATTTGAAAACTTACTATTATAAAGAAGCCAAACTCCCCAAGTTAATCTACAGATTCAAAGCAATTTCTATCAAAATTCCAGCTGACTTCTTTGCTGAAATTGACAAGCTGATACAGAAATTTATATAAAAATGCAAGTGAAAGAACAGCCAAAACAACCTTGAAAAAGAACAAAGTTGAAGGACTTAAACTTGCCAACTTTGAAAATAAAGAGCACTGGACACCATTGTAAGTTGCTGACGGAACAACTTATTACATTGAAAATTAATAAATGAGAAGGAAAAAATTTATCCTGCCTTTTTTTTTTTTTTTTTTTTTTTTTTGAGACGGAGGCTTGCTCTGTCGCCCAGGCTGGAATGCAGTGGCGCGATCTGGGCTCACTGCAAGCTCCGCCTCCCGGGTTCACGCCATTCTCCTGCCTCAGCCTCCCTAGAAGCTGGGACTACAGGCGCCCACCACCACGCCCGGCTAATTTTTTTGTATTTTTAGTAGAGACGGGGTTTCACCGTGTTCGCCAGGATGGTCTTGATCTCCTGACCTCCTGATCCGCCCACCTCGGCCTCCCAGTGCTGGGATTACACGCATGAGCCACCGCGCCCGGCCCTATCCTGCCTTTCTTAAACAAACTGAACCAGCGAATGTCCAAATAATAAATGATGAGGAGGTTTTCTTTTACAGAGGCATGCCAACTATTTGTTTTTTTTTGTTTTTGAGATGGAGTCCTCAGGCTGGAGTGCAGTGGCGTGATCTCCGCTCACTGCAAGCTCCGCCTCCCGGGTTCACGCTATTCTCCTGCCTCAGCCTCCCGAGTAGCTGGGACTATAGGCACCCGCCACCATGCCCAGCTAATTTTGTTTTTGTATTTTTAGTAAAGACGGGGTTTCACCATGTTAGCCAGGATGGTTTCAATCTCCTGACCTCGTGATTCACCCACCTCGGCCTCTAAAAGTGCTGGGATTACAGGCAAGAGCCACAGCACCCGGCCATGAGGCATGCCAACTATCAAATGAAGAAAGTGTGTTAGAATATCACCATTCTGCAATGTCCAATGACTTAATAAATAATGTACTGAACATTGACAGTTGCTAACATAAAAAGAGAGGCTTTAGATATCTCCTAACAGAAGAAAACATCACTACAAAGGAGAATTGTCTCCAAATATTAGAAGTTTCTAGATCTAAATACGAATATGGCAATACAGAGGAAAAAGCAACATGTTAAACAACACCATGAGGATGCAGGCAGCAGAATCTAGATTACAAAAACAATTTAGATTCTTCCACAATGGAAAAATAAATAAATAAGGAAATAAAAGAGAAACCCAAGACTTCAGTAACATCTATCATTTGCTATATGTGAGCCTTATTTGGGTACTGATCTATACAAACTACAGGGAAAAAACTAAAAAGAACCCCACAAAATAGTAAAATTATATATTCACAAAACAACTGAAAATTTCAACCTTTACTGCATTTTTTGTAACATAAAAAGTGCATTTTATTTATTTTATTTATTTATTTATTTATTTATTTATTTATTTTTGAGACGGAGTCTCGCTGTGTCGCCCAGGCTGGAGTGCAGTGGCCGGATCTCAGCTCACTGCAAGCTCTGCCTCCCGGGTTTTTACGCCATTCTCCTGCCTCAGCCTCCCGAGTAGCCGGGACTACAGGCGCCCGCCACCTCGCCCGGCTAGTTTTTTGTATTTTTTAGTAGAGACGGGGTTTCACCGTGTTAGCCAGGATGGTCTCGAACTCCTGACCTCGTGATCCGCCCGTCTCGGCCTCCCAAAGTGCTGGGATTACAGGCTTGAGCCACCGCGCCCGGCCTTATTTATTTATTTTGAGACGGAGTCTTGCTCTGTCACCCAGGCTGGAGTGTAGTGGCCGGATCTCAGCTCACTGCAAGCTCCGCCTCCCGGGTTCACGCCATTCTCCTGCCTCAGCCTGCCAAGTAGCTGGGACTACAGGCGCCCGCCACCTCGCCGAGCTAGTTTTTTTGCATTTTAGTAGAGACGGGGTTTCACGGTGTTAGCCAGGATGGTCTCGATCTCCTGACCTCGTGATCCGCCCGTCTCGGCCTCCCAAAGTGCTGGGATTACAGGCTTGAGCCACCGCGCCCGGCCCAAAAAAAGTGCATTTTAATTATGTAAAATTAAATATGTTTTATGTGTGTGTGCATGCTTGTGCTTTTCCATAGGTTACTGGGGTACAGGTGGTATTTGGTTACATGAATAAGTTCTTCAGTGGTGATTTGTGAGATTTTGGTGCATCCAACACCCAAGCATTTGCTGCATTTTTAATGCAATCAAGGGATTTAACGCAATTAATTTTAATTTTTAAGGTATAATAATGGTATTATAATTACTTTTTAAATGGGGATTAATATTTATAGTTTTTTTTTTTTAATTTTACTTTAAGTTCTAGGATACATGTGCAGAATGTGCAGGTTTGTTACACAGGTAAACGTGTGCCATGGTGGTTTGCTGCACCTATTAACCCATGACTTACATATTAAGCCATGCATAATTATTTTTAAGAACAGTCCTGGCCGGGCGTGGTGGCTCATGCTTGTAATCCCAGCACTTTGGGAGGCTGAGGCGGGCAGATCATGAGGTCAGGAGATTGAGACTATCCTGGCCAACACGGTCAAACTCCGTCTCTACTAAAATACAAAAAATTAGCCAGGCGTGGTGGTGCACACCTGTAGTCCCAGCTACTCGGGAGGCTGAGGCAGGGGAATCGCTTGAACCCAGGAGGCAGCAGTGGCAGTGAGCAGAGACTGTGCCACTGCACTCCGACGTGGCGACAGAGCAAGACTCCGTCTCAAAAAAGAGAACAGTCCTTCCTTACTCTTTAGAGATATATAGTGAAACATTTTATAGAAAAAATACAATCTCTAGGATTTCCTTCAAAATAATATGGGGTAGAGGAGGTACATGGGAGCACAGCAAAAACAAAACTGGTCGTGAGATAATAATTGTTGAAGCTGGGTGATGAGTACATGGGGGGTTCATTATACTACAGGATGTACTTTTCTATATGTTAATTTTTTCCATAATAAAATATTTAAAACATCAGGGAGTAAACTAAGAAATAAAAGTCATGAAATCCAGGAATGTGAGGATCCAACAGAGCAGAATGGCCCAAGGAAATTCAGGGTGACAGCTTTGTGCCATGCCTAAAGAAAAACTGGTTTAGACTGGAGCATAACAGAAGGCTGTGGGAGGAAAATCTCCAGGAAAAAGAAAAAAGATTATTTTATGTGCTTATAAGACATGTTGGAAGTTGACAGATTGGTTGGAGTCTTTCAGTGAAAAAGCAGCAGTAGCTGTATAGAAAACCAAACAGATGGGAAAAAAGTAAATTACAAGGTAAACAAAAAGTTGACAAAGAAAGGAACAGTCAACTGCTTGATTTAGTAGAGAACAATATTAATTTATTTAGTCCATTAATTTAATATACTTAGTCAATAATACAAACACGGCCACTGAATTACCAAATAATTCAAATACTGGAAGGAGAATGGGAGAAAAGGGGTGTTAAAGGGTGTTTACACTCTTGTTCTTTCACTTTTTAGTGACGTGACTTGACAAGTTACTTAACCTTTCCAAACACAGCTTCCTCATTTATAAAATGGACCTACTATCATCTATCTTGTAGAACTGTTGAAGGAATTAAAGATAATACATCTAGAGTGATGGAGACTGTCCAGGGGTGGTCACCATGTCCCTCTCCGTCGTCTTCTTTGCCAAGAGCAAGTCAAAAAACATTTTGGTGAGAATGGTGAGCCAAGCTGGGACAGGTTTCTGCTTCAACACCAAGAGAAACCGACTGAAGGAAAAACTGACTCTTTTGCATTATGATCCAGTTGTGAAACAAAGAGCCCTCTTCGTGGAAGATAAAAAAATACGCTCCCTTTAACTGGTGGATTGAAAGTGACTTTGATTTATAAAGAGAAGACTGAGGGCGGGGATACTGATTCAGAAATCCTGTAGTGTGTAATAAAAGAAGAGGAAATGGCATGGAATCACTGCCTCCTGTGATTTGAAGGCCATTGTGAAGGAAAACAATGCAGTGAAAGAAAGTTCTTCATATTAGGACAGATATCATTGCATCACATTTATTTATCTTTCTGGGTATTTTTATAGCCCTTAATAAAAAATATTAAAATAGCCTAAATAAATAAATACATCTAAAGCACATGGTATAGTATCTTATATATAAAATATAATCATATAGTCAATAAAAATTATGTATTTTAGTTACTGGTATCAAAAAATGTCCTAAAACAGTATTAAGTGAAAAAGGCATTTTACAGAAAAGTGTGTACAATATGATCCTATTTATATAAAATTGCTTATCTATCAATTCATCCTTCTTTATGTACTTAAGTAGAGAAGCTATCTAGAGGGAAAGTTATGAAAGCACAACAGTTGACTTTTACTTTTTTTTTTTTTTAACTAAAACTGATCTTTCTTTATTATACTTTAAGTTCTAGGGTACATGTGCACAACGTGCAGGTTTGTTACATAGGTATACATGTGCCACGTTGGTTTGCTGCACCCATCAACTCATCATTTACATTAGGTATTTCTCCTAATGCTATCTGCACCCCCCAGGCCCCCATCCCTCGACAAGCCCCCATGTGTGATGTTCCCTGCCCTGTGTCCAAGCATTCTCACTGTTCAATTCCCACCTAGGAGTGAGAACATACAGTGTTTGGTTTTCTGTCCTTGTGATAGTTTGCTGAGAATGATGGTTTCCAGTTTCACCCATGTCCCTGCAAAGGACATGAACTCATCCTTTTTTATGGCTGCATAGCATTCCACGGTATATATGTGTCACATTTTCTTAACCCAGTCTATCATTGATGGACATTTGGGTTGGTTCCAAGTCTTTGCTATTGTGAATAGTGCCACAATAAACAATAAACATACATGGGCATGTGTCTTTATAGCAGCATGGTTTATAATCCTTTGGGTATATACCCAGTAATGGGATGGCTGGGTCAAATGGTATTTCTAGTTCTAGATCCTACACTGTCTTCCACAATGGTTGAACTAGTTTATACTCCCAGCAACAGTGTAAAAGTGTTCCTATTTCTCCACATCCTATCCAGCATGTGTTGTTTCCTGACTTTTAATGATCACCATTCTAACTGGTGTGAGATAGTATCTCACAGTGGTTTTGATTTGCATTTCTCTGATGAGCAGTGATGATGAGCATTTTTTCATGTGTCTGTTGGCTGAATAAATGTCCTCTTTTGAGAAGTGTCTGTTCATATCCTTTGCCCACTTTTGGATGAGGTTGATTTTTTCTTATAAATTTGTTTAAGTTCTTTGCAGATTCTGAATATTAGCCCTTTTTCAGATGGGTAGATTGCAAAAATTTTCTCCCACTTTGTAGGGTGCCTATTTACTTTGATGATAGTTTCTTTTGCTGTGCAGAAGCCCTTTCGTTTAATTAGATCCCACTTATCTATTTTGGCTTTTGTTGCCATTGCTTTGGGTGTTTTAGTCATGAGGCCCTTGCCCATGCCTATGTCCTGAATGGTATTGCCTAGGTTTTCTTCTAGGGTTTTTATGGTTTTAGGTCTAACATTTAAGTATTTAATCCATCTTGAATCATTTTTTGTATAAGGTGTAAGGAAGGGATCCAGTTTCAGCTTTCTACATATGGCTAGCGAGTTTTCTCAGCACCACTTATTAAACAGTTAATCCTTTCCCCATTTCTTGTTTTTCTCAGGTTTGTCAAAGATCAGATGGTTGTAGATGTGTGGTGGTCTTTCTGAGGCCTCTGTTCTGTTCCATTGGTCTATATCTCTGTTTTGGTACCAGTACCATGCTGTTTTGGTTATTGTAGCCCTGTAGTATAGCTTGAAGTCAGGTAGCATGATGCCTCCAGCTTTGTTCTTTTGGCTTAGGATTGTCTTGGCAATGCAGGCTCTTTTTTGGTTCCATATGAACTTTAAAGTAGTTTTTTTTCCAATTCTGTGAAGAAAGTCATTGGTAGCTTGATGGGGATGGCACTGAATCACCTTGGGCAGTATGGCCATTTTTATGATATTGATTCTTCCTATCCATGACCATAGAATGTTCTTCCATTTGTTTGTGTCCTCTTTTATTTCATTGAGCAATGGTTTGTAGTTCTCCTTGAAGAGGTCCTTCACATCCCTTGTAAGTTGGATTCCTAGGTATTTTATTCCCTTTGTAACAATGATGAATGGTAGTTCACTCATGATTTGGCTCTCTGTTAATGGTTTATAGGAATGCTTGTCATTTTTGCACATTGATTTTGTATCCTGAGACTTTGCTGAAGTTGCTTATCAGCTGAAGGAATTTTGGGCTGAGACGATGGGGTTTTCTAAATATATAATCATGTCATCTGCAAACAGTGACAATTTGACTTCCTCTTTTCCTAATTGAATACCCTTTATTTCTTTCTCTTGCCTGATTGCCCTGGCCAGAACTTCCAACACTATGTTGAATAGGAGTGGTCAGAGAGTGCATCCTTGTCTTGTGCTGGTTTTCAAAGGGAATGCTTCCAGGTTTAGGCCATTCAGTATGATATTGGCTGTGGTTTATCATAAATAGCTCTTATTATTTTGAGATGCGTTCCATAAATACCTAGTTTACTCAGAGTTTTTGGCATGAAGGGCTGTTGAATTTTGTTGAAGGCCTTTTTTGCATCTATTGAGATAGTCATGTGGCTTTTGTTGTTGGTTCCGTTTATGTGATGGATTATGTTTACTCATTTGCGTATGTTGAACCAGCCTTGCATCCCAGGGATGAAGGTGACTTGATCATGGTGGATAAGCTCTTTCCTGTGCTGCTGGATTTGGTTTGCCCCTATTTTACTGAGGATTTTCGCATCGATGTTCATCAGGGATATTAGTCTAAAATTCTCTTTTTCTGTCGTGTCTCTTCCAGGCTTTGGTATCAGGATGAGGCTGGCCTCGTAAAATGAGTTAGGGAGGATTCCCTCTTTTTCTGTTGTTTGGAATAGTTTCAGAAGGAGTGGCACCAGCTCCTCTTTGTACCACTGGTAGAATTTGGCTGTGAATCTGTCTGGTCCTGGACTTTTTTGGGTTGGTAGGCTATTATTGCCTCAATTTCAGAGCCTGTTATTGGTCTATTCAGAGATTCAACTTCTTCATGGTTTAATCTTGGGAGGGTGTATGCGTCCAGGAATTTATCCATTTCTTCTAGATTTTCTAGTTTATTTGCGTAGAGGTGTTTATAGTATTCTCTGATGGAAGTTTGTATTTCTGTGGGATCAGTGGTGATATCCCTTTTATCATTTTTTATTGCATCTATTTGATTCTTCTCTCTTTTCCTCTTTATTAGTCTTGCTAGCAGTCTATCAATTTTGTTGATCTTTTCAAAAAACCAGCTCCTGGATTCACTGATTTTTTTTGAATCACTGATTTTGTTTTTTTTGTGTCTCTATCTCCTTCAGTTCTGCTCTGATCTTAGTTATTTCTTGCCTTCCGCTAGCTTTTGAATTTGTTTGCTCTTGCTTCTCTAGTTCTTTTAACTGTGATGTTAGGGTATCGATTTTAGATCTTTCCTGCTTTCTCTTATGGGCATTTAGTGCTATGAATTTCCCTCTACATACTGCTTTAAATGTGTCCCAGAGATTCTGATATGTTGTGTCTTTGTTCTCATTGGTTTCAAAGAACATCTTTATTTCTGCCTTCATTTTGTTATTTACCCAGTAGTCATTCAGGAGCAGATTATCCAGTTTCCATGTAGTTGGGCAGTTTTAAGTGAGTTTCTTAATCCTGAGTTCTAATTTGATCACACTGTGGTCTGAGAGTTTGTTGTAATTTCTGTTCTTTTACATTTGCTGAGGAGTGTTTTACTTCCAATCATGTAGTCAATTTTAGAGTAAATGCGATGTGGTGCTAAGAAGAATGTATATTCTGTGGATTTGGGGTGGAGAATTCTGTAGATGTCTATTAGGTCTGCTTGGTGCAGAGCTGTGCTCAAGTCCTGGATATCCTTGTTAACCTTCTGTCTCGTTGATCTGTCTAATATTGACAGTGGGGTGTTAAAGTCTCCCATTACTATTGTGTGGGAGTCTAGGTCTCTTTGTAGGTCTCTAAGGACTTGCTTTATGAATCTGGGTGCTCCTGTATGGGGTGCATATATATTCAGGACAGTTAGCTCTTCTTGTTGAATGGATCCCTTTACCATTATAGTAATGGCCTTCTTTGTCTCTTTTGATCTTTGTTGGTTTAAAGTCTGTTTTATCAGGGACTAGGAGACTTTTACTTTTCTAAAAAAATGTTTTTTCTATGTGTGGTTTGTTAAAATAAGTATGGATAACTTTCCCAAATGCAATAAACCATCTTTAAATTAATAAAAGTAAAGAAAATCAAACAACTTATAAAGACAATGTTAACGTATGGGACAAGGCATTGCTAAGAGAAAATTAGCAGATGATAGCATTCATTACATGTAAGATAGATAAAACTATGTAATAATTATTAGATATATAGACAAGAGTAGAAATAAAAAATGAAAACAGTTTACTTGTTAGTATAGCAGAATTATGGTATTTTTCCTTTCCATTTTTATTGTTATAGTGCTACATATGTAAGTATATATATTTTAAAAGTTCTTATATTAAGCCAAAATCTACATCAGGATTAAGTTCCACTGCTTGATACTAGTTTTGCTCTCTGAGGTCACAAAGACAGAAGTCTAATTCTTTTAAAACATGACAGATCTTTAAATATTTAAAAACCTATTCCCTTTAGGGCTTCTTGTTTTCAAATTCCTATAGGCTTCATAAGATCAAGTACTATGTCTTATTCATCTTTGTATTGCTGGCAGCTCTGAAATAATATCTTAAATATAGTAGGCAATCAATAACATTAGACATTTGTAGAACTGAATATGAGATTCCTCTCATTATTCTGGTCACCCTTTCCCAGATATGTTTTCATTTGTTAAAATGCTTAAAATATGGCTCCTAGTTCCCTCTTAGTTCCCCACACTTATTGTCTTCAATGACCTTCTAAAATCTTTTTTTTTTTTGAGACGGAGTCTCACTCTTATCGCCCAGGCTGGAGTGCAGTGGTGCAGTCTCGGCTCACTGCAAGCTCCGCTTCCCGGGTTCACACCACTCTCCTGATTCAGCCTCCAGAGTAGCTGGCACTACACGCGACCGCCACCATGCCCGGCTAATTTTTTCATATTTTTAGTAGAGATGGGGTTTCACTGTGTTAGCCAGGATGGTCTCAATCTCCCGACCTTGTGATCTGCCCGTTGCGGCCTCCCAAAGTGCTGGGATTACAGGCGTGAGCCACCGCGCCCTGCCGGACCTTCTAAAATCTACTCCAACTATCCCTATGGTTATAACCAGGTCCTAAGAAACCATTCTACCTGGTAAATTCAGACATTCCACTCTCTACTTACCCCATTCTTCGAAGTTGCTTGTTCATTTATACTCACTATGGTCTTTACTATCGCATCAATACCTTTCAGTCAACTGACTCCTCTCATTTCCAAATCCATTATATTTTTTTGTCTTCACATCTTTCCTCAGCCCTTTTGATTTCAGAGTTCATACATTACCTTTGTTCTTATTAATACAAATTAAGTTCCCTTGTCTCACAGTCCATGCATCATAAGCTGTTGAAAAAATCCAATCTTGAATGGATCCAACTTCAGGATCAAAAAGGCCTGAAGCCTTTTCCAGGCCTGTATCCAGGCTGCTGGGTGTGGCTGGAGAAATTGTACCTTAGAGAACTGGTTCCATTACAAATCTGGAGTTGCTGATCTCAAATGGTTACTAGAGCTGTTAACAATCCTACCACACTAATCTCATTCTCATTTGGCAAAATTTCAAACCACATCAACTTTCATGAAACCTTTAACCCTCTATTTTTCCATTTCACTGAACATATGATTGTCCTTCCCATTCCACAGAGAAAATATAAACCGTACAATGCAAACTCACAACTTCCTGCCATCCCCAAAAGTACAGTATATTTCCAATGATATAATGACATGCAACCATAAAAAGGAGGAAGTTATTTATGTATATGAAAAAAAGACAAAAGGGGAAAGTACGAAACAATGTTTATGCTTACATTACAATCTTTTTAAAACATATGAATTTGCTTGAATATGCACACAGTTTCTGAGAAAAGATTAAAACCACATACAGTTGCCTATAGGGAGAAGAATTTAGGTAAGAGGGGTTTTTCAATGTGTATACTCTTTTATAGGTTTAGAATTTTGAACCATGTGAAATATCTTAGATAATAAATCAAATTTGTAAATCTAATGATGTATGTTTCATGCTTTAAGTTTCACATTATAGGGCCTGGGGAAGGGGAAATGGGGACAATTATTTAATGGGTACAGAGTTGCAATTTGGAATGATGAAAAAGTTCTGATGATGAAGAGTGGTAATGGTTGCACAACAACAGAATGTAGTGAAACACATTAGAATGTACTGAAGGTCACTGAATTGTACATTTAAAAATGTTTAAATGGTAAATTTTGTTGTACATATTTTACTGCAGTTAAAAAACCTAAAACATATACATATAGGCAACTATATCTACTGAATTGTACATTTAAAAATACTAAATGATAAATTTTGTTATGCATATTTTACTGCAATTTAAGAACCTATAATACTGACAATTAAAAACCAAAATACCCTGCAATGCCTTCTTATTGCCATTATGAAGAACAAGACTCTGTATATTATCCCTACCTAATTCCATCACTGTCTTGAAACTCTCTTCTTTTAGTTCTAGAATATTCAACTAGATTAGTATTTGACTTGAAAACTCAAGTGAAGGCTGGACTATGTGTGTCTTGTTCCCTAATGCATATCTGATGGCTACCACATGGCTTAGCATATAAGAGGCATCCTAAAATACTTTCAGAATGAATGGATAAATTCAAAATTAAACTGTACTCTAGATGCAGTCTAATCAATGAATGAAGTAGAACCATCCCTTACTCCAATTTAGCCTAAGGTTATTCAAAACTACAAATCTTTTAGAACTGAACTATTGATAAATAGGTGAGGGTTTCTCAAATCCCTTCCACACAAAGCTGACTTTCTAAATCTCAATGCAGAATACATATTCTATTAATATTTATCTAATTGTTTTTCAAACATATCTCTGCCATCCACTATATTAACCATTTCTCTCAGATTTGAACCATTTGCAAATGGAATAGACACAACCTCTATTTAGTCATGGGTGAGAACATTAAATGCAACAATGCTGAGGACAAAGGAGGGACAGCACAATTCCATAAGAGACATTTTTTAAAAAATTTAATTTAACTTAGGCCAGGCGCGGTGGCTCACACCTATAATCCTAACACTTCGGGAGGCCGAGGCAGGTGGATCACGAAGTCAGGAGATCGAGACCATCGTGGCTAACATGTAAAACCCCGTCTCTACTAAAAATACAAAAATTTAGCCAGGCATGGTGGCACACGCCTGTAGTCCCAGCTACTCAGGAGGCTGAGGCAGGAGAATCACTTGAACCTGGGAGATGGAGGTTGTAGTGTGCTGAGATTGCACCACTGCACTCCAGCCTGGGCAACAGAGCAAGATTCCATCTCAACAATAAATAAATAAATAAATAAATAAATAAAATTTAATTTAATTTAATTTAAAGTTCCAGGATACACGTGCAGGATGTACAGGCTTGTTACACAGGTAAATGAGTGCCATGTGGTTTGCTGTACCTATCAACCCATCACCTAGGTATCAAGCCCTGCATGCATTAGCTATTTATCCTGATGCTCTCCCTCGAGACATTTCTTGAAGCTGACAATGACCCATTAATTAACAATCTTTAGGTATGGCTATAAATACTTCTAATGTGTATTATCATGCAGCATTTTTCCTCTCATAAAAATTGAGACAACGAATTCTCCTTAGAGGTGGAACTGGTACAAAATATCAATGACAGAGAAGACTAAAAAAACTGATGAATCACACACCATTGGAAGAGGCTGGGTGCTGTGGCTCATGCCTGTAAATCCCAGCATTTTGGGAAGCTGAGGTGGGCGGATGGCTTGAGGTCCGGAGTTCAAGACCAGCTTGGCCAACATGGTGAAACTCTGTCTTCACTAAAAATACAAAAAATTGCCTGGTGTGGTGGCGCATGCCTGCAGTCCCAGCTATTTGGGAGGCTGAGGCAGAAGAATTGCTTGAACCCGGGAGGCGGAGGTTGCAGCAAGCAGAGATTGCACCACTGCACTCCAGCGCAGGCAAAAGAGCAAGACTCTGTCTCAAACAAAAGAAAACAACAAAAACAAAAATATAATATTAGGGAAGACCAATATGTCTTCCCACAGCATACTTTTTGAAGACAGCTGCTGATAACAGGATGCTTGGCTGGGTTATCTATATGTCCTCTTTGTCTATGTAAAAGACTATTTATTAAAGTTGCCATTCCCTAAGTCTTCATTACTTCCAGGGGGAAAAAGAAAACATAAAAGAAAGTGAGATAGAGTAAGCCATTTAAACTTACCAAGTGCTTACAAAATGACAGAGGGGAACTGGGTGATCTCCAAAGTCTTTTAGTTTTAACAATTGATCATACAATGTGCTAATGGTTGACAACTGAATATGTTGCCTTCTCCAAATCATATTTGTATTTATAGCTTCCTCTAAATATAACCCTGTAAAGTGAATGATGTAAGGCATTTTGGATAAGAGATGTTCTGGCTGAGTAATACTTCTGCTGTCTGTCTCAAGTCAAACCAGGTAGTTGGTTACCTATACCCTGACTTCTCATCCCTGAACTACATTTGCAGTAGTACATTTCTGTTTGTCATTACTTAGGTATTTAATACACTTTATAAAAGCAAACCCCTTGCTGAAGCTTCACTTAACTTATTTTGAATACAGTCATGACATTTCAAATATAAAATATGGGTCTAGAACTGAATAACTAACCAAAATTTGCATTCTGCAAAATTATAGTGTGAAAATGACACCTTCACAGAATCAAAACATTATGGAAAAATATATAGCATTCCACAGACTAACTTAAAATGCCAGGAAGTGACTTGAGCTGAATTAGAGTCTATGGAACCATAGTGCTTTCAAGGTAAAGAAGTAAAGGAATAACATAAAACTTCTGAAATGGAACCTGAAAGAAAATGCCTTTTGAGAAGCATGATATTAATCTTGAAATGGCTTTCTCCAGAAAACAGAACATGTCCTCCACAATCATAAAGCATTTCACAGAGATGAATTTTAATCTCTTAATGAAACAGAGTAGGCATTAAGTAAGAAAGAGACAGGTGTACTGTCTCTTTCTATTGTCATATGACAAGTCCTAGTCATGAAACAGAAAAAAGAAATGCTTATTGACCACATAGGTTGTTCCAGACTCTAGAAGATAAATACAGATAAGTATGTTTATTTTATGTCGGCAAACTTTTGGCATTTATAGTCTGCAAGAATTATGATTAAGAGCTTCCCAACAATACCCAGCACCATGAAAAAAAAAAAAAAAAGACCTATGATAGGAACAAAATGAATATTTAGAAATAATGTGCCAGGAACCATGGTTTTTGGCTATAAGCAACTGAAACTCTGAATCAAGACCGCTTAATAAAAAAAGGAATGTTTTACAACATGAATAAAAGGAATTCAGAGTCCAGAAAGGCTCTTGGATTGGTCAACTCTTGGATTCCTTGCACCTCTTCACTGTGCCATTAAAAAGCTTGCCTCATCTAAACCCGATACCCAACATGGTCAGAAGACAGCTACCAGCAGCAGGTAGGACAACATGCTTCTTTGTTCATATTCAGCTTAAGATGCTTATCTTGTCCTCCATCCTTGAAACAAAGCCCTTCTTCAGCATGCTTGGCACATGACCAACCCTAGACCACTAACAGTTGTCTGAAGAATATTATGTGCTAACTGGCTTAGAATGACCAGAATCCACCAGCGAAAAAGGATACAAAGTCAACTTTCCCAGAGTCCTATAGATTTGTATATATACCTGAAGTAAATCAGGAATCTGTTTGGAAGGAAGACGGGGTAGGCAACTTACAGTGTTTACTACATTTGTTACTGTTTATTTCCAAGTGGAGGGAAGGGATATTAATTTGTGGCACTGTAGCAAAATCATTATAGTCATTTCCATGTATTGTTAAAAAAAAAAAAAAAAACACTTGGTAAAGACTAAAGAGTTAGTACTTTGGTCAAACTGGCATCTAAATGGATTTATAGTTTAATCAGAACTGATGTTAGCAAATTAATTATGCCCCCAGTTACCAGAAAAACAACTAAGAACTTTGTGTCATAAAACTCTCTCAGTCCAAGTCACAAAACTATATTAACTTAAAATTCTTAATAGAAAGTAGCCAAATTATACTGGTTTGTCTATTTTTTTCTTTAAACAGAAGTAGTAAAATAAATGTAACAGTGTCAGTTACGTAAAAACTCCTCTTAGCATTTCACTTATAAGAAGAATCCCTATTTTGCTCATGATTTTTAAAGTCAATATGAAGGAACCAAACTTTAAGCTGGGAAAGATTACCCAAAGCACTTAGTTCAGCCCTTTTATTCCAGAAGCTCCAAATCTAAAGTATAAGAAATCCTTCTCCAAGATGATTGTGCTGCGTGTTTTTTAATACTATGTCAATTTTCAGAGCAATTTTAAGTTATATCTGAGTAACCCTATTAGTTTGACAACATCTGTGAATTTAGCAGATGAATAATGTTATTCATGTCAAGAAGTTACATGGATCTAGCATACAAAAAAACCCCCCAGATCTAGTATTCAATAATTGAATACACATTGGATATCATGTGCCAGGTGCCATGTTAGCCACTGGGAATAGAATACTGGAAAAAACAAGTGTTCTGCCCTCAAAGAGCTTCTAGCTAGTAACTCACTCCAGTGAGGAACACAATGCAGGTCAAATTCCCTATCAAACTGATCACATGCCACTGCAAAGTGGTCTCTTGTTATAAATCTCCAGCCAGCTGGGTAATCACATTATGCTGAACAGTTAAACTAATAGCATGCAAAGTGGACTCCACAGTGCCCAGTGGCTTCTATAGAGAAGTCTCAGAGACTGTCAGTTGGGTCAGGGGCATCAGAGGTTACCATGTTGACAATTTCAAGGTATCTAGGGAAAATCAGTGTGTGTGTTTTACACATACACGTTTTAAAAAATACAAAAGATAACAAAATTTTCTGTAATTTCCTTTTCTTTCAACACTATATCTTAGAAATAAGTTGCATCAAGATTACACAGTATTCCATTGTATGGATGTACAATAATTTACAGTAAGTTCTCTACAACTAGTTGTTATCCAATCATGTATTATTTATTAAACATGCAATTTAAATTTTGCATATGTGCATATGTGTGTATGTGTATATCTATATGTTGTGTATTTAATAAATATGTGAACACACATGTATAAGAACATACATGAACAATTACATAAAATAGTATATATGAACAAGTATAGGATAAACTTAAATTTTAATTGCTAGGTTAAGTGTATGGGCTTTTCAATGTTTGGTAGCTATAGTGAAATTTCTATTAATAGATGGTATAGGTCAGGCAGGGTGGCTCATGACTGTAATTCCAGCACTTAAGTGTGCTGAGGTGGGAGGATCACTCGAGCTCAGAGTTCCAGACAAGCCTGGGCAATGCAGTGAGACCCCATCTCTACAAAAAATTTTTAAAAACTGCCAGGTGTGGTGGCTCACGCCTGTAATCCCAGCACTTTGGGAGGCCAAAGCGGGCAGATCACCTGAGGTCAGGAGTTTGGGACCAGCTTCACCAATGTGGTGAAACCCGTCTCTACTAAAAATACAAAAATTAGCTGGGTGTGGTGGCACATGCCTGTAATCCCAGCTACTTGGGAGGCTGAGGCAGGAGAATCGCTTGAACCCGGGAGGCAGAGGTTGCAGTGAGCCAAGATCATGCCACTGCACTCCAGCCTGGGTAACAGAGCAAGACTCTGTCTCAGAAACAACAACAACAACAAAAACACACACACAAAGAATTAGCCAGACATGGTGGATCCCTGTAGCCTCAGCTACTAGGGAGGCTGAGGTGGGAGGATCACTTGAGCCAAGTCAGCTGAGGCTGCAGTGAGCCATGACTGTGCCACTGCACTCCAACCTGAGTGACAAAGCAAGACCCTGTCTCAAAAAAAACCCCAAATAGATGGTATAGCCATTACATTCCTTTCAACAATGTAAGACAGTTCTTTTTTCTTCATATGCTCATTGATATACTGTTTTGTTAAACGTTATAATTTTTATAACTATAATAGTTAAAAATTTGTCTTACTATAGTTTCAATTTACATTTCTTTTATCAATTAGATTTATGCAGGCAAAACCTATTTGTATTTCCTTTTCTATCAATTATTTGTTTACATTTTTTGCACATTTTTCTCAGTCATTGAAATTAGCCTTCTCTTTCATTTGCAACACATAAATAATTTTTCCTTAATTAGAAATTTCTTTTTACTTTATATATATTTTCCAGAAGGGTGACACCTTTGAAATTCTTACACAATCAAATATATTCCTTTTTATGACTTCCCTACAACAAAGTTATAAAAGAAGTCCTCTGTTTTATTTAGGGTTTTATTTAATAATGTTTAAATATTTCACTCATCTGGAATTTATTTATCCTTCAGAAGGATACAAAAGAAAGTGCCAACACTGGTTATATGTGAAGGGAAATGGTTGGCTGAGAGACAAGAGTGGAAGAAACACTTACTTTTTACTTTCGTATAATGTACATGTAAATCTAGCCAATAAAAATAAACAATTTCAAAAGAAGAGGGGAAAGAATCCCTTTCCCTTTTTTTCTTTAAGACAGAGTCTTGCTCTTGTCACCCAGGCTGGAGGGCAACAGTGCAATTTTGGCTCACTACAACCGCCACCTCCTGGGTTCTAGCGATTCTCCTGCCTCAGCCTCCTGAGTAGCTGGGATTACAGGTGCCCACCACCACACCCAGTTAATTTTTGTATTTTTATTAGAGACGGGGTTTCACCATGTTGGCCAAACTGGTCTCGAACTCCTGACCTCAGGTGATCCACCCGGCTCGGCCTCTCAAAGTGCTGGGATTACAACAGGCATGAGCCGCTGTGTTGGGCCCCCTTTTTATACTCTAGTGTTTCATAACTTTCTTGACAATTGTTGCTTATTTATTTTTTCAAATAAGCAATATTCAGAATCAATTTTCTGGATCTACAAGGAGAATATTCTTATTTGAATATATTATATCTACAAATAAATTCAGAAAAAAGTAAAATCTTGGCTGGGTGTGGTAGCTCACGCCTATAATCCCAGCACTTTGGGAGGCCGAAGTGGGCAGATCACGAGGTCAGGAGTTCAAGACCAGCCTGGCCAACATGGTGAAACTCCCGTCTCTACTAAAAATACAAAAATTAGCCAGGTATGGTGGCACGCGCCTGATTTTAGTGTTTCATGTGGTAGTTGTTTTGGGATTGAAAGACACCCATAAACATATACACACATATATATGTAAAGACACACTTACACATATATACCCTAAATTTATTAAAACTGTAATCAAGGGTAAATGTTGGCTGGGCGTGGTAGCTCACGCCTGTAATCCCAGCACTTTGGGAGGTTGTGGCAGGTGGATCACCTGAGGTCAGGAATTCGAGACCAGCCTGGCCAATATGTGAAACCCTGTCTCTACTAAACATACAAAACAAAACAAAACAAACAAACAAAAATTAGCGCACGGCTGTAGTCCCAGCTACTCGGAGGCTGAAGCAGGAGAATTGCTTGAACCTAGGAGGCGGAGGTTGCAGTGAGCCATGATCGTGCCACTGCACTCCAGCCTGGGCGACAGAGTGAGACTCCGTCTCAAAAAACAAAAACAAAAACAAAAAAACCCCCAAAAATACGGGGAGGGTAAATGCTATATTTTACCTAAGGACTTCCCAGCACGTATAGAGATGATGAGGTTTCTCTTTGTCATTATTAATATGGCGAATTATATTGATATGTTTCTTAATATTCAACTTTCCTTGAATTCCTAATGTGAAAGTCATTTGCATATAATCAATATATTAGGTTTTTAATGAGTTTCTGGATTTCATTAATCTATTAATATTGAGGATTTCTGCATTTGTAGACTCGTTTTCATTTTTGTGCTATCTTGTCTGATTTTGGTATTAAGTGTTTGACTTCATAGAAACAATTTAGAAGAATTTTATCTTTGTACTTTGGAGCTCTTTAAAAAGCATCAGAAAACCATGACCATGTGGTGTTATTTAAAGGAATTATAAAAAAAAAATGCATTGGGAAAAAACCATGAGAGACTCATATCACATACAAAGAGATTATTTTTGTAATATATAAAGATATTCAGCATATCAAGAAAAAAGCCAATACATTTAGAAGACAGGGCAAGCAGCACGCACAGACAACTGACAGAAAAAAAGTACAAGTAACACGTATGTGTGAAAAAAAATGCTCAAATGCATTTAATGACATAATGGACAAAAGTGTATTAAAGCTACTATCAGTTCACATTGGCCAAGAATAAAATAATTTATATTTCACTATGTTTGAAAGGTATGGAAAAAGAAACAATCTGGCATAGGGCTGGTAGAAATATAAAAAGCTGTGTCTTCCATGGAGCATGATTTGGAAAAATCTAATAATATAAAAATGCACATGCCCTTTAAACTAGCAATTTCACTTCTATAACTTTATCTTAAGATTTTCTTCCCCTGTGTATATGGCATGAAATATGAAAATAGCTAACAACTATCGAGTACTCCCTACGTATGGTCACTGTTCAAGCACTTTATAAATATTAGGTAATATAAGTCTCATAATAACTCTCCAAGGCAGGCATAATACTTTGCCATTTTTTTTGAGCTGAAGAAACTGAGGTATGAGGAGATAAAGTTACTTTTCTAAAATGAAGCATTCCACAATAGTAGATGTGAAAATAAAACACATTAGAGTGGTCTAGCTCTAAATTTCCATGTTCTTCAGAACTATAAAATACTACCTCTCAACATGTGCAAAGATATTCACTGCTGCATTGTATGCATAGCTATATACTATAAACGTCCACTAAGAGTAGACTGCATAAATAAATTCTAAACGGTATAATAGATGCAGCATTTAAAATGAATATCAGGCTGGGCGTGGTGGCTCATGCCTGTAATCCCAGCACTTCGGGAGGCCAAGGCAGGCGAATCACCTGAGGTCAGGAGTTCGAGACCAGCCTGGCCAACATGGTGAAACCCCATCTCTAGTAAAAATAACAAAAATTAGCCGGGCATGGTGGCGCATGCCTGTAATCTCAGCTACTCAGGAGGCTGAGGCAGGAGAACTGCTTGAACATCAGAAGCAGAGGTTGCAGTGAGCCGAGATTATACCACTGCACTCCATCCAGCCTGCGCAACAGAGAGAGACTCCGTCTGAAAAAAATACTATAAAATAAAATAAAATGAATATCAAAGCTCTTTGAGTAACTGATATGGAAAGATCTACAATACATACTAGATGAAGAAAGCGAGCTGCAGAATAATACACAAATTGTGCTATATATGTTGAAATAAAATGAAGTAATATTATACACATATAATCATGTTTTGTATTATACATGCTTGCTCACCCAAAGAGTATCTTCAGAAGGATACAAAAGAAAGTGCCAACAATGGTTACACGCGAAGGGAAATGGTTGGCTGAGAGACAAGAGTGGAAGAAACACTTTTTACTTTTGTATAATGTACATGTAAATGTAGCCAATAAAAATAAAAAATTTCAAAAATAAAAAGTAGAAAGCAAAAAATAAAAATAAAGGAAGACTTTGCCATTATCTATTACTTTTATTTATTTTACATATAGTTCATCCACCTATACATAATAATCCACCAATTGCCGGGCGCGGTGGCTCAAGCCTGTAATCCCAGCACTTTGGGAGGCCGAGACGGGTGGATCACGAAGTCAGGAGATCAAGACCATCCTGGCTAACATGGTGAAACCCCATCTCTACTAAAAAAACACAAAAAACCAGCCGGGCAAGGTGGCGGGCGCCTGTAGTCCCAGCTACTCGGGAGGCTGAGGCAGGAGAATGGCGTAAACCCAGGAGCCGGAGTTTGCAGTGAGCTGAGATCCGGCCACTGCACTCCAGCCTGGGCAACAGAGCGAGACTCCGTCTCAAAAAAAAAAAAAAATCCACCAATTATTTCATAGCTACCACAAATTTGTAAAACACTGGAATAAAGAATGATTAATAAAGCAATGTTCACAGTAAATATGTAAGGAAAAAGCTTATGGAAAATAGTTTGTCTTACCTGATGCGTGCATTACAGTATCTTTTTGCATAGTCGGTCCATCTTCCAAATTTTTGTGGAAAGAGAGCTTCAATCTGCATGAAAAGCTATAACAATACAAGTGTTCATAATATGTTGCAATATTTTCAAGTAAATTATTATTACAATGATAAAACCATTTAACAAAATAGTAGGAAGTATAAAAGAAAATCCAACTCTTTCTTTCTCAAGTCCTCTCCCTTTTATTCATCGGGGTAATCATCATGTGTTGTATAAATACACATTTTTCTATGTTGATATAAGCATACATTTATTCACATAAAGAGGATCATATCATATATATTGTTACACAACTAGAATTTTGTCCCATAAAACATGTCTCAGACACTTTTAAAGTACACGTGTCTATTTTTATTTAGTTTTAAAGCCTTATATAAACAATATAATAATAATGCACTATTTAAAAACTGAATGGCATTCTCAGCAAACTATCGCAAGAACAGAAAACCAAACACCGCATTTTCTCACTCATAGGTGGGAATTGAACAATGAGTTCATTCGGACACAGGAAGGGGAACATCACACACCGGGGCCTGTTGTGGTGTGGGGGGAGGGGGGAGGGGGGAGGGGGGAGGGATAGCATTAGGAGATATACCTAATGTAAATGACGAGTTAATGGGTGCAGCACACCAACATGGCACATGTATACATATGTAACAAACCTGCATCTTGTGCACATGTACCCTAGCACAAAAAGTATAAAAAAAAAAAACAAAAACAAAAACAAAACTGAATAGCAACCCATTATGATGTAGATGTACTGTAAAATATTTAAACAGACTCCTGATATTGGACATATAGGCTATTTCCAGCATTTTATTTATTTGTTTTTGAGACAGAGTCTCGCTCTGTCGCTCAGGCTGGAGTGCAGCGGCGCAATCTCGGCTCACTGCAAGCTCCGCCTCCAGGGTTCACGCCATTCTCTCACCTCAGTCTCCCGAGTAGCTGGGACTACAGGTGACCACTCCCACGCCCGGCTAATTTTGTTTTTGCATTTTTAGTAGAGACGGGGTTTCACCTTATTGGCCAGGATGATCTCGGTCTCCTGACCTCGTGATCCACCCGCCTCGGCCTCCCAAAGTGCTGGGATTACAGGTATAAGCCACCACGCCCGGCCTATTTCTAGCTTTTATGAAGTTACTAATACTAACAACTTCATATAACTTTGTGTGTGTGTGTGTGTGTATATATATATATATGAATATATAGGTGTAGTATATCTATTAATCATCTATCCATTCATCCATCCATTCATTCATCCATCCATTTGCATTTCTATTAGAGGTGATGTAGGATTATATTTAGAAATGGAATAGCTGATTCTAAGGTATATACTGTTTTAAAGTTTGATAATGTTACCATGTTGCCCAGTAAGATTATCCCAATTTACACTCCCATCAATAGTATCATGAAACATTTTCATTTTTACAACTCTGATAGGCTGCACAGAGTACTGTCTCATTATTTTAATATATTTTTTAAAACCAACAGCTTTATTGTGACATGTAATTCATATACTATTCAAACTTTTAAAGAACATAATTCAGTGGCTTTCAATAGATTCACACAGTTGTGCACCAATCATGACTAATTCTATAATATTTTTATCATCCCCCAAAAAACCTCCATACCCATTAGTAGCCACTGCCTATTTCTCCTCTCTTCTAATTCTGCCACCTACTAATCCACTTTCGGTCTCTATGACTTGGCCTATTCTGGGCATTTCATATAAATAGAATCATACAATATGCAGCCTTTTGTATCTGGCTTATTTCACCCAGCATAGTGCTTTCAAAGTTAATTCATGTTATAGCATATATAGTATTTCATTCCTCTTTAGGTCCAAATAATTCCATTGTATGGCTATATCACATTTGTTTATACATTCATCAATTGATGAGTATTTTACTTGTTCCCACTCTTTGAATATCATGAATAATGCTACTATGTAACTATACACATGAGTATATAATTTCTGGTGAGAACTTGTTTTCAGTTCTCTTGGGTATACACCTAAGAATAAAATTATTGGGTGATACAGTAACGTTTTAAGTAACTCCTAAATTTTTCTAAAGTGACTTCAGTGCTTTATGTCCGTTTAATATGACAACATATTCAGAAATAACCAATGGGCCAAAGAAGAAATCACAAAGGAAATTAGAAAACACTTTGAGATAAGGGAAATTGAGAACACAGCATACCAAAACATGAGTTGCAGCAAAAATAGTGCTAAGAGGGAAATTAATAGTTGCATATGCCTATGTTAAACAAGAAGAACTCAAATCAATAACCTGATTTTTCACCTTAACACACTGGAAAAGTAAGGGCAAACAACACACAGCAAATGGAAAGAAGGTCACAATAAAGATTAGAGTGGAAATAGACTGGGCGCGGTGGCTCAAACCTGTAATCCCAGCCCTTTGGGAGGCTAAGATGGGTAGATCACTTGAGGCCAGGAGTTTGAAAGCAGACTGGCCAACATGGTAAAATCCAGTCTCTACTAAAAATACAAAAATGTGCCAGGCGTGGTGGCACGCACCTGTAATCCTAGCTACTCGGGAGGCTGAGGTGGAAGAACTGCTTGAACCTGGGAGGTGGAGGTTGCTGTGAGCTGAGATCATGCCACTGCACTCCAGCCTGGGCAACAGAGTGAGACTCTGTCTTAAAAAAAAAAAAAGAAAGAAAGAAAGAAAGAAAAACAAAATGAGAGAACTCACACTTCCTAATTTCAAAACTCCTAACTTAGAATTTCAAATTTTATATTGTTTTTCTTAAAAAAAATCCCAAACACAAATTGTACAATCATTAGGACTCACAAAATTGGTATTTACCCTTGGTTTGAATAGTGGCTACCATAGGTGAAGAGTGAAAAGTAATGACATGTGATAAGAGTAGGATGTAAGAGCCACTGTTGTATTGTCAATGTTCTATTTCTTATGCTCGATAATAAGTAGATGAGTATTTATTTTGTTATCATCATTTAAAATGTATGGTTTTTTTTTTTTTTTTTTGAGACAGAGTCTCACTCTGTCGCTCAGGCTGGAGTGCAATGGTCAGATCTCAGCTCACCGCAACCTTGGCCTCCTAGGTTCAAGTGATTCTCTTGCCTCAGCCTCCCGGGTAGCTGGAACTACAGGCCAGGCCACCATGCCCAGCTAATTTTGTATTTTTAGTAAAGATGGGGTTTCACCAATGCTGGCCAGGCTGGTCTTGAACTTCTGGCCTCAAGTGATCCACTCGCCTCAGCTTCCCAAAGTGCTGGGATTACAGGCATGAGTTACTGAGTCCAGCCTACTCACTGGACTCAGTAGGACTGAGTATCTTGAAGGATATGTTTCATGATTTTTTTTTAAAGGATATAATCACCCCTATTATTCAATGACATAATTTGGGGACATATGTCAATTACTTGGAGCTACAGCACTGTCAGTGGGTATCCAAGAGAAAAAACTGTAAAAGGTAAAATTAAACATTTTATCATCACTATCTATGTACTTTTATATGTATCTCACAAGATTTCCAGGATAGAATTGAAAGTAGAGCTTAGGTAATACTGTTAGACAGGCAATGATAATAGCTGTCACCCAGGCTTGGCTCAAAAATTAACATAATATTGGCTACCATATGTTGAGTGACTATGTGACAAGGCACAGGGTGAGGTACTTTCAAAGCAGTATTACCTTTAATTCTCCCAGCAACCCTACAAGACAACCCATGTTTTTCCATGATTCAGTGTTCATTAGTAAACAGAATTTCCTTAAGGAACACTAAAACTTACAGACATTTCTTCCATCATGTCTTCTTCCTAACTCTTTAACCACTCCATATACTACCCATCTCTTAGAGTAGCAAAAGCTAAATGGGATATCAAATGCATGCCTTATTCTTTCATTCTAGGCAGATACCTTATCTGGTCTGCACATAAGCTTTAGTTTCTCTTTACTTTCCCAAATGTGAATCTTAAAGTGAAAGAACAGAAAGAAGTTCTGCAATGCAATGTAAAAGAAATAAGGTAGATTCAATCCCAATCCTAAGCAGCTTATAATGTAAAATAGATAGGATAAATGAAGATTAAGACCATAGAAGAACCTCAGGAACACATTGTGAAGAATATTATACAGTTGTACTATGTATGGAAGCCTTATCATAAAGATAAAAGCTGTTTTTTATACACACCTACAAGCCTGGCTAAAGTTTAAATGTAAATAGATTAAAATAGCCATGATAAAACATACGTACTATCTAGAAATTCCCAATGTACTCCTCTAGCATTTGAGGCATCTAATTTGAAATCAAAAATTGCAAAACAGGTGGTTAATTCAATATCCCTCCTACCTCCCTTCTCTTCTTTTAAGTTCAGAGTATAAGGATTGTAATACCTCTTCAGGCCTTCCTAAAGCTGGTGTTCCTGTAAGAAGAATGGCTCGTCTGGCTTTCTGTACTACTGGCAATAAAATCCTGCTGCGAGTTGCATTTCTGGATTTCATGTAGTGTGATTCATCCACTATAACTACTTTGAAGTTCTGGTTATTCAGTGCATCTATCAAAGTCTCTGCATCTGCGGTTAAGAGACCATAACCCAGAACTGTCACTTTACTGGTCGATATTCTCCTAGAAAAGAAAATCCATGTACTTAAAAAATATCTCAGTAATGACGTTATCATAAACAATACAACTCTATTGTGAAAAAACACACAGGAGAAGAAAGCAGAATAGAGGAAAAATAAAAGGAGATGGTACTATTACTGAAACTCTTAAGATTTCACAATCCTCAAATCTAATAAAACAGGATCCAAAATTTACAGTCTTGCATAACCAAAACCAAAGTTTTAGTCAAATGATCTTTGAAAGATTTTGACATCCAACAAGTCACATTACGTTCTGACAATATTTGCTTCTGTGTACCTAGGATCATGCATAAAATGGATAATTAAATACTAGTTGACTCTTAATGAAACCTTCACACAAATAAGATAGCAGTTTTTCAATCCAGATGCTACTGGTATTTTGAGCAGGACTAAGTGAAGCTCTGCGGTGCACTGAACAGCCCCTCCTGCTCAAAATACCAGTAGCAGAACAGATGTACAGGGCTGTTGAGTGCATTGCAGAGTTTCACTTCCTGGTCCTATCCATTAAGGGACAGTGGACAAGTCACTGTGACAACAAAAAAGTTCCTGGACCTAAGGTGATGAAGTGTGAAGTGTGGTTAGAAGAGGCGGGTACCACCTCACATCAAGAGCCATTGAGCTAAAATGATCCCTGATCTTCAAATTTCTATAATTCACACATCTGTAATATTCTTTATCTTGCTGTCAATAAATTATTCATTTACATATTTATGTCTGTTACCATATCATGAGATTGGTAAGGGCAGGGAATGTGTCTTACTCATCTTTTAGTAGTATTCATACACAGTGCTATGATCCCAAATAAAGTTTGTAGAATGAAATAGACAAATAAATTCATTAATACTAAGACATATCACTTTTGCATTTTCTATATCACCAGAAAAAATACAGGACAGAGCCAGTCTTCTGCAATTCTCTGTCCTCTAACAGAAAAGGTAGAGGTCCTAAGCAGCTAGAACCACTAGGGCAACTGCATTTTAAGCCCTGGATTAATCTACTTAATACAGAGACCTATAATTTTCTTGGTTTTTTTTGAGACAGAGTCTCGCTCTGTCGCCCAGGCTGGAGTGCAGTGGTGCTATCTCGGCTCACCGCAAGCTCTCTCTCGGCTCATCGCAAGCTCCGCCTCCCGGGTTCACGCCATTCTCCTGCCTCAGCCTCCCGAGTAGCTGGGATTACAGGCGTCCGCCACCATACCTGGCTAATTTTTTGTATTTTTAGTAGAGACGGGGTTTCATTGTGTTAGCCGGGATGGTCTAGATTTCTGACCTCGTGATCCACCCACCTTGGCCTCCCAAAATGCTGGGATTACAGGCGTAAGCCACTGCGCCTGGCCGAGACCTATAATTTTCTCACTGTATTCAAACACCAGGAAGAGCCTGAAGAAGAAAAGTACTGGATTAATTACTATTACTATCTAACTTAGGTATATTGAGCGCAACATATAGGAGACAATGGCTTCAAAGGCCACTGCAGCAGTCTGTAGCTTCTGTCCTACCATGTCTTGACTAGTAAACAGTCCAAGCATAACTGATATAAGCCAGAAGGAAAGTATAGGTATTTGTGGTGGACATATTGGTATACACCTAAACCTGTTTCTTTAAGTACCTGGAAGACCCTGGGTAGTTTTCTGTCCTTAACTAACATCCTCCAGGAAACTTCTACTCTGGAGTTGTAGATATATCTAACATATCCCAAATACAATTCAAATAAAAATATTATCCACCATTTAACTGCAAGAGTATATTTTCAAAATAATATAAAAACTAGCCCTAGTAGCTATAAAAGATGACAGAAGAGTCATTTTAAGAAAATTTAAATATGAACATTTAAATAAGGTATATCAGCCAGGTGCAGTGGCTCATGCCTGTAATCCCAGCACTTTGGGAAGCCAAGGTGGGCGGATCACATGAGGTCAGGAGTTTGAGACCAGCCTGACCAACATGGTGAAACCCCGTCTCTACTAAAAATTTAAAAAGTCAGCCAGGCGTGGTTGGTGGTTCCTGTAATCCCAGCTACTTAGGAGGCTGAGGTAGGAGAATCCCTTGAACCCAGGAGGCAGAGGTTGTAGTGAGTCAACATGGTGCCACTGTATTCCAGCCTGGGCGACAGAGTGAGATGTCGCCTCCAAAAAAAAAAAAAAAAAAAAAGTAATTAATTACATTAAATAAATAAGGTATAACTAACATGATGGTTTTGGAGGTCTTCAAAAATTCTACATTCTCTAAATTTGTAAGTCTTTTCAATTTCATGTGGTTTTATTGGAGAGATTTATTTATCATGATTAGAATAAGATAGCAGTTTTTTCATTTTAATCATGTAAATAGAGTTCAGATTTTCTTGGGCCCATAAAGATATATTCCACTGAATTAGCACTGCCAAGTTGAAAGTGAAAAGGCCCTCCATACATTTTGTGCTTCCTCCTTCCACATTCATAAGACAACTTTATTTTTACATATACCTTTTATGTTAATAGTCTTAGAGAATAAAATACAGTACAATAATACCAAAATTAAAAAATCTAAGTATTAACAGATATTTATTTCAGTAGATGTACTGCTTTTTATTTAAGGTTCAGAAATAGATAACTTTGAACCTCCAGAGAAATAATTTGTATGAATCACCTACACATTCCATGTAACAGCTCATCAATATTCAAACTGGTTGTCTTATTCTAATGGCTAGAAAGCAAAATGAGGAAAAAAATACTAACAACACTATAACAGATTTTAGAGTGAGAGCCTCCAATAAACACAAAGCAAATATTTTCAAGATATAAAATATTAAAATTATAAATAAGGAAAATCAAACTTACTAATGAGTCATACACAAAACTTGCATATTAATTAACAAATTGGAAAGCAAAATCTACTAAAGTTGCTGACAATAAAAGATCACAAAGCTTCAAGTCAGTCAATGAAAAGTTGTGAGATTTATTTTTGAACCTTAAGATAGTTTCAAATATGTTTAAGGTACATATAAAGTGTATATATATATATATCTTTAAAAGTATACATATTTTACTTTTACTTTAAAAATGTACCATAAAGGAACTTAGAAATAAAATATACTGTTGGGTTTTAGATAAATAATTCATATTTTAAAATGTAAAATAAAATTATCCATACTACTTATTCCACTTCTAAATTATGATCTATAGGTGATATTGCATTCTAAAACATGAATACATACCAGGTACACACAAGGAAGACTTTTTTTCTTAAAGATTAAAAAGTGGTTCTTACCTAACATCAGTTTTATTCTGAATAACATTGATTTCTTCTGGACTTAGCTCTGGGATCCATTTTTCAATCTCTTCTGTCCAAGGGTACCTCAGAGACGAAGGGACCACTATTAACAGAGGCCATTCCTCTTTATAGAAGTAAGCAATTCCAATTGCCTGGATTGTCTTTCCTAGACCCATCTAAATTAAAAAAATAAATAAATGCTAATTAATAATAAAGCCTAAAATATTTTAAAAGAAAATATTTATCAAACGTTTTATTTAAGAGTATTATTAGCTGGATGTGATGGCTCATGGCTGTAATCCCAGCACTTTGGGAGGCTGACATAGGTGGATCGCTTGAGCCCAGGAGTTCAAGACCAGCCTGGCCAACATGGTGAAACCCTGTCTCTATTTTTAAAAAGTACAAAAAATTAGCTGGGCGTGGCAGCACGCACCTGTAGTTCCAGCTACTTGGAGGCTGAGGCAGAAGGATTGCTTGAACCCAGGAGGTTGAGGCTACAGTGAGCCTAGACTAAACCACTACACTCCAGCCTGGGTGACAGAGCAAGACTGTCTTAAAAAAAATGTATTATCAAAATAATTTTCCAATGTAAAATTAGTTGGATTATACAGTTAATAAAAAGTTTGATATTATAAGGACCTGTAAAATTCATTAAGCAAATCATATTATGTTCAAACTATTCATGATTGAACTTAAAGAGACAAAATTACTCCTAAGGTTAAGTATTAGTTATGTTGATTTTATATAATTAGTTTTATAAAATGTATGTAACCATTTATAGTCTCTCCTCTTAGACAATAGTAAATGTCTTAACAGCACAAAACCATGTTATTTCAAAACTAGAGTAAATCCTGAATGAGGCACATTTTATAAAACAAGCAGACACAGAGAAGTTAAATTATTTAAATCACAGCTGGCTGATGCAAAACTAGTATGAGATCCCAGGTCTCAGGTGTCTTCCCACTTGATTTGTATCCACACTGTCACACATTGAGGCTATATATAAGCCTCAATGATCAATCTTAACTGTTTAACAAATTGGAAGAACAATAACTTACATCACTAAAATTTCTATATGTAATGAACACAGGGAAACAAAACATAACATATTCTTCAAAAAAGAGTATATGAAAAATACTAAATTTTCTATGTTGTTTACTAACACCGAATTTGTTGATCACAAATGTAAACAAAAGGGTGTTTCAAAGTATATGAAAATAAGGATTAGGAAACAAAGAGCAGATAAGAAGCATTTGCACTTGGCAAACTTGATTACTGCCATTAAGGACCACAGATAAGTTCAGTTGGAGATTTTATAAAAGATAAGATGAATAAATCCCTTGCTTAGTATCATAAATAATTACAGCGTGATGCTTTATATCCTTTTTAATGTGGCAGCACTATAATTAACTTGAAGACAACATAATTAGAAAATAAAGAACCTTGTATTGAAATTCAGATTAGTATATTAAAATACTATGTTCTACAGTTACACAATGACACATAAAATTCTGGTGGGAGTAAAGTAAATAAACAAGGCCATCACTTATTTGTAACAAAGGGAAAATTATTTCTGCTTTCAAAGTAAGGAATCAAAAGCACATCCATCAACAACTTGAGACAAAATGTTTGCAGGTTATTAGGATAGTTTTGGTTGAACAAGTACTTGGATTAATCTGTCAATTCATGTGTTCACACATAGCAATTTCTTTAGAATAAACCATTAGAAAGAATTCCAAATCTCAACTAGGTAATTTTTTGAAATGTTAATTAAACAATGATGGAGATTCTCTACTCAGATTCAGAACGTACACCCTTTTAAGATGGGTCTCGTATATATTAAAAAGAAGGAGAAAGAAAGGAAGTCTTTGTGAAAGTTTTTTTTTTAGAAAAGTAAAAATTAACTTACCTAATGGTTACTAAATCGTCATATAAAATGTAAAAGGAAATAAGCAAGAGGAAAACAAAATGCTGGTTAATCACATCCTCTGCCACTTGCCAAAATGCCACAATTGACTAAAAATTGAGCCCTAATTTGAGTTGAGTAGATAGTTTTCAAAAGTTAAAACATAAAGGAAGCTCCACTGAATTCTGAGATTAGGCTGGGTATTATGTGCAGAAATGAAAACAAGAATGTGAATCAACTGAGACAGCAAAATCAATTTGTTATTCTAAGAAAAAGACATGGAATGTTACCAAAAGTAAAATTTGCTGTTTAAATTGAGTTAGGTAATAAAAGAAAAAAACCAGGACTACTAAGGAAAAGAAAGAGAAACCATCAATTCTTTTAAAGTATTTATTATTTAAAAATTAATTTTTAGGCTGGGCGTGGTGGCTCACGCCTATAATCCCAGCACTCTGGGAGGCCAAGGTGGGCGGATCACGAGGTCAGGAGATCGGGGCCATCCTGGCTAACACGGTGAAACCCCGTCTCTACTAAAAATACAAAAAAAATTAGCTGGGTGTGGTGGCGGGCGCCTGTAGTCCCAGCTACTCAGGAGGCTGAGGCAGGAGAATGGCGTTAACCCAGGAGACGGAGCTTGCAGTTAGTAGAGATTATGCCACTGCACTCCAGCCTGGGTGACAAAGCGAGACTCCGTCTCAAAAAAAAAAAAATTAATTTTTATATATTTAAAGAACATTTGCACAGATGATTTTTACTCTAAAAACCACCCCAACGCTGCTTCACAAAAATAGCCATGCAAATGTGCGCTAATTACCTTGGTATTTCCAAGCTGGAGCTCAGAACTCATACTTTAGGATGGGAGGCTCATAGTGGTGGCCCATAGTATGATCTCTTGGACCTGTATGGTAAGAACCTCAGTTTACAGTGTTTAAAAATCAGATCTGTGTAAAAATGTGATTCCTGGCTTCTCTCAACAACTCAGGACTGGTGGCAGCCATATCCCCGAGTAGACAGTGGATTGGAGGCGGGCCCTGCTCCTTAGCTGAGGTCCTCTCATCCCGGTGTGCCCATGTCCCCACGAGGACTTCACTCCCTGAAGGACCTGTCTGTATCTGCTTTTGGGAAGCCTGCCTTAAGGATTGATGTCAAGTCTTTATAAACAATCACTGTGTGTGTGCTTGTGTTTGAGAGTGCGCACATGAACAAGAGAGAGAAAACCAAAAAATCACAAATCTGGAAAAGTTAATGAAGATCTAGAACCTAAAAAAAAAAAAAAGAAAAAAAACAACCATCCCATTGTCAAGGTAGTTTCCTGGGTCTAAACCACATGGTTTTCTTCTCTAGGGTAGCATCTGCATAAATTGTTTCTGCATTAAACATAGTGATAGATAACTTTTCCTATAATGCAATGTCACCATGACCTCCAGGGTAGTAGTATGATAAGGTGAAAAATATTTAGTTTCTGACATTTTTATTAGATAGAGATGTCCCTTGTTTTTCCAATACAACTAAATATATTATTGAATAACTTCTCTGTTATTCAATAGCATGAATTAACTGAGAAGTTATTCAATAATATGTTTAATTATTAGTTATAATAACCAATAATAACAGGTTATTATTGAATAACTTCTCTGTTCTTTTGTTTTCTAGTAGAATTAATAATAGCTCCAAATTTCTTAAATTAATCTATATGTAGAATGTACTCAAAAGAGCACAGTCTGTCAATTATTACTTAAGGAATTCACTTTTAATCTATAAAAAGAAATGAGATATGTCAAACTGATAATGTCATCATCTGCTAGTCACATCCCTCATTTATTAAATATTATTCATGTCAAAATTTTAAAATGACTTTAATTTTGTAGAACCAGTTGATTAGAGAAAATGCAATACATAATGAACTTCAGAAAAGTTAATGAGAAGGTTATCTAAAAATATCTTCCTAAGAAAAAAATTTCAAATTGGGTTAAGAATCAAAATAAATGTTATTTGCTATGTACTAATAACTACAACAATAAACAATAAATGATGAAAGTTAGTTTTTATGGGAAAATGAATATGTTAAGCCCAAATCTGGGCTTCATTTTATTTTACTGAAATATTAGTGGCATTAAAAGCAGTGAAAATAGTTAATTAAATTCATGGTTAACATCATGTCATAAACTAATAAGTTAAAATAAAATAACAAAATACTATGAAAATGTTGAAATAAAGTAGTAAATGGTAGGAATCAATATTGAAATAAAAAAGTAAGATAGCTGGGTGACTAGTTAATTAAATTGTACATATGAAAATAACTAAGAGTATATTTGGATTGTTACAACACAAAGGATAAATGCTTGAGGAGATGGATATCCCATTTACCTTAAGGTGATTATTACACACTGTATGCCTGTATGAAAATATCTTATATACCATACCCCATAAATATATACATCTACTATGTACCCACAAAAATTAAAAATTAAAAAGATAGCTAACTCAATCCATGAATTAATGATATATTATAAAATAATCTAAAATATAAATTTCAAATAAAAATGTATTGAAAAATAGCAGAAAATTTCAGCAGACAGCATTTATTCATTTGTAAATATTATTTGTAATATTTACTTTTATAATATTATTTATCAGTAATAGCCTCAGTACCAACATTAAAAAAAATAGATAAAGAGTCATTTCATTTTGCCTGGAAACTCACTTAGGACAGAGAAGAAAAAGGCTTTGGAGGAGTGAAAATAAAACATAAGATGCAGACACATAACTTAAAACACTCTATTAGATTAAGTAAAGGGCCTAACTTGTCTCAGTAGTTGGTAACTTTGAGTAACAAAAAGGTTAAATTATGTTCACAGTACAATGTTTAAAAAATCAGAAATATATAGAAAGTATTTGAAAAAAAATGTTTCTTTCCAAACTGTTATGGCAAAAAAAACAGAATGCCTGGCTATCCTAAAAACTCTGACTCTCTTGAAATATCTCATTTCCTATAGGCTTAAATATATAAAATTTCAGAACAGTAAAACATTGCCATCACTACAAATATATTCTATTAATAGTTTGACTTTCTAAATTAATGTTTAAAAAACTGAAAGCACTATAAGAATATTAGAACCTGCAGAAAATGTCAAAGATTAAATCATTCTACTGAAAACTTTTCAATCACTGATGAGTAAAATTAGATAAAGGTTAAGAGAAACAGACACACTTTGCCTCACTATAATATATAAGAAGAATACACAAAGAAGCTAAGAATCAAGAAAAGTCCATCTTAGACTTTTTTTTAAAGCAATGCAAGTTTTTTTCAAATAAAATATTACAAAGAAACTCAACATTTGTAAAGCAGAAAAAGTGAGACCACTATAGCTGAAGTAAAGTGGGGACCTCATAGCCCCATACCCTGTCTCAACCTCAGTTCTGTGAAAGACAGGTCTGTGAAACAGGGCTTGCAAATCATTGAGGGTTGCTCAGTCAATAAACTACTCAATTTTCGTTTTTACTTTTCTTCTTTTTTTTTTTTTCTTTTTTGAGAGTTTCGCTCTGTCGCCCAGGCTGGAGTGCAGTGGCGCGATCTCCGCTCACTGCAAGGTCCACCTCCCAGGTTCATGACATTCTCCTGCCTCAGTCTCCCAGGTAGCTGGGACTATAGGCGCCCACCACCACGTCTGGCTAATTTTTTGCATTTTTAGTAGAGACGGAGTTTCACTGTGTTAGCCAGAATGGTCTTGATCTCCTGACCTTGTGATCCACCCGCCTTGGCCTCCCAAAGTGCTGGGATTACAGGAGTAAGCCACCACACCCAATTTTCATTTTTTCAATGCTGGTTTTCCACGTACTTCTTCTACAAGACCCACTTCCAATCGACCTCCTCCACAAACCCTTCCAACTTAATCAATATGAAATTAATGGTTCCTCCCACAACAGTATCATAGAATTTATGATTGTAAACTTCACTTCCAATATTTCTAGTACCCTACATTTTACAGATACCACACAGAGATATACACCCCTCACTCATTCTTACTTGATTAGAGGGAGGGCATGTTTCTTTTTTTTTAAAAAAATATACTTGAAGGTCTTTATACACATACAGATAAATAGCTATAATTTTGTGTGTTTTGAGGGGCGTGGCTTAAACAAAAACAAGCTCATTTTATACCTATTGTTCTATAATCTTTAAAAAAATTTTTTTATTTCCATAGTTTATTGGAGAACAGGTAGTGTTTGGTTACAAGAGTAAGTTCTTTAGTGGTGATTTGTGAGATTTTGGTGCACCCATCGCCCAAGCAGTATATACTGCACTCAATTTTACTCTTTTATCCCTCATCTGCTTCCCACCCTTTCCCCACGTCCCCAAAGTTCATTGTGTCATTCGTATGCCCTTTGCATCCTCATAGCTTAGCTCTCACTTAAGAGTGAGAACGTATGATGTTTGGTTTTCCATTCTTGAGTTACTTCACTTAGAATAATAATCTCCAATATCACCAGGTTGCTGCAAATGAAGGCATGTTTCTTAATCCATATTTCTAAGAACTTATCAAATAGAAGACTCAATAATATTTATTTGTTGAATACAGGAGTAAAATGGATACAGGAAAAAATGGCTTTAAAATGTTTTAGTACAAAGAGTTAAGACATGTATTGATAACCACCCCTAGCTACTCTATATGAAAAGTTGGGAGCCTTTATGTACATTCACAGTTGTCCAGTTCCCAATACAGATGTGGGAAGAGGCCAATTGGTGTGATTTGGCTCTGTGTCCCCACCCAAATCTCACCTTGAATTGTAATAATCAGAATGTGTCAAGGGTGGGACCAGGTGGAGGTAACTGGATCATGGTGGGGGTTTCCCTCATGCTGTTTGCATGATAATGAGTGAGTCTCATGAGATCTGATGGTTTTAGAAGCATCTGGCATTATTTCCCCTGCTTGCACTCATTCTCTCTCTCCTGCCACCCTATGAAGAGGTGCCTTCTGCCATAACTTTAAGCTTCTTGAGGCCTCTCCCAGCCATATGGAACTGTGAGTCAATTAAACCTCTCTTCTTTATAAATTACCCAGTCTCAGGTGTTTCTTTATAGCAGGAGAACGAACTAACACACCAATAAAGTTGTGGCTTCTTTGGACTTTTAAGTTTTATCAAAATTTAAGCTCATTACTCAAAAAGAAAAAGGAGGATACAGGGTGATATTTAATTTTAACCATTCTTTCCATTTTTAAACAATTGCTAGTCATAAAGAACATTTCATTTAATAAAAACTGGTATGGTAGGAATGTTTGCAACATCCTCTTTATGACACACTTGGAGGTGTTAATGTATTAATGTAATAACAATACTTAGGGTGAGATGATGCTATTAGTGCTTTGTGCTTTTCAAATGCTCATGTGAACTTAAACATTAAATTCCAGGAGGACGCTTTGTGTCTGTATGTATCTGGGTACGGTTTAATTCACCATCACTGCCACCTCTGCTTTTCATTTTGAATTTTGTCTAAGACTATTGAGATAACACCACAATAAACCAGTTGTGCAAAACAGCAGGAGCTCTAAACAAAATTACATCAGCTTCCAAAGAAACCAGGATAGATTTCTTTAAAATTGAAGATGCAATCAATTGCATTTGCACTTTGCTAGTGTTCAAGATAAATTTTTAGGCAGAGAAATGACTTAAACTTATTTAGAAAACCAACAATACTGTACGCTAGACATTTTAATAAAGTTTTTGAAAAGATTCCTGTCAAGGGCTGAATGTTTTTTCCCCAAAAGAATTCATGTTAAAATCTCTAACTCCCAATGCATGTGGAGGTGGAGGCTTTTGGAGGTTAAGTCATAAGGGTGGGGCCCTCATGAATGGGATCAGTGTCCTTTTAAGAGACTTCAGCCCAGGAGCAGTGGCTCACGCCTGTAATTCTAACACTTTGGGAGGCCAAGGCAGGCAGAACACTTAAGGCCAGGAGTTCAAGATCAGCCATGGTGAAACCCCATGTCTACTAAAAATACAAAAATTAGCCAGGTGTGGTGGCAGGTGCCTGTAATCCCAGCTACTTGGGAGGCTGAGGCACGAGAATCACCTGAACCTGGGAAGCAGAGATTGCAGTGAGCCGAGATGGTGCCACTGTGCCAGCCTGGGTGACAGAGTGAGACTCTGTCTCAAAAAAAAAAAAAAAAAAAGAGAAACTTAAGACTTCAGAGAGCAATCTCACCCGTTCTGCCATGTGACACATCAAGAAGATGGCTGTCTATAAACCATCAGATACTGAATCCATTGGTGCCTTGATCTTAGACTTCCCAGGCCCCAGAACTGTGAGAAATAAATGTTTGTTGGTTAAGCCATCTGTCTATTGTATTTTTGTTATAGGAGTCAGACGGGATCAAAACAATCCACAAACCCCAAACCCACTTAAAGGAATATCTGCTACTTTACCTCCATGCTTAGAATAACTGGGGGGTGGGTGGTAGTAGGTATGGACCTGATTTAAAGCACTGGTTAAAACGTCAGGTGCTGGCCACGTGCAGTGGCTCACGCCTATAATCACAGCACTTTGGGAGGCCGAGGTGGGCGGATCACGAGGTCAGGTGATGGAGACCATCCTGGCTAACGTGGTGAAACCTCTCTACTAAAAATACCAAAAAATTTGCTGCGAGTGGTGGCAGGTGCCTGTAGTCCCAGCTACTTGGGAGGCTGAGGCAGGAGAATGGTGTGAACCTGGGAGATGGAGCTTGCAGTGAGCCGAGATCGCGCCACTGCACTCCAGCCTGAGCGACAGAGTGAGACTCTGTCTCAAAAAAAAAAAAAAAAAAAAAAGGCCAGGTGCAGTGGATCACATGGGTAATCCTAGCACTTTGGAAGGCTGAGGCAGGAGGATTGCTTAAGGCTAGGAGTTTGAGACCAGCCTGGGCAACACAGTGAGACCCTGTCCCTAAAAAAAAATTTAAAAATTAGCCAGATGTGGTGACACACACCTGTAGTCCTAGCTACTTGGGAGGCTAAGGCAGGAGGATTGCTTGAGCCTAGGAGTTCAAGGCTGCAGTGAGCTATGATCATGCCACTGTACTCCAGCCTAGGCGATAAAAGCAAGATTCCATCTCAAAAAAAAAAAAAAAAAAAGCACTCATTACTGATAGACAAGACCTCTGTTTGTCTAGGTGATGAGATCTTTTCTTTTTTCTGACTAGTTCAAGTGATCTTAAGTCAACAAAAAGAATAAATTAATAAAAATTCATTAATTTGTTCAGGAGGCATTAACTAGAAATATATTCCCAGGCACTGTGGTAAGTACACATGGCTCCTAGGAGTTCCAATCTGTGGAGAAAACCAGACAAGTGTCGTAGGATATGATTCAAACTGCAGCAGAAGTGAGAGCAGACAGGAACCAAAAGGCAACCAGAGATGGCAAATAGAGGTAGTGATATCTGAAGAATGTTTTGAAGGATTACTTTTTAGATGGACTTGAGAAAAATATGAGATGCAGAAGGAAAGGAGTTAATCAGAGAAAGAATTACATAGAAATAGTAAAGCATAAAAAGTCATGATGGGCTGGGTGCAGTGGCTCACACCTGTAATTGCAGCACATTGGGAGGCCGAGGCAGGCGGATCACTTGAGGCCAGGAGTTCAAGACTAGCCTGGCCAACATGGCAAAATCCCGTCTCTACTAAAAATACAAAAATTAGCTGGGTGTAGCGGTGCATGCCTGTAATCCCAGCTACTCGGGAGGCTGAGGCATGAGAATCACTTCAACACAGGAGATGGAGGTTGCAGTGAACTGAGACTGCTCCACCGCACTCCAGCCTGGGTAAGACTCTGTCAAAAAAAAAGAGAGGGGAGGGGAAGGGAGGGGAGGAGAAAGGGGAGGGGAAGGGAGGGGAGGGGCAAGGGGAGGGGTGGGGAGGGGAGAGAGGAGAGAGGAGAGGAGAGGAGAGGAGAGGAGAGGAGAGAGGAGAGGAGGAGAAAGAGAGAAGGTCACAGTGTTTGATAACAGAAGAAAAAAAGAAAACTAACATTTGTTGTTGTATTCCTCCTATGCTTTACATAAGCAATCCAATGGCAAAAGTATTATTACTGCCTACTTTAAACAAGAGACAGTTGAAGCTGAGAGATCAATTAACTGGTCCAGTGTGATGTAAATAGTAATTGGTAAAGATTACAATAAATAGATGGAACTGTCTCTAGAATTTCTGCCAGGGAATAGCAGAAGAAAATGGAAGAAACAGGTAGGGGCTAGCCTGTGTAGTGCTTTACTCTATAGGCCTGTAATCTCAGCACTTTGAAAGGCCAAGGTGGGCCGATCACCTGAGGTCAGGATTTTGAGACCAGACGAGCCAACATGCGAAATCCTGTTTTGACTAAAAATACAAAAATTAGCTGGGAGTGGTGGCCAGTTCCTGTTGTCCCAGCTACTCAGGAGGCAGAGACAGGAGAACTGCTTGAACCCAGGATCAGGAGGCTGCAGTGAGCTGAGATCACGCCACTACACTCCAGCCTGGGCAACAGAGTAAGACTACATAAAAAAACAAAACAAAACTAAACTAAACTAAACTAAACTTCTGCTCTGTGAAAGACACTGTTAAGAGAATGAAAAGACAAGCCACAGACTGGAAGAAAATATTAAAACATATCTTTTTTTTTTTTTTTTTTGAGATAGAGTTTCGCTCTTGTCGTCCAGGCTGGAGTGCAATGGCGTAATCTCAGCTCACTGCAGCCTCTGCCTCCCAGGTTCAAGCAAATCTCCTGCCTCAGCCTCCTGAGTAACTGGGATTAGAGGCGCCTGCCACCACACCTGGCTAATTTTTGTATTTTTGATAGAGAGGGGGTTTTACCATGTTGGCCAGGCTGGTCTCAAACTCCTGACCTCGGGTGATCTGGCTGCCTTGGCCTCCCAAAGTGCTGGGATTACAGGTGTGAGCCACCGTGCCCAGCCTAAAACATATCTAATAAAGACTTATACTTAAAATATACAAAGAACTCTTAAAACTCAACAACAAAAAAAGAAACAATACAATTTAAACATGGGTAAAAGATCTGAAGAGACCTCACCTAAGAAGATATGCAGATGGCAGATAAGCATATGAAAAGATCCTCAACAACATAGGTGAATAGAGAATTACAAATGAAAATGAGATACTACTACACATACTTTAGAATAGCTAAAAGAAAAATGATAACACCAACTGCTAGTGAGGATGCAGAGCAAGCGGAACTGTCATTCACTGCTAATGGAAACGGAAAATGGTACAGCCAATACAAAACACAGTTGGACAATTTCTGTTAAAAAATATAGTCTTACCGTATGTTATGGGTTGAATTGGGTAATTCCCTCCCAAAAGATATATTGAAGTTCTAACCTCTAGTATTTCAGAATATGACCTTATTTATTTAAAAATAGGTTTGCTGCAGACATAATTAGCTAAAATGAGGTCATAGTAGAGTAACCTTAATTCAATCTGACTAGTGTCCTTATAAGGGAAGAGGCATAGACACTCTGGGAGAATGGCATGTGAAGACAGAGGCAGACAATGAAGTGATCCATCTGCAAACCAAGGAATGTCGAGGATTGCTGGCCTTCACTGGAAAGTAGGAGAAAGGCATGGAACAGATTATCCCTCAAAAACATCGGAAGAAATCTACCCTGCTGACACCTATTTCAGACTTCTAGCCTCCAGCTATGAGAGTAAAAATTTCAGTTATTTTAAGCCACCCAGTTTGTGGTACTATCTTATGGCACACTCTATGATCTAGCAGTTTCACACTCCTAGATTTGAAAACCTATGATGACACAAAAACTTACATGTGAGTATGTACAGCAGCTTTATTGTCAAAAATTGGAAGCAACGAAGATGTCCTTTCAACTTTGTGAATGAAAAAACAAACGGTGGTACATCCAATGGAATAAAAATCAGTGATGAAAAGAAACAGCCATCAAGCTACGAAAAGACACGGATGAATTTTAATGCATATTGCTAAGTTAATAAAGCTAGTCTGTAAATATTAAACAATATAGGATTCTAGTTATATGACATTCTGGAAAAGGCACAACTATAAAGTTGTTAAACATATCAGTGGTTACCAGGGGTTCAGCCCTAGGGGAAATTGAATAAATGAGGCACAAGGGATTGTGTAGGTTAGTGAAACTGTTCTGTATGATACTATAATGATGAATACAAGACATTACGCATTTGTGAAAATCCATAGAACTTTATCACATAAAGAGTAAACCTGAATATACGCAAATATTTTAAAAATAACTGAGGAGGTCAAGGATACCAGGATGGAAAACAAAATGTGATAAAAGAATGTATATGTATTACAAATGTCTGAAATACCCTCACTGGAGGGTGTGGGGGAATAAGGTGCTGACCTGAGTAACACTGGAAATGAATGGAGTCTGTAATAATAAAGTCAAAAGGAACTGTACATTATATCATGCTCTAGCTAATAAAGTTTTTTCCCATAGAGGTACACGTTAACAACTGTGAAATCGCTATTCATGTATAGTGGAAATTAGCAATTAAGTAAATAGATGGCAGACGGTGGGACCCACTGTTAGGGTTAAAGATGACAGATACACAATGTGTGTGCATAACAACGTGTGTGCATAGCAATGTGTGTGCATAGCAATACATGTGCACAGCATCTGCAAACCAAGGAACATCAAGGATTGCTGGCCTTCACACCCTGCTATACATGTACATATATATATACACACACACACACACATATATACACACATATATAAATATATATGTGTATATCTATGTATAAATACACACACAAGTTAGTATACATAATCTCCTTGCTCTACAAGCTCATAGAACCTAGAAGGAAGGACACTCCCGGAGAAATGGAACGCCCAGGTCCTCATTCTAGTATTAATCTTCAGTAAAATGAAATTAGGTTTTTTTTGGAGAAATGACTGATTCTAGACTGGGACCAGAAACGCACAAGATGAGCCTGAAGCATCCTGTAGTACCAGAAAGTAAGAAAATGCTCAAACAACAAAAACAAAACAAAAAACTTCCAAAATGAAGGGGTTATGTCAAAGGGACACAGGAGTGGGTTCCCAATGGCCAAAGCTGAAACGATTTGAGCAACAAGAAAGTAGTAATGAATTATAACTCAAAGTATACAATTAATATCCATGAGTCCACAATGATATAAATACATGATTAAGTAAATAAATGAATGAATGAATTCCAAATAATTTATGTATTTACTCCAGCTTTGTGATGGTTAATACTGAGTGTCAACTTGATTGGACTGAAGGATACAAAGTATTGACCCTGGGTGTGTATGTGAGGGTATTGCCAAAGAATATTAACATTTGAGTCAGCAGGCTGACAAAGGCAGACCTACCCTTAATCTGGGTGGGCACAATATAATCAGCTGCCATCATGGCTAGAATATAAGCAGGCAGAAAAACGTGAGAAGAGAGACTGGCCTAGCCTTCCAGCCTACATCTTTCTGCTGTGCTAGATAGATGCTTCCTGTCCTTGAACACTGGACTCCAACTTCTTCAGTTTTGGAACTAGAACTGGCTTCCTCGTTCCTCAGAATGCTGATGGCCTCTCGTGGGACCCTGTGATTGTGTGAGTTAATATTTAATAAACTCCCCTTTATATATGTATCTATTCTATTAGTTCTGTCCCTCTAAAGAACTCTGACTACTACAAGCTTAAGAAAGTAAAACACAACCAGGCACGGTGGCTCACACCTGTAAACCCAGCACTTTGGGAGGCTGAGGTGGGCGGATCACTTGAGGTCAGGAGTTTGAGACCAGCCTGACCAACATGGCGAAAGCCCGTCTCTACTAAAAATACAAAAATTAGCCAGGCGTAGTGGTGGGTGCCTGTAATCCCAACTACTCAGGAGGCTGAGGCAGGAGAATCACTTGAACCCGGGAGGTGGAGGTTGCAGTGAGCCGAGATTGTGCCATTGCACTCCATCCTGGGTGACAGAGTGAGACTCCATCTCAAAAAAAAAATAAAAAAAAAAGTAAAACACAACTCTCCATTCCTTAAGTACAGGCTGTGCATACTTACTTTCTTCCCAAAAATTCAGTATAAAAAAGGGGGAAAAAATGAGTAACTTTTCAGTAAGAAAAGCTGGCAAACACTACTTTAAGCCAGGTGATCAGGATTAACATTAACAGTGATAAATCATATTGACAGTATGCATACTTTGTATGATGTGATGACAACAGTACTTCATCTCTATGGTCTTCCCCACCAAAAACATATTACCCTAGTATAACCATGAGGAAAACACCAGTTGAATCCCAAATAAGGGACATTCTACAAAGTACTTAACCATTAATTTTCAGGACTGTAAAGGTCTTCAAAAACAAAGGGAGTGTGAGAAATTGTTACAACCCAGAGAAGCCTAAAGAGACATTACTAATATATGTAGTAATGTGTTCCTGGATGAAATCGTAGTTGTTTTTTTCTTTTTTTAAAAAAAAGGACATGAGAGAAAAACTGAGAAAACCTGCATAAAGTATGGTCTGCAGTTAACAATAATATATTAATATTGGGTCATTAATTGAGACAAATGTACCATACTAATCTAAGATATCAATAATAGGGGAAACTGGGTGTGGGTATACAGGAACTCTGTAATATCTTTCTAACAATTATGTAAATCTAAAATTGTTTTAAATTAAGTTTTTTTTTTAAAAAAAAGCACATTCAAAAATAATAAAGTTGGACTAAGAAGCAAGGAAGTAAGCACACAGGTGACACTGACTTAAAGGACTACCGTGTAGTCTCACCAACACAAAATCTTAACTCGATCACCTTCATTCTAACGTTACCGTCTTATTCCTTTGAGTCCTGTGTCTTCCAAATTCTGTCCTCAAGAGTCCTATTTCAAAAATAGAAAGTTTGGTACCTGGGAACTGTAAAAGAAATTGATAGTGAGAGTTGGAGCTGAATCACTCCAATTATTTGACTTCAGGTCAAATTTCAGGTCCTGGCATCTTCTAGTTATATGTCCTTGGGCAATTTACTTAACCCAGAATTTCATATCCAGTCAAACTAAGCTTCATAAGTGAAGGAGAAACAAAATTCTTCACAGACAAGAAAATGCTGAGAGATTCTGTCACCACCAGGCCTGCATTACAAGAGCTCCTGAAGGAAGCACTAAACATGGAAAGAATCAACCGGTACCAGCCACTGCAAAAACATGCCAAATTGTAAAGACCATCGATGCTATGAAGAAACTGCATCAATTAACGGGCAAAATAACCGCTAACATCATAATGACAGGATCAAATTCACACATAACAATATTAATCTTAAATGTAAATGGGCAAAATGTCCCAATTAAAAGACACAGACTGGCAAATTGGATAAAAAGTCAAGATACATCAGTGTGCTGTATTCAAGAGATCCATCTCACCTGCAAAGACATACATAGGCTCAAAATAAAGGGATGGAGGAAGATCTGCCAAGCGAATGGAAAGCAAAAAAAAAAAAAAAAAAAAAAAAAAAAGGCAGGGGTTGCAATCCCAGTCTCTGATAAAAAACACTTTAAACCAACAAAGATCAAAAGAGACAAAGAAGGCCATTACATAATGGTAAAGGGATCCATTCAACAAGAAGAGCTAACTATCCTAAATATACTGCACCCAATACAGGAGCACCCAGATTCATAAAGCAAGTCCTTAGAGACCTACAAAGAGACCTAGACTCCCACACAATAATAACAGGAGACTTTGACACCCCACTGTCAATATTAGAGAGATCAACAAGACAGAAGGTTAACAGGGATATCCAAGACTTGAACTCATCTCTGCGCCAAGCAGACCTAATAGACATCTACAGAACTCTCCACCCCAAATCAACAGAATATACATTCTTCTCAGCACATCACACTTATTCTAAAATTGACCACATAATTGGAAGTAAAGCACTCCTCAGCAAATGTAAAAGAACAGGAATCACAACAAACTGTCTCTCAGACCTCAGTGCAAACAAATTAGAACTCAGGATTAAGACACTCACTCAAAACCGCACAACTACATGGAAACTGAACAATCTGCTCCTGAATGACTACTGGGTAAATAACAAAATGAAGGCAGAAATAAAGATGTTCTTTGAAACCAATGAGAACAAAGACACAACATACCAGAATCTCTGGGACACCTTTAAAGGAGTGTGTAGAGGGAAATTTTAAACACTAAATGCCCATAAAAGAAAGCAGAAAAGATCTAAAATCAACACCCTAACATCACAAGTAAAAGAACTAGAAAAGCAACAGCACACAAATTCAAAAGCTAGCGGAAGGCAAGAAATAACTAAGATCAGAGCAGAACTGAAGGAGATAGAGACACAAAACACCCTTCAAAAAAAATCAATGAATCCAGGAGCTGGTTTTTTGAAAAGATCAACAAAATTGATAGACTGCTAGCAAGACTAATAAAGAAGAAAAGAGAGAAGAATGAAATAGACACAGTAAAAAATGATAAAAGGTACATCACCACCGATCCCACAGAAATGCAAACTACCATCAGAGAATACTAAAAACACCTCTATGCAAATAAACTAGAAAATCTAGAAGAAATGGATAAATTCCTGGACGCAAATACCCTCCCAAGACTAAACCAGGAAGAAGTTGAATCTCTGAATAGACCAATAACAGGCTCTGAAATTGAGGCAATAATAGCCTACCAACCCAAAAAAGTCCAGGACCAGACGGATTCACAGCTGAATTCTACCAGAGATACAAAGAGGAGCTGGGACCATTCCTTCTAATACTATTCCAACCAATAGAAAAAGAGGGAATCCTCCCTAACTCTTTTTATGAGACCAGCATCATCCTGATACCAAAGCCTGGTAGAGATACAACAAAAAAAGGGAATTTTAGACCAATATCCTTGATGAACATCAATGCAAAAATCCTCAATAAAATACTGGCAAACAGAAACCAGCAGCACATCAAAAAGCTTATCCACCGTGATCAAATCGGCTTCATCCCTGGGATGCAAGACTGGTTCAACATGTGCAAATCAATAAACGTAATCCAGCATATAAACAGAACCAGTGACAAAAGTCACATGATTATCTCAACAGATGCCAAAAAAGGCCTTCAACAAAATTCAACAGCCCTTCATGCTAAAAATTCTAAATAAACTAGGTATTGATGGAACGTATATCAAAATAATAAGAGCTATTTATGACAAACCCACAGCCAATATCATACTGAATGGGCAAATACTGGAAGCATTCCCTCTGAAAACTGGCACAAGACAGGGATGCCCTCTCTCACCACTTCTATTCAACATAATGTTGGAAGTTCTGGCCAGGGCAATCAGGCAAGAGAAAGAAATAAAGGGTATTCAATTAGGAAAAGAAGAAGTCAAATTGTCACTGTTTGCAGATGACATGATTGTATATTTAGAAAACCCCATCGTCTCAGCCCAAATCTCCTTCAGCTGATAAGCAACTTTAGCAAAGTCTCAGGATACAAAATCAATGTGCAAAAATCACAAGCATTCTTATACACCAATAACAGACAAAGAGAGAGCCAAATCATGAGTGAACTACCATTCACAATTGCTTCAAAGAGAATAAAATACCTAGGAATCCAACTTACAAGGGATGTGAAGGACCTCTTCAAGGAGAACTACAAACCACTGCTCAATGAAATAAAAGAGGACACAAACACATGGAAGAACATTCCATGCTCATGGATAGGAAGAATCAATATCATGAAAATGGCCATAATGCCCAAGGTAATTTATAGATTCAATGTCATCCCCATCAAGCTACCAATGACTTTCTTCACAGAATTGGAAAAACTACCTTAAAGTTCATATGGAACCAAAAAAGAGCCCTCATTGCCAAGTCAATCCTAAGCCAAAAGAACAAAGCTGGAGGCATCACGCTACCTGACTTCAAACTATACTACAAGGCTACAGTAACCAAAACAGCATGGTACTGGTACCAAAACATATAGACTAATGGAACAGAACAGAGCCCTCAGAAATAATACCACACATCTACAACCATCTGATCTTTGCCAAACCTGAGAAAAACAAGAAATGGGGAAAGGATTCCCTATTTAATAAATGGTGCTGGGAAAATTGGCTAGCCAGATGTAGAAAGCTGAAACTGGATCCCTTCCTTACACCTTACACAAAAGTTAATTCAAGATGGATTGAAGACTTAAATGTTAGACCTAACACCATAAAAACCCTAGAAGAAAACCTAGGCAATACCATTCAGGACACAGGCATGGGCAAGGACTTCATGTCTAAAACACCAAAAGCAATGGCAACAAAAGTGAAAATTGACAAATGGGATCTAATTAAACTAAAGAGCTTCTGCATAGCAAAAGAAACTACCATCAGAGTGAACAGGCAACCTACAGAATGGGAGAAAATGTTGGCAATCTACCCATGTGACAAAGGGCTAATATCCAGAATCTACAAAGAACTCAAACAAATTTACAAGAAAAAACAAACAAACAACCCCATCAAAAAGTGGGCGAAGGATATAAACAGACACTTCTCAAAAGAAGACATTTATGCAGCCAACAGACAAATGAAAAAAATGCTCATCACCACTGGCCATCAGAGAAATGCAAATCAAAACCACAATGAGATACCATCTCATACCAGTTAGAACGGCAATCATTAAAAAGTCAGGAAACAACAGGTGCTGGAGAGGATGTGGAGAAGAAATAGGAACACTTTTACCTATCGGTGGGACTGTAAACTAGTTCAACCATTGTGGAAGACAGTGTGGTGATTCCTCAAGGATCTAGAATTAGAAATACCATCTGACCCAGTCATTCCATTACTGGGTATATACCCAAAGGACTATAAATCATGCTGCTATAAAGACACATGCACGCGTATGTTTACTGCGACACTATTCACAATAGCAAAGATTTGGAACCAACCCAAATGTCCATCAATGATAGACTGGATTAAGAAAATGTGGCACATTCGGGCGGATCACGAGGTCAGGAGATCGAGACCATCCTGGCTAACACGGTGAAACCCCGTCTCTACTAAGAAATACAAAAAACTAGCCAGGCGAGGTGGCAGGCGCCTGTAGTCCCAGCTACTCGGGAGGCTGAGGCAGGAGAATGGCGTGAACCCGGGAGGCGGAGCTTGCAGTGAGCTGAGATCCGGCCACTGCACTCCAGCCTGGGCTACAGAGCGAGACTCCGTCTCAAAAAAAAAAAAAAAAAAAAAAAAAGAAAATGTGGCACATATATACCATGGAATACTATGCAGCCATAAAAAAGGATGAGTTCATGTCCTTTGTAGGGACATGGATAAAGTTGGAAACCATCATTCTCAGCAAGCTATCACAAGGACCAAAAACCAAACACCGCAAGTTCTCACTCAGGTGGGAAATGAACAATGAGAACACTTGGACACAGGAAGGGGAACACCACACACTGGGGCCTGTCATGTGGTGTGGGGGGGGGAGGGATAGCATTAGGAGATATACCTAATGTAAATAACGAGTTAATGGGTGCAGTACACCAACATGGCACAGGTATACATATGTAACAAACCTGCACATTGTGCACATGTACCCTAGAACATAATAATAATAAAAAAAGAACGGCCGGGCGCGGTGGCTCAAGCCTGTAATCCCAGCACTTTGGGAGGCCGAGATGGGCAGATCATGAGGTCAGAAGATCAAAACCATCCTGGCTAACATAGTGAAACCCCGTCTCTACTAAAAAATACAAAAAAAATAGCCAGGCACCTGTAGTCCCAGCTACTCGGGAGGCTGAGGCAGGAGAATGGTGTAAACCTGGGAGGTGGAGCTTGCAGTGAGCTGAGATCCGGCCACTGCACTCCAGCCTGGGTGACAGAGTGAGACTCTGTCTCAAAAAATAAAAATAAAAATAAAAATAAATAATAATAATAAAAAAAGAAAATAACTGCATTGAATTTATAAGATCAATTTGAGGAGAATGGTCTTATTTATAATACCAAGGCTTTGTATTTATGAACATGGTATATCTGTCTGTTTATATCTTTTATGCCCTTCAATAAAGTTTTATAATTTTCAACATTAAAAAAAAAAAACCCTAGAAGAAAACCTAGGCAATACCATTCAGGACATAGGCATGGGCAAGGACTTCATGACTAACACACCAAAAGCAATGGCAACAAAAGTCAAAATTGACAAATGGGATCTAATTAAACTAAAGAGCTTCTGTATGGCAAAAGAAACTATCATCTGAGTGAACAGGGAACCTACAGAATGGGAGAAAATTCTTGCAATCTACCCATGTGACAAAGGGCTAATATCCAGAATCTACAAAGAACTCAAACTAATTTACAAGAAAAAAAATCAAACAACCCCATTAAAAAGTGGGCAAAGGATATGAACAGATACTTCTCAAAAGAAGACATTTATGCAGCCAACAGACACATGAAAAAATGCTCATCATCACTGCTCATCAGAGAAATGCAAATCAAAACCACTGTGAGATACTATCTCACGCCAGTTAGAATGGCGATCATTAAAAAGTCAGGAAACAACAGGTGCTGGAGAGGATGTAGAGAAATAGGAACACTTTTACACTGTTGGTGGGACTGTAAACTAGTTCAACCATTGTGGAAAACAGTGTGGCTATTCCTGAAGGATCTAGAACTAGAAATACCATTTGACCCAGTGATCCCATTAGTGGGTATATATCCAAAGGATTATAAATCATGCTACTATAAAGACACATGCACATATATGTTTATTGGGGCACTATTCACAATAACCAACCCAAATGTTCATCAATGATAGACTGGATTAAGAAAATGTGACACATATACACCATGGAATGCTATGAAGCCATAAAAAAGGATGAATTCATGTTCTTTGCACAGACATGGATAAAGCTGGAAACCATCATTCTCAGCAAACTATCTCAAAGACAGAAAATCAAACACCACATGTTCTCACTCTTAGGTGGGAACTGAACGATGAGAACACTTGGACACAGGGCAGGGAATATCACACACTGGGGCCTGTCAGGGGGTGCGGGGCTGGGGGAGGGATAGCATTAGGATAAATACCTAACGTAAATGACGAGTTGATGGATGCAGCAAACCAACATGGTACATGTATATCTATGTAACAAACCTGCATGTTGTGCACATGTACCCTAGGTCTTATTAAAAAAAAAAAAAAAAGAAAAGAAAAAGGTAACAATGAAAAGATACTGAGAGAAGGTGGAATAATACCAGTGAAGGACGTCATTTGTTTCTAAAGCTAGGGAGAAAAGATCACAGCAGACAGCTACATTACACAATACTTCAAGTGGGTATTCAAGTGTTTACAAAAAAGTAGGTTCAATAACACAGATGTAAAATTGCTCTCCCAAGGCTTTTCACTGTTTGATGAGTCAAACAGTCATCACATGAAAATCTATTTTTAATTTACAAATCAAAAAGTGGTTGACCTTCAAATTATAAATTGTACTTCCTTTTCTGGCTTCACCACTGTTTTATGATAAGAGCAAGAGAAGAAAAGCAATATTAGAAAATAGAATGAAGGTTAAACCAGAGTTCATATAATTTACATATATACAAGTTCTTTTTACTTCAGCACATTTAATTTATGAACTTTCATCAACACTGACATGGTAAGATTCCATAAAAATGGCACTCCAACCCTACCACTAAATAGATTATTAGGGGTTATGAGCTGTGATCTTAAGTCTTATATGCCATTCTGTTTATTTCTATGGCCTGATTCTTATATTAATGTATAAAGTTGAGAATTTTTTCTTAATAAACATAATTAATAAAATATAACATCATAAACCCTGTCAAGTCAAATAGGTGTAAAATAACGGGTCTTCAAAAATGCTGGTGAAAAGAGAGAAGTAATTAAGTAATTATGATGGACAGAAAAGTGGAGTTTTTTTAAGTATTGAGGAAATATTAAACAGATTTTGACATTTATTCAATTAAAAAGAAGGTTTTGAAAGAAGATGACAACATGTGAATTAGTCAAATGTGAAAAGTGCTATGTAATTGTAAATAATAAGAAATGGAAAAGTGATTTGTACAATGGGAAGACTCCTGCTGGCTAAGGGTTCATGAACTCTGCATACTCGTTAACTGATGTTAACTGAGGATAATGGTTTGTTAGAGAATGTAAGAGTTAAGAAGGTGTATTAGTCTGTTCTCACACTGCCAATAAAGGCACACCCGAGTCTGGGTAATTTATTAAGGAAAGGGGTTTAATTCATGGTTCCACCACATGGCTAGGGAGGCTCCACCATCATGGTGGAAGGCAAAAAAGGAGCAAAGTCACATCTTTGATACTGCAGCATGCAAGACAGCGTGCACAGGGGAACTCCCATTTATAAAACCATCAGATCTCATGAGACTTACTACCATGAGAACAGCAGGGGAGAGACCCACCCCCATGATTCAACTATCCTCCACTGGGTCACCCCTCCCATCACACGTGGGAATTATGGGAGCTACAATTCAAGATGAGATTTGTATGGGGACACAGCCAAACCGTATCAGAAGGGTTATGGTGCAGATCAAGTGTTTATCTCAATCCATGCTGAATTCCATAGATTTAAGGCCCATCTAAATTTCTACAACATCAAAGCGAGGACCAAAGTACCAATGGTGTACCATAACTGCTAAGATTTTTCACCATGACTTACTTGTGGGAATCATAAAGGATACTATTTGTTACCTTTTTTTTTTTTTTTTTTTTTTTTGAGACGGAGTCTTGCTCTGTCGCCCAGGCTGGAGTACAGTGGCGCGATCTCGGCTCACTGCAAGCTCCGCCTCCCGGGTTCACGCCATTCTCCTGCCTCAGCCTCCCGAGTAGCTGGGACTACAGGCGCCCACAACCGCGCCCGGCTAATTTTTTGTATTTTTAGTAGAGACGGGGTTTCACCGTGGTCTCGATCTCCTGACCTTGTGATCCGCCCGCCTCGGCCTCCCAAAGTGCTGGGATTACAGGCGTGAGCCACCGCGCCCGGCCTTGTTACCTTTTATAATATATTTTCTGTGGACATAAAACTGGTCTGTTTGGAAAAAAATTTATACACATACATATACATATATGACATATATTTTCTATACCTGTATATTATGTAAGAGGAAATACTTATGGCTAGTCGTGAGGTTTTGGAGAATGAGTTCACATTTCTATTTGTTGAAAACATACTCAGGGACTAAAAACATTTAAGTCTCTTTCAGTCATTTGGACTTTCAAATTAATTAACTTATGAAGAGCCGTTTAGAGCTCATCCTGTTTCAGGCCAGGCACGGTGGCTCACGCCTATAATCCCAGCACTTTGGGAGACTGAGGCGGGCATATCACCTGAGGTCAGGAGATTGAGACCATCCTGGCTAACACAGTGAAACCTTGTCTCTACTAAAATTACAAAAAATTAGCTGGGCGTAGTGGCGGGCACCTGTAGTCCCAGCTACTCGGGAGGCTAAGGCAAGAGAATGGCATGAACCCGGGACGCGAAACTTGCAGTGAGCCTAGATTGCACCACTGCACTCCAGTCTGGGCGACAGAGCGAGACTCCGACTCAAAAAACAAAGAACAAAAGAATTCATCCTGTTTCAAAAGAAAAATTTATGTTTATTGTTTCCCAGATGTCTATGTCTTCTTTCTCCAATTATATTGCTAAGTTCTTCACTGGCAATGACTCTTTTTCTAACTATAACATCTAGTCTAAATAAATGCCTATTGAATGAATGAAGAGTTCAAATTAAAAAATTAGGTAATTATAAATCAGCATGAACTATGAACCCCTATATCCACATTTCTATATAGGACTCATGTTATTCCTTAAGGAAATCCTTAAATTCTCTATTCATATTTTTCCTTAAAAAGAGACTACAGGCCGGGCATGGTGGCTCATGCCTGTAATCCCAACACTTTGGGAGGCAGAGGCGGGTGGATCATGAGGTCAGGAGTTTGAGACCATCCCGGCTAACGTGGTGAAACCCCATCTACACTAAAAATACAAAAAATTAGCCAGGTGTGGTGGCGGGCGCTGGTAGTCCCAGCTACTCGGGAGGCTGAGGCAGGAGAATGGTGTGAACCCAGGAGGCAGAGCTTGCAGTGAGCCGAGATCGCACTACTGCCTCCAGCTTGGGCACAGAGTGAGACTCTGTCTCAAAAAGAAGGAAAAAAAAAAAAAATAACAGCAAAACATACACTTTTCAAAATATATTAGAAATGAAGGAAATGGAAACTGAATTGTTAAAAAATAGAAGTGGAATCATCAAAAAATTCTCCCAATTAATTGTGATTTAGTTGTGCTTACATATAGACTCCCACCAATGGCTTATCTCTGTAGTAGTCCCTTTTTTTTTTTTTTTAAAGACAGAATCTGGCTCTGTCGCCCAGGTTGGAGTGCAATGGCACGATCTCGGCTCACTGCAACCTCCGCCTCCCGAGTTAAAGCAATTCTCCTGCCTCAGCCTCCCGAGTAGCTGAGACTACAGGCACCCACCAGCACGCCCAGCTAATTTTTGTATTTTTAGTAGAGAAAGGGTTTCACCATTTTGGCCAAGATGATTTCCATCTCTTGACCTCGTGATCCACCCACCTCAGCCTCCCAAAGTGCTAGGATTACAGGCATGAGCCACCATGCCCGGCCTGTAGTCTCTTTTTAAGGAAAAACATGAATAGAGAATTCAAGGATTTCTTTAAGGAATAACATGAGTCCTATATAGAAATGTGGATATAGGGGTTCATAGTTCATGCTGATTTATAATTACCTAATTTTTTAATTTGAACTCTTCATTCATTCAATAGGCATTTATTTAGACTAGATGTTATAGTTAGAAAAAGAGTCATTGCCACCGAGCCCAGCCATTTTGCTGTTATTCTTAAAGATATAATGAAAAAAAGCAACATATTTCTCAAAGTGTTGTTAAAAATTAGAACTTTATTGATTTATATTACTCTGAGAATGTACACAAAGAATATCATGGTTCATGTAACAAGAGCCTCTATTTCAGAGAGAAAATACGAATAGAGATACATATAAGCACATGCCATTTAAATGTATCAAACTGTTGAGTGATAATAAAATACCATTTCAGCACTACATTTCAAACTCATAGGAAACAAGTAACAATAACCTTTAGCTTTTAAGCAAGTACTATTATAACAGAAAAGCTTTTTGGGCAGGCTGCATTTCAAAGCTCATTCCTGCATCCTGGATAACAATTTGGGGTCACTAATGTTAATATTAATATATGTATCAGATGCATGTCTTGCAAACACACACACACAAACACACACATTCATTCATTCTCATTCCCTCTCCCCTCCCTTCTCACCCTCCCATCTTTCTCTCTCCCCCCATTCCCATATATAGACATATAGTTGTATGGAGAAAGAGTACATGGAAAATAGTAGACACCAAAAACTAGCTGTGTAATCTTATAAAAGACATAAAAACCATTGAAACACTTACTTCATCAGCAACCATACACCTGGAAAAAATAAAAAAAAAAAATTAATTATCAAAGTGAACTTTTTTTTTTTTTTTGAGACGGAGTCTCACTGTGTCACCAGGCTGAAGTGCAGTGGCGGGATCTCGGCTCACTGCAATTTCCATCTCTCAGGTTCAAGTGATTCTCCTGCCTCAGCCTCCTGAGTACCTGGGGCTACAGGTGCGTGCCACCACGCCCATCTAATTTTTGTATTTTTAGTAGAGATGGGGTTTCACCATGTTGCTCAGGATGGTATCGATCTCTTGACCTCGTGTTTCGCCCACCTCAGCCTCCCAAAGTGCTGGGATTACAGGCGTGAGCAACCGTGCCTGGCCAAAGTGAACCATTTTTAAAGTTCTGATTAAGTAGCTTGCCACAAAGTAGTTCATAAATACTAAAGTAGTAAGCCAGAGAGAGGTGTTTATAAGTATGAGAACACGGGTCAGGGCTGATTTTATATGACTCTCCAGCTGCCAAAGGCATATGGCTATGTGGGAGTGTTAGAGCTTCAGATGTGCTGTTCCCACAGCCTGCCCATGAAGGGTACAATGACCCTTCAAAAATGTGAGTAAAGTGGTAAGTGATTGTACCAATGACCACCCTCCTCATCCTTAAACCTTAAGATTGGTCTTCTCTATAAAGAGAAGAATGCTGCATTAAAATGTAAGAAAATAAGTGTGAATTACATATTAGCATAAGTTAAACACATAACTACATATGCTATAGTATATCTGCTAAGCCTACCTTTAAGCTGAGTTTTTATTTCTTTTTTTTTTTGAGACAGAGTCTTGCTCTGTCACGCAGGCTGGAGTGCAGTGGCGTGATCTCCGCTCACTGCAAGCTCTGCCTCCTGGGTTCACATAGTTCTCCTGCCTCAAACTCCCAAGTAGCTGGGACTACAAGCACCCGCCACCACGCCCGGCTAGTTTTTTGTAGTTTTAGTAGAGACGGGGTTTCACCGTGTTAGCCAGGATGGTCTTGATCTCCTGACCTCATGATCTGCCCGCCTCGGCCTCCCAAAGTGCTGGGATTCCAGGCGTGAGCCACTGCACCCAGCCACTGAGTTTTTATTTCTATCACTTTGCTAAACTTTATTTTCTCAGTTCTTCCTTATTAACCTATAGAAACAAATTCTATGCAATGATAATTGAGGATGGGGCATAAACTCAAGTATAAAGTAGCAGAAAAACAAAGGGCAAAGGGAAAGAATAGCAGGCATGGTCAGGATTACCGGGTGTTCCTTTGAGACAGCAAACATATGATAAGGGGGAAAACCAATCCCTTAACTGAGGATATTTCCAGACAACCTAAAAAAAGTGCTGGAATATTTAAAAAATTGGCAAGAGGCCAGGTACAGTGGCTCATGCCTGTTATCCCAGTGGCTCAGGAGGGTGAGGTGGGAGGACAGATTGAGACCAGGAATTGGAAGCTACACTGAGCTGTGATTGTCCCACTGTACTCCAGCCTGGACAACAGGGGGAGATCCTATCTCTGAAACAAAGCAAAACAAAACTAAAAAAAAAAAAAGGCAGGAAAAAAACTACTTTTTCTTTTTTTTTTTAATTTATTTTTATTTTTATTTTTTGAGATGGAGTCTTGCTCTGTCGCCCAGGATGGAGTGCAGTGGCCGGATCTCAGCTCACTGCAAGCTCCGCCTCCCGGGTTTACGCCATTCTCCTGCCTCAGCCTCCCTAGTAGCTGGGACTACAGGCGCCCACCACCTCGCCCGGCTAGTTTTTTTTTTTTTTGTATTTTTAGTAGAGACGGGGTTTCACCGTATTAGCCAGGATGGTCTCGATCTCCTGACCTCGTGATCCGCCCGTCTCGGCCTCCCAAAGTGCTGGGATTACAGGCTTGAGCCACCGCGCCCGGCCAAAAACTACTTTTTCTATTTTATTCTTCCTTTATTCCCAGTAGTCTTGACATTATATAATCTTATAAGATTGATTTCTCTATATAAAATACAAATTATGGCTGGGCACGGTGGCTAATGCCTGTAATCCCAGCACTTTGGGAAGGCGAGGAGAGTGGATCATCTGAGGTCAGGAGTACAAGACCAGCCTGGCCAACATGGTGAAACCCCGTCTGTACTAAAAATAAAAAATTAGCCAGGTGTGATGGCGTGCCCCTATAGTCCCAGCTACTTGAGAGGCTGAGGCAGGAGAAACGCTTGAACCTGGGAGGCAGAGGTTGCAGTGATGAGCCAAGATCATGCCACTGCACTCCAGCTTGGGCAACAGAGTGAGATTCCGTCTCAAAAACAACAACAACAACAACAACAAATTAAGCATTTGGAGTAAATATATAACCAAGGAATACATTACAGTTAAATGAAAATGAAATTTCATTATTCAAAAAATTTCATTATTCGGTCAGCTTACCGAACAAATATGTTTTTTGGTTTCTTTGTTTTGAGACAGTCTCCCTTTGTCACTCAGGCTAGAGGGCAGTGGCATGATCACAGCTCACTGCAGTCTTGACCTGTAATGATCCTTCCACCTCAGCCTCCAAAGTAGCTGGGACTACAGGTGTGTGCCACCACACCCAGCTAATTTTTTTATTTGTAGAGACAGGGTTTTACTATGTTGTTCAGGTTGGTCTAGAACTTCTGGACTCATGTGATCCACCCATCTAGGCCTCCCAAACTGCTGAGATTATAGGCATGAGCCACTGCACCGGGCCCTAGTAAATATCTTTATAAAAAATAAAATTCAAATACTTTAATGGAAATTTAAAACATATGTAAGAGTAAAAAATTTATTACGTTCTTTGTAAACAAGTTGAGAGACTAGAAAACTAAAAAGCAATACTTGGAAAAACATGATTTTTTTTTTTTTTTTTTTTCCGGGAAGATTCATGTATAGATTTCAAAGCAAAACGAGAACATGAATTTTTTTTTTTAAGATGATCATTATTGACAGCTAAATAAAGAGACTGGAAGATGCAGTACATGGATTATCTCAAAGCACAGAACAGGAAGCTAAATAAATGGAAATACTGAAGGAATAGAAAGACTTGAAGATAGTCCCAAAAGACCTATTTTACAAAATACAGGTGTTCAAAAAGAGAAAAAGCACCAGATGGAGGAGAGGTAACGATTAAGTAAATAATAAAGGAAAATTTCTCTGGGCTAGCTTTTGGTGGATAAGTGAAAAGGGAAACCAAGTTTCAGGATGGATTAAAGAGAAAAGACAAGTATCTATTTTACCCTTGTAAAATTCATTAATTTTACAAATAAAGAAAAAATCTTACAAGTGTCCAGAAAGAAAGAAAAATTATCCATAAAGGGAAAACTAGGACGGGTACTGGACTAATCATCAACTCTAGAAGCTAGAATACAATGCAACAGGATCTAAACTAACTGAAACAAAAAGCAGCAGAAGTCATGAATCTTTTTTTTTTCAGATGGAGTCTCACTCTGTTGTCCTGGCTGCAGTGCAATGGCATGATCTTGGCTCAATGAAACCTCTGCCTCCCGGGTTCAAGCGATTCTCCTGCCTCAGCCTCCCGAGTAGCTGGGATTATAGGTGCCCGCCACCATGCCCAGCTAATTTTTGTATATATATATATATATTTTTTAGTAGAGACGGGATTTCACTACAGTGGCCAGGCTGGTCTCAAACTCCTGATCTCATGATCTGCCCGCCTTGGCCTCCCAAAGTGCTGGGATTACAGGCGTGAGCCACCGTGCCCAGCCTAGAAGTTACGAATCTTATACTCAGCCGAGATATCCCCGATTGGTTACGGGATGGCAAAAAGATGTTTGAGGCTATTCAAGATTACCAAAATTACACCACTAAAGCAAACTATCTCAGTAAAAATACTTGAGAAAATAACCAAACAATAAAAACATCTTAATATAGATTCAAGATAGGAGAAAATGAAAGGGAATCTGGTAAGCAATGAAGCTTGATATGTGATAATTTAGTGGACCACATATACTCTAAATAAAGACTCTAGAAACAGAAGGGACATAATCCAAAAATCTGAATATGCAAAACTGAAGGGAGGTAAGGAGATGGGAAGCTGAAATTACTCTAAAGCAAAATAGATGATATTTTAGTCGAGGGACTAGCTGTGATCACCTAGGAAGGAAGAGTATAGAGAGAAGGGAAGAGGAAAAGGGGAGCTTATATAGAGGAAAAAACATAATAAGGTATAGTTAACACTACTATATTGTAAAATTAAAATGGTTAAGGTAGTAAATTTTACATTGTGTTTTTTTACCACAAGGCAAAAAAAGCCTTGGAGAACTACAACGAGAAGTCAAGAGAGGGGAAGAATCCAGCAAAAGAGAATGAGAAGGAATGTCCAGTTATGTAAAAGATACTAAGCTGCGTGTAGTGGCTTATGTCCATAATCCCAGTGCTTTGGGAGGCTGAGGCAGGATTGCTTGAATGGAGGACTGAGATCAGCCTGGACAACACAGCATGACCCTGTCTCTACAAAAAAAAAAAAAAAAAAGTACACTCTTCACAGAAACAGAAAACACAACTCTAAAATTTATATGGAACCACAAAAGACCCAGAATAGCCAAAGCCATCCTGAGCAAAAAGAACAAAACTGGAGGAATCACATTACCTGACTTCAAATTGTACTACAGAGCTACTGTCACCAGCAAGGTACTAGCATAAATACAGACACACAGACCAAAGGAACAGAATAGAGAACCCAGAAACAAATCCATACATGTACAGTGAACTCATTTTGGACAAAGCTGTCAAAAACATATACTGGGAGAAAGGACAGTCTCTTCAATAAATGGTGCTGGAAAACTGGATATTCACACACAGAAGAATTAAATCAGACCCCTATCTCTCACCATAAACAAAAATCAAATCAAAATGGATTAAAGACTCAAATCTAAGACCTCAAATCAGGAAACACTGAAGTGATACTCCAGGACACAAGAATGGGCAAAGGTTTCTTTTTTTTCTTTTTTCTTTTTTTGAGACACAATTTCACTCTGTCACCCAGGCTGGAGTGCAGGGGTGCAATCTTGGCTCACTACAACCCCTGCCTCCCACGTTCAAGTGATTCTCATGTCTCAGCCTCCCGAGTAGCTAGGACTACAGGTGCACACCACCACACCCGGATAATTTTTGTATTTTTAGTAGAGACACGGTTTCACCATTTTGGCCAGGCTGATCTCAAACTCCTGACCTCAAATGATCCACCTGCCTCGGCCTCCCAAAGTGCTGGGATTACAGGGGTGAACCACGGTGCCTGGCTGGGCAAAGGTTTCTTGAGTAATATCCCACAAACACAGGCAACTAAATAAAATGGACAAATGGGATCATATCAAGTTAAAATGCTTCTGCACACAAAAGGAAACAATCCACAAAGAGACAACCCACAGAATGGGAGAAAATATTTGCAAACTATCCATCTGACAAGGGATTAATAACTAGAATAAAGAAGAAGCTCAAACAACTCTTCAGGAAAAAAAATCTAATAATCCAATTTTTTAAATGGACAAAAGATGGTATTTTTCAAAGGAAGACAAAGGGCAAATAGTTATATGAAAATGTGCTCAACATCACTGATCATCAGAGAAATGCAAATCAAAACTATAATGAGATACCATCTCACTCCAGTTAAAATGAAAGGCAACAACAAATGCTGACAAGGATATGGAGAAAAGGGAACACTTGTACACTGCTGGTGGGAATGTAAAATAGTATAACCACTATGGAGAACAATTTGGAGGTTCCACACAAAAACTAAAAATAGAGCTTCTATCTGATCCAGCAATCCTACTGCTAGGTATATACCCAAAGGGAAGGAAATTAGTATACCAAAAGATATCTGTACTCCCATGTTTATTGCAGCACTATTCACAATAGCCAAGATTTGGAAACAACCTATATGTCCATCAACAGATGAAAAGATAAATGTGGTACATATACACAATGGAGTACAATTCACCATAAAAAAGAATGAGATCCTGTCATTTGCAACAACATGGGTGGAACTAGAGATCATTATATTACGTGCAATAAGCCAGGCACAGAAAGACAAACTTTGCATTCTCACTTATGTGTGGGACCTCAAAATTAAGACAATTGAACTCATGGAGATAGAGAATAGAATGATGATTATTAGAGGCTGGGAAGGGTAGTGGTGAGGTTGGGGGAAAGTCGGGATGGTTAATGGGTAAATAAAAATAGAATGAATAATATCTAGTATTCGATAGCACAATAGGGTGACTATAGTCAATAATAATTTAATTGTACATTTAAAAATAATTAAAAGACTATAATTGGATTGTTTGTAACATAATAAATGCCTGAGGTGATACATCTGCTTATTATATATTGTATGCCTATATCAAAATAGTTCATGTACCCCATAAATATATATACACTTACTCTGTACCCACAAAAACAAAAAAGAAAAAATTTAAAATTAAAAAATATTTGCCAGCTGTGTTATCCATGCCCGTAGTCTCAGCTACTCGGGATGCTGAGGCAGGAGGATCCCTTGAGCCCAGGAGGTTGAGTCTGTAGTGAGCTATTATTATCATGCTTCTGTGTTCCAGTATAGGAAACAGAGTGAGACTGCATCTAAACAAACAAACAAACAAACAAAAACAAACCAACAAAACCGAGAGACCGCACAAGGTGGCTCATGACTATAACCCCAGCACTTTGGTAAGCTGAGGTGGGAGGATCACTTTAGTGTACCAATTTGAGATAAGCCTGGGCAACATAGCAAGACCTCCTCTCCACTAAAAATCAAAATAAAAAACTAGGCAAGTGTAGTGGTGTGTGCCTCTAGCCCCAGCTACTTGGGAGACTGAGGTAGGAGAACTCCTTGAGCCCAGGAGGTTTAATCTACAGTGAGGCATGATTGTACCACTGCACTTCAGGTTGGGCAACAGAGCCAGACCCTGTCTCCAAAAAAAAAAAAAAAAAAAAGGATAGAAAAGGAAAAGAAAAACCTTTTATTTTCACTTTAGCATGGGTGTATCCTGTTGAAGAAATATGAAAGATTTCTATTATAGTTAAAGATGGCATTTGAACATGCTCATGTAGCTCCTCCTCTTCTTAAAACTTTTTAACCAGAAATCTTGCTTAATTTCTTCAGCCAAGAACCCATTTCTAATTTAAGTTATTTTAGCAGGAGGGCTACTAAAAGTAACCATTGTTTCCATTGGTAACTGTGAACACATGCTAGGGATACAGTGGGCTTCCATGCCTGCTTTCCATTCTGGAAATGTCCTGTTTGCTGCGCTTTCAATAAGATATAGTATTCTGCTGCTTTTATAGCCCTAGATCAAGAGGAATGCTGGAAGTTACCATATAACCCTTTCTCTTACCTCTCCTCCCCTGAAACATATACACGGAGGAGACACATACTGAGGGTCATTGTCTGCACATGTAGCAGAAGTGGCTGTTTCTCCATATCTTGCACATTTATGAATTTCATATATTTGGAAAATTGCAGCAATAAGGATCATGTCCATTTGCTCTCCACATTTTACATGCCTGTTCTTTTTTTTTTATTTTTATTTTTTATTTATTTTTTTCAGATGGAGTCTCGCTCTGTCGCCCAGGCTGGAGTGCAGTGGCGCGATCTCGGCTCACTGCCAGCTCTGCCGCCCTGGTTCACGCCATTCTCCTGCCTCAGCCTCCCAAGTAGCTGGGACTACAGGTGCCCGCCACCATACCTGGCTAATTTTTTGTATTTTTTTTTTTGTATTTTTGTTTTTTGTATTTTTAGTAGAGACGGGGTTTCACCGTGTTAGCCAGGATGGTCTCAATCTCCTGACCTCGTGATCCACCGGCCTCAGCCTCCCAAAGTGCTGGGATTACAGGCGTGAGCCACCACACCTGGCCCTACATGCCTGTTCTTAATTTCATCTACTAGCTTCTGACTCTTGACTTCCACTGTTAAAGGTATCAAGCCTTGTGCTGCACATTTCATTGCATTTTTTTGCCCTTACTCTTTTTTTCTACCTCCTTTGAACAAACAAAAACCATTTCTTTTGTCACTTTTTTTTTTACTGATCAGTTCTCCTTGGATTTCTGTGTAAACTGGTTTTCATATACCTATCCAACTAATTAAAGTATTTTCTCTAAGTGATGACAACCACCTAATCACACCATGTTCGGTGCACTTGTTAAATCTTTGGCTTGTCATAGTTGTATGATTTGCAAATGGACTATGCCTAGGTTAGACGATGATTCTGGAGAAGATACAGGTTTTCAAAGACATTTCACTGATTTACTTGAATGGCCATACATGTACACTGACCAACAGTAAAAAGGCACAATAGAATATACAGTGAAACATTTCTCTTCACCCTGTCACCTGGTCTCCCAGCTCCCCAGGCACCTTCCCAGAAGCAACCTCTGGACCTACTTTCTTATGTATCCTTCTAGAAGTCTATTTATTTATAAGCATATTTGAATTATAGATCAGAAATACAGTGTTTTAAAACTGCAACCTCAGATAGTATTAAAGTGTACATTCAATGGGTGGCAACATATTAAGTATGCCACTGACAAAAATTCACAGGTTTTTAAAACATGAACAATGTTATAGGAAATAAGATCGCAGGCTCAAGGTTTAGAGTAAGACTCACTAAGCTGCACCCTGGAAGGAATAAGGGTGAACACATATAAACTGGAGGGTTTTTTTTATATTGTCTTTTTACAGGCATGCTACTTATACTCTTAAGAGAGGGGCATACAAGGTTAGACAGCAGACTCTCTTAGGCACTTTAACTCACAATATGATGACAAAAATGAAAAATGTCTAGTATTGTTACTAAAAATATGTAGTATTGCCTAGTATTCTATGTTGTTCACTTATAACTGTGTTGTTGTTTGAGTGCTGTTTGTAAGGAATGCCAATAACATGCTTTTGAATGAGAAAGATCTTGGTACGTGGATCACGGGGAAGGGACAAAATACAATATTCTATCAATTCGAGACTACCATTTCTGTAACTGGTGATCTCCATGTCACTGCAGCTCTTTCAGTGTACAGGACCTAATTTGTTTTTCAAAAAGGTATTCGTATTTTTCTCAATTTTGAACTTAGGACTTTGAATTTATTCCTATTAAATTACATCCCGGCTGGGCGTGGTGGCTCATGCCTGTAATCCCAGCACTTTGGAAGGCCGAGGCAGGCGGATCATGAGGTCAAGAGTTTGAGACCAGCCTGGCCAACATGGTGAAAACCGATCTCTACTGAGAATACAAAAATTAGCCAAGCGTTGAAGCGGCCACCTATAATCCCAGCTACTCGGAAGGCTGAGGCAGAAGAATTGCTTGAACCTGGGAGGAAGAGGTTGCAGTGAGCCAAGATCACACCACTGCACGCCAGCCTGGGCAACAGAGCAAGACTTCATCTCAAAAATAGTAATAATAAAAATAAATAAATAAATAACATCCTATTAGCATGGACTCTATGAGTTCACTCTTCTGTTAAATCCATATTTTGTTTCTTCGTCCAGTCTTTTTGTTTTTTTTTCTCTAGATGGAGTCTTGCTCTGTTACCCAGGCTGGAGTGCAATGGCATGATCTCAGCTCATTGCAACCTCTGCCTCCTGGGTTCAAGTGATTCTCCTGCCTCAGCCTCCCAAGTAGCTGGGATTACAGGCACACATCACCATGCCCGGCTAATTTGTTGTATTTTTAGTAGATACGGCATTTCACCATGTTGGCCAGGCTGGTCTCAAACTCCTGACCTCATGATCTGCCCACCTCAGCCTCATCTAGTCTTAATAGAAGGTTGTATGTATCAAACTAAAGTCATAACTTTTGGCACTGTACCAGAAACTTTCTTTAGGTCACTAATTCTTAAAAGGTTGTTCACCAATATATTCTAAGGCAGGGGTTGGCAAGTTTTTTCTGATGGTAAATATTTCAGGCTTTACAGGTCATGCATGTAATGTCTGTCACAACTACTCAACTCTGTTCTTATACCAGAAAAGCAGCCAATGACAACACATAAATGAATGAGCAGGGTTGTGTTCCAACAAAACTTTATTTATAAACATAACTGGTGGGCCTGGTTTGGCCTGTGGACAATAATTTATGAACTTGTAAGGAACTCAAATTTTTTTTTTTTTTTTTTTGAGACGGAGTCTCGCGCTGTCGCCCAGGCTGGAGTGCAGTGGCGCGATCTCGGCTCACTGCAAGCTCCGCCTCCCGAGTTCACGCCATTCTCCTGCCTCAGCCTCCTGAGTAGCTGGGACTACAGGCGCCCACCACCGCGCCTGGCTAATTTTTTGTATTTTTAGTAGAGACGGGGTTTCACTGTGGTCTCGATCTCCTGACCTTGTGATCCGCCCGCCTCGGCCTCCCAAAGTGCTGGGATTACAGGCGTGAGCCACCGCGCCCGGCCTCAGGAACTCAAATTTTCTTTGTTAACTGTTAAGTCACTTAGATTAAATTCCAAAAAATATTACTGTAAGTATATTCTGGGTCATCTGAACAACTACTTTAAAATCAGACATATGTACATTTAGTGGTCCCTTTTGCATTTAGGATTAAATGAGAAATCCCTTCCCATTTACCTATATTAAATACTTCTTATTGCAGAATGCAGAGTAAATAGAGGTTTTTACAATAGTCGGACTTAGGGAAGTGTGGAATTGAGACATCACCTGGCAATAGGGGTGCGTGCATGGAGAACATCATACTCATTAGGGAACTGATTTCTTTTAGCTTTTAAAATTTAAACTTTAATTATCAGTAATTATGAGAGCAAATATGAAGCATTTTTCTTTCCCTGATTGCAGACATAGTTAGATACCTACTTGATAGAGATTTCAGTAACACCCCAAAGCTGATGTGATCTTTATGTGATGAAGATGGCTATAGTGCTTCCAAATCACCCCTGATTAAAAATGGTCTTAGAATTTGTGGTAGAGCTAAATGTTGCTTTTCCAAAATCCCTTCTCCCCTTCCCCCTCACTAACACACCCTGTGGGTGGGGGGGGCCTGTGGTGAACTGAACCTCTCCTTTTCCAATCTCTTTTTCAACTAGGTGTGGTTTTATGACAAAATGTGGCCAATGAGGCCTTAGTCAACATCACTCGGTGGTGATTTTGGGAAAGCCTGTGAAAATAGGGTCGGACTCAGTTGGCACATGCCGTTTTTTCCTCTTCCTTTCTTCCTGCATCAAGCAATGATGCCAAATCTCGAACTGTAATAGCTACCTTGTGATCTACTAGGCAGAAAAGGACAAGAAGATTGGAAAGGCATAGCTCTAAAATCCTGTTAACTGCAGGAGAAAATAGTCCAATATATTTTAGCTATTATTATATGCAGCTGAACTCAATTCCTCATCATTAAAAAAGGAAGTGTAGGATATGAATAAACTTTAAATATTTAAGAGACATGAGGCTATTAGTTTTGGCCATAAAACCTCAATAGCATCAGTTTAGCATCTGCCAAATAATACTATCATATTAAATTAATATTGTTAACTGTTTTTATTTTGTCTTATTTATATTTACTTTTGAAAATTTGTTCGTATTTTGAAAATATTTCCTAAAAGCTGTAAGCATATGAAATTTTTTAATCTAGTTTTGGTTTGTACATATTTAACATGATACAAAAATTTTAAGTAAACAATGAAGCTTTTGGAAAATATTTTTCCTTTGAAATGACTTCAGTGATTAATCACATATGAGGACTGCTCCTGAGTTATGCATTAATCTTGATTTCAGGCAATGTTTTTCTTAATGTAACCTTTATTGCATATACACGTGTTAGTCCATTCTTTCTTTCTTTCTTTTTTTTTTTTTTTGAGATGGAGTCTCGCTCTGTCACCCAGGCTGGAGTACAGTGGCGCTATCTTGACTCACTGCTGCAACCTCTGGCTCCCAGGTTCAAGCGATTCTCCTGCCTCAGCCTCCCGAGTAGCCGGGACTACAGGTGCCCACCACCATGTCCGGCTAATTTTTTGTATTTTTAGCAGAGAAAGGGATTCACTGTGTTAGCCAGGATGGTCTCGATCTCCGGACTGGCCACCTCAGCCTCCCAATGTGCTGGGATTACAGACGTGAGCAACTGCACCCAGACTTTCTTTCTTTCTTTTTTTTTTTTAAGACAGTTTCGCTCTTGTCACCCAGGCTGGAGTGCAACGGCACGATCTTGGCTCACTGCAACCTCTGCCTCCTGGGTTCAAGCAATTCTCCTGCCTCAGTCTCCTGAGTAGCTGGGATTACAGGTGCATGCCACTACACCCAGCTAATTTTTGTATTTTTAGTAGAGACGGGAGTTTCACCACGTTGATCCGACTGGTCTCGAACTCCTGACCTCAGGTGATCTACCCGCCTCAGCCTCCCAAAGTGCTGGGATTACAGGCATGAACCACCACACCCGGCCAGTCCATTCTTTCTCAATGTAATCTTTATTGCATAATACACATGTAGTAGGTCATTCTTCCATTGCTATAAAGAAATGCCTGAGGCTCAGTAATTTATAAAGAAAAGAGGTTTAATTGGCTCATGGTTCTGCAGGCAGTACAGTAAGTGTGGTGTTGGCATCTGCTTCTGGTAAGGGCCATAGGAAACTTACAATCATAGTGGGAGGTGAAGGGGGAGCAGACACATCACAAGGCAAACATAGGAGAAAGAGAATGAGTGGGGAGGTGTCACACACTTTCAAACAACCAGGTCTCACAGAACTCACTATTGCGAGGAAAGCACCAAGCTATTCATGAGTGATCCACCCTCATGATCCAAACATCTCCCACCAGGCCTTAACTCCAACATTGGGGATTACATTTCAACATGAAATTTGGAGAAGATATCCAAACTAAATCACCGCATAGACAGAATTAAAAACAAAAAACACATGATCATCTTCATAGATGCTGAGAAAGCATTTGATAAACTCCAATATCCCTTTATGATTAAAAAAAAAAAAACCCTCTCAACAAATTAGGCATCAGGGATATACCTCAAAATAATAAGAGCCATCTATGACAAACCCACAGCCAACATCATACTGAATGGGGAAATGCTGAAAGTGTTCCACCAACGAACTGGAATGAGACTAATATGTCTACTCTCACTACTCCTATTCAACACAGAACTGGAAGTCCTAGCCAGAGGAAGAGAAAGAAATAGAAAGCATCCAAATAGAAAAAGAGGAACTCAAATCATCTTTGTTCATTGATGACATAATTTTATACCTAGAAAACTCTAAAGATCCTTCCAAAACACTCTTAGACCTGATAAACAACTTCAGTTAAGTTTCAGGATACAAAATCAACATACAAAAATCAGTAGCATTTCTATACACCAATAATGTTCAAGCTGAAAGTCAAATAAAGACTTCAATCCCATTTACAATAGGCACACATAAAAAATAAAATACCTAGGAATACATTTAACTAAGGAGGTGAAAAGAAAGATCTCTATAAGGAGAACTGTATGAAACACCAATGAAAGAACTCATAGATGACACAAACAAATGGAAAAACATCTCATGCTCATGGATACAAACAATCAATATCATTAAAATGGCCATACTGCCTAAAGAAAAGTACAGATTCAATGCTATTCCTATCAAACTACCAATGATATTCTTCACAGGACTAGAGAAAACTATTTTAAAATTCATATGAAACAAAAAAGAGCCCCAACAGCCCAGGTAATTCTAAGCAAAAAGAACAAAGCTGGAGGCATCGCACTACCGAACTTCAAACTACACAACAGGGCTACAGTAACCAAAACAGCATGGTATTGGTACAAAAACAGACACACAGACCAATGGAACAGGATAGAGAGCCCTGAAATAAGACCACACAACTACAACCACCTAATCTTTGACAAAGCTGACAAAAACAAGCAATGGGGAAAGGACTCTATATTCAATAAATGGTACTGGGGTAACTGTACAGCCATATGCAGAAGAATGAAACTGGAACCCTACATATCACCATATATAAAAATTAACTCAAAATGGTTTAATTACTTAAATGTAAGACTTCAAACTATAAAATTCCTAGAAGAAAATCTAGGAAAATCTCTTCTAGACACTGGACTAGGCAAAGAATTTATGACTAAGACCTCAAAAGTAAATGCAACAAAACAAAAAATAGGCAAATGGGACTTGCACAGCAAAAGAAACAATCAACAGAGTAAATAGATGACTTACAGAATGGGAGAAAATATTTGCAAACTATGCATCTGAAAAAGGACCAATATCTAGACTGTATAAGGAACTGGAACGAAACAACAAGGAGAAACAACCCCATTGAAAAGTGGGCAAAGGACATGAACAGACACTTCTCAAAAGACATACAAGTTGCCAACAAACATGAAAAAATGCTCAACATCACTATCATTGGACAAATGCAAATTGAAACCACAATAAGATACCATCTCACACCAGTCAGAATGGCTATCATTAAGAAGTCAAAAAACAGGCCAGGTGTGGTGGCTCACACCTGTAATCCCAGCACTTTGGGAGGCCAGTGTGGGCAGACTGCTTGAGTCTAAGAGTTCAAGACCAGCCTAGGTAACATGGTGAAACCCCATCTCTATTAAAATTACAAAAAGTTAGCTGGGCATGATGGTGCACACCTGTAGTCACAGCTACTTGGGGGGCTGAGGTGGGAAGATTGCGTGAGCCCCAGAGGTTGAGGCTCCGATGAGCCCTGATCATGCCACTGCACATCAACCTGGGTGACAGAGTGAGACCTTGTCTCAAAAAAAAAGAAAAAAAATATAACAGACACTGCCAAGAATATGAAGAAAAGAGACACTTATACACTGCAGAGCGGGGAGGTGGGTGTAAATTAGTTCAACCCCGATGGAAAGCAGTAAGGAGTTTTCTCACAGAACTAAAAGTAGAATTGCCAGTTCAGAAATCCTACTACTGGGTATTTATCCATAGCAAAAGAAAGTGTTTTATCAAGAAGACACCTGCACTCATATATTTATCACAGCACTATTTACAATAGCAAAGTCATGGAATCAACCTAAGTGTCCATCAACAGTGGACTGAACAAAGAAAATTTAGTGTATATACACCATGGAATACTACCACAAAAGAGAACAAAATGATGTCCTTTGCAACAACATGCATGCAACTAGAGACCATTATCCTAATGGTTACTGAAATTAAAATAACTCAGAAGCAGAAAATCAAATACCTCACGTTCTCACTTATAAGTGGGAGCTGATCAATGGGTATACACGTAAACATAAAGACGAACAAGGACACTGGGGATTCCGAAAGGGGGTAAAGGCAAGGGGGGGCAAGGGTTGAAAAACTATCTATTGAGCATGTTCACTATTTGGGTGATGGGTTCACCAGAAGCCCAAACCCTCCCATTATGCAATATACTTGTGTACCAAACGTATACATGTACCCCTCTGAATCTGTAATTTTTTAAAAAAGAAGTGACTGTGCCCTTCTTCTGCCTCTAAAAAAACCTATACCGTAACATCAATAACATTTGGTACACTTGTTTATATGATTATCTCTCGCTTAACCTAAGGGCTTAGCACTGTGCTTGATGCTCAAAGGTATGTTTTGCGAATGACTAAATAAATAATAATGTGTATTTGATGGCTACTGAAATTGAAAAACAATTTTTGATATATACTTGCTCTAACCTCTGCATGTCCACAATATAGAGACTATAACAGAAATGCTCAGGTTTTCCTGGCATATAATTCAATAAATCAAAACAACTAGACTAAATATGGGCTAGATATGGGCTGCTTCACCTACAGCTGATTGGTAGACAAAACGTTGGTGTCACGTTATATTCTAAGAGACGTACTCAGTTTGTAACAAAACTATTTCACTTATTCCTCCATCTATCAACACTTAGGTATCAATTATATCCACATCTTTATTAATGAAGTAATTTCAATATTGTAAGTCATTTTTACTACTTTATAAAATCATTATAGAATAAATCAAGCAGACCTGGCTTACTTTTTGTTGCTTTTTTATATAAAACATAGTTTTGTTTTTAACTCCAAAATATTCTAATAAATATTATCTAATTAAGCCCTAAAAATGTTCTACTAGTTCCTGCAGACATAATCAAGTTTTTTGATCTGCAGTTTTATGAATAAATAATTGTGTAAAAGCTAATGTGTGAAAGAATGGCTCAGTGGGAATTATTATACATCTTGAAAATAATAAATTCTCTCAAAGCAGCTGAGGTATACCTTTTTTTCAAACCTTCTAGTAAGATGCAGAGACTATTTCCTATTTTGTTCTTTATTAGTGAAAGTTATACAGCAATTTTCTGCTAATGGAGTCAGACTAATGAAGCATAATATTTTCAAGATATTATCAAGCATTAGAGACTACTTCAATTTTTTTAAAGCTTATGAACAGAAAAGGCAGTTCTTTTTAAAAATTCATTAGGTTTTTAGAATACACAAGGATTTATTTGTATTACTCTAGATCTCTTATGTACCCTGAAATTATTACAAGCTTTTATGTCTTTCCTGTATATTACTGATGTTTCATAATGGGTAAAAAGAACTAAAACAAAACAAAACACTGAATGTTACTTTAACTAGTTTTTCAAAGTTATAACATACGCAGCAAATACGGGCTGCTTCACCTAAAGCTTTCTCTTTTCCTTCCCTGTTAAGAGACCTTAGAACTCTTTGGATATATCCTTCCATGTGCTTCTGAACATTGCTGAGTAAGGATATGATGTCTGAAGCTGCTAAGGATGACAAAGTAGAAAGATGACATGAATAGGCCGGCGAATTAACCAATCCTAGATCCATCCCACTCTTGTTATGTGTTATGTGATCTCTGTAGTGATTAACCCATTTTGAGTTGTATTTCTGTTATTGTACAACATCCTAATTCAAAGTGTTTATACAACCAGGTTTGAAGGTCAATCACACTTCCCTTCAGTTTATAATGGCTAAATTTGAAGCTACTATCCTCTGCAACTTCCTTATATCTGTTGCCAATATTTATTTACTGACAACAGCAATAAAGATTTTATGACACTTTTCCATTTACAAACTACTGTCTTTCCTCATCTCATCACAGCTTGGTTTACTTTTCACAAAAACACTTGTATATATATGATATATACATCTTATGTAAAATGTAAAATGTACACAAAACGTACATATGTATGGAGAGAGAGTTAAAGGTACATATATATGTATATGGAGAGACAGCAAGTTAAAGTTTTCAGAATCAAAACAAATTCAGTTGTGTTAAAAACCCTACCAAAGGCAAAACCTAACAGAGCCAGGGAAGGTTGTAATAATTTCAAGGTACATTTTTACAAAAACACATGAGACTAGGAAACTGAGTACAGAGATCTAGGGTATTTATAATTAAATGCTCGTTAACAAGAGCTTTAAGCTTTTACAGAAATGCAACAGACTAATTTGATATGCAACCAAGATAAAATCAGCCCTCTATTTCCACAGGTTTTATATCTGTGGATTCAACCAACCATAGATCAAAAATATTTTTAAAGAAACAACAAAATAGCAATGTAACAAAAACAAGACAAATAAAAATACAGTACAATTATTTACATAGCATTTACATTGTATTAAGTATTATAAGTAATCTAGAGATAATTTAAAGTATATGGGAAGACATATGTAGGTTATGTGCAAATACTATGCCATTTTACATGAAGGACCTGAGCATCTGTGGGTTTTCGTATCCATTGGAGTACTAGAACCAATCTTCTGCATATACCAAGGGATGGCTACACTATTGTTTTGTAGTTTTTATTTTAAACAGAAACTTCTGGCCCAAGAATAAAAAACACAGACTCAAATTGTTTAATGCATTTAGAGGTTTTTGTTTGTTTGTTTTTTAATCTAGGGCTTAATTAGCTTTAGTTTCAAATATCAACATGCATTGTATGTCATAATAACCTCAGAATATCCAGGAAAAAAGTTCAAAAGGAGCTATTAAGTTTGGATCTGGAGCATATGCCAAGATCCAAATGTACAGATTTAGGACTTATATATGGATGGTACTTAAAACTATGAGAATGGATGATAGCCTCAGGAATTTAGGTGAAACAAGAATTGAAAATGACTAAAGACTGAACACTGAAGAGGGTGGGCAGAGGAGGAGGTACAAGGAAAAGAGGCAGAGATGAGAGCTTAAAGAAGAATCAGAAAAGCTGAGGGGCCTAGAGGAGCTTTTCTAGGAAACAGTGGTTCCACCTGAGACACTACAAAGAGGCTGAGATAGATGAGAGTTGACAATGAAGGTTTTCCTAACTATATATACCTGTCATTTGCCAAAGCAAAGAAAATAATAATTCTTTTTTTTTCTTCTTCTTGTTTGAGATGGAGTCTCGCTCTGTCACCCAGGCTGGAGTGCAGTGGTGCGATCTTGACTCACTGCAACCTCTGCCTCCCGGGTTCACGCCATTCTCCTGCCTCAGCCTCCTGAGTAGCTGGGACTACAGTCACCTGCCACCACGCCCGGCTAATTTTTTTCTATTTTTAGTAGAGATGGGGTTTCACCGTGTTAGCCAGGATATTCTCGATCTTCTGACCTCGTGATCTGCCCGCCTCAGCCTCCCAAAATGCTAGGATTACAGGCGTAAGCCACCGTGCCTGGCCTTTTTTTTTTTTTTCTTATTTTCAACCAAAGTTTTCCTTTTCTTAGTTTTCATGATGTTACAACACTATTTTGTGTACATTTTGGATTTTACATAAGATTAGGAAAGGTATAAATCGTAGATTATATGTGACATACACACATTGTGTGTGTGTGTGTGTGTGTACAGAGAGAGAGAGAGAATCTAAATAACAGAGAAGACTCTGAGAGAAAATGATGTTTATTTGGAAATAGGCACTGAAATGGGAATATGCATGCCATAGTAAACTGTGCATCTTCAGGGAGATAACAGAAAACAAAGGTTTTTAAGGGTAAAATAAGGATTGTACTCATATACAAGTTCTAAACAAGAAATTGTTTTGAGATAACTATCCTTGGTCATGAGAATCAGTAACAAGGATGGCACCAGTCTGAAGACAGTTGTTGGGCAAATGTCCTCACAAAGGTTTTTTTTTTTTTTTCTTTTAATGAAAAAAATTATAGGGCTACCCCATAGGCAGTGCACCCAGAATACCCAGAAGTATTATTTTGTATAAGGTTGGATGGCCTTTGTGGTAAATTGTGGTTTTTGCAGTCTTTGGTGGTAGTTTTTATCAGGCATTTGTGTATAAGAACCCTCCCTTCACAGCCTTCCCTGGCTCTGTTTGTTAGGTTTTGCCTTTGATAGGGTTTTTAACACAATTGAGTTTGTTTTGATTCTGAAAACTTTAACTTGCTCTCTCTCCATATACATATACATGTACCTTTTGTGTACATTTTAGATTTTATGTAAGATATATATATCATATATATCTTATATAAATATATTACATATATCACATATCTTATATAAATATATAAATATATGATATCTATCATATATCTTATATAAATATGATATATATATAACTTATAGAGGATATTTCTAGAAGGCTACACAACAAATTAGTAACTTTCTGCCTCCAGAGTTGCCAGTATCTGGGATACTCTTGAGGAATAGGGATTGGAGAGAGACTGTCCACTTTTGTACCTCTTTAATGGTATACATGTGGAGTTATTATCAATTCAAAAAATTAGTAAAATTAAAACAGATAAATAAAGGCCATTTTATCATGTTGCACTTGTTTTACAGTTTAGGGAAAAATATTTTTAGACATCACTATGGCTGAAAAATATGCTGTGACTTGGTCCACTGAACGCAGGATCCTTGTAACTTAGTCTATGGTGAAGTAGTGGGGGGAGTTTATTAAATTAATGTTAATTAAGCTAGTGTTGGTCAAATATACCATATAAAAGAATAGGTTGTGATTGATTCCTAATTAAGGACAGACTACATATGAATGTCCAAATGGGGCCAATTCTCTTTGAGCTAACACCCTACTTCTGAGGCTGAAGTGTGCATGGCAATTGATAAAGTAGATCTATTTTCATGTCCTGAATCCTGTACTTACGATTCCAAAGAGAGTAAGAGTGCTCTTCTTATATCTGTGCGCCTCATTAAATTCTCGGCATAATCAAAATATTCTTTTGGAGAGTTTTCCTATTTTCTTTATATCAACATAATTTATTCAAAAGAGATGTAAGTATTATAGAAAAAGATGTTTTAATGTAAAGAAATTAAAGGAAAATTTCAAGTTAGATACATATTGTTCAGTTCTATGCGTCTTCAGTAATTTAGCTGGTGTTTAAAATGATTCTCAGGAAAGTATAATGCTGTTTAGTTTCTATTTTTCTATCTGTATCAGAATTTGGATTAAAAAGAGCAAACACCGAGTGTGTGCAACCAAAGATATGGCTGCTGCAAACACTGGAGTCTGTATGTCTTGATATTGTAAGTGGACGATTAATGTAAGGAGCCTCAAGGTTCTGGAATCGACTCTGAAATGGAAAGCTGCTTTTTGAAGTCTGTAGTCAAGCTGGATAAATTACAATTAAAGCAATTAACAATGAATTTGAAACAAAGAATATCATTTACTTTTTGTAACTATGGAAAACTGAACTGCTTGTAGAATTCTGATAGAATTGTGTAGCTGTTGGCACACCAAACCAGATTTGGCAAATACAATGGATTGTCTTTAATGAAGGAAGTTTTCTTTTTAGCTGCAGGTTAAAAACCCTATAACTCAGATCCTATTTGACATTTTCCAATGAGGAAAAAAAGCAATTTTTATTTCTGTGGATAACTGTAATTATGGAGAGGCCTCCTTTTACAAAGTAGACTTCATTTGTAGTCAAATATGGTATGAAATTTCTATAAAGTAAAAAGTCTTATTAGCCATATTTTCCCCCTTTTATAGTAGCACTTGAAGGCTTCCATTAGTCATCTTTCTTATTTTCTTTCTCACTGTTGACTCCTTCCTCACTCTTCCAGATTTCCAACATATTTCATAGCTCCTGCCCTACTTTTAAACTTTTCTTTGCTACCAAAATTCCTCTCTGACTACTCTATAACTGTTGCCTCCACTTTTCACTATCTACAATCTTCTTAACCATTTTTGAATGATGTTCACAAGTGACCTGATAATTACTTAGTATGGTGGTCTTTTAGCCCTCTTCTTTTGCAACATCTTTATGGTATTTTATATTGTCAACCCATTTACTCTGTGGTTAATGTCTTTCCCCTCGGCTTCTTGTTCTCCTTCTTGAATACTTTCTTTTTTATTTTATTTTATTCCTTTTTGCTTTCTAAAATAATGTTTCCCAAGGTTCTGGCCATGCAAAATTTCCCTCATCTCTCTACAATTTACACATGAGAACCCTATTCATTTCTACATTTATCATTATGTTCATGCATGGCTTCTTTCTTATTTTTATTCATTGTCTTGAATTGATTTCTAAATTCCTGAATCACATTTTTATCTGCCTGCAAGGTATCACATTCATAAAGTCAGTAAGACACTTACTTGGTTGTCTATTCTATTCTATTATTTTTTTTTCTTTTAATTCTCTTGACCCCAGTTTTCCTGATAGCTACGTTTCTCTGCTTCCCTTATAAGATAAATTCCTGAGACAGTAATCTATACTCACTGTTTCTCCTTTCCTCTCACCTCTCTTGAACCCACTCAAGTGAGGCTTTATCCCCTACTGCTCCATCACAGTTACTCTTGTCAAAGCCATGAATGATATATCTTGCCAAATCAAATGGTCATTTCTCAGTCCTCATTTTATTAGACTTCTCAGCATCATTTGTTACAGTTGTTCATTGTCTCCTGGTTGAAAATATTTTTACTTGGCTTCTAGAGTGCCATATTCTTCTGGTAAGTTTCTTAAAATAAAGGGGTGGGAGGCAGGGGCATAAACCCACAGGACAGAAGGAGAAAATAGTAAGTAAATTCCAGAAGGTGGAAAGGAGATGAACAATAGAAAAGTGCCTTAACAGAAAAGAATGGGGAATTCTACTTCAGCAGGGGACGGGCTAGAAAAGCAACCTGATTGGCACTGATGATCCCCAAAGAGCCCAGAAAATGACAGAAAAAAGGTATTACTGAGAGGGGTGGGGGGTGAAGATGTGAAGAAAATAGAACGATTGGTTAAAAGTTTGTAAAATAATTAGATTTACAGATCCCCTACTTAATACAAAGTTTTCTCACATTTCATTAGAAGTCTGACTTTCTTCTCTAAAGAGGGTGAAGCAGAGTATTCCCATTTCCAAGGGCTACTGTAAAAAAGTACCACAAAATGGGTGGTTTAAAACAAAATAAATTTGTCTTCTCACAGTTCTGGAGGCCAGAAATCTAAAATCAAGATATCGACAGGGTTGGTTCTTTCTGGAGGCTTTGAAGAGAATCTGTTCCATGCTTCCTTCCTATCTGCTGGTGGATGCCTGGAATCCTTGGTGTTCCTTGGTTTGTAGGCACACCATTCTAATCTCTGCCATTCTGCTTACATGGCATTATTCCTTGTGTTTTTCTATGTTTAAATATCTCCCCTGGCCAGGCTCAGTGGATCACGCCTGTAATCCCAGCACTTTGGGAGGCTGAGGCGGGCTGATCACCTGAGGTTAGGAGTTTGACACCAGCCTGGCCAACATGGTGAAATCCTGTCTCTACTAAAAATACAAAAATTAGCCAGATGTGGTGGCAGGTGCCTGTAATCCCTGCTACTAGTGAGGCTGACACAGGAGAAGTGCTTGAACCCAGGCAGAGGTTGCAGTGAGCCAAGATCGCGCCACTGCACTCCAGCCAGCGACAAAGTGAGACCCTGTCTCAAAAAAACAAATAAAACAACTCTCCTTGTAAGTCACTAGTCACTGGATTTAGAGTTCACTCTAATCTAGTATGGTCTCATCTTAAATTGATCGCATCTGCAAAAACCTTATTTTCAAATAAAGTCACATTCCCAGGTACTAGGGATTAAGATTTCAACATATTTTTTCAGTGGACACAATTTCATCTACTACCCAGAGGATTTCTAGAGTTGGAACACTAGTCACAGTGGAGGGTGAGGGGATATGAACTGAAAATAGGAGAAATAGGTGAGGCTTTACAAAATTTGAGGAAAACTTCCAGGCTTCTTTCCTAATTTAAAGAAAACTGACAGCTAGTTTTGTATTTTTCAGGTAAAAGTCTGAAAGTATCTTCTCAGACCAGCCCACAATAAATGATCTAAATATGCTACCATCAAGAGTTCCTCCAAGAGATCAACTCAGCCAAATAATCTACAGCAACACTGCAGTCAACAACCCCACAACCTCATTTAGTCAGGGTGCTTCTGACTGCCTTTTTGCTGTCCTGATCTTAAACTGAAGCAGACAGAGATGGATCATTAGACATTTAAGAACAGCTAATAACATGAGGGACAGAATGCAAAACTCTTTTTAAAAAAGCAAGTTGGAGAAAACACTGATGATTTAAAAAGAAAATAAACAGAGAAAAGTTGTCATTAGTACCTTCCAAGAAGTCTCACTCATGAGACAAGAAGAGAATACTAGCAAAAGAAAATACTCAAAGAAAAAAAAAAGACGGCTCTTTGAATTAAATATAATAGCATTAATATAAAAGCTCGATAGAAGTACTAGAAAATAGAGTTGAGGAAAATTTTCACAAAACAGAGCAAAAAGATGAGTTGAAAAACAGGATAAAGAGATAAGAACATTAAAGGATCAATTCCAAGGCATCTAGTATCTGAACAATGTAGAAAGAAAGAAAATAAAATAAAAAAGAATACAAGTAATATTAATGGTAATAATTCTTTTAAAATCCCCAAACTAGCCTGGGCATGGTGGCTCACATCTGTGATCCCAGCATTCTGGGATGCTGAGGTGGGCGGACCACTTGAGGTCAGGCATTCAAGACCAGACTGGCTAATATGGTGAAACCCTGTCTCTACTAAAAATACTAAAAGTAGCTGAGCGTGGTGGAAGGCACCTGTAATCCCAGCTCCTGGGAAGGCTGAGACGAGTGTATCACTTGAAACTGGGATGCAGAGGTTGCAATGAGCCAATATTGTGCCACTGCACTCCAGCCTGGGTGACAGTGCAAGACTCTATCTCAAAATAAATAAATAAATACTTAAAATCCCCAAACGAAAGAAAATCAGTTTCTACATCCAATGGGTCAAACCAGTGCCCAGCACAAAGTCTGAAAATAACTCTAACCCTAAAGCCACTCCTATGAAATTTCAGAACAATGAGGAAAACAGGAGATCCTAAAAGCTTCCAGAAAAAGATTTCATACAAAAGGTACCTATGATACAAAAGACTGCATACGAATGATGAGGTATCAGAACAAGAAAGCTTAGAAAAATATGGAGCATATAATGTCAATGGATTTAAATAGTAATTCCAGAAGCTAGATGACAGAGCGAGCAATACCCACAAATTCTGAGAAAAAAAATTTACAGGCCAGGATTATATACCTAGTTGTGCTATCAATCAAATGTTAGCATGAAACAAAAACATTTTAAGACATGCAAGGTTCTCAAAGCATTTTTCATGCAACGTTAGCTCCCTGAAATTCAACAAAAGAGTGGTGAATAAAATCTCCAGGATGATGAGGTGAAGAAAAAAGCAAAACAACAGCTATGCAGCATACCCAGCAACAAATTGTACTGAAAGGGTCAGAAGTCTCTGGATGAGACATGTAAAAGATAAAAATGATAGAATACTTAACGTGTCTGAAAGTATTGAGAAGAGATTTACCCAAGTAGAAGTTAGTTTTGGTTTAATTAATAATAAAAAACATACAAAGTTAAGCAAGTGAATAAACCAATTACTCCAGAAGATGAAAATATTGTGTAAGAAAAAGAAATGACAGTAGGCTACATGGCTCTGCCGTGAGTAGATTTTTCCATAGTCAAAAAACTGTAAACGACAGAAATTAAACAACCTGCTCCCACATGACTTTTGGGTAAAAAATGAAATCAAAGCAGAAATCAAGAAAGAAATTCTTTGAAATGAATGAGAACAAAGACACAATATACCAGAATCTCTGGAACCCAGCTAAAGCAGTGTTAAGAGGGAAGTTTACAGTGCTAAACACCCACATCAAAAAGTTAGAAAGATCTGAAGTAACCTAACATCATACCTAGAGGAAATAGAGAAACAAGAGCAAACCAACCCCAAAGATATAGAAGACAAGAAATAATCAAAGTCAGAGCTGAACTGAAGGAAACTGAGACACGCAAAAAAACCATACAAAAGATCAATGAATCCAGGGATTGGTTTTTTGAAAGAATAAATAAATAGACCACTAGGTAGGCTGATAAAGAAAAAAAGAGAAGATCCAAATAAACACAATCAGAAATGACAAAGGGGACATTACCATTGACCCCACAGATACACAAAAAACCCTCAGAGACTACAACGAACATCTGTTTGCAAACAAACTAGAAAACCTAGAAGAAACAGATAAATTTCTGGAAACATACAACCCTCTCAAGATTAAGCCAGGGAGAAACTGGATCCCTGAAAAGACCAATGACAGGTTCCAAAACCAATTCAGTAATAAAAAGCCTACCAAGCAGAAAAAGCCCTGGACAAGAAGAATTGACAGCCAAATTCTACCAGATGTATAAAGAAGAGCTGGCATTATTCCTATTAAAACTATACCAAAAAATTGAGGGGGAGGGACTCCTCCCTAACTCATTCTATGAGGCCAGCATCATCCTAATACCAAAACCTGGCAGAGATACAATAACAAAAAAAATCAGGCCAATATCCTTGATGTGCACAGAAGCTAAAATCATTGACGAAATACTAGCAAACAGAATCCAGCAGCACATCAAAAGCTAATCCACCATGATCAAGTAGGTTTTATCCTTGGGATGCAAGATTGGTTCAACATATGCAAATCGGCTTGGCGTGGTGGCTCACACCTGTAATCCCAGCACTTTGGGAGGCCGAGGCAGGCAGATCATGAGGTCAGGAGATCAAGACCCTCCTGGCTAACATGGTGAAACGCAATCTCTACTAAAAAATACAAAAAAATTAGCTGGGTGTGGTGTTGGGCACCTGTAGTTCCAGCTACTTGGGAGGCTGAGGCAGGAGAAAGGCGTGAACCCAGGAGGCGGAGCTTGTAGTGAGCCGAGATCATGCCACTACACTCTAGCCTGGGCGACACAGCGAGACTCCATCTCAAAAAAAAAAGAAAAAAAATATATATATATATGCAAATCAATAAATATGATTAACCACATCAATGGAACTAAAAACAAAAACCACGTGATGATCCCAATAGATACAGAAAAGGTTTTCAATAAAATTCAACATTACTTCACATGAAAAAGCTCAACAAACTAGGCATCAAAGGAACGTATCTCAAAATAATAAGAGCCATCTACAACAAACCCACAGCCAACATCATACTGAATAGGCAAAAGCTGGAAGCCTTCCCCTTTAGAACCAGAGCAAGACAAGATGCCCACTCTCACCACTCCTATTCAACATAGTACTAGAAGTCCTAACCAGAGCAATCAAGCAAGAGAAAGAAATAAAAAGCATCCAAGGAGGAAGAGAAGAAGTCAAACTATCTCTGTTGCAGATGATATAATTCTATACCTGGAAAACTCGACAGTCTCTCCCAAAAGCTCCTAGATCTGATGAACAACTTAAGCAATGCTACAAGATACAACATCAACGTACAAAAATCAGCAGCATTTCTATACACAAACAATGTCCAAGCTGAGAACCAAATCAAGAGCCCAATTCATCCACAGCAGCGCAAAAAGAATAAAATACCTAGGAATACAGTTAATGAGGGAGGTGAAGGATCTCAACAAGAATGACAAAACACTGCTCAAAGAAAACAAACAAATGGAAAAACATTCCACGCTCATGCATAGTATGAATCAATATTGTAAAACAGCCACATTGCTCAAAGCAATTTACAGATTCTATACTATTCCTCTGAAACTGCCAATGATATTCTTCACAGAATTAGAAATAGCTATTTTAAAATTCATATGGAACCCCCCCCCCAAAAAAAAAGCTTTAATACTCAAGGCAATTAAAAGTAAAAAGAACAAAGCTGAAAGCATCATGTTACCTGACATCAAACTATACTAAAAGGCTATAGTAACCAAAACAGCATGGTACTGGCACAAAAACACATAGACCAATAGAACAGAATAGAAAGTCCAAAAATAAGGCCTCACACCTATAACTATCTGGTCTTCAACAAAGTTAAAAAAATAAGCAACATGGTAAAGAACCCTTATTCAATAAATGGTGCTGGGATAACTGGCTAGCCATATGTAGAAGATTGAAACTGGATATCTTCCTTTGATCATATAAGAAAATCAACTCAAAATGTATTAAAGACTTAGATGTGCCAGGTGCGGTGGCTCATGCCTGTAATCCTAGCACTTTGGGAGATCAAGGCGGGTGGATCACGAGGTCAGGAGATGGAGACCATCCTGGCTAAAACGGTAAAATCCTGTCTCTACTAAAAACACAAAAAATTAGCCGGGCATGGTGGCAGCACCTGTAGTCCCAGCAACTCAGGAGGCTGAGGCAGGAGAATGGCATGGACCTGGGAGGTGGCGCTTGCAGTGAGCCGAGATCGCACCACTGCACTCCAGCCTGGGTGACAGAGCGAGACTCCTTCTCAAAAAAAAAAAAAAAAAAAAAAAAAAAAAAGACTTACGTGTAAAACCTAAAACTATAAAAACCCTAGAAGAAAACCTCGGAAATACGATTCTGGACATAGGCCATGGCAAAGATTTAATGATGAAGCCAGGTGCAGTGGCTCATGCCTGTAATCCCAGCACTTTGCAAGGCCGAGGCAAGTGGATCACCTAAGGTCAGGAGTTCAAGACCAGCCTGGCCAACATCGGGAAACCTCATCTATACTAAAAAATACAAAAATTAGCTGGGCTTGGTAATGCATACCTGTAGTGACAACTACTCGGAGGCTGAGGCAGGAGAATCACTTGAACCTGGGAGGTTTAAAATATTTTAAAAAAACCCAAACACATAGTAAGGTGCAGAGTTTTAGAGCATATAGAGGCTTGGTCCAGATTAAAATGTATAAACATTTGTTCAAATAGATGAACTGTCAGATAAAACAGGAAGTAATCTTGTTTTAGAGGACATAAATTGGATTAATAGGTAGAATTTACAGACAGAAAAATTTCAGCTGAAAGTAGAGTTTTCTCAATATAAGACTAATCAAATTTCAATATTTACTACAGAACTGCAATAATCTAAACAATGTGGTATTTGCATAAGAATAATAAATAGATTAATAAAACAGGATACAGTTGAAAAATAAATCCATCCATATATGGTCAAATGATTTTTTACAAATGATTTTTGAGAAAATAATTTGGTGGGGAAAGGACAGTCATTTCAACAAATGGTGATAGAATAACTGGATTTCCATATGTAAAAACAAAAAGAAAACTCTCAACCCATACCTCATACCATATACAAAATTTAAGTAGAAACACAGATCTATATGTAAAACTATAGAAAAAATGGAACAACTTGTGAAAGAAAATATAGAATATCAGCTTGAATCAGTGGCTCATGCCTACAATCCCAGCACTTTGGGAGGCTGAGGCAGGAGGACTGCTTGAGCCCAGGAGCTTGAGGCCAGCCTCAGCAATGATGTGAGACTCTATCCTCACAAAAAATTAATTAATTAATTAAATAAAATAAAAACGAGCTGAGTGTGGTGTGGCACATACCTATAATCCCAGCTACTTGGGAGGCTGAAGTGGGAGGATTGCTTGAGCTCAGAGAGTTGAGGCTGCAGTGAGCTGTGATCACACCACTGCATTCCAGACTGAATGATACAGTGAAACTCTGTCTCAATGTGTATATGTGTGTATATATATGTAAAAAAATGTAGATGATATATATCAATTATATATTACTATATATTATTATATATAATTTATGTATTTACATATATATTTGAATTTTGTATGTATATTTGCGATCTTGAGTTAGGCTTTCTCTTAGAGAAGACACAAAAAGTATGAAAAATAAATTGGACTTCATCAAAATTAATATCTGTTCTTTGAAAGGCACTTCAAAGACAAGGCACAGGCTGGGAGAAAATATAATAGCTGATAAAGAACTTATATCCAGAATATATAAACACCTTTTATAATTCAATAATAAGGAGACAGACAATCCAATTTTTAAAATAGGCAAAAGATTTGGGCAAATGCTTGACTAACAAAAATGTACAGATAGCCAGTAAGTCAAGACAATGTTGTCGTCATCATTAATCATCTGAAAACTGCCAATTAAAACCATAGTGAAATGATATACCTACTAGAATGTCTAAAATTAAAAGGACTTATAATACCAAATGCTGGCAAGGATGCAAAGTGACTAGAACCTCATGTATTTGCTGGTGGAAATGAAAAATATACACCAAATTTAAATAGTTGTACATTATGAAAGTATATAACACTGAACCATATACCATGAGCCAAGGTAAAGGCTTAAAAATGGTTTTAAAAAGTCCGGGCACAGTGGCTCACACCTGTAATCCCAGCACTTTGGGAGGCCGGGATGGGTGGATCACCTGAGGACGGGAGTTTGAGACCAACCCGACCAACACAGAGAAACCCCGTCTCTACTAAAAATACAAAATTAGCCGGGTGTGGTGGTGCATGCCTGTAATCCCAGCTACTCGGGAGGCTGAGGCAGGAGAATCACTTGAACCCAGGAGGCGGAGGTTGCAGTGAGCTGAGATCACGCCACTGAACTCCAGCCTGGGCAACAAGAGCAAAAACTCCACCTCAGAAAATAATAATAATAATAATAATAATAATCCCAAATAGACCATAGTAAAAAAATAAATAAATTCAAATATTTCTAGAGGAATTTAAAAAAGAAATACACATTCACTCAAATATATAAAACATTACATGAAAACAGGAATTTTTAATGCTTTCATCAAGTTATAGAAGTGATGCTGCTTTTTGGGTTCTAAAATTTTGAGTCAAGATCAGCAATAAACATAACACCTAATCGATAAACTACAGTAAAATGAAATTTTATAAGAAAGACTTTATAAGAAATTTTAAAAGAAATTTTATAAGAAAGATTTCCTGATAATAATGACAAGATGAATATAAAGTTTGGTAAACTTTATGGTTTTAAGAGTTAACCATAGATGACAAGTTGGATTGTTAACACTTATGAATGCCAGGTATTCATATTCATAGATGGTAATACTGGGCACTTAGGTAGAGCTTACCCTTTTAAATCAACTATTCTTCCATTCTTCCCCTCCTCTAGGCTTCGGCTGGCCCAAATAGGAATGTCAGAAATGTAGGGAAGTCTTATCTAAAACGTCTCAAATGAGGGCAGAAAGTCAACAACAACAAAAAGTTAGGAGTTAGAGTTGAAGGGCTGTGTCTTAAATAGGAGGTCAATACTCTTCAGAGGCTAGCAGGAACATTCTATGTCACTGTTCCAAGTGAACCAGAGGAAAATCTCCCTCACCCCCGACTTCAAATAGTCATGGTTATTTGGCATTAGGAGTCTGTGCCTCTGGAAAATAAGGACAAGCTAGATTGAAGTGCTTATTTTTCCCCTGCTCCACGAAGTCATCAGTTTACAGCTGGGGAGACTAACAAAGGTATCCAAGGTGAGTGGCCTAACCTATGTATGCTGGGCTGAAACTCTGGCAGGTCTAGCTAAACTGAGGCAGATAACAGGGGGATAAGGATGAATGAACCCCCAAGATAGAAGACCTTGACATAAAGAAGAAATCAGAGTTCCCAGCCTGGGCAACATAGTGAAACTCTTGTCTCTACAGAAAATACAAAAATTAGCCAGGTGTGGTGACATGCGCCTGTAATCCCAGTTACTTGGGGTGCTGAGGTGGGTGGATTGTTTGAGCCTGGGAGGTTGATACCGCAGTGAACCGTGTTTGCACCAATGCACTCCAGCACGGGCAACAAAGTGAGACCCTGTCTCAAAAAAAAACCAAACCAAACCAAAACAAACAAACAAAAAAAAACAAAACAAAAAACGCAAAGAAATCAGAGTTAAAAAAGCAGTTGATCAAAAATAGGACATATAGACTTACTCCTTGCAGGGAGAACCCAAGATAGGCCTACCCTGTGGTAGAAGGTAAAAATTCTCAGATTCAAAAACCCTAGATGAATTTGACAAGTGAAAACAATTTTGGGCTGGGCGCAGTGGCTCACGCCTGTAATCTCAGCACTTTGGGAGGCCAAGGCAGGCAGATTACCTGAGGACAGGAGTTCGAGACCAGTCTGGCCAACATGGCGAAACCCCATCTCTACTAAAATCACAAAAATTAGCCAGGTGTGGTCGGGCGCGGTGGCTCATGCCTGTAATCCCGGCACTTTGGGAGGCCGAGGCGGGCAGATCAAGAGGTCAGGAGATGGAGACCATCTTAGCCAACCTGGTGAAACCCTGTCTGTACTAAAATAAAAAAAATTAGCTGGGCATGGTGATGTGTACCTGTAATTCCAGCTACCTGGGAGGCTAAGGCAGGAGAATTGCTTGAACCTGGGAGGCGGAGGTTGCAGTGAGCTGAGATAGCACCACTGCACTCCAGCCCGGACAGAGCAAGACTTGTCTCAAAACAAAACAAAACAAAAAAATCGGCCAGGCGCCGTGGTTCACACCTGTAATCCCAGCACTTTGGGAGGCCAAGGTGGACAGATCATGAGGTCAGTAGATTGAGACCATCCTGGCTAACACAGTGAAACCCCGTCGTCTGTACTTAAAAAAACAAAACAAAACAAAACAAAACAAAACAAAAAAATTAGCCGGGCATGGTAACTGGCGCCTGTAGTCCCAGCTACTCGGGAGGCTGAAGCAGGAAAATGGTATGAACCTGGGAGGCGGAGCTTGCAGCGAGCCCAGTTTGCGCCACTGCACTCCAGCCTGGGTGACGGCAAGACTCTGTCTCAAAAAAACACAAAAAACAAAAAACAAAAAAAAAATAAATTAGCCAGGTGTGGTGGCAGATGCCTGTAATCTCAGATGCTCGGGAGGCTAAGGCAGGAGAATTGCTTGAACCCGGGAGGCACAGGTTGCAGTGAGCCAAGATCATGCCACTGCACTCCAGCCTGGGCAACACAGCAAGACTCCGTCTCATAAAAAAGAAAAGAAAAAAATTGGGGGTGGAAAATTTATCCAGGGCAACCTCAGGCAGGGTTGTCCCTGAGGAAATATGTTAGATGTCCCAAATGTTAACAAGCGGATCTGAGTCCCTTGCTTGCTGTTGGTGATACTTTGGCAGAGGAACAAAGTCAAATGGCTGCCCACAAAATGAAAATGGAAGGCTATAAGAAAACAAAGAGAAGACTGAATGAGCAAAGGCTGAAGAAGTAAATTAGGAGAGAACTAGGGTTTAAGAATAAAGCCACTTTTAGACTGCATGTTCTGAATCATTGGAGAAGGAAGATAATCTATCAGTTAAAATGGTGATCGATGTGCAGGAGCCCTCAAAACACAGGACTAGAAGTGAATATTTAAAGGAACATAGTTTCCCTTATAGCTCAGTTATCAGAATCAAAACCTGTTACTCTTTGTCATTTTAATCCTCTGGGCTGGCACAAAACCTGAGGCAACAGAGGTTAATTTATAAATATCTAGATTTACTATCACAAATTCTGTTTTTCCATTAAATATGAGTGTACTTCACAGGCCAAACTGTTCAGAAGATAGAATATAAACTAATCTAAGCTCAACAAGAAAGGTGCACATTATATATGCATTCTTAAAACTACACATGGAGTTTTTGTAAATGAAAAGCTAATTTCTTACTTATTTTCATCATCTGATTGTGTTTTCCTTGGCAAAAGATCCTAAACTTAAATTTTAGGCAATGCAGCAATAGAAAAGATACACACAGAATTTTCTTTTTTAATTTTTTTATTTTTTAAGAGTAAACTTTTTTAAAAATTTGTATTTTAGGTTTGGGGGTACATGTGAAGGTTTGTTACAGAGGTAAACATTTGTCACAGGGGTTTGTTGTACATATTATTTCATAACCCACATATTAAGCCTAGTACCCAATAGTTATCTTTTTTGCTCCTCTCTCTCCTCCCACCCTCCCCCTTCAAGTAGACCCCAGTTTCGATTGTTTCCCCTTCTTTGTGTTCATAAGTTCTTATCATTTCACTCCCACTTACAAGTGAGAACATGTGGTATTTGGTTTTTGTGCCTGCGTTAGTTTGCTAAGGACCATGGCCTCTAGCTCCATACATGTTCCTGCAAAAGACATGATCTTGTTCTTTTTTATGGCTACATAGTATTCCATAGTATATATGTATCACATTTTCTTTATTCAGTCTGTCAGTGATGTGCATTTAAGTTGATTCCATGTCTTTGTTATTGTGAATAGTGTTACAGTGAACATTCACATGCATATGTCTTTATAGCAGAATGATTTATATTCTTCTGGGTATATACCCAGTAATGGGATTGCTAAGTCAAATGGTAGTTCTGCTTTTAGCTCTTTGAGGAATCACCATACTGCTTTCCACAATGGTTGAACTAATTAACACTTCCACCAACAGCATATTCCTTTTCTCCGTAACTTTGCCCACATTTGTGACTTTTTTCACTTTTTAGTAATAGCCATTCTGACTGGTGTGCGATGATATCTCACTGTGGTTTTGATTTGCATTTTTTTGCAATTCAAAAAACTGCAAAATTATCAGTGATATTGAGTTTTTATATGCTTGTTGGCAATAAGTATGTCTTCTTTTGAGAAGTGTTTGTTCATGTCATTTGCCCACTTTTTAATAGGGTTATTTTTCTCTTGTGAATTTGCTTAATTTCCTTATACATGGTGGATATTAGACCTTTGTGAGATGCATAGTTTGAAAATACATTTCTCCCATTCTGAAGATTGCCTCTTTACTCTGTTGACAGTTCTTTGCTGTGTAGAAGGCTGTAAGTTTAATTAGATCTCACTTGTCAACTTCTGCTTTCCTTGCAATTGCTATTGGTATCTTTATCATGGAATCTTTGCCCATTCTTGTGTCTAGGATGGTACTGCCTAGATTGTCTTCCAGGCTTTTTATAGTTTTGGGTTTTACATTTGAGTCTTTAACCTGCCTTGAGTTGATTTTTGAGTGTGGTGTAAGGAACGGGTCCAGTTTCAATCTTCTACATATGTCTAGCCAGTTATCCCAGCACCATTTATTGAATAGAGAGTTTTTCCCCCATTGCTTGATTTTGTCAGATAGTCAGAGATGTGCAGCCTTATTTATGAGCTCACTATTCTGTTCCATTGGTCTATGTGCCTGTTTTGTAGCAGCACCATGCTGTTTTGGTTCATGTAGCCTTGCATACCCAAAGCTCCTCTATCTGATAAACAACTTCAAATTGGCAGGATACAAAATCAATGTACAAAAATCACTAGCATCCCCATACACCAACAACAGCCAAACCAAGAGCCAAATCAGAAAGGCAATCCCATTCACAACTGCCATAAAAAGAATAAATTACCTAGGAATGTATCTAACGAGGGAGGTGAAAGATCTCTACAATGAGAATTACGAAACACTGCTCAAAGAAATCAGAGAAGATACAAACAAATGGAAGAACATTTCACGCTCATGCATACAAAGAATCAATATCATTAAAATGGCCATAGTGCCCAAAACAATGTACAGGTTCAATGTTATTCCTATGAAACTACCAATGGCATTCTTCATAGAGCCAAAAAAAACTATTTTAAAATTGACATGAAACAAAACAAAAAAAAAAACCCCAATAGCCAATGCAATCCTAAGCAAAAAGAATAAGGCTGGAAGCATCATGTTACCCAACTTCAAACTATACTACAAGGCTAGAGAATTTTCATAGCAGTACTATTCATAATAGATTAAAATGGAAACAACACAAATGTTCATCAATACTAGAACAGATAAATTGTGGCATATTCTTTTTTAGACATAGAGTCTCGCTCTGTTGCCCAGGCTGGAGTGCAGTGGTGTGATCAGGGCTCACTGCAACCTCCACCTCCTGGGTTCAAGAGATTCTCCCGCCTCAGCTTCCTAAGTAGCTGGGATTACAGGTGCCCACCACCATGCCCGGCTAATTTTTGTACTTTTAGTAGAGATGGGGTTTCACCATGTTGGTCAGGCTGGTCTCGAACTCCTGACCTCATGACCCACCCACCTCGGCCTCCCAAAGTGCTGGGATTACAGGCGTGAGCCACCGGTGGCACATTCTTGATACAGAATTTCATATAGCAATGAGAAGGAACTATCTACAACTACACAACATGACAAGATAAAGTTAATAAACATAATGGGCCGGGCGCAGTGGCTCACGCCTGTAATCCCAGCACTTTGGGAGGCCGAGGTAGGCGGATCATGAGGTCAGGAGATCGAGACCATCTTTGGCTAACACAGTGAAACCCCATCTCTACTAAAAATACAAAAAATTAGCCGGGCGTGGTGGCGCGCGCCTGTAGTCCCAGATACTCAGGAGGCTGAGACAGGAGAACGGCATGAACCCGGGAGGCGGAGCTTGCAGTGAGCCGAGATCACGCCACTGCACTCCAGCCTGGGCAACAGGGCAAGACTCCGTCTCAATAAATAAATAAAAATAAACATAATGCTCAGTGAAGAAAGCAAAACACAAATGAGCGCACAATATATCATTCTATTTGCATAATGTTCAGAAACAAACTATTCAATGATGTACAAAGGCAGAACAGTATTTTGGAGATGAGGAATAGTGACTGGAAGGAACACATCATAAACGTCCTGGATTTGGGCAATACCTATTTCCTATTTAGATGCTGGTTACACAGGAATGTTCCATTTGTGAGCAATTCACAGAGCTGTTCACTTATGATGTGGGCCCTTTCTGCACATATGATATACTTTAGTAAAAAAGCTTACTTTAAAAAATCAAGGAGAGACTTTCTAAAATGATTTTAAGTTTAAAATTATTTTTTCATACAAAATAACCACACTCTAACTTACAGAGTTCATAAATTTCGATTCTCATAAAAAACATCCTATTGCTACAAAATATAAGGGAATGTGATAGAGTTAATTTGGTGTATCAACATGACTGGGCTAAGGGATGGCAAAACATTATTTCTGGGTATGTCTGTGAGGATGTTTCCAGAAAAGATTATCCCTTCAATCAGTAGACTGTGTAAACATCCACTCTCATCAATGTGAGTGGGTACCATCTAATCAGTGGAGGGTGTGAATAGAAAAAAAGGTAGAGGAAGGGTGTATTTGATCTCTGCTTGAGCTGGGAAATACATGTTCTCTTCCCCTGGGACATGTGTGCTCCTGATTCTTGGGCCTTCAGACTTGAACTGAATATCACCACCAATTTTCCTCCAGTTTGCTGATGGCATATCACAGGACTTCCCAGTCTCCATAATTGCTTGAGTCAATCCCTCACAATAAATTTCTTCCTCTATATATATATATACTATTGGTTCTGTTTCTCTGGAAACCCTGCCTAACATGGAAAGCAGTATTTTCATGTATACAAATTTTTTATTGGGAGGCTGAGGCGGGTGGATCACCTGAGGTCAGGAGTTCAAGACCAGCCTGGCCAATGTGGTGAAACTCCATATCTACTAAAAACACAAAAAATAGACAGGCATTGTGGCGGGCACCTGTAATCCCAGCTACTCAGAAGACCGAGGCAGGAGAATCACTTGAACTCAGGAGGCGGAGGGTGCAGTGAGCCGATTTCGCACCATTGCACTCTAGCATGGGTAACAAGAACAAAACTCTTTGTCTCAAAAAAAAAATTTTTTTGTAATTGTATTTCATGGTCATAGTTTTTATTTTTAAAAAGACATAGTATGGAAGAGATTATAGTAAAGAGCGAATGCCTCCATCTTGATCCCTTCTCACCTCAAGTCCCAATCCCACTCCTGAAGACAACCTTGATAATCTTAAATAACATACTTATTTTACAACTCCATTATGCATTAACTGTAGACATTAACTATTGCCTTCTGTGGAAAGAGAAAACCATAAATCCATATTCTTAAATTTCAACCTGACTAGAAAAATAGCTCTGAGGCCAGAACACTGGGCTCTAATGAATATCTCTGAGGCCAGAAAGAGCACTGGGCTCTTTTAATGTTAATGAAGAACTTCTAAAAAGATGAGACTGACTTTGAAAACTCCGCAGGTGATTCAAATGCACAATCAAGGCTGATACAGGCTGAGTCAGATAAAAAAGGAGAAGGCTGAAATATATTTACCTTCTAATTACTATAAAATTTAAAGTAAATCCATAATTATTTTGTACGTTATATTATCTGTATTTGCTAACATGTAGCAAATATGGATACTATAAGAAATTTAAAAAGCTGAGCTTCTTCTTAAGTTTTTTGCCATGAAAGACAAATGACAGGTTCCAAGGACTACTAGGGTGTAACTTTGTATCTAAAGTCTGTCAGAGGAAACTACATTTGTTAAAGTATCTTTTATGGAATACTTTGCCTATGCACTAATAAATATCAACTATGTTTGCCAAATGAAGTTGATTTTAACATCCAGATAATAATTTATTCATAACGACCTCATTGATCTAGCTCTAACTCAATCTATATAAAAAAAGATGGCAGAGATTCTCATAAAATTAAGAACATGACTAAAGGGACATTTCCTCTTTGCAAGTAAGATAAAATAACTAACGGATTAACTTTGAAGCAAAACGCAGAATCTTGTTTTATTGCCACATCCCACTAAGAGATTTGGCTTTCCACTAAAAAAAAAATTTTGGTTCACTTCCAGCACCCTCCTACCTCACCTCCGCCTTCCTTTTCCCAGTGGTAATAGTTGTAAGAATGATTCTAGCACTCATCACATTCGTGATTTTAGAAAATATATTTAAGATTCTAGGACTATTTCTGTGAACTTTAGCCTTATGGTTCTCAAATTTGACTATACACTGGAATCACCTGGCAAACTGAAAACCACAAACAGATACCTAGCTTTCCCTGCCAGCAAGGATTTTTATTTAACTGGTATGATGCAGTTTGATGAAGTTTGGGGATCAAGATTTTGAAAGCTTCTCAAGTGATTTTAATGTGCAACAAAATTTCAGAACCACTACATAGGATGAAGATTTTTAGTCACAGTGACCATGCCTGTCCCTCCCAACTTCTATCACCTCTACTTTTAAAAAATATTTTTCAGGCCGATGAAATTTATGTTATATTCTGGAAAAATAATTAAGACTTCCAGACTTCAGATATAAGGTGAATGCTAATAAAAAAATTAATACACAATGTAGTCTCAGGATTTATGTATTGTTCAGAGCAGAACCAAGCTGTGATCTCAGGTTATATTTCTTCCCTACTATCTACATCAAGGCCAGGAGAAGTCTCTTTTCTTATATTCCATAAATTCCTCAAAATCATATTACTTTTAATCTACAAAACGTTTTTTGGACACTAACTTTCTTATCTAGTTATTTTGTTTTCCTGAACTTTCTGACCATCTCTCTTGAGATAAAAAATAAGTATGTCTATTTTACCACAGTCCAATATGGTGAAACCCCATCTCTACCAAAAATGAGAATCACTTGAACCCAGGAGGCACAGGTTGCAGTGAGCTGAGATTGCACCACTGCATACCAGCCTGGGCGACAGAGCAAGGCTCTGTCTCAAAAAAAAAAAAAAAAAAAAAAAAAAAAGTATATACAGATTTTCAACTGTCTGAGGGACCAGCACCCCTAACTCTTACATTGCTCAACAGTCAACTGTGCAAGAAGGATGCTATATGCTATTGCTGGCTTGAAGATGGGGGAGCCCATATGGTAAGAAATGTGGATGGTCCTTGGGATCTGAGATTAAGCTAGGCTGACACCAAGCAAAGAAACAGGCACCTCACTCCTACAGCAGTAAGGAAATAAATTCTGTGAACAAAAAGGAGCTTGGAAACAGATTTTTTCCATGGATCCTCCAGATGAGAACTCAGTCCAGCTAACACTTTCATTCAGCCTTGTGATATTCTGAGCAGGGTATCCAGCCATGCCATGCCAGACTTCTAACCTACAAACTGTGAGTGACAAATGGGTATCATTTTACGCTACTAAGATTGTGGTAATTTGTTATGCAGCAAATGGAAACTAATACTGGGATCACGAACTTATGAGAAAAAATAGTGAATTTGACAGAGCAATAGAAATTATCCAATATGAGGTAAACAGAGAATAAAAGATTGAAGAAAAAGGAACGAAGCCTCAGACAGAGACCTTTGGGACAATGTAAAGCATCCCAACATTCATGTAATGGAAGGCCCAGAAAAAGAGAGAAAGGGGCGGAAAAAAATATGGAAAAATCAGGGTCCAAAACTTCCCAAATCTGAAGAAAAACATTTACTCTCAGACCCAAGAAGCTCAATGAATCCCAAGTAAGATAAACACATAAAAGAAGCACACATAGATGCATCAGGGTCAAACTGTTTAAAGATAGAGACAAAGAATAAATATTAAAAGCAGCAAGAGAAAAACAATTAATCATGTACTAGAAGCAATGATACTACTAGAGGCTGACTTTTCATCAGACCAATGGAGGTAAGAGGGCAATCGAATGACATTCATAGTGTAGAAAGAAAACATACTGCCAACCAAGACTCCCACATCCAGCAAAACTGCCCTTCAAAACTGAAGGTGAAACAAAGACATTCTCAGAAAAACAAAAACTGAGAGAATTTGTTGCTGGCAGACCTATCTTACAGTAGTTTTATGTATGTTTTACAAAGGTAAATATTTGAGTATATATTAATATAAATATAAATATAAAAGACAATACACACATGCATACACATATATTTTTCTTTTTTCTCTTTATTTAAAAAAGATTTTAAAATCAAATATTATAACACTATATTCTTATATATAATATATACATGTATAATACAAGACAATACCACAAAGGGAAAGAAATAGAGTGATACTGGAACAAAACTGCTATATTTTACCAGAATTAAGTCAGAATTAAGTCAATGTTAAACTGAAGTAGACTGAGATATGTTAAAAATATGTATTATAATTCCTAGAGAAACAACTAAGAAAAAAAAGACTTTTAAAAAGGCTAAACATTTACATTGGTAAGCAAAAGGCATTTGTTTTAACACAAAAGAACGGAGTCAAAGAGAAACAGATGCATCATCTCTGTGGCAATCTCCCTAAAAGTCCATCATCTGAGTCTAAAGTGAAGGAACATAAGACAAATCTGAAACGAGGGACACTGAACAATGAGGGACATACAGCCTTATGTAGAAAGCTAAAACTGGATCCCTTCCTTACACCTTGTATAAAAATTAACTCAAGATGGATTAAAGACTTAAATGTAAGACCTAAAACCATAAAAACATTAGAAGAAAACCTAGGCGATACCATTCAGGACACAGGCATGGGCAGAGACTTCAGGACTAACACACCAAAAGCAATGGCAACAAAAGCCAAAATTGACACATGGGATCTAATTAAACTAAAGAACTTCTGCACAGCAAAAGAAACTATAAGCAGAGTGAACAGGCACTCTACAGAATGGGAGAAAATTTTTGCAATCTACCCATCTGAAAAAGGGCTAATATCCAGAATCTGCAAAGAACTTAAACAAATTTACAGGAAAAAAAACAAACAACCCCATCCAAAACTGTGCAAAGGATATGAAAAAACACTTCTCAAAAGAAGACATTTATGGAGCCAACAAACATATGAAAAAATGCTCATCATCACTGGTCGTTTGAGAAATGCAAATCAAAACCACAATGAGATACCATCTCACACCAGTTAGAATGATGATCATTAAAAAGTCAGGAAACAATACACGCTGGAAATTATGTAGAGAAACAGGAAAGCTTTTACACTGTTGGTGGGAGTGTAAATTAGGTCAACCACTGTGGAAGACAGTGTGGTGATTCCTCAAGGATCTAGAACTAGAAATACCATTTGACCCAGCAATCCTATTAACTGGGTATATACCTGAAGGATTATAAATCATGCTAAACATGATTTATAAAGACACATGCAAACGTATGTTTATTGGGGCACTATTCACAATAGCAAAGTCTTGGAACCAACCCAAATGTCCACAATAACAGACTGGATAAAGAAAATGTGAGCCGGGCGTGGTGGCTCAGGCCTGTAATCCCAGCACTTTGGGAGGCTGATGGGGCGGATCACGAGGTCAGGAAATCGAGACCATCCTAGCTAACACTGTGAAACTCCATCTCTACTAAAAATACAAAAAAATAGCCCGGCGTGATGGCGGGTGCCTGTAGTCCCAGCTACTCGGAGGCTGAGGCAGGAGAGGCGGAGTTGCCATGAGCCGAGATCACGCCGCTGCACTCCAGCCTGGGCTACAGAGTGAGACTCCATCTCAAAAGAAAAAAGAAAAGAAAATGTGGCACATATACACCATGGAATACTATGCAGCCATAAAAAAGGATGAGTTCATGTCCTTTGCAGGGACATGGAAGAAGCTGGAAACCATCATGCTCAGCAAACTATCACAAGGACAGAAAACCAAACACTGCATGTTCTCACACATAAGTGGGAGTTGAACAATGAGAACACATGGACAACGGGGGTGGGGGGGACACATCACATAGTGGGGCCTGTCAGGGTGTGGGGGTTAGGGGAGGAATAGCATTAGAAGAAATACCTAATGTAAATGATGAGTTGATGGGTGCAGCAAACCAATGTGGCACATACATACCTATGTAACAAACCTGCATGTTGTGCACATGTACCCTAGAACTTAAAGCATAAAAAAAAGAAAAAAAGTACATTGGTAAGCAAAAGGCATTTGTTTAACACAAAAGAATGGAGTCAAACAGAAACAGATGCATCATCTCTGTGGTAGTCGCCCCAAAAGTCCATCATCTCAGTCTAAAGTGAAAGAACATCAGACAAATCCGAAATCAGGGACATCCAACAAAGTACTGATCAGTACTTTTCAAAAGTATCAAGGTCATGAAGGATAAGGAAAGACTAAGAAACTACCACAGAATGAAGAGACTAAAGAGACACAATAATTAAATGCAATGTAATATCCTGTATTGGATGAACAAAATAAAGAAACAAGTCACAAACTGGGAGAAAATATTTTCAAATCTTGTATTTGATAAAAGCTATGTAAGAAGAATATATAAAGAATTATTTAAGAAGAAGACAGACAACCCAATTAAAACTTAGGTAAAATATGTGAATAGACAATTCACTAGAGACAATATGTAATGGCAAACAAGCATATGAAAAGTTGTTCAACATCATTACTTATATGGAAATGCAAATGAAAGCCACAATGAAATACACATTATTAGAATGGCTATAATCAAAAAGACAAAAAACAAGAGCTGATAAGAATGAGGAGAAACTGGAACCCTCATATATTGCCATAGGGAATGTAAAATCGTATAGCCACTTTAGAAAACGACTTGGCATTGTCTTAGGAGGTTATATAATATATACAGTTAACATACAACCCAGTAATCCTACTCTGAGATTTTCATGCCAGAGAAATGAAAACATATATCCAGAATTGCATGGGAATGTTCATAACATCTATACACATAATAGCCCCGAAGTGGAAACAATACAAATCTCCATCAATTAGTAAATTTATAAACAAAATGTAGTTTACCCATACAACAAAATACTCGGCAATAAGAAGGAACAAACTACTGATTTGTACAAGGACGAACCTGGAAACAAAAGCCAGACACAAAAGATTATATAGTTTGCCAGAGAACCCGTGACTGGAAAAACAATAGGAACTTAAAAAAAAAAAAAGATTAGACAGTATATTACTTCAACTATGTGAAATTTATAGAAAAGGTAAACTGTAAAGAAGGAAAAAAAGCAAGATCATTTGTTGACTGGGTCTGGAGGAGGGGGCAAGGATTAACTGATTACAAATAGGCACAAACTTTTTGGTAAAATGGAAATTCTAAAACAATTCTAGTGATGCTTGCTAAAACTGATCAAACTATATAGTTTATAACACAAATTATTCAGGTATGTGTTAAATTTTATATGTAGATTATACTGCAATAAGCTATTAAAGCAGTGGGCATGGGGGAGAGGATACAATCAAAAAGGTAAGAAAACATATGTCTCAAATTATGATAATAGTTTTGATAAAATAAGAAATGAGCAATGATCACTGGATTTAGCCACACTGGGGATTATTAGTAGCCTCCATAAGGGTAGTTTTGGTGTTATGGTTAGCATGAAAACTCAACAAGAATAGGAGCTGAAAACCAGAAACAGCGAATACAGATAATTATTATATGGAATTTTGCAGTAAAGAAGTAGAGAAATATAGTGGTAACTGGAGGAGAATATGCAGTCAAGAGTAGGTTGGTTTGGTTGCTTTGTTTTTAAAGGGAAAAACAGGCCGGGCATGGTGGCTCATGCCTATAATTCCAGCATTTTGGGAGGCCGAGGCAGGTGGATCACTTGAGGTCAGGAGTTAGAGATCAGCCTGGCCAACATGATGAATCCCCATCTCTACTAAAAATACAAAAATTAGCCAGTCATGTTGGCAAACTCCTGTAGTTCCAGCTAATGGGGAGGCTTAGGCAGGAGAATCACTTGAACCTGGGAGGTGGAGGTTGCAGTGGGCCAAAATGGCTCACTGCACTCCAGCCTGGGTGACACAGTGAGACTCCATCTAAATAAATAAGTAAATAAATAAACGGGAAAATGCTTTTATGGTAATAAGAACGATCAATAGAGAACAGATTGAGTGGGGGAAAATCTATAGAACTGCCAGGGCAATGTTCTTGAGTACATAATAAGAGGCAATGGTTGAAATTGCATGACAAGGGCCAGGCGCAGTGGCTCATGCCTGTAATCCCAGCACTATGGGAGGCTGAGGCGGGTGGATCATGAGGTCAGGAGTTTGAGACCAGCATGGCCAAGATGGTGAAACCCTGTCTCTACTAAAAATACAAAAATTAGCTGAGTGCAGTGGCGGGTGCCTGTAATCTCAGCTACTCGGGAGGCTGAGGCAGTAGAATTGCTTGAACCCAAGAGGCAGAGGTTGCAGTAAGTCGAGACCGTGCCACTGCACTATAGCCTGGGTGACAAAGCAAGACTCCATCCCAAAAAAAAAAAAAAAAGAACAAAGAAAAAGAAAAGAAGAGGAAAGGAAAATAAAAAAATTGCATGACACAGCCAGGTGCGGTGACTCACACCTATAATCCCAGCACTTTGGGAGGCTGAGGAGGGTGGATCACATGAGGTCAGGAGTTGGTCAGGAGACCAGCCTGGTGAACATGCTGAAACCCCATCTCTACTAAAAATACAAAAACTTAGCTGGGCATAGTGGTGGGTGCCTGTAATCCCAGCAATTTGGGAGGCTGAGGCAGGAGAATCGCTTGAAGCCAGGAGGCAGATGTTCCAGTGAGCTGATTGCACCATTGCACTCCAGCCTGGGCAACAAGAGTGAAACTCAATCTCCAAAAAAAAAAAAAAAAGAAACTGTATGACAGAATCAACAGACGGATAGTTCATCCAGGGTATTGGGGGAGATGATAAAATACAGGGGTAAAAAAGCAGAGACATGAGTAGATATAGAGAGCTTGTAACACTTCTTGTCTGATAGCTTCGTTTCCTTGGAAACGGAGGAAGCAGTGTCATCAACTGGGTGTTAAGATGCAGGAGGAGGTGTTAGAAATTTGAGGACATGGGAGAAAGAAAGAAATAGTTGTCATGGAGAATGATAGGAATGAATAGTGCAGTATAGTATGACTGCCACCCAGCCAGAGGATGAATTTAAAGCTAGAATAATCGGCAGGTTTTTCTGCAACCACCATTAGAAGCATGGGCATACAGGAACAAGCTTGATGGAAAGTCAGATTTAACCAGAATTGTCCTAGCCACATGAGGACAGAAAATAAGAGGGAGCAAGAAATTTGCGAGTGTATTTGAGGAAATTATTAGAATGATTAACCATGGAATTTAATCTAGGTATGAAGAAAAGAGACTATCAGGAGAGTGAGAGACTGGGCAAAGGTGTAGCGTTTGGAAGGATAAATAGATTGTAGGTCCTGGTAGTGTTGACTAATTGTTGGAGCTGGAGTAGAAAAGGTATGAGCTGGAAAAATAAGAAGTGAAAATTTTCCTTATAAAACTTATTTGATAATTCCTTCAATTTAATGTTCAATTTTGTTATTTTGTTTTCTCTTTATGAAGTATCTCTTAGCTATGTGTTTAACATCTTGGATTGCTCTGTTTAATTTTTTTTCCTCTATTTTTCTGTCTTTTTGGGTTGTTTGTTTCAACCCTTTATTTATTTTATTTATTTATTTATTTATTTATTTATTTATTTATTTATTTTTTGAGAGAGACTCTCACTCTGTCACCCAGGCTGGAGTGCAGTGGCACAATCTCGGCTCACTGCAACCTCCGCCTCCCAGGTTCAAATTATTCTCCTGTCTCATCCTCCTGAGCAGCTAGGATTACAGGCGCATGCCACCAAACCTGGCTAATTTTTGTATTTTTCGTAGAGATGGGGTTTTACCATGTTTGGCAAGCTGGTCTTGAACTCCTGACCTCAGGTGATCTGCCCACCATGGCCTCCCAAGGTGTTGGGATTACAGATGTGAGCCACTGTGCCTGGCCAACACTTTATTAATTTTTAAAATATCAAGAATCATACTCTTGATTTATAAGAGCTCTTTCCTATTCTCAGCCTATTCATTTTTCATAGCCATTTTTCATTTTATAAATGCTGTGGCTTTTTCAGCGTTCTCTATGTTTCTCAGAGTACTTTTTCTAAAGTATCTTATGTTCCCTGAATAATCTGCTTCTTCTGAGGACAGTCTCCCTCTTTCAAGATGCTCATTTGCTTCCTATAATGGAGGATCACTGGTGGTTCATTTATAATAAGGATGAAGGGGTAGACTTATAATTCTAGGTAATATGTTGTGTTTTATCCCTTCTGCTGTTGGATATGTAGAAAAATCAGCTCCAAGCTCCAATAAGTTTCCTTCTATTTTGTACTCTGGGCTGGAACTTCCTCTTTTTCTATTTCAGCTGTCAGCAATCTTCAAAAACTTTGCTGAACCTTTTTATCTACAAATGACCAATCTCTTTTCACTGTCATAGGTTTATTTTTTATACTTATAGTGAGTTTTAATGAGATTTTGAGAGGGAAACAAGGGAAATGACAGTGGTTACTTATTCTACCATTTTGTACCAGAAGCCATATTCTTTTTATTATACTGAAATGTATTAAACTAGAAAGCCCATTTAGTTAAAGTAATTTTGGAAACTCTAGAGTACTGTACAAAGATGAAGAGTTGCCATATTTTTGCCATCTGGAGAGAACAGACCCAACTTCCCAATATGTATGCTAAATTACAAAGGAAAAGGAAATAGTTGAGCTCTTTTAATATTTAATATTTTAGAGTTGTTGTTTTTGGCCAGATCTCCAGGTCTGTCGGGCTTAAGCAAGATTAAAAGAGATAGAAAAGTACACAAATAGCCTAATTAGATAAGAACTAGGCATTATGATTCATGATCTTTCCTCTTTTAACAAAGATTTCCTGCGCTCTCAGCTGCATACCAATTTTAATGAAAACCACTCTTGGCAATTAATTGTTGAGTTGACATCAATAAAAAGTTGACATTTATCTGAACAGCCATACATTTACTTTGAAAAATCTCAAAGTAATCTTATGATGAAACTTCAATCACATCAATCTGGAATTCAGTCTCTTTGTAAAGTAATAAAAGATACTTCAGTTGAACAACAGTTGGAAAATACTAAGACATTCACTATAACACACATTATAAGCAATCATATGTGAACCACAAGAAACAGGAGTAAAGACTTTATGCCAATTGCTGATGTCCTCCACAAACACATGAGTGGGCAAAGTATTCATTAATGATAAAAATGAGAAGGAATTAATGTATTAGTCTCAAAAGATAGACTTCATGCACTCTGATTAAAGACTAATAATGATTTGTAAGGCTCAAACAGAAGCCAGAAGAACGCAAGTAGAAGAATGTTGGCCATAGGTACTTCAGATATGAACAAAAGAGCTCACAAAAAGTACATGGAAAACTCTGTAAAGAAGGGGAGAGGACCCAAAATTTTATGTGAAATGTGTGCATACATGTAAACATGCACATGAATAATAGCTAACTGTGGCAGACTGTACTGTCTAAAAATGGCTGCACCAATATTTCCCATTACACATGTTCTTCTTGCAAGGTGACATTTACCCTCACCCTACCAAGAGAGGAGTCTATGTTCCCACCTCTGGAGATTATATGGGCCTATGACTACAATAAAAATAACCTAGTACATTGTAATACTAGGTGATTACAATTACACTGTAATACTAGGTGATTTCTGAGGCTGTCATAAACGGTGGTCTTCCCGCTTGATCCTCGTGGGAAGTTTGTTCTTGGAATTCAGTAACCATACTATGAGGAACTAAAGAGATCAAATGAGGGTGTCCATAGCACCAGGTGAGGTTCCAGCAAACAACCTAAATCAACTGACAGACATGTGACTAGGAAAGCCTCAAGATGACACCATCCAATACAATTGCAATGAGAAATCCCGAGAGAGCCCAACCAAACCCCTGAACCATTACAGATAATAAAACAAGCAATGGTATTTCAAGAATTGTTTTGGCTGGGCGTGGTGGCTCATGCCTGTAATTCCAGCACTTTGGGAGGACAAGGTGGGCAGATCACCTGAGGTCTGTAGTTCGAGACCATCCTGGTCAATATGCGGAAACCCCGTCTCTACTAAAAATACAAAAATTAGCCGAGTGTGGTGGTGGGTGCCTGTAATCCCAGCTACTCGAGAGGCTGAGACAGGAGAATCACTTGAACCTGGGAGGCAGAGGTTGCAGTGAGTCGAGATTACTCCACTGCACTTCAGCTTGGGCGACACAGTGAGATTCCATCTCAAAAAATAAAAAAAGAAAAAAAAAAGAATTATTTTAAGACACTAAGCTTTGGGGCACTTTATTATGCATCAATAGATAACTGGAACAATAATCACTGAGTAACTCATCTGTGCCAGGCACTGTGCCAAGTGCTTTACAAACACCATTTTATTTTATCCATATAACTATTTAATAAGTAGGTTTATTATCATCCACATTTATTTCTTTTTTTGAGGCACGGTCTCTATCATCCAGGCTGCAGTGCAGTGGCAAAACCTTGGGTCACCATAGCCTTGAACTCACAGACTGAAGCAATCCTCCAGCCGCAGCCTCCTGAGTACCTGGGACTATAGGCAAAGACAACTATATATGACTAATTTTTGTATATTTTGTAGAGACAGGGTCTCACTCTGTTGTCCAGGCTGGTCTCAAACTCCTGGGCTCAAGTAATCCTCCCACCTCATCCTCCCAAAGTGCTGGGATTGCAGGCATTAGCCATGGTACCTGGTCCACATTCTGTAACGAGTAAAATGAGATTAACAAAGGCTAAATAAGGTCACAATAAGTGGTACAGCTGATAATGAAACCAACATCTGTCTCCTTCCAAAGGTGGAGTCTCTTGCATTAGAAATTTTACTTTAGAATAACTCGTTTATTCTGGGAGGCAGAGCTTGCAGTGAGCCAAGATGGTGCCACTGCACTCCAGCCTGGGCGACAGAGCGAGACTCCATCTCAAAAACAATAAATAAAATAAAATAAAATAAAAAATTAAATTAACTCATTTATTGAGAGCTTATATAACAGGCAATATTTGAAGTATTTCATATGCATTACCTCTTTTAATCCTCAAAAACGCCCTATGATATTAAAAAATTTTATGTTCCTATTATAGATTAGAAAACTGAGGCTCAGAGAGGTTAAGTAACATCCAAGGTCAAACAGCTAATAGTAGAAGACCCAGCATTTAAACTGAAGCAATTGAGCTTCAGAGCCTTCTCATATTGCTTTTATGAGACTCTTAAAACTATAGAAAGAGTTCTAGCCAAGAGAGTGACAGACTGGATTTATCCTGCTATCTAAATCTGAAAACAAAGACACAAAAAAACCATGCAAAATAAGTTAAACAATGGGTTCTAAGATACTGGACATGAGACAACAAAGGGCAGTGATGCATGAAAGACAGCAATCAAAAGATGTTAGCCCTATGAAAGCCAAAGAGTAAGCCTAGAGAAGAGCTTCCAGGGGGAACCCAGATGGAGTGTCAGAATATCCACAGTCTCTGTGAGTTGAAGAGGTGGAGCTGAGCATCTGGGAAGGCCAAGACAATTAAAGTTCACATGAGAGAGATATCCATATCTATTACATACAAAGATCCCTTCAAGTCTTTAGCTTAGTACTCTTCAATGCATCCCAGTGAGCAAACTACCAAAGTACAGGTAAAGAATCACTTGAAGGATCTGAGGGAACAATCTCCAGACCTCAGAATTATGATGGGAGGTGAAAGTCACTTCTTACATGGCGGCAGCAAAAGAAAAATTAGGAAGAAGCAAAAGTGGATCCCCTGATAAACCCAACAGATCTCATGAGACTTGTTCACTATCACGAGAATAGCAAGGGAAAGACTGGCCCCCACGATTCAATTACCTCCCGCTGGGTCCCTTCCATGAAGAACAGGTGTAATGGGAAATATTGGTGCAGCCATTTTTAGGCAGTACAGCCTCCCACAACACATGGGAATTCTGGGAGATACAATTCAAGTTGAGATTTGAATGGGGACACAGCCAAACCATATCAACATTCATATTATATAAAAACAGTGTTTTGGAGCCTTTCACAGATAGTGACCAGGCTCTCATTATTAATTTATTGGGTCTCTCTCTCTTTTTAAATCTTTATTTTTTTTTTTTAATTTAACGATCTAAAGAGCTTTAGGAATACAAGTGATTTCTGGTTACGTAGATTAATTGTAGGGTGGTAAAGCCTGGGCTTTTAGTCTACTAATCACCCAAATAGTGTACACTGTACTCCAAAGATGACTTTTCATCCCTCACCCCCTTCCCATTCTCCCCCTTCTGAGTCTCTAAGGTCCATTATACCACTCCGTATGCCTTTGCATACCCATGACTTAACTTCTACTTATAAGTGAGAACATATGGTATTTAGTTTTCCATTCCTGAGTTACTTCACTTAGGATAATGACCTCTAGTTCCATCCAGGTTGCTGCAAAAGACATTTTTCATTCTCTTTCATGGTTAAGTAGTATTGCATGGTATATACATACCACACTCTTTATCCACTCATTGGCTGATGGGCACTTAGGGTGATTCTGTATCTTTGTAATTGTGAATTGTGCTGTGGTCTTGGGTCTCTCTCAATGCGCTACTACAATTTAGAATGGAGAATATTAGGACAGCAAATTTTCCATTGCCATTCTCCAAATCCAACAGTCTTGTTATTTTTTTATTTCAACCAACAAAAGAGGCACCAGAACCCACAGAACAATTATATACAAGAGGTATATATAACTTAGGCTGGGTCAAGAAGAATAGACAAATGAAAACTATCTTCATGTCAATTACCTGCTCAAACTCTTTCAGTGTGCCTGGCCACTGAATGGGATCACAATGCCTTCTTATACTTCTTTTTTTTTTTTTTTTTTTTTTTTTTTGAGACAGAGTTTTGCTCCTGTTGCCCAGGTTGAAGGGCAATGGCACAATTTTGGCTCACTGCAACCTCCACCTCCCAGGTTCAAGTGATTCTCCTGCCTCACCCGCCCAAGTGACTGGAATTACAAGAATGCGCTACCATCCCCGGCTAATTTTGTACTTTTAGTAGAGACGGGGTTTTGCCAAGTTGGCCAGGATGGATTTGAACCCCTGACTTCAGGTGATCCACCTGCCTTGGCCTCCCAAAGTGCTGGGATTACAGGAGTGAGCCACCACGCCCGGCTGCCTTCTTATACTTTCTAACTAGAAGATTTCCTTTTTCAACCTTCTAGTTCACCCTTCAAATGACTCCATACTGCTACTGAGGCCAACTACTGATATTTTAAAATTTCAGCCTGCCAATATCTCTAGTTGATTATTGTTTATGGATAAAATATTTCACATCTCCAAAGGATTAATTAAATTCCAAAATCTACTTTGCTTATTTCCTTGGATTAAAGTTATTTTATTTGTTTAGTTCACTACCTGTCGTGATACTGTCTTTGAAGATTTTTCTTTTTTTGTCATTATTTTTTGTGAGAATTACATTCAGCTGGTATGTTGATTAGGGTAGACTTGGCTATATAGCAAATAGACTCCAAAACATGTGAGAACTCATCTGAAAAAGGAATTTATTTCCCAATCACATAGTAGTAGGAGAAGGTGTTAATGATTGGCATGCAGTTCTCCTCCATGAGGTAACTTAGGAATCTATGCTCCTTCCATCTTGAGGTTTTGCCAACACCTAGGTTCTCCATCTAGCTGGCAAGGGGGAAAAGCAAAAAAACACATGTAGGAAGTGTCTTCTGCTAATATTTCATTGGCTAGAACTCAGTCACATGGCCTTACATTACCTGTAAGGAAAGTGGAGAAAAGTAGGCTAGCTATATACTCAATAAGAATAAGAAACAGATTTTGGTGAAAGCTAACAGTGTTGTCATAGCCATTCTGTTAAAGCACTATTTATGACAATCCATTTTTAGAGGAGAGATGGGAGGTGCTTTGGGGCAGACTGTATTAATAGCTAATTTTATGGGTGAAGTAGTTCTCATTCATCCTGAGAATGCCAGCCATGGGAAGCTGTAGTGATCTTTCCAAAGGAACCAGAAAGCCATACTTACAGATTCATCTGGAATTAGATTGTTATATTACTAGATGCCTGGCCAAAGAATTTTTTACACGGATGCAAACTACAGGATTGGGGTACAGTCTATTCCTAAGGAACCTCAAATTATCACTCTATTGACTGCCTCTGGATCTCATTCTCATTTAAGAATCTATTCCCTCTGACAGTAGAACACCTTTCAAATGGTCGCTAGATTTTGAAATAGAGAAGACTGTAGGAGGGGCAGGATTGAGGAGAAAATTGGTAAATTCAATATTTTTAATGGCAATATAATTCACTTGCCATGAAATTCACTCTTATAAAGCATACAATGCAGATTTTAATGTATTCACAAAGTTGTGCAACCATCTATCTAATTCCAGGACATTTCATAAATACGCCATCATACAATAAGTGGCCTCTTATGTCTGGCTTCCTTAACTCAGCATGATGTTTTCAAGGTTCATCCATGTGATACAGTATATTACTATTCCATTTCATGGATACTAGTCCATTTTATGGATTCAGCACATTTGTTTGTCCATGACTATTTGGCTTCATTCTGCTTTTAGGATAACATAAAAAATAGTGAAAGACCAATTGTATACATGTTTTTGTCACCACATATTCTCAATTTTCTTGGATACAATACATGTACAAGTGGAAGTGCTGGATTATGTGGTAACTTTATGCATACCTTTGTGAGGAACTACCAAACTGTTTTTCAAAGTGGCTGCACTATTTTACATTCCAATTAGGAGTGCATGAGGATTTCAATTAATCCACATCCTTGTCAACACTTACTATTGTCACATTTACTATTGTCCTTCTTTTTGATTATAGCCACCCTCATGGGTGAGATTAAAGATGTTCAGCATCTTTTCATGAACTTATTGGCAATTTGTATATCCTCTTTGGATAAATGTCTATTCATATTTTTTGCCCATTTTTTAATTGAGTTATCTTTTTATTGCTGAGTTATAAGTTGCTTATATATCCTTGATACAAAGTCCCTTATCAGAAACATGATTTTCAAATATTTGTTCCTAGTCTCTGGGTTATCTTTACACTTTATTGATGATGCCCGTCTATTCATATCCTTTGCCCATTTTTTAATTGAGTTATCTTTTTATTGCTGAGTTATAAGTTGTTTATATATTCTTAATACAAGTCCCTTATCAGAAGCATGATTTGCAAATATTTGTTCCTAGTCTGTGGGTTATCTTTACACTTCATTGATGATGCCCTTTAAAGCACAGAAGTTTCTTATTTTAATGAAATTCAGTTTATGTACTTTTAATTTGGCTGTATGTTTTTAGGTGTCTTATCTATGAAGCTACTGCCTCCTAACAAGTCACAAAAATTTACACTTAGGTTTTCTTTCTTTCTTTCTTTCTTTTTTTTTTTGAGACAGAGTCTCGCTCTGTCTCCCAGACTGGAGTGCAGTGGCGCGATCTCGGCTCACTGCAAGCTCCACCTCCTGGGTTCACGCCATTCTCCTGCCTCAGCCTCCCGAGTAGCAGGGCCTACAGGCACCCGCCACCACGCCCGGCTAATTTTTTGTATTTTTAGTAGAGACAGGGTTTCACCGTGTTAGCCAGGATGGTCTCGATCTCCTGACCTCGTGATCCACACGCCTTGGCCTCCCAAAGTGCTGGGATTACAGGCATGAGCTACCACGCCCGGCCTCACTTAGCTTTTCTTTCAAGTTCTAGCTCTTATATCTTTGATTTATTTTGAGTTATTTTTTGTGAAAAGTGTAAAGTTTTTTTGTATGTGAGTTAACTGTTGTTGCAGCACTATTTGTTGAAAATACTATTCTTTCCCCCATTGAGTCAGCATACTTGTTGAAATCAACTGACCATAGATGTATGCATTTATTTCTAGACTCTCAATTCTATTCCATTGATCATCTATAGGTCTCTCTTTATGCCAGTACTTATAGTCTTCATTCATTACTATAGCTATAGTTTCAAAATCAGAAGTATGACACTTTCTCAAAATTGTTTTGGCTATCTTGGATCCTTTGCATTTCACATGAATTTTAGACTCATGCATAAAAAAGTCTTTTTTGCCAAGGCTGCAAAACAAAGGCAACTGGAATCTTCATAGCTATTACAGTGAATGTGTAATAGCAATTGATTTTAGACATGCTGCATATATTTCTACTAGACATGCAAAAAAGATGTTACGTTTAGAGTTCAGAGAAAAATGATCACATTTATTATATACCATGTTAACCACTTTTGAAATTGGTACTTCAGGGATATTGAACTCTACTGATGACAGAAGAAAATGATTCTAGGAATAAAAACTATTTAGAATCAGAAAATTCTTCCAAACAGTCCCTAGATCTAAGTGGGGGGAAGAAAACAACAAAAAAGTTTATGAGGAGACACAGAGATCTATTCTAATCCACCCAGTACTAAATTCAATAGTACCACTAATATTCCTGTATTTTCAAATCGAGTTGTAGGGTGATGTATGCTAAATTTATTATTTTGCTATAGTAGAAACAATACCTTACACACATTATTTTTACTGTAATCAAATATTTCCAAATTATAAAAAGGGACAGAAAGAAAAAAATAAAACTCTGATCAAGGCAGGTTAAATCACTGCTCAAGGTCAGACACCTAATTAATATTCAAACTAAAACAAGAACCCAGGTCTCCTAACTCCCAAAGACACTGTGGTTTGTAGATTGTAATCTAAGTGTTTTGAACCCTCTCTTCCCCAGTCATGATACTTCTTATCATCTTCTCTTAGGTAACCGATAAAAACTAAATGAAAGTGATCATGACTATTTCTTATATATGTGACAGACTCCCAGACTGTCACAGTTCAGACAGGCCTAATACTGTATTAATGGAATTGGTAGCTACGCAGAAAGTTTAATCATTTTACTTTTTAAATTCTTTCTGCCTCATTCTTCTCTTGAACATAAGACTACTCCCATATACATGAGCTATTTGGGGCTACGATGTCACCAATAGGCTTATAAAACTCATCTCTTCATCTCGTTTTAATACACTTTCAGCTTATTGAGACAATGTCAGTGCCCAGCTTGCCTAGTAAAATTTGAAGCTCAAATCAAAGGACAAAGGAAGAAGCATACCATGCCCAGAGAAGAAAGAATATCACTATAATTTCCTCTTATTATAAATGTCCTATTATAATTCTGTCAAAGAAAGGCCCTAACAGAAGAAATTAGGATCCTTTGCTCCATTGAGGAATTTTATCACTGTCTTTGATTTTTTATAAAGCAATTGTGTTCTCTATCTGCTTTTTAAAATCTGAAAAACATAAAGATCTAAAAAAGTAAGATATGCACAAAGAAAAAAGTTTTCATCCTGTTCCAGAGCTTAACATATCTAGAAATTCTCCTTATGAAGCAAACCTTCTAACAACATAGTTAACTTTAGAATGACAACATAAACTTCTGGGGTACCAACTCTGAAAACAACTAAGAAAAAGGAATCTTTGGGTTGATTTATTTATATTAATTTGACAGCAGCAAAAATATTTTTTTAAAAAAATAAAAATAGAAAAATTTCAAGTAACAAATCTTTCATTGATTCATCCTAAATATTAAAGTCTAAAACTCTGGTTCTCAAGTATTTTTTCCTGCCAATCTCATTCTCATGGGTACCTCACTACTATCAGTAAGATTTCCCATTATACAAAGTACCTTGAAACAGAAAGGGAAACATATCAGAATATTCAAGGGTGAGAAGGTGATGAATGCAGCAGGGGTTGTGGGTGTGGAAAGAGGGTCAGGGGGTGTGGAAAGAGGGTCAGGGTGTGTGTAATTTTTAAATGTCCCTTCCTGACTTGGCTCAGAATTGCTATTTGACAATGTTTTACACCTGTAGCTGCAAGAAGTCCCTTCTCCAATGATAACTTTTAGTTTAGTTTTTCTGTCTACTGCTTAAATATTAGCAAATTGATCAAACAGCTAACTTTTTTTTTTTTTTTTTTTTGAGATGGAGTCTCGTTCTGCCATCCAGGTTGGAGAGCAGTGGCATGGTCTCAGCTCACTGCAACCTCTGCCTGCTGGGTTCAAGCAATTCTCCTGCCTCAGTCTCCTGAGTAATTGGGCTTACAGGTGCCTGCCACCATGCCCAGCTAATTTTTTAAAAATACTTTTAGTAGAAATGAGGTTTTACCATGTTGACCAGGCTGGTATTGAACTCTTGACATCAGGTGATCTGCCTCACTCAGCCTCCAAAAGTGCTGGGATTATAGGTGTGAGCCACCGAGCCTGGACAAAACAGCTAACTTTTGAGCCTGAAAATTTCCACTCATCCAGAAGCATTATCAATTATGTAATATTTATAACTTGCTGCTTGATGAAACTGCATAAAATAAACCAAAGTAAGTTTAGTTCCATGAATCTTTAGTACCTAAGGCAATTTTCTTATTTTCTTCAAAGGTAGTAGGCACTGAATTTAACAAATTACACTTCTTGCCCCAACAAGAATCTCAGAAAAAGAAATGAAATCAAGTATTCTATTTTTGCCTTAAAATGAATATATTTTACAATACATATAAATCATAATACAAACTATAATCTTATAGAGCTGTGCTGTTCAATATGGCAGCCACTAGTGATGAATTTTTACTTAATTTAAATTAACTAAAAGGCAATAAAATAAAACATTCAGTCCCTTAGTCATGGTTTAGTAACCTTTTTAGTTCTCAATAACCATACTAGCTAACAGGTGCTGTATTAGACATCTGCAGATACAAAACATTTCTATCACTGCAGAAAGCTCTATTGGATAGCAATAGAGAACAGGCCTGAAAATGATCATTGAAGCTGATATTCCCCTTAAGGGTGGGTGTGAAAACTTTATATAATCACTTTCATCACTCCTGTATAGCTCATGTGTACATTATTCATATATTCTGCTATAAATAAAAATGGCTGGTATACTTGTTTGACCTTCACAACCAAATAAGTGATAAACAACATGCCTTTAAGATAAATTTGGCCAGGCATGGTGGCTCACGCCTGTAATCCCAGCACTTTGGGAGGCCAAGTTGGGCGGATCACCTGAGGTTGGGAGTTCAAGACCAGCCTGACCAACATGGAGAAACTCCGTCTCTAGTAAAAATACAAAAAATTAGCCGGGTTTGGCGGTGCATTCCTGTAATCCCAGCTGTTCGGGAGGCTGAGGCAGGATAATCGCTTGAACACGGGAGGTGGAGGTTGTAGTGAGCAGAGGTCACACTATTGCACTCCAGCCTAGGCAACAAGAGCAAAACTCCATCTCAAACCAAACCAAACAAGACAAAACAGACAAATTTGAGAAGTTCATAAAGCAGGTCTTTTGCTATAGATAATTGTAATCTATAGTTTAGTACTATGAGTCTAAAATCATAAGCTTATAAGCAGAAAACACTGTACCTGGACTAGACAGCTCTGAGTAGCATCGTGGGCACTGGTGATGATACTAGTTCTGAAGTCAAAAAAATGGTTCAAATAGAGGTTCTGCCACTTTCTGTCTGAGAAACCTTAAATTCATTGAACCTAGTTTCTTCACTAGCAAAATGGAAAATATAGTATACATCTGAAAAGACTGTTAGCAGGATTAAATAATTTAAAACATATACATCATTTAGCAGTCTCCAGGCAAAGTAAGATTCAGTAAATACTCCTAGCCTGGAAAAGACTAAATTTCAATAATAAGTAAATTTAAAAGTTTTAGAGGTAGGGGATAGAACTGGATTAGTTCTAAAGAATAGCAAAGGAAATTGGATGGGAATTCAAAATAGAAGGCAAATGCAATTTAAAGTAGACTAAAAACATTAATTACCTTATTTGTTCAAGTTTCAGATATTCATACAAATATATGAATAAACTGCTGTACCACAAATAAAAACTTCAAGGACCAGGTAAAAACATAAAGGCACTGATGGACACTTCCCACAACAAATCTATTAGTTTAAAAGCCTTTTCTACTTCAGTTGATTATAAGTACTCCAAGCTCCTCCTTCCCTATAAATGAAACCCTACGGGTCACTTTGAAAGCTTCTTCCCAGGGGCTGCATCCAGTACAGAAATAATCTTTGGCTATAATTCCATGTAACTAAAAAGAGTAGACATATATAAGTACACACAGTATTTAAAGTCATGGTAAATGTAGCCTATTCTCAGGCAACTTTCTGTAGCCTCTTCTCAGGCAACTTTCATATTATAATAATTTTTCCTTAACTCTGTCCTTTCTTTAATTTTCTTCCCTTCTTTCCTTCCTTCCTTCCCTCCTCCCTTCCCTTCCTCCTTCCCTCCTTTCTTTCTTTCTCTTTTCCTCTCTCCCTCTCTCTCTCTTTCTTTCTCTCTTTCTTTCTTTTTCAGTCTCCCTCTGTTGCCCAGGCTGGAGTGTAGTGGCACTATCGGCTCACTGCAACCTCTGCCTCCCAGGTTCAAGTGATTCTCCTGCCTCAGCATCCCTACTAGCGGGATTACAGGTGCCCGCCACCATACCTGGCTAGTTTTTGTATTTTTAGTAAAGACAGGGTTTCGCCATGTAGGCCAGGCTGGTCTTAAACTCCTGACCTCAGGTAACCCACCCACCTCATCCTCCCAAAGTGCTGGGATTACAGGTATGAGCCACCACGTCTGGCACTAATTATTCTTTATTCTATTATTGTCTTTTCTCTAGCTCATTCACAAATAACTCTTCCCTCCTCAGAGGAAATTAATTGAAATGTCACGTGAAACAAAGTTTTAAAGGTTAATCTCATGTAAGTCTGAGATTTGCTTTTAAAAAAAATATCAAAGCTGGATGCAGCGGCATGAGCCTGAAGTCTCAGCTACTTAGGAGGCTGAAGTGGGAGGACAGCTTGAAGCCAGGAGTTCAAGACTAGCCTGGGGAACACAGTGAGACTCTAACTCTAAAAAAAAAATTGTTTTAAGTTACTAAAAATTAAATATAAATATATCTCCAGTGGGAGGCACAGGGGTTGGGGTGTGTATACTTGAGCTGGTAACTGTTGAAGCTTGTGATAGGTACATAAAGATTCATTATATTAATCCTATTCTGTTTTGTATATATAAAACATTTAAAACAATGTATTGGAAGTATGGCATCAGTAACTAGAAATTTTCATTGGTCACTTACAATATTCCTATCTTTCCAAAAGATAGGAATATGTCTTTTTTTTTGTTTTTGTTTTTGTTTTTTTTTGAGACAGAGTTTCACTCTTGACACACAGGCTGGAGCGCAGAGGTGCGATTTCGGCTCACTGCAACCTCTGCCCCAGGTTCAAGTGATTCTCCTGCCTCAGCCTCCTGAATAGCTGGGATTCCAGGTGCCCATCACCACGCCCAGCTAATTTTTTTGTTTATCATAGAGATGGGGTTTCACCATGTTGAGCAGGCTGATCTCGAACTCCTGACCTCAGGTGATCCGCCCGCCTCGGCCTCCCAAAGTGCTAAGATTACAGGTATGAACCACCACACCCAGTCACCTTTAGGTCTTACTTAACAACTGCCTGTTACCCCTATCTTTTCTTCTATTTTTCCACAAAAGTATACCAGAAAGTTTTTCTTGATCGACAGAAGTGTACCTTAGAACTACTCACAAAAATTGACTTATTAGCTTGGGAGTTATTAACTTGGGAACCAAGTTTAATTCAGACAGTCAAGTACATTGACCCTGAAGGGAAGAGTTCCAAATCCACTCATCTATAAAACCATAAGCTTCTACATCTTAAAGTTTGTATCGTCTGTGGAAGATACAAATATGTACTACTCTCCTAATTTCAGGAAGTGAAAAGAACAACAACAAAAACAGAAAAACAGGTTGAATAGTAAAATCTCAAGGATCAAGGGATGTGCTATGGTCAATTTCAACAGACAGGTAAGGTCAATCTTAAAACAAAATTGAGTTATCATACATGAAAAGAAAGTGTTTCTCAGAGGAACATAGGCTTTTATTTCTAAACATAAACACTTTTCCCCTTCAAAGGGGAAGAGTATAGGACCTGAGGTAACACACAGAACTAAACAAGTTCCTACCTCCTTTGGTTTTTCTTCCTTCCTAACAGCCCCAGTGCCCTTATATGTCTTCAGAGCTGGCTAAGACTGGTAGTGGTGGCAGGTGAAGCAATGTGGAGGCACAGGGATCCATGTCACACTGTTCTCCTTAGGGTGGAAGTTGCAAACTCACAGTCTGGTTTACAGAAGGATCTGCTTTAGCCTCAGAGTGCTTGGGAAATTCACATTAGTTGCTAACATTTCAAAATCAGAGTAATTCACAAAAAACCTTTACAAAGTGAGAAATTTGGCAATGTTGGATGGGTACTCTACCATGGCAATAATTGGCTAAAGCTGAGAAGCAGCTGTCCCCCTGAGATATGAGGCTAGTGCTGCTTTGCAATCAACCTGCCACATTGGTATATGTTACCTGCCTGGTGCCTGCAAGTTGATTTCAAGAGAAACTGACAGGTAGTTATTAAGATCTACAGTAGGAAAGGCAACTAAGCCATGAACTTATTCCACAGCTTGGACATGCCAATCATCTGACTGCTGGGGTATAAGGATCTGTCTTTTATTTAATATTTTAATAGCTAACAAGAGTTGCCGAATGGGACTTTGTTTAGATGTGCTGGGACACCACCTCTGTTTCAAAAGAAAATTACACAAACCACTCAAATGCCATATAGTTAGAAGCTCTGTTAGTCTGGGCAGGCAGGATGAACTAAAAAATAGCCTCAGCCTGGAGGGCATGCTATCACCAAGAGAAACTAAAAATGGGGCAGTAGAAGGCATTTCAGTCTACAGGAGAGCAAAAGAACAGAATCGAAGAAGTTGATAAATGAAATGGTATACTCAGTTCCTCATGTGTGGGAGGTATTTTGCAAACGATCCCTGTTTGATAAACCTCTTCATTCCATCAATGAAGATAATGAATCCAAAGCAGACTTATCAAAGAACACCAAGGTAAAATATCAAAGATTCAGAAATCTTTAGTTCTGGTCCTGTTTTAAAGCTCATGTAAACATTTCCCCCTTAACTGACTGTTACCTAATTTTGTCATTATCTTACCCATTTGGTTCCTATGACAACAAAATGAAATCTATATCCAAAAGTACAAGTCTAAGTTATTAAACGTTTATTTTCAACTTCACATAAATATTCAGTTCATGTTCTGAAAACTGATTCAATCCACCAAAAGAAAACACAGGAATTTAAAAAACAAAACAGGAAATGTCAAAGACTTCATGACTAAAACACCAAAAGCAATGGCAACAAAAGCCAAAATTGACAACTGGGATCTAATTAAACTAAAGAGCTTCTGCACAGCAAAAGAAACTATCATCAGAGTGAACAGGCAACCTACAGAATGGGAGAAAATTTTTGCAATCTATCCATCTGACAAAGGGCCAATATCCAGAATCTACTAAGAACTTAAACAAATTTACAAGAAAAAAAAACCAACCACATCAAAAAGTGGGCGAAGAATATGAACAGACACTTCTCAAAAGAAGACGTTTATGCAGACAACAAACATGAAAACAAGCTCATCATATTTATTGAAACAAAATAACAAAATAAATTTGATGGTTTCACCTAACAGACATTTTGCAGACCAAGTAGCTGACCATTTAAATTAGGTATTTGAAGAGAACTATCAAATAAGTGCTAAGGACTCACTAAAATAGCACAGAATCTGAAAAACACAATATATGAAAAATGGATGGGCCAGGCACGGTGGCTCATGCCTGTAATCCCAGCACTTTGGGAGGCTGAGGCAGGCAGATCACCTGAGGTCAGGAGTTTGAGACCAGCCTGGCCAACATGGCAAAACACTATCTCTACTAAAAATACAAAAATTAGCTGGGCATGGTGGCAGGCACCTGTAGTCCCAGCTGCTCGAGAGGCTGAGGCAGGAGAATAGCTTGAACCCAGGAGGTGGAGGTTGCAGTGAGCTGAGATCATGCCACTACACTCCAGCCTTGGCAACAGAGTGATACTCCGTCTCAAAAAAATAAAAAAAAGAAGAAGATGGAGAGGCGAGGGTCATGCTTAAAGGGAAGCATGGTGTGGTGGAAAGGCAGTAAACTGTGAGTTAAAAACTTGTGGTTTGAGTTCTGACCTTGCCACTAAAAGCTGTGTTTGGAATCTTGGATTAATCACTCAACTTTGATGTGTCAGTTCTCTTTTTTATTAAATGATCCATAATAGTATATAAGGATCCTTCAGCTTTAGAATTCTAAGATTTGTCTTGATTTTTTTTTTTTTTTTTTTTTTTGAGACAGGGTTTCACTCCAGTTGCCCAGGCTAGAGTGTGATGGCACAATCTCGGCTCACTACAACCTCCATCTCCCAGGCTCAACCAGTTCTTCTGCCTCAGACTCCTGAGTAGCTGGGAATACAGGCACACATCACTGCACTCAGCTAATTTTTGTATTTTTTGTAGAGACGGGATTTCACCATGTTGCCCAGGCTGGTCTCAAACTCCTGTGCTCAAGTGCAAGTGATCCACCTGTGACGGCCTCCCATAGTGCTGGGATTACAGGCATGAGCCACCGTGCCTGGCTTTATGATTTGTGATCTGAAAGGTTATTGCATATAAAAGCACTAAGAAAAAAGGTTAGATTCTTTAAGTGTGATGCTATTCTATTATTTTACATGATAGGTTTTCATTACCTTTAAGGTAGATGAGCTGTAGGAACTATGTTTCTCTTGGTCCAATTCCTCTTCCTATGGCTTAATGTGTATTTCTCGCCACATCTCCTAGACCCAGGCTTGAGTGGCTTTCATTCTCTGCTCCCATTTAAACAAATGAGCACAGCATTATCTCACTTTTTCCTTTGTACCAGGCAGTCAGAACTTTCTTAAGACTCCCAAATACCAACCCCTCCTTGTCCATATCTACAGTTAAGACTCTGAAATGAATGTCAAAGAGCACTTCTAATCCATATGAGGTTGTTGTTTCAGGTATATCAGAGATACTTAAAGGACAATGTGCACAAGCAAAGCAGCCCAATAGGCCAATACATGAAATAAATGAACAACCTTAAATTTCCCAATACAAACCTTAACTCTTCATCTGTACTATGCCCATGTCTGTCCTCCCTTGGGGTGTCCCTTCTGGCAAACTCTAAATTGGTGTTCTAGGTCCTAACCCCTCTTACATTCTCAGAAACCTTTACTACTGAGGATCCCCCCTTCTTTCATCTGTACTTTCTAAATATCTCTCTTTGCTGGATAATTTTTATCAGCATTTATACATGTTAAGCATTAACCATCTTAAAAACAAACAAAAATGCCTCCTTGGTCCTTACTTTGCCTCTCTAGCTTCCAGCCATTCTGTTCCACCTCTTCACAGCCAAGCTTTCAGCCTTACTTTGTGTCTCTCGCTCATTAACAGCACTCCAGACCCTCTGAGCATTTTTCAAATTCTTTTTTTTTTTTTTTTTGGCTCTGTCATCCGGGCTGGAGTGCAGTGGCCCGATCTCAGCTCACTGCAAGCTCCGCCTCCCAAGTTTACGCCATTCTCCTGCCTCAGCCTCCCGAGTAGCTGGGACTACAGGCACCCGCCACCTCGCCCAGCTAGTTTTTTGTATTTTTTTAGTAGAGACGGGGTTTCACCATGTTAGCCAGGATAGTATCCATCTCCTGACCTCGTGATCCGCCCGCCTTGGCCTCCCAAAGTGCTGGGATTACAGGCTTGAGCCACCGCGCCCGGCCTCAAATTCTTTTTTTTTTTTTTGAGACTGAGTCTCGCTCTATCGCCCAGTGGATCTCGGCTCACTGCAAACTCCGCCTCCTGGGCTCAGGCCATTCTCCTAGACAACGCCCGTCTAATTTTTTGTATTTTTAGTAGAGACGGCGTTTCACCGTGTTAGTCAGGATGGTCTCAATCTCCTGACCTCGTGATCCACCCGCCTCGGCCTCCTAAAAGTGCTGGGATTACAGGCATGAGCCACCGTACCCGGCCTTTTTTCAAGTTCTTTAAGCACTGGCTTAGAATCAAAATGCAAGCTGCCTTGTCCATTTATACTGGTAAGCTTAGGCAGATTACTTTACCTCTGTGCTTTAGTTTTACGGTTTGTGAAGTGGGGATACAAGCTCAATATATATGTGTCGAATAAATTAGTCTTCTACAGAATTTATATCTTAGAAAACATATAGTTACCTTTTCTTTTTAAAGTTGGTAGATAATCCAGGCATCTTATTCTTCTATTTCCCTTTTATTACCTGCTACTCAGTTACTTTACCATTTATTACTGCCACCTTAATGCTTATCCATGATCACAGATGGATAGAAGCTTAGATCAGTACAAGCACTACTTGATAAATGCTCTAATTACCACAAAATTTTTACTTAAAAAGCAAGAAGAAACATGCTTAAAAACATCTTCTGGAATATATGTGGATTACTCTTCTGTATAATGTTTCCCTAATCATTATGTTCCTTTTACCTGAAATGACCTCATAAAAATTCCCTTCCCATATCTCACCCTAGCTAGTTAGTAAATGCATATTTGTCCTTCGAAACCCAGTTTAGACATTAGTCCCCTGAGAAGCATTCCAAGATGAATTTTCCTTTCACGCCATCTTCAACCAGTATACTCTATGTATTTTCAACACACTTCCACTGTGATATCTATACAATGTAACAAAATTTATATATGTTCCGCAGCTAGGCAATGCATTTCTTGAAGACAAGACAATGTCTTATTCATTTCTGTATTCTAAGGGCCTCTGTGGCCAATATATAGCCGCTCAGTGGACATTTATTTGAACTGCCACCAGAAAGCAAAAACGGTATTTGGACCCTAAGTTGTAGAACACTGGTTTAAGGAACAAAGTCCAATCTTATGAAAATGTCAATGCAACGAGAAAGTATTATGAGAAATAAGTTTTTGCCTATAGAACTTATTTTATCATTAAGCTAAAAAGGCAAAGTAAAAAATTCTCAGAGATCTGACAGACATATTTGCAAACAATGATTCAGTGGAGAGAACTAAGGATCAGTGGTCATAACTGTCCTGAATTCTATTTCTATCTTTGATATCATGCAACACTGAGAAAATTATCAAGAATTATCTCCTTCAGTCTACTATCTCCATACAGTAGGAGTGACAACTACAATGAAATCATACACATTAAAGTATTAAATTATAAAAAATAAAGATGCCACATAAATCCAAGGAATGATCGCTATAGTTACAGTTATGACTGATTACAATTCAAAACTAAACTTCTGAAGACCCTGATCAAATTAAGTTTCCACTGACTAAGAAACGGCTTAGAAAGATTTACAAATCAGTATTTTTCTAAGTGTACAACGAATCTTAATTAAAATTTAATCTGATACACCCACAAACACAAATGTAGACACACACACACACACACACATATGTGATAAACATATACATCCCAAAAATTTGGATTTACTTAAAATTATTTCATGAGTCCTCTTTACTAAAACAAATAAACAATCTGTAAAAATAATGTTAATTATTTGATCACAGCTTTAGTTACATGATCAAGTATGGAAATTCTAATATAAATAACTATCATAAGGAGGGTTATTTTAATCATTATCAATTAAGAACACAATTAATAAATTTAAATTCATTTTTTAAATCTGGAAAATTTAACCATACTAATGTATAACAGAATTAATTCAGTTTGAATTGCATCCCATTTTGAGAAGATAGCAGGGACAAACTTTTCTTTTTGCACTGGAGGCGGAGACAGGCATGCAATAATACAGGAAGCACATGTATGCTACACATGTAAACACCCATACAGAAAGGAAGGAAAAATATTTATACACAAATGCAGATATATTATGGTTATAGCACTCAGAAATTGAAGGGCAGGGGTTTTGTCGGACAGACTTATGTTCGAATCCCAACTCTGCATTAGAGGGGCAGGTTACTTTATCTCTCACAGCCACAGCTTTCTCTCTGAAAGAGTCAGAATAACACCATCACCATCACAGAGATCTTGTAGTAACTGAAAACCATTAATGAAAATGTCTTATAGAAGGTCTATGTCACAAGAGCTACCCTTTTGCTGTCTTCAAAGGGGGTTTACATTCTTCTCAACAAAATAGAATTTTTTCTTAAGTATTGGTTGAGATTCTCAGTTTAGACAAAGAATGTTGGTTAAAAATAGAACGAGAATTCCAATAAAACAATAAGGCTTAGTTAGCACGTTGTGAAAGAACCTCAGAACCATTCTTTAAAAAACAAACACCAACAAAAAATTCTCCATACAAGCAAAATCTAACTTGTGATATTCAACCAAAACAGTATTTTGGATAACAAATACAGTTAAGGATATTTGGGCCAGGCACAGTGGCTCACGCCTGTAATCCCAGCAGTTTGGGAGGCCGAGGAGGGCAGATCACGAGGTCAGGAGATCGAGACCAACCTGGCCAACACGGTGAAACCCCATCTCTACTAAAAAACACAAAAAATTAGTGGGCATGGTGGTGGGCGCCTGTAGTCCCACCTACTCGGGAGGCCGAGGCAGGAGAATGGCGTGAACCTGGGAGATGGAGCTGATATCGCGCTGCACTCCAGCCTGGGCGACAGAGCGAGACTCTTGTCTCAAAAAAAAAAAGAAAAAAAGAAAAGAAATATTCTAGGTTGGGCATGGTGATTCACGCCTGTAATCCCAGCACTTTGGGAGACTGAGGCAGGCAGATCACCTGAGGTCAGGAGTTTGAGACCAGCCTCACAAACATGTCAAAACCCCATCTCTACTAAAAATACAAAAATTAGCCAGGCATGGTGGTGGGCACCTGTAATCCCAACTACTCGGGAGGCTGAGGCAGGAGAATCGGTTGAACCTGGGAGACGGAAGTTGAGGTGAGCTGAGATCGCAACACTGCACTCCAACCTGGACTGTCTCAAAAAAGAAAAGAAAAGAAAAGAAAAGACTTCTAAAATACTCTAAAAGTAGGTATGTTTTATTCTTTTGATTTTAACTAATTAAAAAACTGAAGCAGGCTGGAAGCAGTGGCTCACGCCTGTAATCCCAGCACTTTGGGAGGCCCAGGTGGGTGGATCACCTGAAGTCAGGAGTTTGAGACTAGCCTGACCGATATGGTGAAACCCCATCTCTACTAAAAAATACAAAAATTAGCTGGGAGTGATGGTGGGCGCCTGTAATCCCAGCTACTCGGGAGGCTGAGGCAGGAGGATTGCTTGAACTCAGGAGGCGGAGGTTTCAGTGATCCAAGATCACACCACTGCACTCCAGTCTGGATGACAGAGTGAGACTCCATCTCAAAACAAAACAAAACAAAAACTGAAGCATAGAGAAGTTAATTACTTCAAATACTGAGTCAAGCTTTTTTGTCCTACAGAAAATAATTTTTTTAATGATCACAAAATTTCACTTTTTTTTTTTAACCAGAAAGATACTCACCAAGGCAATGAAAGAAATTACAGAAATTTCTTTAATGAATATACAGTTCCATTAAGCAGCCTGCTAGAACATAGTGTAAAGAGAAAGCGTACATATTGGCTTTTTCTAGTGTGGGTGTCCTGGTATTCTTGGGATCTTTCACCTACTCATATGAGTCAGTTTTATATAACACTGTAACATATAATTTCCCTCCTACACACAAGCTAACACTTCAGCGATAACATCTTACCATGAGTTATTTAAGGAATATGGTAACTTGGAACATTTTAGTATTTTATAAAATGTGCAAACAACCAAATTATTACTATGTCAGCAACAAGCTCCTTGGCTTCCAAAGAAGCATTCAGTGTGTTTCAGACTTTTGGGGAGATGTTAAGAAAACATATAAATTGCCTCACTGTAACAAAATATCATAACTTTTTAAAAACTTTGTATTTTATCAAATAGTCATTTTTGAATGTAAAGAAAGGTAATTAGGCAGTGATTTAGTAACCATATATTTACTGGGGAATTATTTCCATGGCTACTAAAGATAGTTAAGTAATAGGGTTCACGAAATGTAGAACTGATTTGGTTTTCTCCATAGTACATCAAACATTCCACTTCTGAAGGGTAATGGAAAGGGTATATGTAAAATCAAGTTACTGAAAATACAAAGGGAATATCCAGATCTTTTTTATGGTATAGGCTAAAGTTATTTTGCCTTTAGCATTACCAAAAATCAGTCATTCCATGACTAGACTTTGGAAATTATTATATTCTGACATTTTCATTGAATTATTTATCATGAAGAGACAACTTCAGTCTTCTGTCACTGGAAGGACGAAGGCTCCCAAAGGAAGAAAGAAAAAACAGAAATGAAGGAATGTAAAGTGAAACAGCAAATAAATACAAGAATAAAATTCTTCCCTGAGAGACTCCAGAGACTTGTGGCATTATAAAGAAAAGCACCAACTTTATATCTGATGGGAAACTAATTTAAAACAAAACATACTGTCATAGATAACTACATAGTATATGAAACATTTCTATCTCATAGTGTATTCAAATTAGAAATGACCTGTTTAAAACTCACAGATGTTCACAAGGTTGGGATTATCTCAGCATGCTTGCATTGTCACTATATGACTTTTTTCCCCTAGTCTTGCATTATGACATGTCAGAATCAATGGTATAACAGAATGCCATGTCTGTATTTCATCATAACAAGAATCTGCAATATTCTCATGGAAGGCAGAGTGGTGGAACAGAGAGTCAAGCAGAAATAGGTTGAAATATCAGCCCCTCTGTTACTGGCTTATAAGTCTTATTTATACCTCAGACAAATTATACTGAGAGTTGAACAAACAGGAGGTTGTTAATAAATTTGTATAAATGAACCACTTTAAGCTCAACATGGTTTGTTTACAGGTAAAGGAGAGCTAGTAATAAGTATATACGTCATAGGGTTGTAGTCTTATATATGTAACACGTTTAGCATATAATATGTGCTTTTGAAAATCAAATTCACTTTATTCATTCCTATACCCTAAGAAAGTAGACCATTTAATATTACTAGTACAGCTGTACTATTTTTATTACGGTAAAATAGATAACATAAAATTTACTATTTTAAGCATTTTAAATATACAGTCGAATGGCACATTAAGTACATTCACTTTGTTGTGCAACCATCACAACTATCCATCTCCTGAACTTTATCATCCCAAACTAAAACTCTACCCATTAAATGATAATTCTCATGATGTCCCATCTCCATAAACTCTGGTAGCCACCTTCTATTTTCTGTTTCTATGAATTTGAATATTCTAGGTACCTCATGTAAGTGAAATCATAAAATATTTGTCCTTCAGTTATACATAAAGGATCAAATAATCCAATGGCATATTTAGTAACAGCAACTCATCTACCAAAAAGACCTAAAATAAACATATGCATACATACCAATACCACAAAAATCTATTTTTATGATCAAAGAATTTGAGCTGGGAAAAGGACACTGATTTACTAATCAATTTTATGGCATAACTGGAAAACTATTACCATTGCCCACATAATGCTCTTTATAAGTACTAAGTAGTAGTATACATATGAAAGGACTCAGGTAATGCACACTGTCTTTGTCTCAAGATACTTGGTAATAAGATTTTTTTAAAAAGATGGAAAGGAAAAGAATATGGAAGTACACATTCGATTTTAAAATGTATTTTCATAATAGTGTACCCGCATCATTAGGTAAACCCACAGAATTTATTCTGGTGCCTATGAATAGATAATGGTGTCTTGGTATTTGTCTTAAATAGAACCAAGGTCATTGTCAAATATTTCTGGCTATGACACAATGGCCATCTTTCTTTTAGACCCCCAGGTGGCAGTGTGGCCCAGGGTAGAAGTCACTTTCTCAGTTGCAAAGCTCCCATCCTACCCAATATAAAAATATTCCTTTTTATAGAAGAAACTTACCTTGCCTGATAGACACACTTATAAAAACTAATTTGGTCACACGCAGAGGCTCATGCTTGTAATTCCCGCACTTTGGGAGGCTGAGACAGGCAGATCGATTGATCTCAGGAGTCTGAGACCAGACTGTGCAACATAGTGAAACCCTGTCTCTACCAAAAACAGAAATACAAAAAATAGCAGGGCGTGGTGGCGTGTGTCTGTAGTCTCAGCTACTTGGGAAGCTGAGGCAGGAGGATCACACGAGCCTGGAAAGCAGAGATTGCAGTGAACCATGACAGCACCCCTGCACTCCAGCCTGGGAGACACAGCAAGACCCCATTTCAAAAATGAACAAACAAACAAAAAAAGAGAAAACTAATCTAGAATGCTAAAACCAACAATTAGTTTCAGTTCAGTTTTAGTAAATAATATAAATTCATTGGATTCTGCCATGTTTGACTCAACCCGACTCTAGCCTTAAATTTCCTCCTTAAGGGATTGATATAATTTAGATGTTTGTCCCCTCCAAATCTCTTATTAAAATGTGATCCCCAAAGGTGGATGTAGGGTCTTGTGGGAGGAATCTGGCTCATGGGGGCATGGTGCTCTCTCCACGGTTAGAAGTGAATTCTCACACGTTTAGTTACCATGAAATCTGATCATTAGAAAGAAGCTGGCACCTCCTCTCTCTCTTGCTCCCTCTCTCACCATATGACATGCCTGCTCCTAACCTTCCACTATGAGTAAAAGCTTCCTGAGGTCTCACCAGTAGCCAAGTAGATGCTGGTATTATGCTAGTACGGCCTGCAGAACCGTGAGTCAAATAAACTTATTTTCTTTATAAATTACCCAGCATCACATATTCCTTTATAGCAATACTAAAAGGACTAATACAAGGACAGATACTGAAATATTTTCGAGAATACCTGTAGTTTGGATTAAATATAGTACAGTTACTATGATAAGCTGAGAGTTCAATATCTAGGTGTTCAAAGTTATTTCTTCTAAGGTAGGGGAAAGAAAGGTTTTATACATACCAGTGAGGTATCATAAACCGAGAATTGAGATGAAACTCAAAAGGGCATTACCTTAATCCAAAAACACACCACCCCTGCACTCCCATTCACACACTGACTTTCAGGATGATACTTGCCATGTGCCTCTGCCTTCATGAACTAGTAAGAACCATAGCATGTTTGGTCTGCAGACAAAAGGGCTGTTCTACCTTGCACTTCATTTGTTGGTTTCCTCATTTGTTGATGCCTAACAACGGAATCAACCATTCACTTACCTAGTAGCCAGTTTTAATTGTTAGAAATGAACACATTCTTCTGCATTTTGTAACTATTCCCTAATTTCTAGTTTCTGAATGGGAAAAAAGAACCCTTTCTTACAGTCTATACTTACACATGAAGCATTCACTTAACATTGGGGTCTCATTTACATCTTCACTGCTAGATAGGATCCTCTTCCTGCCCTCCATCCACTTCTCTGTCTGCAGTCATTTTGAAAGCCTCGGTTTGCAGAGACGATTCATCTATTCATAAATATGTAAATAACTAACTCACAATAATTAAATCTAACGCTTCTTGACTATATCTTTTGAACTGGGCATCATGTTGTCATGCTCAATTTCATAGAGTTTTAAGAGTATACCCGTGATCATAATGGTAGCATGGGCATACTCTTGACATGGATGGAATGAACAGAACCTAAAGCCAGCTTTGGCCAAAGCTCATGCTTCTTTTGTGCTATCCCAGTGTTATGAAGTAGTTAAAGCAATGCTAAGCACTACACAGATACTTTCCAGAAAGGCCAAGTTTTAAAGTTATTTCATTAGTTTATTTTGGGGATTCACGAAAACATACAAAGTGCTAATGGATATTCAAATTAACCAAAGAAAAAATTAAAGTGGCTAATAAGGCAAATAAAAATACTAAAATTTTGGCTAGGTGCAGTGGCTCACAGCTGTAATCCCAGCACTTTGGGAGGCTGAGGCGAAAGGATCACCTGAGTTCACGAGATCAAGACCATCCTGGTCAACATGGTAAAACCCAATCTCTACTAAAAACACCAAAATTAGCCAGACATGGTGACAGGTGCCTGTGATCCTAGCTACTCATGAGGCTAAGGCAGGAGAATCGCTTGAACCCAGGAGGTGGAGGTTGCAGTGAGCCAAGATCACACCATTGTACTGCAGCCTGGACAACAGAGCGAGACTACATCTCAAAAGAAAAAAAAGAAAAAAAATTAAAACGTTTAATGAGTTTGCTGATCTAATAAAAGTTAAAGAGACAACTAAACTCAATGTGTGGAGCTTGTATGGATCATATGAATAAACCAAGAGCATGAAAACACTTTTGAAATAAGTGGGGACATTTTAATATGGACCAAGTATTAGATATATTGAGCAATTAAATTTTGATAGCTGTCATAAATAACATTGTATGGATGAGAAAAGTTTCTTATTTGTTAGAGATTAAAATAACATAAGTATTTATGGGTAAAATATTTCTTAAATTTACTTTTAAACATTCCAGAGAAAGAAAAGTATGTCTGTAGATAAGGAACAGGAAACAACAATCAATAACTAGCAAAATGTTCACAATTATTAAAGTTGTGTAATAACCATACAAGGAGTTCTTATACTCCTCTCTGTACTTCTACATACACTTGAAAATTCCTATAACAAAAATGTTTAGATAAAACAAAAGGCAGTACTGTACTTTGTACATTTTCTTAACGGTACTAAACACGGGGTAATTATGTTACAGACCTCAGTTGGGAGAAAACCAGAAAATCCAACAAATACTTACCTCTCCATATTTCTTTTCTTTTCTTTTCTTTTTTTTTTTTTTTTTTTTTTGAGACTGGGTCTCACTCTGTCTCCCAGGCTGGAGTGCAGTGGTGTGATCATGGCTGACTACAGCCTTGACCTCCCAGGCTCAAGAGATCCTTCCGCATCAGCCTCTCAAGTAGCTTGGGATTATAGGCATGTGCCACCATGCCTGGCTAATGTTTAATTTTTACTTAAAATAAATTTTTTATAGACACAGCCTCACTATGTTGCCCAGACTGGTCTCAAATTCCTGGGCTCAAGCTATCCTCCACCTTGGCATCCCAAAGTGCTGGGATTACAGACATAAGCCACCATGCCTACGTTCTCTATATTTCTAATAACATATTTTACTATTTTAAACTCTTATCATATTTGCTTATGCATCATCACTTTTTAATTAGTGATTTTAAATTTAGTGTTTTTCATTTTACTTGCTGTGTAGTATGTCTTCTTCTCTGTTATGTGTAAATATACATATACATAACCAGAAATAAGGAGAAAGATGGATGGATATGTATATGTAACAAGAAAATTACCCAAAATGGAAATACAGAGGCAAAAGGTGATTAGGGGGGGAAACAAAGTCATAGTCTATACTAATTCTCTGGAGTTTTCCAAAGTCTAAGTAGTTATGCTGATTATTCTCAGTTTGCTCTCTCCTACAGAATTCTCCCTTAAAAACTAGCTTCAAATGGAGTTTGATCAATGGAGGTACCAGCTGGAGATTATACAACAGGAAGAAGGAATGGTAGAGGAAGGTCTGGTAGTAGCTGGATCCTGCCTGCGGGCCCTCTTCCTTAGCTCCAGGGCCCACTGGGCTATACTTGTTCTCTCAGGCCTAGGAATGGTCAGGACTGGTTGCTATCTATTGCCGGTTTCTTGGTAAGTAAAACTAAGTGTTGGCTCTCTTAACCTTACACTTCTGAAACAGTTTCCCACTAAAATCTTTTAAGTTGAATCATCTGAGTAAATTTCTATTTCCTGCTAAAATTGTCAAATGAAGTAGTATAAGAAAATAGAGTAGCCCAGGTGTGGTGGCTCAGGTCTGTAATTTCAGCCCTTTGGGAGGCCAAGGCTGGAGGACTGCTTAAGTCCAGGAGTTGGAGACCAGCCTGGGCAACACCAGTGAGACTCCATGTCTCCAAAAAATTATTAGCCAGGTACGATGGTATGTGCCTGTGGTTACAACTCAGGAGGCTGATGTGGGAGGAGGACTGTTTGAGCCCTCAAAGTCAAGGTTGCATTGAGCCATGACCATGCCACCACACTCCAACCTGAGTGACAAATGAGACCCTGTCTCAAAAAACAAAAAAAGAAAAAAGAGTGTTAACAGTTCAGTCTGGAAACACACACACACATATACACACATAAAACAAACACACACACTTATTTATTGCTTATTAGAATTTGTTTTCTTTTTGATAAATTACCTAAAATAGAACTATTTCGATAGTGTCTATGCTTAAAAATATACATATATACACACACACACAAATATACATACATACATTGAATGTATATATAATGAAAAGCAAAGCACATTTAATATTTTTACTAAATGTTACTGAAGTATTAAAAACACAGAAATTATGCAAATCTCAAGTATATGGCTTAAGAAAATTCAGAATTTTTCATAAAGAGAACATACCCACGTAAATAGCACAAAGTTAAAGAAACAATATTATCAACACCCCCCAAAGCCTCTCTTGTGGCCTATCCTTTCACGATACCCACACCTCCACCGAATGCTGGCCACTGACTGACATTGAACACCACAGATTAATATGTTATTTATATTTCATATAAGTGGTTATGCATAAATTAGTATCTTATATAACTCTTATGTAAATGGACAAATACACTTCATGTATGTATGTACAATTAATATGTCTTTCATGGCTGGTTTCTTTCACTCAACACTATGTTTGAAAAATTCAAACAGTTGTTATGGTAGCTATAAATTTGTTCATTCTCATTGTTTTAAGTTTTCCATTATGTGAATATACCATGATTATCTCCCATTATAGGGTGGATAGACAGCTGAAGTTAACTATTATGAATAAGGCTGCTATTTTTAACTATTATGAATAGGGCTGCTATTACCTTATTATATATATAAACATATATGTGTTATATATGTTTGTATGTACTTAATACATGTTTATGTATACAGGTTACGTGTATATGTATATTTTATGTTACGTATGTATATATGTAAACATATATGTGTATATATACTTATATATGTTATATATACTTATATACCTACAGCAAGGATTACTAGCTCTCAGAAAACACGTATGTTCAGTGTAGACACTGCCAAACAGTTTTCCAAAGTAGTTGTGCCAATTTACCCTTCTAACAATAGTATAAGACAGTTAACATTGTTTCATATCCTTGCTGGTATTGTCTTTTTTTTTTTATGCAGTCATTCCGGTGGGTATGTATGTAGTGGCATTCCAGTTTTGTTCTTATATATGCATATCTCCAACAGAAATTTATATATGTTCACCAATGCAACTTAACATTATTCCGAAATTCACTGGCTAGAGAATTGTAGAAGGGTACTTTCAGATCAAGAGTCTGATAAAGTGGAAGGTTTATCTACAATGAAAACAGCAGTTAAGTTCATCTGTTTAAAAAGTACACCTATTGGCCGGGCGCAGTGGCTCATGCCTGTAATCCCAGCACTTTGTGAGGCTGAGGCAGGCAGATTACTTGATGTCCAGAGTTCAAGACCAGCCTGGCCAACATGGTGAAAACCCATCTCTACAAAAATACAAAAATTAGCTGGACATGATGGTGGGTGCCTGTAACTCCAGCTACTCAGAAGGCTGAGGCGGGAGAATCACTTGAACCCAGGAGGTGGAGGTTGCAGTGAGCCGAGATTGTGCCACTGCACTCCAGCCTGGGCGAGAGAGTGAGAATCTGTCTCCAAAAAAAGAAAAAAAAAAAAGGGCACCTATTGATACATGCATGCATAACACTTTCAGACATGGACAGCCAAGTCTCTACAGACACTCTTACAGGACCCACTCTGCTTGAAGAGGGCACAAAACAATAATGTTAATCTACAGATCAAATTAATACAGAATGCCAAGATATGGTTTCTCATAAATTAGATAAATCAGGCAGTATGCAATTAACTCGTAAATTTTTGTGACTTACCTCTTTTGGCTTTTTTATTTTCTTATACTTAGGATTCATTCATACTTTCACTTAATTACCCTTACCTTGTTAGGTTGAGATGATACACAAGGAAATTTATGCCCTTAAAATAATTTAACAAAGAATCTTCTTATAGGGAAACCACCAGGTATTTCAAAATTTTTGTTTACTGATGCAAAAATTCAATCTACAGTCAGCCAAATAATTGAGGATTATAAGACAACAAAAGGAGCACACCTAAATGGGTAATGTAACAGAAAACTTCAATTTTAGGAGAGAAAAGAAAACAATGAAAGAAATTAGGTTGTCATCAAGTGATACTTTTAAAGAATAAAAATTACTATGAAATCTTCTCTTATCGTTTTTGCAAATGCCTTAAATACCACAAAGTCTTTTCTGCCCCAGATAGACAATTAAAACAAATTGCTCTGCCAGGATTTCCAGAAAAAATAAAATTCACTTTATTTCAGAACAATATCCATACAAAGAGTATGAACTAATGAGAAAGGCAAAAAAGAAAATGTACAATGCTAAGCCAAATAATTTCATTCAATCACAGGCTTCTTACATCTCCTGAATAAGTACATGACAAGTAGCAAATGTTCTTGTTCAACTGTATACTAAAAATTTCATGTATTAATACATTTGTCAACTATTTTTAACCATTTATATTCACAAACATACATATTCAGAAATAAATATATCACATACACACTCATTAATAAAAAATTAGGTAATGTATCTAACACTAAGCTTGATGGAGCAGAGATTCAAAGATTTAATGCATGGTTATTTCATATCTATGAAAAAACTGGGAGAAACCTAAAAATCTCAAATGGCAAAACAAAAATATAGTTTACCAAAATACTAAATATTTCAAAAACCTGGCGGGGTTTTTAAATATTTAATAAATATTAATAAAATTAATTAATTAATTTAATTTAAATATTTAATAAATATTTTAAGTATTACAGTGGCTCACACCTGTAATCCCAGCACTTTGGGAGGTCAAAGTGGGCAGATCACTTCAGATTAGGAGTTGGAGATCAGCCTGGCCAATATGGTGAAACCCCGCCTCTACCAAAAATATAAAAAATTTGGGCAGCTTTGAAAAGAGCAGTGGTTCTCCCAGCATGGAGGCTGAGATCTGAGAACGGACAGACTGCCTGCTCAAGTGGGTCCCTGACCCCTGAGTAGCCTAACTGGGAGACATCCCCCACTAGGTGCAGACCGACACCTCACACCTCACACCTCACACGGCTGGGTACACCCCTGAGACGAAGCTTCCAGAGCAAGAATCAGACAGCAATACTCGCTGTTCAGCAATATTCTATCTTCTGCAGCCTCCACTGCTGATACCCAGGCAAACAGGGTCTGGAGTGGACCTCAAGCAAACTCCAACAGACCCGCAGCTGAGGGTCCTGACTGTCAGAAGGAAAACGAACAAACAGAAAGGACACCCACACCAAAACCCCATCAGTACGTCACCATCATCAAAGACCAAAGGCAGATAAAACCACAAAGATGGGGGGAAAGCAGTGCAGAAAGGCTGGAACTTCAAAAAATCAGAGTGCATCTCACCCTCCAAAGGAACGCAGCTCATCGCCAGCACTGGAACAAAGCTGGACGGAGAATGACTTTGACGAGTTGAGAGAAGAAGGCTTCAGTCGATCAAACTTCTCAGGGCTAAAGGAGGAACTACGTACCCAGCACAAAGAAAGTAAAAACCTTGAAAAAATAATGGATGAATGGATAATTAGAATAATCAATGCAGAGAAGACATTGAAAGAACTGATAGAGATGAAAACCATGACACGAGAACTACGTGACAAATGCACAAGCTTCAATAACCAACTCGATCAACTGGAAGAAAGAGTATCAGTGATTGAAGATCAAATGAATGAAATGAAGCAAAAAGAGAAGTGTAGAGAAAAAAGAGTGAAAAGAAATGAACAAAGCCTCCAAGAAATATGGGATTATGTGAAAAGACCAAATCTACGTCTGATTGGTGTGCCTCAAACTAACGGGGAAAATGGAACCAAGTTGGAAAACACTCTGCAGGATATCACCCAGGAGAACTTCCCCAACCTAGTAAGGCAGGCCAACATTCAAATTCAGGAAATACAGAGAATGCCACAAAGATACTCCTCGAGAAGAGCAACTCCAAGACACATAATTGTCAGATTCACCAAAGTTGAAATGAAGGAAAAAATGTTAAGGGCAGCTAGAGAGGAAGGTTGGGTTACCCACAAAGGGAAGCAGATCAGACTAACAGCAGATCTCTCAGCAGAAACTCTACAAGCCAGAAGAGAGTGGGGGCCAATATTCAACATTCTCAAAGAAAAGAATTTTCAACCCAGAATTTCATATCCAGCCACATTAAGTTTCATAAGGGAAGGAGAAATAAAATCCTTTACAGACAAGCAAATGCTTAGAGATTTTGTCACCACCAGGCCTACCCCACAAGAGATCCTGAAGGAAGCACTAAACATGGAAAGGAACAACAGGTACCAGCCATCGCAAAAACGTGCCAAAATGTAAAGATCATTGATGCTAGGAAGAAACTGCATCAACTAAAGAGCAAAACAACCAGCTAATATCATAATGACAGGATCAAGTTCACACATAACAATATTAACCTTAAATGTAAATGGACTAAATGGTCCAATTAAAAGACACAGACTGGCAAATTGGATAGAGTCAAAAACCATCAGTTTGCTGTATTCAGGAGACCCATCTCACATGCAGAGACACACATAGGCTCAAAATAAAGAGATGGAGGAAGATCTACCAAGCAAATGGAAAGCAAAAAAAAGCAGGGGTTGCAATCCTAGTCTCTGATAAAACAGACTTTAAACCATCAAAGATCAAAAGAGACAAAGAAGGTCATTACATAATGGTAAAGGGATCAATTCATCAGGAAGAGATAACTATCCTAAATATATATGCACCTAATACAGGAGCACCCAGATTCATAAAGCAAGTCCTTAGAGACTTACAAAGAGACTTAGACTCCCATACAATAATAATGGGAGACTTTAACACCCCACTGTCAACATAAGACAGATCAACAAGACAGAAAGTTAACAAGGATATCCAGGAATTGAACTCAACTCTGCACCATGCAGACCTAATAGACATCTACAGAACTCTCCACCCCCAATCAACAGAATATACATTCTTCTCAGCACCACATCGAACTTATTCCAAACTTGAAAACATAGTTCGAAGTAAAGCACTACTCAGCAAATGTACAAGAACAGAAATTATAACAAACTGTCTCTCAGACCACAGTGCAATCAAACTAGAACTCAGGACTAAGAAACTCAATCAAAACCGCTCAACTACATGTAAACTGAACAACCAGCTCCTGAATGACTACTGGGTACATAATACAATGAAGGCAGAAATAAAGATGTTATTTGAAACCAATCAGAACTAAGATACAACATACCAGAATCTCTGGGACACATTTAAAGCAGTGTGTAGAGGGAAATTTATAGCACTAAATGCCCATAAGAGAAAGCAGGAAAGATGTAAAACTGACACCCTAACATCACAATTAAAAGAACTAGAGAAGCAAGAGCAAACATATTCAAAAGCTCGCAGAAGGCAAGAAATAAGTAAGATCAGAGCAGAACTGAAGGAGATAGAGACACAAAAAAACCCTCCAAAATTCAATGAATCCAGGAGAAGGTTTTTTGAAAAGATCAACAAAATTGATAGACCGCTAGCAAGACTAATAAAGAAGAAAAGACAGAAGGATCAAATAGACGCAATAAAAAATGATAAAGGGAATATCACCACCGACCCCACAGAAATACAAACTACCATCAGAGAATACCATAAACACCTCTATGCAAATAAACTAGAAAACCTAGAAGAAATGGATAATTTCCTGGACACTTACACTCTCCCAAGACTAAATCAGGAAGAAGCTGAATCCTTAAATAGAACAATAGCAGGCTCTGAAATCGAGGTAATAATTAATAGCCTACCAACCAAAAAAAGTCCAGGACCAGACGGTTTCACAGCCAAATTCTACCAGAGGTACAAGGAGGAGCTGGTACCATTCCTTCTGAAACTATTCCAACGTATAGAGAAAGAGGGAATCCTCCCTAACTCATTTCATGAGGCCAACATCATCCTGATACCAAAGCCTGGCAGAGACATAACAAAAAAAGAGAATTTTAGACCAATATCCCTGATGAACATCGATGCAAAAAATCTCAATAAAATACTGGCAAACCGAATCCAGCAGCACATCAAAAAACTTATCCACCATGATCAAGTGGGCTTCATCCCTGAGATGCAAGGCTGGTTCAACATACGCAAATCAATAAACATAATCCAGCATATGAACCAGAACCAAAAACAAAAACCACATGAGTATCTCAAGATGCAGAAAAGGCCTTTGACAAAAATTCAACAGCCCTTCATGTTAAAAACTCTCAATAAATTCGGTATTGATGGAACGTATCTCCAAATAATAAGAGCTATTTATGACAAACCCACAGCCAATATCATACTGAATGGGCAAAAACTGGAAGCATTCCCTTTGAAAACTGGCACAAGACAGGGATGCCCTCTCTCACAACTCCTATTCAACATAGCCTTGGAAGTTCTGGCCAGGGCAATCAGGCAAGAGAAAGAAATAAAGAGTATTCAGTTAGGAAAAGAAGAAGTCAAATTGTCCCTATTTGCAGATGACATGATTGTATATTTAGAAAACCCCATCGTCTCAGACCAAAATCTCCTTAAGCTGGTAAGTAACTTCAGCAAAGTCTCAGGATACAGAATCGATGTGCAAAAATCACAAGCATTCTTATACACCAGTAACAGACAAACAGAGAGCCAAATCATGAATGAACTCCCATTCACAGTAGCTTCAAAGAGAATAAAATACCTAGGAATCCAACTTACAAGGGATGTTATTGGGGACCGTGCTGGGGGTGGGGGTGGAGAATGAACAGACACAAAAGACAAACAGAGAAGACGGCGGCCGCCCTCAGAGCCTCCGCCTCACTTTATTTATACTCCATAAACCCCACGTCAGCAGAAAGAACACAATGCAAAACAAATTTTCTTTACCCAGATGTAACCTTCTGCTTAGTTCCTTGTCTCTATGCTCTTCCTTATTTGTCCGCCTTCTTGGCGCCTACGGGAGTTCATTAAAAGTTCAATTGGAGATACTGTCCTTGAGCCCTATCTATTCTTAGCATTCTGTTTTCAAGGGCCCCTGCAGGATGTAAAGGACCTCTTCAAGGAGAACTACAAACCACTGCTCAGTGAAATAAAAGAGGACACAAACAAATGGAAGAACATACCATGCTCATGGATAGGAAGAATCAATATTGTGAAAATGGCCATAATGCCCAAGGTAATTTATAGATTCAATGCCATCCTCATTAAGCTACCAATGACTTTCTTCACAGAATTGGAAAAAACTGCTTTAAAGTTCATATGGAACCAAAAAAGAGCCTGCATTACCAAGACAGTCCTAACCCAAAAGAACAAAGCTGAAGGCATCACGCTACCTGACTTCAAACTATACTACAAGGCTACAGTAACCAAAACAGCATGGTACTGGTACCAAAACAGAGATTTAGACCAATGGAACAGAACAGAGCCCTCAGAAATAATACCACACATCTACAACCATCTGATCTTTGACAAACCTGACAAAAACAAGAAATGGGGAAAGGATTCCCTATTTAATAAATGGTACTGAGAAAATTGGCTAGCCATAAGTAGAAAGCTGAAACTGGATCCTTTCCTTACTCCTTATATGAAAATTAATTCAAGATGGATTAGAGACATAAATGTTAGACCTAAAACCATAAAAACCCTAGAGGAAAACCTAGGTAATACCATTCAGGACATAGGCATGGGCAAGGACTTCATGTCTAAAACACCAAAAGCAATGACAGCAAAAGCCAAAACTGACAAATGGGATCTAATTAAACTAAAGAGCTTCTGTACAGCAAAAGACACTACCATCAGAGTGAACAGGCAACCTACACAATGGGAGAAAATTTTTGCAATCTACTCATCTGACAAAGGGCTAATGTCCAGAACCTACAAAGAACTCAAACAAATTTACAAGAAAAAAACAAATAACCCCATCATAAAGTGGGCAAAGGATATGAACAGACACTTCTCAAAAGACGACATTCATACAGCCAACAGACACATGAAAAAATGCTCATCATCACTAGCCATCAGGGAAATGCAAATCAAAACCACTGTGAGACACCATCTCACACCAGTTAGAATGGCAATCATTAAAAAATCAGGAAACAACAGGTATTGGAGAGGATGTGGAGAAATAGGAAAACTTTTACACTGTTGGTGGGACTGTAAACTAGTTCAACCATTGTGGAAGACAGTGTGGCGATTCCTCAAGGATCTAGAACTAGAAATACCATTTGACCCAGCCATCCCATTACTGGGTATATACCCAAAGGATTATAAACCATGCTGCTATAAAGACACATGCACACGTATGTTTATTGCGGCACTATTCACAATAGCAAAGACTTGGAATCAACCCAAATGTCCATCAGTGACAGACTGGATTAAGAAAATGTGGCACATATACACTATGGAATACTATGCAGCCATAAAAAAGGATGAGTTTGTGCCCTTTGTAGGGACATAGATGCAGCTGGAAACCATCATTCTCAGCAAACTATCATAAGAACAGAAAACCAAACACCGCATGTTCTCCGTCATAGGTGGGAATTCAACAATTAGATCAGTTGGACACAGGAAGAGGAACATCACACACCGGAGCCTATTATGGGGAGGGGGTAGGGGGGAGGGATAGCATTAGGAGATATACCTAATGTAAATGACGAGTTAATGGGTGCAGCACACCAACATGGCACATGTATACATATGTAACAAACCTGCACGTTGTGCACATGTACCCTAGAACTTAAAGTATAATAATAAAAAAAAATTTTTTAATATATATATATATAAATTAGCCAGGCGAGGTGGTGGGCACCTGTAAATCCCAGCTACTCACGAGGGAGAGGTGGGAGGATCACTTGAACCTGGGAGGCAGAGGTTGCAGTGAGCCAAGACTGCGCCACCGCACTCCAGCCTGGACAACAGAGTAAGACTGTCTCAATAAAATAAAAATAAATTAAAAAATAAATATACTTTAAAAACCCCAATAACTGAAGGAGTATACCTAGAAAGAACACTTCAGGCTATACATCTCAGAGAAACAAAACAAAACAAACATAACATGACATGACATAACATAACATAACAGCCAAACAGAGTTTCAAAGTAGGAGGAATAGCTGTGTTGCAAAGTCAAGAATCCCTTCTTAGCAGCAACGCAGGATGATATGTCCACTGTCTATTGCTGGGGCCAGTCTGGGTAGAGGAGAAGAAAAGCAGGCAAGGCTCAACAACAAATGCTGAATGTAGGAAGTAGTCACATTAAGGCAGGGGAATGTATGAGAGACTTTGCCTTGCTAGCCATCTTTCTTTTGATTCAGAAGATACAGGCATACCTCCAAGATATTGTGAGTTCAGCCCAAAATGAGATAGATTATTATAATAATTATTATAGCAGTCACTATTTACAGTGTCTGCTCCCCTAGAGGCACTGTACAGGGTGCTGTCATAAACATGGCATTTAATCTTTATAGTTGGTCACAATACTGTCAGACTGATACAGGCATACCTTGGAGATATTGTGGGTTTCATTCCAGATCACCTCAATAAAGCTAATGTCATAAAAAGGTGAGTCACACAGACTTGTTTCCCAGTGTATATTAAAGCTCTGTTTACACCATAATGTAGCCTATTAAGTATGCAATAGCATGTCTAAAACAATGTACATATCTTAGTTTTAAAACATTGCTAAAAAATGGTAATGAACATGTGATTGTTTAGAGAGTTGTAATCTTTTTGGATTACATTTTCTTCTTACATCTCCTTAGACGTGAATAAATAAATGACAAATAAGAAACATTCTTGTTCAACTGTATACTAAAAATTTCATGTATTAATATATTTATCAATTATTAACCATGTATATTCACAAATACACATATCCAGAGATAAATATGGAGAGTGAAGGGTTTTACCTCAATGTTTGTTGATGGCTGCTGACTAATCGAGGTGGTGGTTGCTGAAGGGTGTGACAGCTGTGGCAATTTCTTGAAAATAAGGCAACAATGACTTATGCCACATCAATTGACTCTTTCTTTCATGAAAGATTTCTCAAAGCATGCACTGCTGTTTGAAAGCATTTTAGTAACAGAAGTTCTTTCAAAATTGAAATAATACTCTCCAACCTGCTGATGCTTTATCTACTCGGTATACGTTTTATTCTAAATCTTTTGTTGTCATTTCAACAATGCTCACAGCATCTTCACCAGGAGTAGATTCCATCTCAAGAAACCACTTTCTTTGTTCATCCATAGGAAGCAATTCCTCATCCATTCAAGTTTTAATGTGAGATTGCAACAATTTAGTCACATCTTCAGGCTCCACTTCTAATTCTAATTCTCTTGCTATTTCCACATCTGCAGTTACTTTCTCCACTGAAGTCTTTTTTTTTTTTTTTTCCAATATAAGAGGAATCTTGCTCTGTTGAGCAGGTTAGCGTGCAGTGGTGTGATCTCAGTGGGTTCAAGCAATTCTCCTGCCTCAGCCTTCTGAGTAGCTGGGATCACAGGTGGTTGCCATCATGCCTGGCTAATTTTTGTATTTTTAGTAGAGATGGGGTTTTGCCATGTTGACCAGGCTGGTCTCAAAACTCCTGACCTCAGGTGATCCACCCGCTTGGCCTCCCAAAGTGCTGGGATTACAGGCAAGCCACTGCACCCAGCCCCCTCTACTGAAATCTTGAACCCCTCCAAGTAATCCATGAGGATTGGAATCAACTTCTTCCAAATTCCTATTGATTTGACATTTTAACCTCCTCCTATGAATCATGAATGTCCTTAATGGCACCTAGAATAATCCTTTCCGGAATGTTTTCAATTTACTCTGTCCAGTTCCATCAGAGGAATAATTATCTTTGGCAACTACAGCCTTACAAAATGTATTTCTTAAATATTAAGACCTAAAAGTCAAAATTACTCCCTGATACATGGGCTACAGAATGGATGCTGTGTTACCAGGCACGAAAACAACATTCATCTTGTACGTCTGCAATAGAGCTCTTGGGTGACCAGGTCCATTGTCAATGAGTTATAATATTTTGAAAGGAATATTTTTTCTGAGCAGTAGGTCTCAATGGTAGACTTAAAATATTCAGTAAACCACGCTACAAAGAGATGTACTGTCATCCAGGCTTTGTTGTTCTATTTATAGAACACAGGCAGAGTAGATTTAGGATAAATCTGAAGTGTCCTAGGATATTCAGATGGTCAATGGGCACTGGCTTCACCTTAATGTCACCAGCTGCATTAGCCCCTAACAAGAAAACCTATCTTTTAAAGCTTTTAAGCCAGGCATTGACTTCTCTCTAACTATGAAAGTTTTAGATGGTATCTTCATCCAATAGAAGTCTGTTTCATCTACATTCAAAATCTGTTATTTAGTGTAGTCACTTTCATCAATGATCTTAGCTAGATCTGAGTAACCTGCTGCAGCTTCTACATCAGCACCTGCTGCTTCACCTTGCACATTTATGTTATGAAGATGGCATTTTTCCTTAATCCTCATGAACCAAACTCTTTAGCTCCAAATTTTTCTTCTGCAGTTTTCTCACCTCTCAGCCTTCATAAAACTGAAAAGAGTTAGGGCCTTGCTCTGGATTAGGCTTTGCTATAAGGCAATGTTGTGACTGGTTTGATATTCTATACACACCACTGAAACTTTCTCCACATCTGTAATAAGGCTGTTTCGCTTTCTTATCTCTCATTTATTTATTGGAGGAGCACATTTCATTTCCCTCAAGAACTTTTCCTTTGTAATCCACAACTTGGGCTAACTGGCACAGGAGGCCTAGCTTTCAGCCTATATCCACTTCGACCTGCCTTCCTCACTAAGCATGATCATTTCTAGCTTTTGATTTAAAGTGAGAGATGTATGATCCTTCCTTCTACTTGAACACTTACAGCCCACTGCAGGGTTATTAACTGACCTAATTTCAATATTGTTTTGTCTTAGGGAATATAGAGGCCTGTGGAGAGGAAACGACAGAGGAAGAGCCAGTCAGTGGAGCAGTTAGAACACACACAATATTTATCCATTAGGTTCACCATCTTATATGAATTGGTATCATTCATGGCACCCCAAAACAATTATAATAGTAAACTCAAAGATCACTAATTACTGATCACCATAAATAATGAAATGGTTTGAAATATTGAGAATTACCAAAATATGACACACAGACACAAACCTAACACTCGCTGTTAGAAAAATGGTTCCAAAAGATGTGCTCAATGCAGATACCACAAACCTTCAACTTGTAAAAACCACAATATATGCAAAGCACAATAAAGCAAATTATAATGAAACAAAGTATGCTATATAATCAAATATAGCATACTATATGATTATACTATATAATCAATAAAGCAAATTATAATGAAACAAATTATGCTATAGTATATTAGCATACTATAGCATACTATAGCATACTATTAGCAAACAAATTAGCATACTATATTTGATTATACTGTATAGCATATATATTTGATTATACTATATAGTATACTATATTTGATTATACTATATAGCACAATTTGTAAAAACCACAATATATGCAAAGCACAATTTGTAAAAACCACAATATATGCAAAGCACAATTTGTAAAAAACACAATATATACAAAGCACGATAAAGCAAATCATAATAAAACAAAGTACGCTATATAATCAAATATAGCATATTATATTTGATTATACTATATAGCATATATATTTGATTATTCTATATAGCATAATAAAACAAAGTATGCTATATAATCAAAAGAAATCAATTACATACAAAAATAGTGTCATAGCAAAAGAAATCAATTACATACAAAAACAGTGTCATAAGGAGAATAGGTGTTAGTCTATAACATTGCTCTAGCCCTCCAAGATGACTTTTGCAAACAGTATGCGCAGGAAAAAATGTTCCTCATTGTATGATGAGCAGTCATTCTTAAAAAAGGAATTCTACAAATAAAATGAAGGAAAGAAAAAAATCAAATGGAAACACACAAGAAAAAGTTATGAAGCAGATGAAAATTATAGTCAACTATATTGCCACAAGTATAAACTTAAAGAAGCAATCACCTCTATAACACAGAAAACATAAAGAGAAGATGCAGGAGCTCAGGGGCGCTATGGTCAAAAACATGAAGAAATAAAATGTGAATTTACAGGTCAGAGAAATAATAAAATACATAAATAAACAAAACTGAAATGAAGGTCAAATGGAAGCAGAAGACAGAACAGGTACTACTAAAACAGGAAAGTACACACAGAATAGGATTGAAAAGGATATTTTCAAAAAGAATTTAAACAAAAAAAAGGGGGGGTTATGGAGAAAAAAAAAATTAAGAAGGGAAACGAGAAAAAAACCAGTGATATAAATAGGCCAAGACAAATTAAGAAATACAAGCATATTTGAAGTCTTCAAAGAAGCAAGCCAAAATGAAAAAAGTAAAAAACTGTTCTCAATATAATAGTTCCCAGAAATAGAAGAAAAATGTAAACTAGAAAATAAAAGAATATGGCACATCCAAGAAAAAGAGAAACATAAAGGTCAATGCCAAGACATATTCTAGTACTGGACTGCAAAAAATGGGTAGTGAGGTAAAAAACTGATCACTTCCAAGTAGAAAAAATTTCAGCGAGCCCTCAGACTAGTCTACAGCAAACAGTGAGCGCTTCCTACAAAAGGAAATAAAGTGGGTCTGAGGAATTTCTTACCTAACAGATGCGTAATTATAAAGTGAGAGAAAGGATAGTTTTAGAATACAAGAGAGAAAATATTTGCAAAATGTCTATCTGATGAGAAATTAATAGGCAGAATATCTAAGAAACTTATAGCAAAAAAAAAAAAAAAAAACTCCAATGAAAAAATGGACAAAAGATCTAAACAGACAATTCTCAAGGAAGATATATAAACTGCCAACAGGTATATAAAAATGTTACACATCACTAATCATCAGAGAAAAGCAAATCAAAACCACAATGAGATATAATCTCACCGCAGTTAAAATCGCTTTTATCAAAAAAATTGAGAATAAGGGATGTTGGTAAAGATGTAGAGAAAGGGGAATCCTTGCACTCTGTTGGTAGGAATGTAAATCAGGACAGCTGCTATGGAAACCAATATGGAGGTTCCTCAAGAAACTAAAAATACAAATATCAATGATCCAGCAATTCCACTACTGGGTATATATCCAAAAAAAAAAAGAAATCAAGAGGTATCTGCACTCTTATGTTACTGTAGCAATGTTCTCAATAGCCAAAATGTGTAATCAACTTAAAATGACCATGAGTAGATGAATGGAAAAAGAAAATGTGATACACACACACACACACACACACACACACACACACACACAAAATGTATATTATTCAGCCACAAACAAGAATAAAATCCTCTCATCTGCAGCAACATGGATGGAACTGGAGGTCATGATGCTAAGTGAAATAAGCCAAGCACAGAAAGACAAATATCACATGTTCGCACTCATATGTGGGAGCTCAAAAAGCGAATCTCACAAAGGTACAGAGTACCTTAGTGGCTACTAGTGGTTGGGAAGGGGAGGATGAAGAGATTGATTAATGGGTACAAATATACAGTTAGAAGAAATAAGACCTAACGTTTGGTAGATCAGTAGGCTGACTATAGTTAGCATTCATCTATTGTACATTTCAAAATAGCTAGAAGAGAAAAATTTGAATGTTCCTAACATAAAGAAAAAATAAATATTTAAGGTGATGGATATCCCAATTACCCCAATTTGAACTTTCCACATTATATGAATATATCAAATTATCACATGTATTCCAAAAATATATAAATCTCTTAAGTTATCAAAAAAGAAGGAAACAAAGAAGGAAATACATAAATAAAGTACAAGAAATTAGGGAACAGACTTCACATTACTTCTTTTGTTTGAGACAGAATCTCACTCTGTTGCCCAGGCTGGAGTGCAGTGATGCGATCTCGGCTCACTGCAACCTCTGCCTCCCAGGTTCAAGCAATTCTCTCCTGCCTCAGCCTCCTGCGTAGCTGGGACTACAGGCACACACCACCATGCTGACTAATTTTTTGTATATTTAGTAGAGACGAGGTCTTACCATGTTAGCCAGGCTGGTCTTGAACTCCTGATCTCAGGTGATCCACCTGCCTTGGCCTCCCAAAGTACTGGGATTACAGGAGTTGGCCACCACACCTGGCCTCACATTACTTATTTACTTATTTAGGTATTTATTCATTCATTCATTCATTCATTCAAGACAGGGTCTCGTTATGCTGCCTAGGCAAGTCTTGAACTCCTGGGCTCAAGTGACTCTCCCGCCTCAGCCTCCCAAAATGATGGGATTATAGGCATGAGTCACTGTTAACAGACCTAGGTCTTTTTAAAAAAACTTTGATAACTTCAACCAAAGGACACTGTGCAGAAACAGAAGGGACCGAGGGAAGCAATGAAAATACTTAACTATTTAAATAATCTGGTTTACAGAGGACAACGTAAGTTATAAATAATCACAACACAGAAATTGAAGGTAAAGAGGAACAAAGGCAAAGTTTAAAGTTGGTAAAGAAAATAACGTATTTCTTTTTTTTTTTTTTTTTTTGCAGAAAAAGGCTTGTTTTATTTTAATGGCTGATCTATGTAATCACGGAGGCCAGTATGTACAGACAAAGGGGGAGCTTTTATTTCTTGGTCTCTTCCTCCTTGGACTAAGTCTTGATGATCTCTTCCTTCTTGGCCTGGAGGCGCTCTTCAGGCGCTTGCGTGCTTCCTTGGTCTTAGACCTGGGGCCTCAGCCTGGTCAGCCAGGAGCTTCTTGTGGGCCTTGTCTGCCTTTAGCTTGTGGATGTGTTCCATGAGAATACGCTTGTTTTTGAACACATTCCCCTTCACCTTCAGGTACAGGTTGTGATACATGTGGCGATCAATCTTCTCAGACTCACGGTATCTTCTGAGCAGCCGGCGCAGAATCCTCATTCTCCTCATCCACGTGACCTTCTCTGGCATTCCGGCATTGGCTGTACCCTTCCGATTACCTATGCCCATGTGCCTGGCTTCCGGCGGGCCAAGGTATTTGTCCTGCATCGCGTTCGGGAATGGACAGTCACAGGCTTGCGGATGACCAGCCCATCTTTGATCAGCTTTCGGATCTGCTGACGGGAGTTGGCATTGGCGATTTCAATGGTCTCACTGGGGTCTAACCAGACCTGCTTGCCACAGCGGAGGACACTAGAGGCGAGCCTCTTCTGAAGCCTGAGCATACTCATGGCTGCAGCCCCAGCAGCGAAAGGAAAGCGTATTTTTTTTTTTACTTATTTTTTTTGAGACAGAGTCTTGCTCTGTTACCCAGGCTGGAACGCAGTGGCACGATCTTGGCTCACTGCAACTTCCACCTCCTAGGTTCATGGGATTCTCCTGCCTCAGCCTCCCGAGTAGCTGGGATTACAGTAATATGCCACCATGCCCGGCTTTTTTTTTTTTTTTTTTTTTTTGAGACATAGTCTCGCTCTGTCGCCCAGGTTGGAATGCAGTGGCGCAATCTTCGCTCACTGCAACCTCCACCTCCCTGGTTCAAGCAATTCCCCTGCCTCAGCAGCCCGAGTAGCTGGGATTACAGGTGCACGCCACCAGGCCCGGATAATTTTTTTTGTATTTTTAGAGATGGGGTGTCACTGTGTTAGCCAGGGTGGTCTCGATCTCCTGACCTCGTGATCCGCGCACCTCGGCCTCCCAAATTGCTAGGATTACAGGCATGAGCCACCACGCCCAGCCATGTATTTTTATAAATGAAAAGTGCAAGTATTATTAAAGATATAAAGGTGAACATCAAAAAAATAATTTAACCAATCGATATCATGTGCTCAGAAAGGACAGAGAGGGAGAAAAAGGCAATATACCAATGTCATTGCATATAACTGGGAGTAAGAAAACAATAAGCAATAAAATAGAGAACCAACTATATCACACAAAACATTAGTTATAAAGATAACCAATGGATTCCAAACCAAACCTTTATATTACTAATGGTGTATACTAAACGAAAACAGGAAAACATGGATTATATAATGACATATTTAATGGATCATAGAGTGATCATATAAAAACATATTTTTAGGCAACAGAAACCATAGCAAATACTATGATAATTGCATAAAGACTACATATAACTCTAATATCGATGAATGAAAGTGAGTTTAACACTGTTACTTAAGAGCAAAGACAAACTAAGTAACAAAGTGAAACCTAACCTTGTAACATAAAAATTCATCTAAAGGTTTCAAAAATGTTGAAAATAAGAAGATGGTTAAAGGCATGCTAGGAAAGCATGGACAGAATGAAACGGTTGTTGGGATACTAATTAGAGATCACATTCAGAGGACGAAAGGAAAGAATTAAGTGATTTTTATAATAAGGATATTTTATTATGATAAAGAGTGTAATCCAGAATGAATGAAGATTTAACTGTAAGGTTTCTGTTCCCAGTACTATGGTGGTTTAGATATTCTAAAAATCCCTCCTTTTGCAAACACCTAGAAATGCTAAATTAGGTAAAACATTATCTTTTAAAATGTAGCACCAGTCTGAAGAAAAAGTAAAGGTAATTTACAATAGTCAATGAAAACTTACAAAGAGAAAGTCAAACACACAGTGATGAGTGATAAAAACACATGCCACATTGAAGGTGTCTATAGAAGCCACCAACAAAGAACCTTAGGACTGAAGAACCGTGCAGAGCAACAAGAATAACGCCCTAGACCTAATAGAAATAGATAGCAGAAATAAGAGTCCTAAATAAAGCTTGAGCCTAAGAAAGCTGGCGCTTAAATGAAAATGGAAGAAGGGTGACAACAGAAAAAGAGATTCAGTGGCAAAAGGAAACAAACAGGAAATAGATTTAGACATATGTGGTCAATCAATTTTTCACTAAAGTGCCAAGGTAATTTATGGGAATGATAGACTTTTCTACAAATGGTGCTGAAATAACTAGATACTAGTATGAAAGAAAACAGAACCTAGAACTCTTACCTCACCCCGTATTTAAAAATTGAGATCGAATCTATCTATCTATCTATCTATATATATATATATACATCAAAATAGAAAAAGGAAAACTATAAAGCTTCCGGAAGAAAACACAAGATGATTTTGTAATCCTGAGGTATGAAATGACTTGTTTGAATATAGAGAGCACTAACTATAAAAGGAAAACTTGATGAAGTTAATTTTTTTAAGTTAAAATTTTCTGTTCATTAGAATACCATATGAGAAGGAAAATCAAAAGGAGGCTACAGACTAGGGAAAATATTCACAAGATATATATCTGCCAAAAGTCTTATATCTAGAATATGAAAAGAACTTCCAATAAATAATAAAAACGCAACCCTATTAAAACAAGAGCAAAACATTACAACACTTTATAATATATCTATTATATGCTGTATATAACATATATAACTATACAAGGATGATTGGTAAGTACAGGGAAACATGTTCAACATCATTAAGAAAGTACAAAGTGAAACATAATAAGCTACCTCTCGAATAGCCATTCATTTTGAATGCCTAAAATAAAAAAGGCTAACAATATCAAATGTTGACAGAGATGTGGATCATCTAGAACTCTTATATATTGATTCATGGGAAAAAGTTGGGCAGTTTTTAAATAAAGTTAAAGCAGACTCCTCTAGCAAAAGAATTGAAAACATGTCCACAGATGGACTCATCTAAGAATGTTAAGACCATCATTATTCGTAAGAGCCCTACACCAGAGCCAACCCAAATGTCCATCACCAAGTAAATGAACAAAATAATTGTGACATATTCAGAGGTAAAACAACATAGATGAAATTGCTAAAACATTATGTTGAGTGAGAGAGGATCCACATAAACTGCATGATTCTGTTTGTAGCATGTTCCAAAACAGAGAAAACTAAGATACGATACAGTAACAAATTCATGAGTCCATCTAAATCTAGTTCCAGTTTGTTTTCTTTTGCCACTGGATCTCTGATGAATAGATGGACAGAAATAGGAAGGAGCGAAGGAATGAAGGAAGGAGGGAGGGAGGGACAGTTGGAGGGAGGGAGGGAGGGCCGGGCGCGGTGGCTCACGCCTGTAATCTGGAGAACGGCATGAACCCGGGAGGCGGAACTTGCCGAGATCAGGCCACCGCACTCCAGCCTGGGCGACAGAGCAAGACTCCATCTCAAAAAAAAAAAAAAAAAAAAGGAAGGAAGAAAGGAAAATAAAGGAAAGAAAGGAAGGAAAGGAGAGAGGAGAGGGGCAGAAGGGGGGCACTTCTTTATAATAAATGCCAATTAATAAATCATTTTACAGCCATCATGACAAAATTTGATTTGAACAGGAACCATCTATGTATGCTAAATCCAAGAGAGGGAAAATCAGAGAAGGAGCAGCATATTTGCATGGTCACAATATCTCATGTTAATTGTTACATACTAAACAACTGTGAGAAGAAAAAACAGTTAACTATGCAGTGATACTGGACCAAACTTTGGCCAGGAACTTGGCCTTGGGGCTAAGGAACTCAAAATAATACCCTGAAAAGCATATGACCTCAATCTCACTATGTACTGATGCAGGAAAGATTGCATAATCTAAATCTCATTGTGATGAAACATAAAAATAAGTTGAGGCCAGTGTCATGAAAGGGTAAGGAACTGTCCCACATTAAAGGAAACAAAAAGATATCATTAAATGCAATAAGTGATCCTGGATTAGATCTTCACACTGAACAAAAAACATGCTATAAAGGACAGTATAGGGACAACTGACAAAATATAAGTATATTAAAGTATTGTATAATAGTTAAATTCCAGCCACATGCAATGGCTCATGCCTGTAATTCTAGCACTCTGGGAGGCCAAAGCAGGAAGATCACATGGGGCCAGGAGTTCAATATCAGACTGCGCAACATAGCAGAACTCTGTCTACAAAAAAAGACATTGTGCACAGTGGTGTGCACCTGTAATACTAGCAACTTGGGAGGCTGAGGTGAGAGGATCACTTGGGTCCGGGAATACAAGGTTACAGTGAGCAATGATTGTGCCATTGTACTCCAGCCTACGTGACAGAGTAAGATCGTGTTTCTAAAAAAACAAAACTAAGAATAAAAAAAAATAAAAAGTTAAATTCTTAAATGTGGTAACTGTGCTGTGTCTATGTAAGAGAATGTCTTTATTTTAAAAAAATACATACTATACTATAGCATATTATTATTATTTTTAAAGCAAGTTTATTAGGAAAGTAAAGGAATAAAAGAATGGCTACTCCATAGGCAGAGCAGCCAGTATTGCAAATTAAAGGAACATGATGAATGCAAGCATAGGTGTATATACATGTATGTGTGTGTTTGTATAGACTGAGAGAATAATAAAGTAAATGTGGCAAAATGTTAAAAATTTGTGACTCTAAGTAAAATATACATAAAAGTTATTCTATATTTTTGTGACTTTTCTGTACATTTGAAATTACTTCAAAAAGTTGAAAAAATAGAGCAGCAAGTAACTATAAAAAATATACTTTAGTGACAGAAGTCAGATCAGTGATTTTAATGTAGGAGGATGGGATTGTTTAGAAAGAGGCCTACTTTGGATGATGGTAATGTTTTATATCTTGACGGAGGTTTTTGAAAACACAGGGGTATTCAGTGTATCAGAATCTACAAAACTGTGCACCTAAAATCCATATATTTTATTAAATTAAACTATACTTAATTTTTTAAGCTAATAAGGAAACTTAAAGCTTGGCAGGAGATGAAAATTAATGATCGAAATTCATAATAGTAAGCCTACCTAAAAATGAACTTGAGGTTTGAATTTATATTACCTGTGTGACCTGGGAAACTGCAAGCCAAGAATCTAATTTTGCAAATCCTCCATTGAAGAACTTACTCATTTACATCTCTCAAAATTTCCACAGACTGGCCAGGCGTGGTGGCTCACGCCTGTAATCCCAACTCTTTGGGAGGCTCAGGTGGGTGGATCACCTGAGATCAGGAGTTCGAGACCAGCCTAGCCAACATGACGAAACCCCATCTCTACTAAAAATATTTAAAAAATTAGCCAGGCGTGGTGGCATGCGATTGTCATCCCAGCTACTCAGAAGGCTGAGGCAGGAGAATCGCTTGAACACAGGAGGCAGAGGTTGCAGTGAGCCAAGATGGTGCCATTGCACTCCAGCCTGGGCAACAAGAGCAAACCTCTGTCTTAGAAAAACAAAAAAACAAAACCCACAGATTAAGATTATTTATTAAAACAAAATTTAAGACATCTGCAAATACACTGGGAAATAAACCATCACATACAACAATAAAAGGCAAAATTAACCTCTAAAGGACTTCAAAGAATGTAAATAAGTATGACTTACATAAATAAGTATGTTGTAAATATTTACAGAAATAAGACAGAATCAAAACATAGCAAAAAAAGACACTACCAACATAAGCAGGCAGAGCTGAATTGGACTTAAAAATACACTTTCTGAAATTAAGAACAGAAAGTTAAAAGTCCGTATTCTCCAATTTCAAGAAAAGAAAGGACTAACTGTTCTCTGGTAGTCAGCTAATCCCTAAAGTATACACAGAAATTTCACACAGTCCTTAAACACTCCTGTTTTTGAAAGTCTCCAGGCTTCTAAAGCCCAGTGCAATACCAACTCTTTGCTTTGTTTAGAAAGTCATGGCTAAGAAGCACAGTTCTCCCTTGCTTATCAAGAAAGAAATTGAGTGGTTTCTGATTTCAAGTATATTGAGTGATGGTCTCATCCTTAAGAGAATTCAATAAATTAATTAACAGTAAAAATAACATCAGTAAGCTTGAATATGGCTAAATGCAAAATATCAAAACTGCAGCACACAACAAAAAAGATAAGAGGTATACAGGACACCAAAAAAGCAATTAAGTAAATGTAAAAATAATTCGTGTTCACGGAATGAAATACTCCATATTATAAATATATCAATTATCACCAAACTGATCTATAGATGCAATAAAACTTCATTCACAATCCTAGCAAATTTTTTTGTGAAAACTGATAAATGACTTCTACAATTTACATGTAATTCAAAGAGTCAATAATAGCTGAGACAATTTTGAAAAAGAGTAAGGCTGAAAGATTTATACTATCTGATACCAGAATATTTATTATAAAGCTACAGTAAGAAGCATGAAGAAGTATGGTACTGACACAAAGACTGCAAACAGAGAAACAAAACAAAGAATCTACAACTGCACTATTCCATATGGTAGGTACTAAACATGTGACTATTTAAATTTGAATTAATTAAAATTAGTAAAATTAAAAATGCAATCATTAGTTGCACTAGTCACACTTCAAGTACTCAATAGCCATCTGCAGTGAATAGCTACTGAATTGAACAGTATACATAAAGAATATTTCCATCACAGTGGAAAGTTCCATTAGACAGCACTTACCTAGAAAGGTATACACATAAAATTACTTGATTTATGACAAAAGTAACATTACAATGCAGTAGGAAAAAGTCTTTTCAATAAATTGTGCTAGATCAAGTAGACATTCATATGTAAAAATAAACTTAAAAATAAGTAAGTGAGGCCGAGCACAGTGGCTCACACTTGTAATCCCAGTACTTTGGGAGGCCAAGGCGGGCAGATCAGTGGAGGTCAGGAGTTCGGGATGAGCCAGGCCAACATGGTAAAACTTTGTCTCTACTAAAAATACAAAAATTAGCTGGTCATGGTGGTGTGCACCTGTAATCCCAGCTACTCGGGAGACCGATGCAGGAGAATCACCTGAACTCGGGAGGCAGAGGTTGCAGTGAGCCGAGATCGCGCCACTGTACTCCAGCCTGGGAGATAGCGAGACTCTGTCTCAAAAAATAAATAAATAAATAAATAAATAAATAAGTAATCAATCCTGATGTCTACTTCATACCATATACACAAAACAATTCAAAGTAGATTGTAAATCAAATTAATGTAAAAATTAAAACAATAAAGCTTTTAGAAGAAAACACAGGAAATCTCTTCATGACCTCATAGTAGACAAAGATTTTTAAAATTTGATCAAAGAAGTGACAGCCAGACCGGGCACGGTGGCTCACACTTGTAATCCCAACACTTTGGAAGGCAGAGGCGGGTGGATCACAAGGTCAGGAGTTTGAGAGCAGCCTGGCCAACATGGTGAAACCCCGTCTCCACTAAAAATACAAAACTTAGCTGGGTGTGGTGGCAGACGTCTGTAGTCCCAGCTATTCGGGAGGCTGAGGCAGGAGAATTGCTTAAACCCATGAGGTGGAGGTTGCACTGAGCAGAGATAGGGCCACTGCACTCCAGCCTGGGAGACAGAGCAAGACTCTGTCTCAAAAAAAAAAAAAAAAAAAAAAAGTGCCAGGTATAGAACGAATACGGATAAAGATGATGTAAGATGACATTAAAATTGAGAATCTCTGCTTATCAGAAGACATCATTAAGACAAGGAAAAGGCAAAACACAACCTGAGAAAATTTACTTGCAATAAATATACCTGATAAAAGACTCATATCCAGAATATAAATCTGACAAAAGGACTCCTACAAAACAATAAGAAAAAGGCAAATAGACAATCCAGAAGAAAAACAGATTAGACATGAACAGGCACTTAACAAAAGATGTCCAAATGACTAATAAGCATATGATAAGGTATTACATTTTACTTATCATCAGAGAAATGTAAATAAAAACCGCAATATACATCACTATATACCTACCAGAATATCTAAAATGAAAATAAAGATAGGCAAAATGAAGTGTTGGTGAGGATGAGATATAAATGGAACTCTTAAACACTGTTGATACAAGAAAAAATTGGTGAAATTACATTGGAAAATGTTTAGCAGAGGTATGGGTTGAATTACATATCGCCAAAATTCATATGCTGAAGTTCAAACCCCCAGTACCTCAAAATGTGACCTTATTTGGAAATATGGTCACTGCAGACATAATTACTTAAGATGAAGTCATTAGGGTATCACCAATGTACCGAATATGACTAGTGTCCATACAAAAAAGGCAAATTTGGAACTAGAGACATAAACAGAGGGAAGATAATTTGAATAGAAATAGGAAGAAAACAGTAGCCTACAAGTCAAGAAGAGAGCCCTGGAAAAGACAATTCCTTCACAGCTCTCAAGAGGAATCAACCCTGCCAACACCTTAATTTTGGACTGCTAGCCTCCAAAACTGTGGGAAAATAAATTTCTGTTGTTTAAGCCACCTAGTTGCAGTATGCTTTTATGATAGTCCTAGCAAACTAATATAGGCATTATCTACTAAAATGGAATACACGCACACCCTATGATCCAACAATTCTTCTTCGTAGATACACATCAAAGTGTGTATATACGTTCACCAAAAGATTTGTATGAGAACATTCATATCATTACTATTTTATGAGCCCCAAACTAGAAATAACCCAAATGCTCCACAGTGGCATGAATAAATTATGGTATATTCACAAGATGGAATCTTACATGGCAATGAGAATGAACGAACTACAACCACATACAAAAACATAGATTGATCTCACAATAATGTTGAGAAAAACAAGATACAAAAGAATATACAATTACAATAATATAGTTGAACAGGCAAAGCAATCTATAATGTTAGAAGTCAGGATAGTGGTTACTTTTCGAGAGAAAGGAAGTAGTAACGATTGGAAGGGATAAGAGGGAGGTTTCTGTGATGCTGGCAATGTTCTATTTCTCGATCTTGGTGATGCTACACTGTGAAAATTCCTCAAGCTGTACATTCACAATCTGTATACCTTTGTCCATGTAAATTACATATCAGTAAAAAATAAAATAAAATAAAAAGTACTTTAAAAAAACTGAATAGGTTGGTTAAACAGCAGATTAGACCAGCTGGTTATGAATTGTATAAGAGAACTTGAAAACAGTCATAATGTAATAAACAGAAAATATATAAGAGACATTAATAGAGGCATAGGATGAAAGAAAAAGGTCAAGTATAAATCTAACTGGAATTGCAGCAGACAAAACAAATGGGGGAGAAGCAATATTTGAAGAGGGAATAGCTGAGAATCTCCTAGAATCAACAAACACAAATCCCAGATTTAAAAGGCACAATAATCCTAAATAGGATAAATAAAAAGAAAACCATACTGAATAAAGTATAGTGAAACTGCAGAACTCCAAAGACAAGAAAATCTTCAAGTCAGATGATGCACAAAGGAACAAAAATTGGACGGATTTTTTTTTTATTTAAAAAAATTTCAAACTCACAGAAAAGCAAAAAAGAATAATTCAATGAGCATACCCCGCAGATTATACCACTCACCAATGAAGACACCCACCAGAATATACTACTCACTAAATTCACACTGTTAACATTTTGGCTCATCCACTCAAAATGTTTCTGAACATAAGTCCTTCCCTTTTGGGAAAATGTAGAAAGTATAGCACTAACAATAGCACTATTGTTATTGTCTGAAAATTCTTTATCATGCATTTATTAGAAACAAGAACATTCTTCTATTCAATGACAACACCATTACCTCATCTAAGATAATCAACGTTAATCCAATAACATCATCTAAATAGAGTCCAGATGAAATTTTCCCAGTGATCTTAAAAGCATTCCCTAAAGTTTTTCTTTTTACTGATCCAGGATCTAACCAAGGCTTGTGCATTACTTTTAGATGGTATGGTTATTAGAGGTCTCTCTCAATTTAGAGACTTTCCTTGATACACTACTTCCTTTGATTTTGATGACACTGAATCCTTTGAAGAGTCCAAGTCAGTTGGCATGAAAAAATGTTCTACATTCTGGATTAGTTGGACAGTTTCACCATGATTCCCAGATCAAATGTTTCCAGTAAGAACACCACATAAGGTAATGTTATGTCTCTTCTGTGCACCACATTAAGCATGTGGCTATCCCACTATTAGCAATACCAAGCTTGGCCATTTTGTAATTTTTCCCTTTGTAATAAATAAGTCATCTGTAAGGTGCTATTTTGAGACTCAGGGGTATATTATCAATGACAATTATGGAAGCCAGAAGACAGGAGGATACAACCTTCTAAGTGCTAAGAAAAAAATAACTATTAAAGCAGACCTATATTGCCAACGAAAATATTACTGAAGAATGAACTCAAGATAAAATATATCCTGAAATTATTTTTAAATCCTGAAATTACTATTTCATGGTCAAGTAAACAAAAAACTTGATGGGAAACATTTCCCCAGTTTTCATTTGCCAAATAATATAATAAAAACTTTCCGCAACTAACATCATGTTTTCAGAAAAGAAAGGACAATTCTAAGCCTCCAAAAGAGAAGACTTAAGCTCAAAATAAATGAAGGTTCTCTAAAATGAATGAATTTTGCTTTATGAACAGCACAGTTTTTATTTTCTCATTTTGCTACATGTATCCATATTTTGTTAGGACTGGTTAACAGTCCAGGGACAAGTGTTTGGAAATTACTAAGTCTAGATACAAAAAAGGGAAAAGGCATTTTATTTCACCATTATGAAGAACTCGGTCTTCTTTTCTAACCACAGTAATTAGGATTATAAAATCCATTTTATAGTTAATGAATCTGAAGTATGAATTGTTAAAGAAGCATGCACAGCATCACAGAAATAGTAAGTGGCTCAGATTTAAACCAAGTCTAAACCTAAAGCGTATGTTCTTTCTACTCTGCCATAGTGAGAAGCCCAACCACACAAAATATGAAATACCTAAAGGAGCTAAAGGCTGTCAAATGGCAGTTTAAAATGTCATTTGTGACTGAATCTTCAGGAATTTGAGGACGGTTAACAATGTGAATATGAAAGAGTACAACTTTTCTAACTCCATAAAAGCAATGGAAATCTACAGAAGTGATGTCTAGAGTGGAGAAACTGAGAAGATACAGGTGTAAGGTGAAAAACAGCAGGTATATAACCTTAAGTGTCAACTAACAGTTATAAATACAAATGTGTACAATATAAACAAACTACTAATACATGAATCTCAATAAGACTACAACAATTTAAAAAAGTTTTTCATAAACAGCACATACAACTGGATTCCATTTATATAAACCACTAAAAACAGGCAAAATAAAAAACATCAGATCAATGTGAGAGTGGGGACTGACTCAGAAAGGGAATGAAGTAACTTTCTAGGATGATGGGTTTGGGTTATAAAAGTATATGCATTTGTCAAGGTTTGTACATTTCATTAATTAAATCACAACAGAAAAAAATCTGTAAACAAATATGAACTCTGGTTAATCATACATATACTTAAGTATATATGAGAAAGTATAATAATGTTTGTAATTTACTTTGAAATAAATGAAAATAATAAAACGGACTGATGGGGTAGAAGGATAGAGGGATGGATTAATAGATAAATACGTGATAGACCAAGCATGGCAAAATGTTAATAATAAACTGCGTGTGTTGACTCTACCAAGCATTTACTCTAACATTCTTTCAATTTCGTTGTATGTTTTTTAAATTGTTCATAATAAAATGTTGAAGAGAAAGTACATGATATATGTGACTGTGGAACTAAGACAATGCTATCCTTAAAATATAGAAAACCATATAATGGCCCAAGTTGATGGAAGAGATCATATAACTATCATGAAGTTTGAAAGAAGTAAAGAAATACAGACAGTACTATAAGGTACTCATAAGACACACCCAGAAGTTGCTAAATCTAAGGTGAAAAATAAAATGAATAAAAATACAATGGATGGGTGCAGTGGCTCATGCCTGTAATCTCAGCACTTTGGGAGGCAAGGCAGAAGGATCACTTGAGCCCAGGAGTTTGACCAGCCTGGGCAACATGGTGAAAACCCATCCCTAAAAAAAACAAAACAAAAACAAAAATTACCCGGGTGTGGTGGTGTGCACCCCATAGTTCCAGCTATTCAGGAGGCTGATGTGGCAGAATCACTTAAACCCAAGAGACAGAGGTTGCAGTGAGCCAAGATCATGCCACTACACTCCAGCCTGGGTAAAAGGGCAGAGTCTGTTAAAAAAAAAAAAAAAAAAAAATCCTTCTGGTAAGAGACAAAAAAAAACAAAAAACGATGGAAGTAAGTTGAATTGGTTTCATGTGAAAGCAACATTCTAGAAAACTGTCAATATATGAGTTGCTGAGAATATCTGGTAACTGAAATTATTAAGATAACTGAACATACTTTCTCTTAAGAAATCACAATTGGTTCGGCATATTTCAACATGAAGTATAAGTCAACCATAGTAAATGGATAAAGCTAACTTAGTCACAATCAATTCTACCAAAAAAAGATTGTTTGAAAAGAATAGTTTGAACAGAACTTTGTTTTTAATACACTTGCCAGGAATTTAACATTTTTAGCATGTCTTAAAAGAAGAATTTTACCTGCCATTTCTTTTGAGGGCAAAAATGATGCCATCTTTCTGGAATGGAAGCAGCTTTGCTCTTAGTCTGTCAGGCAAAAAGTCCAGCAGTTTCTCAGATTCACTTGTCACACAAGAAATGTGAGGTGTGAGAGACGTTTTTATGTTATGAACCCTAGGCATGATGATCCTAAAAAACAAAGAAACAACAAAAAAGGGAGGGGTGTAAGAAATAGATATTACTAAGTATGTTACAGAATCACATATAAATAATATTAAAGCACTTATTAATAGCTTTGACATACCATTTATATAAACTAAATCATATTCTCACAGTAAGCTACTAAGAAAATTCACAGCACTGAGTTTGAAAACAATCACTTAATGCACTCTCTAGGAACTCAGCATGCACTATTTCAAGCCCTAATACCATACACCAGCTTAATGCCACAAATGTATTACTAATAAATTACAAATACAACTACATTTTCCACAAATTGTATAATTTTTAAAATAAGGGATGAATCTGCTAGAGAAAGATGAGTCCTTTAATAATTTATCCTTTTATGGATCCACATTTTCATATCACACCAGATTTTCTAAGAGTGAGGTAAAGCTGCATTTTAAAAAATTATAAAATACAAAGACATTAACTACAAAATCAAATTTATCGTAATTAATGTATTATTAAATTGTTTAAATATTAAAATTAATTTTTTAAATGAGCTGAATCCACAGTATAACTCTGCCTGATTAACACCTTCCTCACCCCCTGGTTTTCCACAGATGTTATCTCACCCCCTGGTTTTCCACAGATGTTATTTTAATTTTCTATGACATAAAAATTTCATATATCTGTAAATTCTTATAAATTAAATCATATTCTCACTGGAAGAAAATGTCCTATTATACCACTACACTACAATGCCTATCAAATAATAATATTTTGTATTTAGATGGTACCCTGCCTTCTGTTTATATATTATCTCATTTCATCTTTTAAAAAAAGTTTGCGGGCCAGGCGCAGTGGCTCACGCCTGTAATCCCAGCAGTCTGGGAAGCCGAGGTGGGTGGATCACAAGGTCAGGAGTTCGAGACCAGCCTGGTCAATGTGGCGAAACACTGTCTTTACTAAAAATACAAAAATTAGCTGGGTGTGGTGGCACATGCCTGTAATCCTGGCATGACAATCACTTGAACTCAGGAGGAGGAAGTTGCAGTGAGCTGAGATCACACCACTGCACTCCAGCTTGGGTAACAGAGCGAGACTCCATCTCAAAAATAAAGAAAAAAAAAAAGCCAATGTGGCTGATGACCCAAAGGAGGGAATGGTATAAGATGAAGCTACCGAGATAAACAAGAGCCAAATCATATACAGCCTTGATAATAACTTTGGATTCCTTTTTAAGAAGGAAGGAATGCTAATGGAGTTTGCTGTCCTATACACCATTAAGCAAATGGGACTATTCAAATTTGAAAATTCGGTTCTCCAGTTTCACCAGCCATGTTTCAAGGGCTCAACAGTAACATATGTCTGGTCCAAGCTATGATATTTAATAGTAAAGATACAGAACATTTCTCTCTTCACTCAAAGTTCTATTGGACAGTACTCCATGGAAGGTTTAAACAGGGGAATGACACAATCTGACTTACATTTCAAAAAACACCTGAAGGAGACAAAGATATTAATAAGGAGCCAGGAGATAAATATTCTTACAGGATTTGGCCAGTCAACAAAGCCTCCACTGCTTCAGTAGACAACGGAATTCAGAAATGATTTATGAGTCAGTTCTGTCTGAATAAGGTCCTCATAAACACTTATGAGTGGGCCTCCATAGGACCCTCTCAACACCACCACCCCCATAACAAAACTTAGCAAGGAATAGAGAATGGAGCAAAAAGGGAAAGCATGAAAGCAGAAAAACTGTTTTCAGGTTGCAACAGACAAGGCAAAAAACCTTTAACAGTGAAACTGAAAAGATTCAGGAAGTGTATCAGAGGTAAAGCAAACAGCACCTGCTGATGCAGTACACATAGAGAATAAGAGAAACGTAGAATCAAAATGTGGACCTAGAGTGATGGAGTGAGTTAGTGATGCAATTGGCTGGGATAGTGAGGACTACAGAATAAATAAATAGGGGAGAAAAATGATCAATAGATATCCTTTGAGATGGTTATAAGATACGAAGTGGAAATGTCAGGTATGCTTGAAAATATATGAGCCTAAGTTCCTATAGGGAGAGATAGAGGCTGGATACACATGAGAAATATCACTTTCCCAGCCTGCCTTGGAGCTACTAATCAGATATACCTATTGTGGACTTTAGAAAGTCAAAACTCAAAGGAGCAGAGATTAAGTAAAATTCATTCTGGCAAGGCTAACAGCAGCAGAAAACCATGTCCACTTTCCAGAAGTAACAGGAGTTTCAGAAGCACTTTTTAGGGTCAATGGGATGAAGGATGCAATGTTTCAGGGTGGAACACTGGCAAGAAGTAAAAACTTAAAATAATTTTGCTGTTTATCATCTTTATTTAAGACTCCTTTTTTTTTTTTCTTTGCTGGGTGCAGTGGCTCATCACTGTAATCCCAACACTTTGGGAGGTTGAGGCAGGAGAATAGTTTGAGGACAGGAGCTGAAGATCAGCCAGGGCAAATATCGAGATCCTGTTGCTTACAAAAGATCATAAAATTAGCCGGTTGTGGGGGTGCATGCCTGTAGTCCCAACTACTTGGGAGGCTTGAGAGGACTGCTTAAGCCCAGGAATTGGAACTATGATCTTGTCACTGCACTCGGGAGGGGAGGGGAGGGGAGGGGAGGGGAGGGGAGGGGAGGGGAGGGGAGGGAAGAGGAGGGGAGGGGAGGGGAGGGGAGGGGAGGGGAGGGAAGGGAAGGGGAGGGGAGGGAAGGGAAGGGAAGGGAAGGGAAGGGAAGGGGAAAGGAAAGGAAAGGAAAAGAAAAGAAGAAAGAGAGAGGGGGAGAGGGAGAATAACAAAACAAAGCAAAACGACTCCTTTGCACTTTACGATTTTACTAAAAATTTTAATAGACACTCCAAAAAAATGTGGTAACTTGGGGTCACTCTGCCACTTACATGATTTATTTTTATGAGGACTGACTCAGGCACAATATTTTTAAAAATAAACAATGAAACTAAAGTTATATTAATCAAAAATTTGTTTTAATAGTCACAAATAAGAGAAAAAATAGTTATTTAAATGTGAAGATTAAAGAAATCTAAAACATTATGAAAATGTACAGAAAAAAATTTCAGTTGAACTTAAGATTATAGTGTGGCTCATTGATGATTTAAGTAGATATTTGGATACATAAAGAACTTAAAAACATGTAGTGGTACAATCTAATGAATAGAACATGAATGTTTTTGTTAATCCTAAAAATAATTTTTAAAATATTATTTTCTATTTATAGGATCTAAAGTAAAAAAGGTATAACAACGAATATCTCATGTAGGTTGGGCCACATAGATTTAATTGCTACAAAAAGTCAGTTGTAACCAACGTTACATTAATAAAAGAAGATGCAGATTTTATCTTCATTCTAGATTACCAAGAAATTAACAGTTATAATAATGTGCATATCTCTTTAATCATGAATACTGTATTCAGTTCACAGGTTTAGCTTAAAAGGTTTTATTCAATATATGTATATTAATTTACTTGCAGTAAGGCGGGGGAAGCCTATCAAAATGAAACCAGCAATACATACTTTTTAAAAAATTTTTCTTCTGGAAAGATTTTAATAATCATTAACCATTTCCAAGAAACACCCACTGCATGCCCATCAATTAAAGAGAACCATAACAAAACAGAAAATTTACCATATGGCTATGACTTAAAGAAAAAATAATGTGGACAGGAGCACATCAGCAAAGACCATTTAAAGTCACATTCCTTCTTACGGGCTATGAATAGGAGTCTGATTAGACACCAGAATAAAACTTACTACAAATGCTGAACCATTTAGGTCAAAGAACCTCTATAGAAGCATCTGTCTTCAAAGGGATTCTAGCTTGAGACTCAATTTTAGAATAAGATATAACAGACATGTTAACAGAAGACATACAAGATGATAAAAGAGGGTTTCTACAATTCCCCACATACTCTGAACCTAATACAACAAATCCAGATATTAAAAAATTATTTTTCTTTAAACAATTGCCAAATCTAAAAGATAAACAGAAGGCACAACAGTTTTGTTACGGTTGTTATCTGGGTTTTGGGAATATTTTGTCTTTTGTTTTTTTACAAATACAAATTAAACATGAAAAAACTCTACTTCAAAAAAACTAACAGTTCAAGAAAAGCCTATCTAGTTGCATTCTAGACATTTAAAACCTATATCACAATTGAAATTTCAATGGTAAAAACAGTAGGTTTTAGAACTGTTTTGTGATCCTACATCAGAAGAAAAATTCTATTCCTTTTATTCAGTTTTTAAACATACCAGCGAGATCAAAATTGTCAAATTTTCCAAATTTTAAACATACCAGTCAGAATCAAAATTGGCAAATTTTCCAAACCCACTGTAAAAACAGGTTTTAGAAATGTTTCATGATCCTATATCAAAATAAAAATTATATTCCTTTTATTCAGTTTTTAAACATTACCAGTGAGAATCAAAATTGTCAAATTTTCCAATGGCAATTTCTCCACACCAGAAAGTGGTCATGACTCTCAAAGAAGAAACAGTTTGGGGTTTTCCTGCCTTCAAAATGTTATCAAATCCTGTATTTCTCACAGGTTTTTGAAAACACAGAAAGTAAGAAATATTCCAATGAATGAAATGTACCAAATGTCAGCAATAACGCAAGACACATTCCTTTGGGGAAATGGCTGTTAGAAAAAAAATCCAGTCTGTACGTGCAAAATAAGCAAGGAAATTTGGTCTTTTTTTTTTCTTCTTCTTCTTCTTCTTCTTCTTTAAAAATCCATTACTCCTAAAATATCATTCCACAAAATTGGAAGTGAAAGACTAAAGGCCAGGAAAGGGAAGAGAGGGAGAAGGAGCACACACCATTAACACACAGAAGAAGTAAAATTATACTAACTAAAGCAGTTTATAACAAACTGGGGTCATACTCCAAGATACCAAAGGCTGGTCGAAGAAATTCACCATTCTGTAGGAACTAGGGTTCATATGGCCGCCTGAAGATCCATGAAGATTCACTGCCGTGGAGCAAGCCACCTTCCCACTCCAAATCCTGCTTTCTGTACCATGCCTCCACAAGGAGGGCCTCTCATTCCACCACCCAGCCCACCTAAAGGGCCTCCAGGTCCACAAAGGCGATCATCTCGTGGGTCCCCTTCCCTGGCAGATGAGTCTTCTTCTCTTCCACAATCAGACGGACCTCACCTCTGAACATGATGGACCTGTTGCTAAGGACCTTCTGAACAGGCTCAGAATCATCAAACACAACAAAATCAAAATTGGGTAATTTCCCACCACTGTTAGGTGCAACTCCACCATGTTCCCATAATTTTGAAAGAAATCTTTAAGCTCTGATTTGTCTACTTTATGAAGCAGGTTGCCCATGAAGAGTTGGTGACTGTCAGGGTGTCTCACCATTCTTCGGGGTTCAATGTCACCTTGCTCACCAGCCTCACAGATTGCTCTGGGTCCCTTTTGGGGAGGAATATTTATTTGTTGTTCTCGTATTCTTTGATCCCTTTGAGGTCTCTGTGGTGGAACCTGAGATTCAGGCTTAGACTCTGTACAGGGCTGTGAAGCTAGTACTTTGCAAACATGAGGAGGTATCCCAGTAACTGGAACAGCTCCACTGGGTGGAAGGTTGTTACTGGTCACAGATGCCCAAGAAAATGTCCTCAAGTCTTCCTATACTGTCTGAGATATGTCTGCAGGTGCTAGAGAACTCTTCTGAGCATCCTCAGGAGCAGCTTCTTCTAATACAAGCTCAAACTTTTCCTCTTGGATTTCAGATACATGTTCTTGTTCTGGTTCTGGTTCAGGATCAGGCTCCAGTTCAGCAACTGGCTCCTCTAAATGTTCTTCCATGTCATTACTGACAATTGCCTGATCATAGAAAGTTCCAGAATCAGAGGTGATTGCTGTCTTTCTTCAGGTTCCTCTACTTCTTCTTCAGACTCCTCCTGAGGCTCAGTGACAAACCCATCTTGGTGTCTGAGGATATCATTATGAACATAGAACTGACATGCAATAGACCCCTCAGGAGCAAGTACAAACATCTGCATGAATCTCCTCAAAGCCTGGTTGTTGTTAGAGAGAAGCACCATCACCTGGACTACCACACCATTATTTAGCATAGCATAAGCATCAACATGGAGAATCTTGGTGTGGCAGCTGGTGAAGTTTTGTGACATCACTTTCCTGTGGATTTCTTTCTGTCAAAGACTGCATCTGCTGGCTTTCCATTTGAATCCAATCCCCCATGGACATGAGAAGAGTTCTTTCCATAAAATCTATGCAGCATGTCTAGGGCCTGGTTCACCAGTGCGTAATGCTGTCTCACAAATTTCCACCCAACCAGCAGGGGAGTAGGCTTCTCCATCACCATTGCTTTGGTCAATTCAACCTGGGGGGAAAGTCAAATATGTCCAAACCTGCGCGGCTGAGAGGGAGAGGAACTAGCTCTGCTACACAGTACTGATGATGGCAGAAACCCCTCACGCAACTGTGTCTGCACCAGCAATACATAATTTTTAATACCATGTTATTAAAATCAAAATGACAATATTGGCTAGGGAAATTTAGTGAAAGCAAAATCTAGTAGAACTTATTTTCTAAGCAATTCGCTTGGTAAGCAACACTTGAAAAAAAGAATGAAGGAAGTATTTATTTTCCATCTTTTAGATCAAGACAGTGTTTTTGTACTCAATTGAGAACAAGGCAAATTCAACTGGAATTCACTGACTCATTTAAGTAAATAGTAGAATTGTATTGAGGAGAATCAGATATTGTTAAAACACACTACCTAGAGACTTATTTTGGAAATAAAAAGTAAATGGCTGGTGAAGACAACTATATACACTTTGGGGAGATAATTTTTTTTTTTTAATTAAGAATGTATTGGATGAAATTTACTGCAGAATAGATACAAATTAGTAAATTAGAAAAGATATTAAATGTAAATGGACTAAAAACAAATGAAAAGATTCCTATATTAAATTAAAAAATATATAAATTTACATGCTGCTTTTAAAAGACATATCCTTAAATAGAAGGATTCATAAACATTGAAAGTAAAAGAATTAAAAAAGACATACATGCCAAAGTATAGCTGGTATTGCTTTACATTATAACATAGGTTTCAGGCAAAAAAAAAAAAATTATTAAAATAAACAAGAGCATTTTATAATGATAAAATATTTATTAGAAAAATTTAGCTACGAAATATATCTTAATAAATATACAAGGCAAAAACTGATAAAAGTAAAAGGAAAATTTGACACAACCATATCTATCTATAACCACAGTGGAAAAGTTTAACACATGTCTCTCAGTAATTGATTATGCAAGCTGATTAAAATTGTAACAGGATAAAGATGATTTCAAGAACACAATAAACAAATCTGACCCATTTGGTGCAAAGACAGGAGTATTATTTTCAAGCTCATTGTGTGAAGCCAGCCTAAACAATCTCACAAGCACATTACAAGAAAAAACATACATAATACAATCTCTCATATTCATAGGTAAACAAAATATTAGCAAACCGAATATAGCAGTAACTAAAAGACTAAGACACCAAGACTGAAGTGGGCTTATTTCAGGAATCACAGCTGATTACACTTTCAAGATTCAATCACTGACAAGCTGATCCTAAAATTCATATGGAAATGCAAGGAACCCAGAATAGCCAAAACAATCTTGAAAATGAACAAAGCTAGAGGACTTCTACTTCCTGGTTGTAAAATTTACTACAAAGTGATAACAATCAAGACAGTGTAGCACTACTAGCATAATGACAACCAGCTAGGTCAATGGAACAGAACTGAAAGTCCAGAAACAAGCCCTTACATTTACAGTCAATTGAGTTTTGACAAGGGTGCTAAGAGGATTCAATAGGCAAAGAGTAACTTTTTCAACAAATAGTGCTGAGACAACTAGATGTCCATATAAAAGAATGAAATTAAACCCCCACCTCAGCTGCATATGAAAATTAACTTGAAATGGAACAAAGATTAAAACATAACAGCTAGGCCGGGCGCGGTGGCTCAAGCCTGTAATCCCAGCACTTTGGGAGGCCGAGACGGGCGGATCATGAGGTCAGGAGATCGAGACCATCCTGGGTAACACAGTGAAACCCCGTCTCTACTAAAAAAAAATACAAAAACTTAGCCGGGCGAGGTGGCAGGCGCCTATAGTCCCAGCTACTCAGGAGGCTGAGGCAGGAGAATGGCGTGAACCCGGGAGGCGGAGCTTGCAGTGAGCTGAGATCCGGCCACTGCACTCCAGCCTGGGTGACAGAGCGAGACTCCGTCTCAAAAAAAAAAAAAAAAAAAAAAAAAAAAAAAACATAACAGCTAAAAAATAAAAATAAAAAAATAACAGCTAAAACTATAAAACTTCAAGGGGAAAACACAAGAGCAAATCTTTGTAATTTTGGGTTATGGTATGGCTTTAGATAACACTAAAAGCGAAAACATGAAGTCTTTGCACATGCCTATGTCCTGAATGGTATTGCCTAGGTTTTCCTCTAAGGTTTTTATGGTTTTAGGTCTTATGTTTAAGTCTTTAATCCATCTTGAGTTAATTTTTGGATAAGGTGTAAGGAAGGGGTCCTGTTTCAGTTTTCTGCTAGCCAGTTTTCCCAACACCATTTATTAAACAGGGAATCAATAGGGAATCCTTTCCCCATTTCTTGTTTTTGTCAGGTTTGTCAAAGATCAGATGGTTGTAGATGTGTAGTATTATTTCTGAGGCCTGTGTTCTGATCTATATATCTGTTTTGGTACCAGTACCATGCTGCTTTGGTTACTGTAGCTTTGTAGAATAGTTTCAAGTCAGTAGTACGATGCCTCCAGCTTTGTTCTTTTTGCCTAGGATTGTCTTGGCTATGTGGGCTCTTTTTTGGTTTCATATGAAATTTAAAGTAGTTTTTTCTAAGTCTGTGAAGAAAGTCAAAGGTAGCTGGATGGAGACAGCATTGAATTTGTAAGTTACTTTGGGCAGTATGGCCACTTTCACGATATTGATTCTTCCTATCCATGAGCATGAAATGTTTTTCCATTTGTTGTGCCCTCTCTTATTTCCTTGAGCAGTGGTTTGTAGTTCTCCTTGAAGAGATCCTTCACCTCCATTGTAAGTTGTATTCCTAGGTATTTGATTCTCTTTGTAGCAATTGTGAATGAGAGTTCAAATATGTTTTGGCTCTCTATTCTAGTGTATAAAAATGCTTGTGATTTTTGCATACTGATTTTGTATCCTGAGACTCTGCTGAAGTTGCTTATTAGCTTAGGAAGATTTGGGGCTGAGATGATGGGGTTTTCTAAATATACAATCATGTCATCTGCAAACAGAGACAATTTGACTTCCTCTCTTCCTATCTGAATACCTTTTATTTCTTTCTCTTGCCTGATTGCCCTGGCCAGAACTACCATACTATGTTGAACAGGAGTGGTGAAAGAAGGCATCCTTTGTGCCGGTTTTCAAAGAGAATGTTTTCAGCTTTCACCCATTCAGTATGATATTGGCCATGAGTTTGTCATAAATAGTTCTTATTATTTTGAGATACATTCCATTAATACCTAGTTTATTGAGAGTTTTTTTCAGCATGAAGGGATGTTGAATTTTATGGAAGGCCCTTTCTGCATCTATTGAGATAATCATGTGTTGTCATTGGTTATGTTTATGTGATGGATTACATTTATTGACTTGCGTATGTTGAACCAGCCTTGAATCCCAGGGATGAAGCCAACTTGATCTTGGTGGATAAGCTTTGTGATGTGCTGCTGGATTTGGTTTGCCAGTATTTTATTGAATATTTTCGCATCGATGTTCATCAGGGATACTGGCCAGAAATCATCTTGTTTTGTTATGTCTCTGCCAGGTTTTGGTATCAAGATGATGCTGGCCTCATAAAACGAGTTAAGTAGGAGTCCCTCTTTTTCTACTGTTTGGAATAATTTCAGAAGGAATGGTACCAGCTCCTCTTAGCACCTCTGGTACAAATTCAGCTGTGAATCTGTCTGGTCCTGGGCTGTTCTGGTTGGTAGGCTACTAATAGTTCTCTATTTCCTTCAATTCTGCTCTGATCTTAGTTATTTCTTATCTTCTGCTAGCTTTTGAATTTGTTTGTGATGTCAGGGTGTCAATTTTAGATCTTTCCCGCTTTCTCCTGTGTGAATTTAGTGCTATAAATTTCCCTTTAAACGCTGCTTTAGCTACGTCCCAGAGATTCTGGCACATTGTGTCTTTGTTCCCATTGGTTTCAAAGAACTTATTTCTGCCTTCATTTCGTGATTTACCTAGCAGTCATTCAGGAGCAGGTTGTTCAGTTTCCATGTAGTTGTGCGGTTTTGAGTGAGTTTCTTAATCCTGAATTCTAATTTGATTGCACTGTGGTCTGAGAGACTGTTTGTTATGATTTCCATTCTTTTGCATTTGCTGAGGAGTGCATTACTTCCAATTATGTGGTCAATTTTAGCATAAGTCTGATGTGATGCTGAGAAGAACGTATATTCTGTTGATTTGGGGTGGAGAATTCTATAAACATCTATTAGGTCTGCTTGGCCCTGAGCTGAGTTCAAGTCCTGAATATCCTTGTTAATTTTCTGTCTCATTAATCTGTCTAATATTGGCAGTGATGTGTTAAAATCTCCAAATCTCCTACTACTACTGTATGGGAGTCTAAGTCTCTTTGTAGGTCTCTAAGAACTTGCTTTATGAATCTAGGTGCTCCTGTATTGGGTGCGTATATATTTAGGATAGTTATGTCTTCTTGTTGCATTGATCCCTTTACTATTATATAATGCCCTTATCTCTTTTGATCTTTGCTGGTTTAAAGTCTGTTTTACCAGAGACTAGGATTGCAACTCCTGTTTTTTGTGTTTTTTTTTCTTTTTTCTTTTGCTTTCCATTTGCTTGGTAAATATTCCTCCATCCCTTTATTTGAGTCTATGTGTGTCTTTGCACGTGAGATGGGTCTTCCGAATACAGCACACCGACGGGTCTTCACTCTATCCAGTTTGCCAGTCTGTGTCTTTCAGTTGGGTCATTTAGCCCTTTTATATTTAAGGTTAATATTGTTATAGGTGAATCTGATCCTGTCATTATGATGCTAGCTGGTTATTTTGCCCATTAGTTGATGCAATTTCTTCATAGTGTTGATGGTCTTTACAATTTGGTATGTTTTTGCAGTGGCTGGTACCAGTTGTTTCTTTCCAAGTTTACTGCTTCCTTCAGGAGCTCTTGTAAGGCAGGCCTGGTGGTGACAAAATCTCTCAGCAATTGTTTGTCTGCAAAGGATTTTATTTCACCTTTGCTTATGAAGCTTAGTTTGGCTGGATATGAAATTCTGGGTTGAAAATTCTTTTCCTTAAGAATGTTGAGGCCGGGCGCGGTGGCTCAAGCCTGTAATCCCAGCACTTTGGGAGGCCGAGACGGGCAGATCACGAGGTCAGGAGATCGAGACCATCCTGGCTAATATGGTGAAACCCCGTCTCTACTAAAAATACAAAAAACTAGCCGGGCGAGGTGGCGGGCGCCTGTAGTCCCAGCTACTCGGGAGGCTGAGGCAGGAGAATGGCGTAAACCCGGGAGGCGGAGCTTGCAGTGAGCTGAGATCCGGCCACTGCACTCCAGCCTGGGCGACAAAGCGAGACTCCGTCTCAAAAAAAAAAAAAAAAAAAAAAAAAAAAAAAAAAAAAGAATGTTGAATATTGGACCCCGCTCTCTTCTGGCTTGTAGGGTTTCTGAGAGATCCGCTGTTAGTCTGATGAACTTCCCTTTGTCACCCGGGTAACCCAATCTTTCTCTCTGGCTGCCCTTAACATTTTTTCCTTCATTTCAACCTTGGTGAATCTGACAATTATGTGTCTTGTGGTTGCTCTTCTCAAGAAGCATCTCTGTGGTGTTCTCTGTATTTCCTGAATTTGAATGTTGGCCCGTCGTGCTAGGTTGGGGAAGTTTTCCTGGATAACATCCTTAAGTGTGTTTTCCAACTTGGTTCCATTCTCCCTGTCACTTTCAGGTACACCAATCAAAAATAGGTTTGGACTTTTCACATAGTCCCATATTTCTTGGAGGCTTTGTTCGTTCTTTTCATTCTTTTTTCTCTTTCCTCTAACCTTTTTTTGAAGTTCTCAGCTTCCCTGCCTTGGGTTAGAACATGCTCTTTAAGCTTGGAGGAGCTTGTTATTACCCACCTTCTGAAGCCTACTTCTGTCAATTCATCAAACTCATTCTCCATCCAGTTTTGTTCCCTTGCCGGCGAGGAGTGGTGATTCTTTGGAGAAGAGGCATTCTGGTTTTGGGAATTTTCAGCCTTTTTGCGCTGTTTTTTCCTCATCTTCGTGGATTTATCTACCTTTGGTCTTTGATGTTGGTGACCTTCAGATGGGTTTTTGTATGGGCGTCCTTTTTGTTGATATTGATGCTACTCCTTTCTGTATTTTAGTTTTCCTTCTAACAGTCAGGACCCTCTGCTGCAGGTCTGTTGGAGTTTGCTAGAGGTCCATTCAAGACTCTGTTTGCCTGGGTATCACCAGCAGAAGCCGCAGAACAGCAAAGGTTGTTGCCTGTTCCTTCCTCTGGAAGCTTCATCCCAGAAGGGCACTGCCAGATGCCAGCCGGAACTCTCCTGTATGAGGTGTCTCCCAGTCAGGAGGCATAGGGGTCAAGGACTCACTTGAGGAGACAGTCTACCCTTTAGCAGAGCTTGAGCACTGTGCTGGGAGACATGCAGCTGTCTTCGGAGCTGACAGGCAGGAAGGTTTAAGTCTGCTAAAGCTGTGACCACAGCCACCCCTTCCCTAAGGTGCTCTGTCCCAGGAAGATGGGAATTTTATCTATAAGCCCCTGACTGGGGCTGCTGCCTTTCTTTCAGAGATGCCCTGCCCAAAGAGGAGGAATCTAGAGAGGCAGTCTGGCTACAGCGGCTTTGTGTGCTGCGGTGGGTTCTGCACCCAGTTCAAACTTCCCAGTAGCTTTGTTTACACTGTGAGGGGAAAACCACCTACTCAAGCCTCAGTAATGGCAAATGCCCCTCCCCCCACCAAGCTCACCCATCCCAGATAGACTTCAGAATGTGTGCTGGCAGTGAGAATTTCAAGCCAGTGGATCTTAGCTTGCTAGCCTCCTGGGGGTGGGATCTCCTGAGGTAGACCACTTGGCTCCCTAGTTTCAGCCCCCTTTGCAGGGTAGTGAATGGTTCTGTCTCACTGGTGTTCCAGGAGCCACTGCGGTATGAAAGACTCCTGCAGCTAGCTCGGTGTCTGCCCAAAGGGCCGCCTGGTTTTGTGCTTGAAACCCAGGGCCCTGGTGGTTTACATAACCTAGGGAATCTCCTAGTCTGTGGGATACAAAGACCACGGGAAAAGCGTAGTATCTGGGCTGGAATGCACCGTTCCTCATGGCACAGTCCCTTGGCTAAGGGAAGGAGTTCCCTGATCCCTTGCACTTCCTGGGTGAGGAAACGCCCCACCCTGCTTGGGCTTGCCCTCCATGGGCTGCACCCACTATCTAACCAGTCCCAATGAGATGAGCTGAGAATCTCAGTTGGAAATGCAGAAATCACCGGCCTTCTGAGTTATCTTGCTGGGAGCTGCAGACTGGAGGTGTTCCTATTCAGCCATCTTGCCAGCCACCATAGTCCTGTAACTTGTTGTTATGGAGCTGGGTCACAAACTCAGGTCACGTGGCTATAGATGTCAGATGCCACACTTTTAGCTGCTATTCTAGATGCTTCCCCTACTGAGAAGATCTATCTGCTGGGAGGCACTGCAGCATGTTATCTCCTTGTTTGCTTAATCTTGCTTCCTACTTCTGTTTGTCGCTATCAAAAATTCCAAAATAACAGGGTTCAGGAGGGAGAATTTGGAGCTGACTGTTGGACAGGGAAAACTGTTTCTGTCCCTCAGATTAGGTGGTTCATCAGGGAGAGTCCATTTATTATTTTTAATTCCATTTATTATTTTATTTCATTTTATACAACCTACTTGAAAGGACAAAATTTTAGAAATGTATAATATTTTAGTGATTAGGTTGGGGTGAGATAGAAGTGATTGTGGCTATAAGAAGGCAAAATGAGGGATCTTCCTGGGATGGAAATGTTCTCTATTTTGACTGTGTCAATATCTTGGTTGTACTGTAGTTTTCTAAGATGTTACCACTGGAGGAAACTAGGGAAAGGTCCACAGTATCTCTCTGCATTATTTCTTACAACCTCCTGTGAATTTACAATGAACTCAAACAGTATGATCTTTTTTAGATAAAAAAAAAAATAAAACACCCTGGCTTGGGCATGATGATTACACTCGTACTCCCAGAACTTTGGGAGGCAGCAGCAGAAAGATCACTTGAGCCAGGGAGGTCCAGGCTGCAGTGAGCTAAACAGAGCAAGACCCAGAAAGATAAAACTCCAAGATCATGTAGCTAACAGCAGAGGTAAGACCTATATTTGGCTCTTTCATCCCTTTTTATCACATGAATGCTCCATCTCTACTTCAGGGCTAAATCCCACTGAAAATATCTATTTTAAATATTAATATACTGGCCCTATAAACAGTTATATCCCATAAAAAGTAATCATCCAACTCCCTGAATTTCATTTTTTCATGCATTCAACAAATAAGTATTCAGTTGTTCACATGTAGCAGACATTGCACTAGGCTCCGGATATATAATAGTAAATATATTATTACATGCAGTTCTGAAGAAAGACTATAGGGGAAGTACTGGGTGTTAAAGGAGCATACGAACAGGACTAATTTTTCGGATTAAGTGTTTGGAAGTCTTCTAAATATACACACATCAAAGTTGATACTTGAACAACATTAACCAGAGAGGAAGCGATCAAAGAGTGTTTTTGGAAGAGTATATGGTATGTATAAAGGCTGTGAATTGGAGGTAAAAGTAAGGAAGCAAGTAAGGAATTCTCAGTCTTCATCTTACTGAACCTATCAGTAATCACTCCCTCTTCATTAAATCTTTTTTTTCCCACTTAAATTCTTTTTTCTTTTTTGGTCGGGCACGGTGGCTCACACCTGTAATCCCAGCACTTTGCGAGGCCGAGGAGGGTGGATCATTTGAGGTAAGGTGTTCAAGACCAGCCTGGCCAACATGGCGAAACCCCATCTCTACTAAAAATAAAACATAAAAAAATTAGCCGGGCGTGGTGGCAGGTCTTTGCCTGTAATCACAGCTACTGGGGAGGCTGAGGCAGGAGATCGGTTGAACCCAGGAGACGGAGGTTGCAGTGAGCCAAGTTCATGCCATTGTAATCCAGCCTGGGCGACAGAGTAAGACTCCACCTCAAAGAGAAAAAATGAATTTTTTTTTTTTTTGAGACAAAGTCTTGCTCTGTCACTCTGCCTGGAGTACAGAGGTGCAATATTAGCTCTCTGTAACCTCAAACTCCTAGGCTCACACAACCTCCTGCCTTAGCCCCTCAAGCAGCTTGGACTACAGGCATCTGCCACCACACCCGGCTAATTGGTTTTTGTTTTTTGTTTTTTTTGAGATGGAGTCTCGCTCTGTCACCCAGGCTAGAGTGCAGTGGTGCAATCTGGTCTCTCTGCAACCTCCAGCTCCTGGGTTCAAGCGATTCTCCTGTCTCAGCCTCCCAAGGAGCTGGGCTTATAGGCGTCTGCCACTGTGCCTGGCTAATTTTTGTATTTTTAGTAGAGACGGGGTTACACCATCTTGGTCAGGACGTTTTTTTTTTGTTTTTTTTTTGTTTTTGTTTTTGTTTTTGTTTTTTTTTGTTGCGATAGGGTCTCATTACATTGCAAAGGCTGGTCTGGAACTCCTGGCCTTAAGCAATCCTTTCACCTCAGCCTCCAATTACTTTAAAATGAAGAATATTGCAAACTTTCTTTCTACAGGCAACTGTTTTCAGTCTAATGATAAAATAATTCCCACTTATTGGGTGACTTCTTTCTGTAAACCACTACGCTAGGAAATTTTAGAAGATCTCTCGCAATTCACATATTTCTCACGCCTTGGCTCGAGGAAATTCACAGAAACCGCCACTGCTATACATCTTATTGAACGATTAATCCTTTTCCTCTTCCTTTCCTACCCCTCCCATTTGCCCTAAGAACAAAGAGT